>NC_133408.1:179776250-180400625 GCF_049350105.2 Macaca mulatta
GACTTTTGTTATCAAACATCACAGTTTATTCTTGAAATAAAGGTTTGTTTCCCCTTGGAATTCTGAGGCTTTCTCCTTTAGAACCTTGCAGCCTAAGTCCCTCTCTACCTGTGTCTTTAAGTATGGTCAATACTCAAAAGTTCTGGATGGTGTTGTCTTTATTTATGTGGCTGTTCGGTTGCCTCAGTCAACAATGCTTGAAAGTTGCTTTAAAATGAGCATCATATCATGAAGCCATATTTGTATTTAAATTAAAATTGGTTTTTTTGGTTTTTTTGGGTTTTTTTGGCTTATGTCATCCCAGGGATAATGCAGAGCAACAGAGGACCAGGGAAAATGTGATTCATGCATCCCCAAGTCAGGAAAAAGAGACTACTGGAATCATAGCCAGTGACAAACAAGTTATTGGAATTCATAGAAAAGGATGGCTGAGCATTCCTGGAAAAACAACTGACTTGGTGGTGGTGGTGGTGGTGGTGGTGGTGGTGGTGGTGTCGTTAGGGAGGATTTTGTCTGATTAACCAGCCAGAGTTTTCACTCCATCCCCCAAAGAATTAATGTTTTAAAAAGCACAACTGTAGATTTAGATTTTCACAGTCTTTTGCTAGATTGCTTACCAAAGGCTATTAGTGAGTAGTAACCCTGGGATTGTGTAAAACTTATTATGGATCAGGGAATAAATAGGCTTAATTTCAGGAAATAAAACTGGGGCTAAATTAGTACTTCTCTGAGGGAAAATGTATAAATAATGTGATCCCCTGAGGACCCAGGTTAGCACTAGCTTTATTTTGAAATTTTATAACTCATCTGAAAGAGAGCGAACACAGTGGAATCTATGTATTTGTATATTCCTCCAAGCTGTTCTGATTTGAAAGATATTAAATCAATAGGAATAACTTTCTGAGACTCTTGTGAGATTGTGTAAGTCAGCACAAAAGAGGCAGGTAACCTTCAGTGTAAGCAAGAATAAAAGAATACATTTAGCAGAAAGGCATCTAAACTGTACTTATATGATGATGAATTTCAAGCTATGAATTCCTATCAGGGAAAAGGATTTGAAATATGGAGGACCAAAAAGGCCCCACAGTCAAATGATTTGGTGAAATATTACAAACTATATTCTTCAAGATTCACCATGTACCTGAGCATATGAAAGGCTTGAGAAAGGCCTGCAGTAAAGAAACCTGCTTAACTTTGTTTGTTCTGGGCTCAAATAGGTTTTCAAAAGGAGAGAACGTGGGTTGATAACTTCATGGTTGGCTACTGAGAGAAATGAGTCTCTTAAGCAATTATCCTTTGCAGGTAGCTTCTATGAAGAACCAAATTTTTGAGTGCCTCTAGCAGAGACTAAGCTTCAAACTGCATGAACCATGGATCCAATCCAATATGGCAGCTTGTATGTTCTCCATTCTCAAAGCCCATTATAAATGATGGGCTTTCTTCATTCACCCAGATAACTAAGAGCTGATGGTACCCCACTGAGCAGATATGGGAGACAATGAATCTTTATAGACGAGTGCCTAAGGATGTGTCACTCAAGAGTAAATGAGCCAATCATGTTGCTATGCATAGGGACTCAGTTAAAGAAAAGTCAGATAAACTGGGAGGCTGGTATCTTGCACAGCACTGATCCGGCTCTCTGCCTAATTTTTCACTTTTCATCCAGATGTTCCCTGTCAAGAAGGCACAGTCAATAATGTATGAATCTTAAAGGCAGAGGCAGATGTGGTTATTACTCCCTGTAGGCCTTTCCTGACTTGGAGACGACATGTTACTGGAGAATGAGTACAATTTTTAAAAATTTAAGTTGATATAGCCAGCTTAGGAGTAAATGCATTTCAGTGCAAAAGTCTTTTCAGAATTACAGTCATCGTCACAGTTTAGTTTGGCCTTTAAATTTTCACTGTAAACTCTCCAGACGGTCACATACAGGGGCTTCTAAAGCAGAACACGCTTCCCAGTAACACTAGAGCAAGCAGCCTTCTTTAGGCGGCATCCATTTCCAGCAGTCTATTTTTAATATTTGCTTTTATTTCTTAATCCTCCTGAACAATAAAAATGAACGTCGTCATAACCAAGTGTGGCTGCAGTCGTCAATACTTCAGAGTCCAAAAATACATTGGCCTTGCCTGACCAGTTGCCCATTTTCCAGAATATCTGGATATTTATCTAGCAGCGAGAGACCATTATCCTGAGACACAGTCGTATTCCACTGACACCTAATCTGCTAATTAAAATCAGTATCATGATGGACTGTTTAAATTCTGGTTTAAATGTTCCTCTTCCATTTGCATTTAAAAGAAAACACACTCCTCATCATGGGCACCCCATCCTGGGTTATAATTTGGCTTTCCTTTGCCAGAATTATAATGTCACTCTGACTTGCCGCTGGTTAAATCTAAAAGAGCATCTAAATGTACCTCACAGCTTGGCTGTTGCTTGGCAACACCAGCAGCCACCTCCTCATTGGGGTGACTTCTAATTGGTCACAAGTCTTGACAGGAGCCACTGACTTATTAGAAATGACACTTGATTATTCACCTAGATGGCTAGAGCTGATACTTAGCAGCAGGAAATTTTGCATAAAAATGAGCCGTGGATGTTTTTAATATCTGAGTGGCTTTTAGCGATGGTGTGGTGGAAGAAGGAAGTGATAAGTTTCATTAGTGGGAATTAATTTTTCATTTGTTGGTCACCAGTTTAGAGCACTTTAAGACATTAATTTTTTCATTTTTTAAAAAAACCAGAAATATGTTTAAAGACCTTCCCCCACCCCCAGCAGCTGACCTTTACTTATTCAGAAAACCCTCCCCCGACATCAGCCCCAAAATATTGCCCGCAGGTCCACCAAGGGCCAAATCAGATGAAATGTTCAATTTATAAAGATCAACAAATATTTATTAGTTCCTGTTAAGGAGTTTATAATGTAGAAGAGAAACAAGGTACATAAATCACTGCATTATTACCAATCATGGAAGGTGGTGACAGAGCTGGGGTCCTGCTTTGAGCATCAGAAACCGCTTTGGTAGGGAGGGAGCAGCGAGTAGCACTGGAATTGAGCCCTGAAGATTTTGCTGTTTTGACAGAGGGAGAAGGTGCATTGCAGGTGGAATGAGCTGCAGGAATCAAGGCATCTGGACAGAAAAGTACAGGGTGTGTTCAGGGAATAGGGGAGTACAAATTGGCTGGAACACAGAGTACATGTAAGGGATTAGTGAGAGAGAAAGCTGAAAAAGTAGGTTGAGGCACGTAGAGTTCACTGTTCTGTGCCGAGGGAGTGTTTGGTGCACACTTCACTAGAGCTCGAGGAGCTATTAAATACTTGAAAGCGAGGGAGTGGCCTGCTCAGAACTCTGTGTTAGGAAAAAGGGTTCCATTTCAGCTGTTTAGCCCCCAAGCCAGCCATTTCCCAGACCCATGGGGCAAATCTTTCTGGTGCAGATGAGGGGAACTGCGAATTGACTGGAGGAGTCTCCTCTTTGCAGTGGCCCCAAGTAGGGGCAGGCTCCCAGGGGCCATGTTATGCCATCAAGGCAGCAGTGCCCCCTGTGGCTCTTCTGAGTCCTTCTTCGTGTGTGGATCAACAAGTCACCCACGCTACACACCATCAATGTTTGGGGATCATCTCTGTTTAGACGAACAGAGTTATGCAAAAGAGACCCTCCCCTTCCCTCTCTCTGTGTAGGAAATATGTTTTCCCTAGCACTCAGCATTGTCCAAACTTTCAGGAACTCCAAAGGCTTAAAGATGGTGGGTTTTCTCTTTCTCAAGTTTATGACATAAGATCTGCGTAGACTGACCTAGAAGTGAATAAACTAAGGAGCAAAGGAAATGTGGAGCCTGATTTTGGTGGGACAGCAACAAGCCAGCAGTCAGGAGATCTGGGCACAATTTGAGCACAAAAATAACCAGATTCTGCCCTTTAGGTCCCTATGTGTTCTGAAGTTGATGTGTCAAAGAGATGACAAAAGGCTTTCTTAGGAATGGGATGTGTTGCTGAAAGTACATGGACCAATGATCTGACACTTTCCTGCGCTGAGCTAGGAATTTGGCTGCTGTCTCCATGGCCTCAAGCAACTGTCTCCACCTGATGCTTTGTGACCTCCTGGGAATCCAGTGGAAGGGGACATTATAGCTCATTACGATCAGTCTTTCATTTAGGGGTGAGGACCCACGTTCAGAGAGATTCAAATGCCAGGCCCAGAGTAACACCTAGGACCAGCATGAGTCTCAGCTTTCTCCTTCAGAGCCAGTTTTCAGCAAACCACACGGTATTCATGCTAAGAGACAGTGCCTCAATCTGTTTATGTTTCTTGGATACCTTCTATGTCAAGGCTCTCTAGGAACATTTGATCAATCAGTCATCATACAGTTATTTCTAGAAAATCAACAGAATGGGGTGCACTATACTCATTCCTGATATAACAAATGCCAAAAACCTCATTAATCCATGACAACATACAATAGTTACCACAAAAGAATAATATTGAGAGTGTATTAGTTATCTATTGCTGTGTAACAAAATTACCCCAAAACTTAGTGTAAAACAAACCTTTGTTAGCTCATTGTTTCTGTGGGTCAGGAATCCCGGCATGGCTTAGCTGAGTGCAGAGGCTGAGTCCAGAGGGACTGAGAGCTGAGTCTAGAGGGATCAATGTGTCTTGGAGTAGTAGTCAAACTGCTGGGCTGATCTGTGGTCTCATCTGAAGGCTTGAGTGGGGGAAGATCTGCTTCTAAGCCTTGTCACATGGTTATTAGCAGGATTCAATTCTTAATGGTCTTTAGAAGATAAGAATCTTGTACTGTGTCCTTCAGTCAGTGGGGATCTACAAAGGTTTCAGCAAAGCATCACTGAAATAAGTATTTTTGGAAGATCTGACCAGGCATGATGGCTCATGCCTGTGATCCCAGAACTTCAAGAGGCCAGAGTGGGAGGATCGCTTGATTCCAGGAGTTCAAGACTGACTTGAGCAACACAGGGAGACCCTGTTTCTACAAAATATTTTAAAAATTAGCCCGCTGTGGTTGTGTGTGTCTGTAGTCCCAGCTATTAATACTTGAGGGCCTGAGATAGGAGGACAGCTTGAACCCAGGAGGGCAAGGATGCAGTGAGATGTTATCATGCCACTGCACTCCAGCTTGGTTGACAGAGTGAGACTCTGTCTCAAAAGAAAAGAAAAGAGGCCAGGAGGCTCTTTCAAAAAACTTTCTTTAGTACACCTGGGTGTCAGGCTCCATTGAAGTCCTAAGACTACAAAGATGCTTAAGCTATAGTCTTTTTTCTCAAGAAGCAAGATGACAACCATATTCCAGGTGACAAGTAGCAACACCTGAACTAGGAGGTGACTGAGGAGATAAAGATGAAGGAACAGATGCAAGAAAGGAAGCAATGTTAACATGATGAGGTGAGAACAGATGGCTCCAATGGGGAGTTGTCCCTGAGGAACAAGAAAAGAGGAGAGAATGATTCTAGTAGTCCAAACCAGTCTTGGAGGATGGATCCCTCCAGAGGACAACTACCATGTTTGCACCACTCCCTGCCTTCTTTGCCAAGTGTTTTACATATTTTGTTTCTAATCTTTGTCACAACTCCGCAAGGGAGGTATTATTTTCATTTTTGCAGATGAGGAACTAGACTCGGTGAGGTTAGGCAACGTACCCAAGATCACACAGCCAGAAAGTGTCAGAGGGAGGAAACCTACTGATTTGCAGTGCCTTTGAGTATTTGCTATGCTTGGGGCAAGTATTCTCCAACAAGGTCGAAATCTTACACTCAAGGAAGGAAACTCAGTGATGACATTCTGGGGGTCACCCAAAATGAGAGGAGAAGAAGACCTTTGAGCAGAAACTCTCAGCCCTTCTTGGTCATTACTCTCTTTACCCACTCATCAGGCCCTCCCTCCTTTTAGAATTCACTCTATTGCCCTCTGTCTGCACCTTGACTCAAAATTTCACAGACACAGTTGATAGAAAATCCATTAAAAAAAAAAAAAAAAACTGGTGCCCATCAATGACAGACTGGATAAAGAAAATGTGGTACATATATGGCATGGAATACTATGCAGCCATATAAAGGGACTAGATTATGTCCTTTGCAGGGACATGGATGGAGGTGGAGGCCATTATCCTCAGCAAACTAACACAGAACAGAAAACCGAACACCACATGTTCTCACTTACAAGTGGGAGCTGAACAATGAGAACACATGGACATAGGGAAGAGACAACACACACTGAGGCCTATTGGGGGGTGGGGGGAGGAAGAGCATCAGGATAAATAGCTAATGCATGTGGGGCTTAATACCCAGGTAATGGGTTGATAGGTGCAGCAAACCACCATGACACACATTTACCTATGTAACAAACCTGCATGTCCTACACATGTATCCTAGAACTTAAAATAAAATTTTAAAAAACTGAGTACTTTAATTATATAATAATCTCCAGGTTATGCAGAACCTTCCTTCCTTCCTTGGGGAATTTGCTTCTCAGGATGGGGATGGTGATTTCCCCTGAATGGTTACCACTGGTTACCAGAGAGCTGCTTGGCCTCACACTGGGCATCACATCTACAGGCACAACCAATGTGAGAGGTGAGAGGAACGAAATGGGAAACTTTCTCCCCTCGCTTGGTAGCTGCACTGTGACCCCTATCTTTGTCAGCTTGGGCTGTCATAACCAAATACCATTGAGTGGGTGGCTTAAACAACAGACTTTTTTTTTTTTTTTTTTTTTTTTTGAGATAGAATCTCACTCTGTCGCCAGGCTGGAGTGCAGTGGCGCGATCTTGGCTCACTGCAACCTCCACCTCCCAAGTTCAAGTGATTCTCCTGCCTCAGTCTCCCGAGTAGCTGGGATTACTGGCACGTGCCACCATATCTGGCTAATTTTTGTATTTTTAGTAGAGATGAGGTTTCACCATGTTGGCCAGGCTAGTCTTGAACTCTTGACATCAAGTGATCTACCTGCCTTGGCCTCTCAAAGTGCTGGGATTACAGGTGTATCCCACTGTGCCCAGTCCAGACATGTATTTTCTCACAATTTTGGAGGCTGGGTGCCAGCATTGTTGGTTTCCAGTGAGGCCTCTCTTTCTGGTTTGTAGGTAGCCGCCAGCTTGCTGTGTGCTCACAAGACCTGTTCTTTATGCATGAGAGAGACAGAGAGAGAGGGAGAGAGAACAAGCATGAGTGCTCTGGTGTCTCTTATTATAAGGACACCAATCCTATTGGATCAGGGCCCCATCCTTGTGACTTTATTTAACCTTAATTACTTCCTTAGAAGCCCTAACTCCAAATACAGCTACACTGGGAGTTGGGTCTTCAATGGATGAATTTTGAGGCGACTGAAACATTCATAAATCCCTTTTTTAAAACCTGATAACATTAATATTTTATCTGATTATAAGGGTAATGCATGTGCATTGTGAAAAATTTGGAATAAAACAAAAAATAAAAATCACTCATTATCCCATGAAGAAGATGAAATGTAACAACCAAATGAGTCTTTTAGTAAGATCTGAGTGATAATAGCATTGTGTATTCATCTGTGCATGTGTGTGTGCACATGCCACGTTTGCCTGCTTGTTCAAAAATCTAGGAGAAGAACTGCAGGGTTTGTGGATTGTATAAAGATTATGCAAGCCCATCAAAGAGAGCTTTTGTTTGTATGCAACTCATGTAAAAGTAAATATTCCGTAACTGCTGTGTAAAATGCAAAGAAGAAAACCTGAAATAATGGCTATTGGCCAACATACAGATTATGCTCCGCTGTCTTATAATATTTTCTCTGCATTGCTTTTTAAAACATTTTTCATATTACATGCCCCATCTCATATCACATTAACCCAAATAAAAATGTCATTATCCATTCAGTTCGACAGACAGCAGGCAGAGCATAGCAGAAAATTACAGTCACGTCAGGCAGCAACAAAGGATTCTAATCAAAGGCACGTAGAAGACCCGATGGTGGGCAGCTGGCCTGGGCTCCCTTTCGCACTGTCCAGGAATATGTTTGGATTCAGAATGGGTGGCCCCCTCTTTATACACAGGGCTTGCCTCTGAAGAGTTGTGTGTAAATCACATTTTATGTTCCCTCTCTTTTGTTATGTTAAGAAAGCTTCAAGCTTGATATCTAAAAAGACTTCCTTTCAAACAGTACATATCTATATATGTGTAGATAGATAGATAGATAGATAGATAGATAGATAGATAGATAGATTTTTTTTTACCATGTTACTATTCCTCTGAAATAAATCTAAAAGGTATTTAGGTTTATGGGATTTTATTAAACTAGGGTTCACTTGTACCACTAAACTTATTAAGATAATTGAAGGAAGATAACCAGTAAAGCTAGTCATAAAAAGGTGGCTTAGACTGTACTGACCTCTCCAACGTTAAGGGTAGACTGAGACTTCTTGGAAGTTGGAGCCCAGAGGCCATTTTAAGTGACCCATTTACATACCCTTTTGCACTGATGGATTATTAAATCGATGGTTTGTGCGAATTTAGAAAAGCATGCAGTAGTCATGAAGCATCAACACAGAGATACTAAGAATAAATCAGGATAGTCATACTTATTTTTCTCTTTTGAGTGGACTTCCAGGTAGGTAGATGAGGTAAATCACATTTCTGTTTCTGCAAATCATTTGACAAAGTCTTCCCCAGCTGACTCATCAGTAAAGTGGTGCCTGGCTGAGTATTTACTTAGGTGCATGCAAAGTTAGCCCAAGAGCCAAAAACAGTGATGATGAATGATTCTGTGGCTACCTATAATAGCTGTCCAGTGGAGGGCCACAAGGGTCTGCACCGGGGCCCGTCTACAGACTGACCAACTGAAGGAAGGCTTAGAAGGCACACTTACTAAATTTCAGACAGAATGAAGAAAGAATAGCCAGTGTTGCAGGTGCTGGGATTTTTCTTTTCTTTTCTTTTCTTTTTTTTTTTTTTTTTTTGAGATGGAGTCTTTCTCTGTCACCCAGGCTGGAATGTAGTGATGCAATCTTGCCTCACTGCAACCTCCACCTCCCGGGTTCAAGCGATTCTCTGAGTAGCTGGGATTACAGGCACCTGCCACCACACCCAGCTAATTTTTATATTTGTAGTAGAGAGGAGTTTCACTCTGTTGGCCAGGCTGGTTTCAAACTCCTGAATTCAAGTGATCCGCCTGCCTTGGCCTCCGAAAGCACTGAGATTACAGACATGAGCCACCACGCCTGGCCAGGTAATGGGATTTTAATGAGTGAACACATCTTTTGCTCCCCAATAGTGTTCAAATACCCCGCGCTCCAAGCTCTGTGGCTTTATGAACAGCAAATCCATTTTCCCAAGATGGCCCTCCCTCCATGAGCCTTGGCAACAGGGGACTCATGCGTCTCATATGCTCTGCCGTCTCTCCACTTGGGTGTGTTATGCTCTGAACGTTCTGCTCCTTGAGCTGTTGTTCAGCCGTCCGTAGCGCTGTCCAGGCCATTGCCCCTGCCTTGGTTACCGCCTCCACGTGGCAGCCTTCATGCAGCCATTGCAGCTCTGACCTACAGGACCCCCTCACCCGCCATCTACAGGACCCACTCCTTCAACAGCAGAGTTGGGCCCCTGGTGACACAATTCTTTCCTTACACCCAGAGCCTGTGGGACTGACTCGGAGGAAACTGCAGAGGAGAGGGGTCCTATAAAATTGCATGTCCTCCCAACATCCCGTCAATAGCCACCCAGCTGTCCCACTCTACCAGGTGTCTCCAAGCACCTGAATATTCCAGAGAAGTTAAGAGATCGTTCTGCTCAGAACACAAGGCAGGACAACTAATGCCTTTCTAATGAATGGGCCCTAAAAAATCGAAGTAGCAATTGTACATGGTTATCATCCATGGAAAAAGACCTTGTGGTTTTCATTAACCTGAAACTCAATATTTGCCTGCATTGTTTGTCTTCTAAAAAAGTCAACATAAACCTGGCTTTGCAATTGACGTGTAGGGTACAGATCTCAGGAAGTGATTCATTTACCATACACCAGTCCACACTTGAAATACTGTGTTCCACTTATGAGGCCACCTTTAGGAGTGACCCTGATAAAGATGAGAGCAATAAGGCAGGAGAGGTGTGTGCAAGCCATATGGTTCAGCCCCCCATTGAAAGTATGGGGGCAGCCAGGCACAGTGGCTCACGCCTGTAATCCCAGCACTTTGGGAGGCTTCAGTGGGCGGATCACAAGGTCAGGAGGTCGAGATCAGCCTGACCAACATGGTGAAATCCCATCTCTACTAAAAAAAAAAAAAGAAAAAAAGAAATACAATTAGCCAGGCGTGGTGGCACACACCTGTAATCCCAGTTACTTGGGAGGCTGAAGCAGGAGAATTGTTTGAACCCAGGAGGCAGAGGTTGCAGTGAGCCAGGATTACGCCACTCTCTCCAGCCTGGGCAGTGGAGCAAGAGTCTGTCTGAAGAAAAAAAAAATAGAAGGAAGGAAGGAAGGAAGGAAGGAAGGAAGGAAGGAAGGAAGGAAGGAAGGAAGGAGGGAGAAAGAGAGAAAAGAAAGAAAGGATGGGAACAGTTGTCTAGGAGAAGATGGGGAGCAGATAAGACAGGTACCTGCTGTCTGAGCGTTGAGAGCACTGTCACAAAGAAGAGAACAGAAATGAAACCAGCAAAAGATTGTTAGACGAAGTCAGATTTTGCCTCAGTACAACAACATACCTTCTGACAAGCAGATTAACTTTATAACTTTTCCCAGTGCCTCAAGACTTTAAGACGAAGGAGTGGGTATTACATAATCAGTATGATTCAATGATTCGTTCATTCACTTAATAAATAATTACTATGTGCCAGGCGCTGTTCTAGGTGCTAGGATTATAAAAATGAAGAAACAGACTAAAATCTCCCTGACCTCGAGAACTTAATATTCTAGTGTCAAAATTATCAAACCTAAACATAGATTACATTTTATATATTCCGTGAGAAATGCTCAGAACGATGTATTAGAGCACGTTGCTTTAGCTGTGATGCTATTCTACAATGGGCACCGAACAAAATAATGCTGCTTGGTATTTTCAGCTTGGCCTTTTAATCATGCAAGAGAGAATAAAAGGTCACATGGGTGGCCGGCAGGCTCCACAAAGAATTCCGCCCACCCGTTTGTTGAAGCTGAGGGGTATCTATGTGAATCTTCATTATGCCATTCCACCTTTCTGTGTAGGTTAGGAATTTTCTAACATAAAAGCATTTTCCTATTAAAAAAAAGAAACCTAACAATTGCCCTGTGTGGGCATAGGAAGCATCTTGAAGCCAAGGTTTTCCCAGTATTCGAAAGCTTAGTGGCTTAAGCACAAACGAATAACCGTCCATCAGGAATGCTCTATAAATAATTTCTGTGTTAAATAAGAAGTTGAAATGGATGACCTTAGGTTCCTTTGGATACTAAGATTCAGTATTCTAGTGAAAGATCTAAAATACAATTGGAACACACAAGCGTAAACTCGGGTAATTCCAGGGATGGGGCATATGGATTAGGCTTTCTTTGCTCGCTAATGCGAACCCAATGTCATGAAACTGAGCACTGATTCTCAGTTTTGTCTAAGCACTTAATAATCGTTTTCAAAATTATTTCACCGTATTCACTGTAAATCTGTTCTTCTTTTTTGCTTCCAAAGATAAAAAATGCTTAAGCTAAAATAGACATTTAGAGCTATTGTATTTCATGAATATTTGCAAATTTTAGGATCTTCCTCTTGAGTCTTAGCTGTGTGAAAAATATCTTCCAAACGGTGTTCATTTTCCCAGAAAGCACCACATATAACCTCTTCATCTGCAGCCAATTTAGGTGTACTCCCGGCATGGTGCCCTAATTACACCTTTGTTATCCATTATCAGATGACTCCCCTCATCAGCCAAGCCTGCGACCTTCTCCTGGCTCATTTAAAACGCTATGCAGAATCTGGGGACGCATTTGACATCCAGAGGTAAGGCTGCTGCATTACAGATGAGAAATCGAGTTTTTGAATCGCTGCTTCTTGTAACTGTCCATAATTGCTGGACAATTACCTTGGGACTAGCAAACAGTGGAAACGCTAGAAGCTCATAAAAGCATGGATGGACTGATTAATAAACAGAAAAGAAACCCACTTAACATGGGAAAGAAATGTGAGCAGAGCCAGGGGATGTGCGTCCTGTTGAACCTGTGGATGGATCCACCCTCTGACCTCCACAGACCCAGGAACAGGCAGGACAGGCCTGCGCCAAAGGACAGGGACGGGGGCGGGGGAAGTTCAAGCATTTTCACTTCAAGAAAAATTGTGATACGCCTCAGCCCCGAAGCCATGACTTAGTGGTGGACACCAAATTTAAATAACTGATTATCTGGCTTTTCATCATTTTGTAACTAAAAGGTTTTTATTTTAAATAAACACCTTTAGTCTAAGTTTGTCCAACCCACAGCCCGCGGACCACAAGCAGCCCAGGATGGCACTGAATGTGGCCCAACACAAATTTATAAACTTTCTTAAACATTGTGAGATTTTTTTGCAGTTTTTTTTTTCTCATCAGCTATCGTTAGTGTTACGGTATTTTATGTGTGGCCCAAGACAATTCTCCTTCTTCCAATGTGGCCCAGGCAAGCCAAAAGATTTGGCCACCTTTGCTTTAGTCATTTTATGCCAAATCATGGCTTACAGCAGATAAAGAATAAAGTGGGATGGTGAATCATCCAGAAATTGACTCATTATTATCATTGCTAATCAAATAATAACATAATCATCACCAACACTAGTATTGCACCAGTTTACACGGTCTTTTCATCCACATTCTCTCTGATTATTATAGGATGCATGAGTTGGTTAAAGATAAGGTGGCCTCATCAGCTATAAAAGCAAAGTAAATAACCCTTAAGATCCTTAAATCTTCACCCATCAGGATCAGATGAAATCACGTTCAGCAGTCTCATTCTTGTTTTCACTCTAGCAGGGAAACGTATAATCAATTGTAGAAATGTTTTCAATAAAAGCAGTGCAAATTTTAAAAGTCATTTGGAAATGTCATGTATTCCTTAATGATAAGTTAGTGGTTATAGAACTTATGTACAAGAAGAGTTAAGTGTGTGCCTACACTGAGAACAAAAATTGGCCTTTTAATTGTAAAAAGATATTAATAACCCAGTTTTTAGCTTTTTGGGAAAGAACTTAATCTGACTACTCCTATAAGAGAGCAAAAAGGAATCATTCGAGTTTAAAATGGCCTTTTGAGGGGGCAGCTTTCCCAAAGCCTAAGAGGTTAAATTTTCTGGCGCTCCTGCCAGACACTTTTCCTTCTGTTTGTTTCTAAAGTGCAATGTATGTTTTATGTAATAATATACAGATGTTCATGAAGCCTGCCTTAAAGTTGGCCTTGTATTTATTTGAGTGCTAAGAGCCCTTGCTTTTTGTTTGTTGCTATTAAGAAAACTGTAAAATCATTAAGAGGAAGAGGGAGACAAAGTTAATAAAGCTAGATAATTAGGTTGTTAATTCATCAATGACAATTTGATGTCTATCAATTAATCATTAGATTCTGGCCTGAGCTGGGCTGTGCGGAGCTTTGAGTACAGCATGTAGGCGTTCGGTCACCTGTCTGCTCTCCTTCCTAGGGAGGAAAATGTAAAGTGTCCTTCTTAGTACTTGGCTGTGTTCTGGTTGACCGCGGCTGCCTGAAGCTCGAAGGTGGAAGAGGCGGTGCCCTCCTCCCCTCCCAGGTCTTTGTTTAGATGAGCTGGCTACCAGGTCTTCCTGTCTCCCCGCGCTCTGCCGTCACTGCTCAGAGTGCCCCATCCAGGAGCCCCTCTCCCTCCACCTCACCACAGATCTGCAGAAGCTCCTCTTCCTTCCGGGCACATCTGCAGGGCTGGGTGAGCCATCCTAGGCAATTCAGGCCCTCCTCCTCTGGAGTGGGGCATTGTGGGTAGCCCCTGCCAGAGTCCTTTCAAATCCCTGTGTTCCCATCTCCCGTAGGTGCTACTGCAATTACACCACAGATGTGGTTGCCAGCGTCGCCTTCGGCACCCCGGTGGACTCCCAGCAGGCCCCTGAGGATCCCTTTGTGAAACACTGCAAGCGTTTCTTCGAATTCTGCATCCCCAGACCTATCCTGGTTTTACTCTGTAAGTGCAGCTGCAGCCCGGGACGCGGCGATGACTCCAGCAAGTCGGGCAGACCCTATGACAGCTGGGTCGGCTTTTGGGGCTCTGTCCCCGCCACTGAGAAAGGGCACTCGGGGTGTTCCCCTGCAGAGGCTTTGTCTTATGGAGCCACCGGGTTCCTCTTGCCACCCGCCTAGAGCCACTTATTCCCAGTGCTGTAGCCCTGGCATCGGTGGTAAGTGGTCCACCGCCATGGTGAGAACAGTGGGGACGCACTGTGTTAGGCACTGGGTGTGCGTTGCCTCACTTAGTCCTAGTAATCACCCTATGAGAAAAATCTTCTTGTCCCTATTTCTCAGGTGAGAAACAGGCCTAGAAAGGCCGAGCTGAGACTGGAACCCAAAGCCTTTCATTTCCTAGGGCATCTTTGTTTCCTCCAACAAAATCCTCTTCACAAGACTTCTCCACTTGAAGCCCAATACACAGAAATCCTGCGTGGTGGATGAGGAGTAGGTTACCCAATGCATGGGGACTGGTCTATTTATTTTATTTTATTTTTTACTACTTTTTTTTTTTTTAGATGGAGTTTCACTCTTGTTACCCAGGCTGGAGTGCAGTGGCACGATCTTGGCTTACTGCAACCTCCTCCTCCTGGGTTCAAGCGATTCTCCTGCCTCAGCCTCCTGAGTAGCTAGGATTACAGGCATGCAGCATCACGACCAGCTAATTTTATATTTTTAGTAGAGACAGGGTTTCTCCATGTTGGTCAGGCTGGTCTCAAACTCCCGACCTCAGGTGATCTGTCCACCTCGGCCTCCCAAAGTGCTGGGATTACAAGCGTGAGCCATTGCACTGGGCCTTATTTTATTTTTATTGTAGAAGTGAGATTTTTGCCCTCTGGCCAATTCTAGCGTCTTCTTGCCTTTATAGGAGCATTGACGTGTTATGATTGGTATTGATTATTGCCATGATTTCTAACCATTCTGCTGGGCTGGTAAATTCCATTCATTCCTTGACCAGTTTCATTCCCATTTCTGAGCCAATGTCCACTGGAGCCCCTGTCACCCCACTGGCTCCACCCTGAAATCGTGGGCAGAGTCACTCTGAGTGTCCAGCAGTCTCTTCCTTCACCCTTTCCACCGCTCCTGGAGGCAGCCCAGGCTACATCTGCACCTTGTGCCTCAACCATGGCCCAGGCCCGTGGGGCAGGTGGCTCAGTTGTGCCATCCTTTCTATTCCACCTCTCTGCCTCTGCAGGGCCCTCCTGCTGCTGTGTCGCATTGGTTCGGACTCTGGCTCTTGAAAACGGGCCCGTGCATTCTGAGAGCATGTGTGTCTGGAGATGTTCTCCCCAGCCCAGCCCCCATAGAGCCCGGTGCAGGGTGAATCCACCATGGAAACTGAGAAGCTGAACCCAGCCAGTGCCCCTCTCCAGGGCAGATGAAGCGTCCCTGACCCTGGCAGCCCAGTCCCCAGCACATGGCAGCAAGGGGGCCCATGCTGCACCCAGGGGCCGGCAAGGGAGGGACCCACCGCAGCGACAGCCAGTATCCTTGTCAGCAGCTGCAGTGGCAGCTCTTGGGAACAATTCAGGAGGTCGTTCTGGGGACAATTATCCACAAGAAAAAAAATGCAAATGACCAGAAAGTTTGTAAAAAGTACATCAGCTTCCACCACTTGCTAAGGCTTGAAACAGCCTGTAATCCTTTCTCTCTTGATGAAGTACGAAGACCTTAAGCTCCATCCCCGGGACCTGAAACATTAATTTGTAAGGGTGAACTTGACCTCTTGAGAGCCAGATGGAAGTGCAGACTCGATTAATTGCACAGATGTTTATTGAGTGCTTACTATGTGCCAGGAATGGTGAGGAGTACCGAGAGGGAGTGAGACATCGCCCTGCTCTCAGAAGCAGCAGTGCGGCGGGGAGGGCAGGACTCAAAAACGGCTCCGATTCCAGGCCCGCTTTCTCTTCCCAGGAACAGGCGTCTAATGGCCCTGGTTTATTATCACCCCCTTTTCAATGCCACTTTTGTCTTTCTCTTTCAAGTATCATTTCCATCCATAATGGTCCCACTGGCCCGGATTTTGCCCAATAAGAACCGAGATGAACTGAACGGCTTTTTTAACAAACTCATTAGGAATGTGATTGCCTTGCGGGACCAGCAAGCTGCCGAAGAGGTAACGTATTTTAATAGGACACAGCCTCGAAATGGAATGGAGCTGACTTTGGCATCACTGTCTCGGTTCTTTCCCTTCCCTCTCAGCCCCGCACATCACACCGTGCTATCCTTCAGCAATCCACCACTTACAACTTCCAGGGACAGTGGAGAGAACAGAGGAAGGTTGAAGAAGGTCAGACAAGAAAGGGAGGGTGGGACGGCAGAGAGGAGCCTAGAGCAATGTGTACGTCCTTTGACACAGACAGGTAGAATTAAAGCCGCCCCCAAAACTCTCTCTCTAATGCAAGCATCACCCTAAGCACAGGTTAGAGCAGCCCAGAAGAATTTTCTGGGTAAATGTGCCCACATGCAATTTTCATGAGCACATTCTTTATATTGAAAACCCAGCAAGATGGGTTTTCATGTTCCAGCATGAACAGCATGCTTATTAGAGAGTTCGGCAACTGTCAGTCAACCCCACACGATTCGTGTGAGACCTAGCATTTTCTTTCCTCCTTGCAGATTTACACTATGCATGGCACATAGTAGGAATCAAGTAAATATTTGTTGATTGAACTTGGTTAAAATAGAAAGAGGAGTTTTCAGTGGGAAGAAAGGCATTTCAATACTGGATATGCGTATGCATGTGTAAATCTGGGCTTTAAAGCCCTTGTCGCATTAAAGAAAGTTACTAAAAAGAAAAAACAGGGCTGAAATGGCTTTTCCTTAGCTGACTCGTGCAAGATGCAACTTGAAAAGGGTTGTCTCAAAGACTGGATGGCTCAGAGGAATTGGTGAGGTCCAATTGTGAAGGCATTGGCCTGGAATGAAATCACGGGTCAATTAGTGGCTTGATACACTGGGCAGCCTTGGGCAGCAACCGTGTCCTGTGCAGCTTCACACCCTGAGAACTGTGCAGCAAACGTGTCTAGATCCAGAAGGCATGGGAAGGTATAGGCAAGCTTGCAGCCCCCTCAGCCCACACCACTGTGAACTCAACTCACATGTCCTTGGAGGTGTGGGAAGAAGCAGCTTAACTGGCATCACTGGCCCGGCTCTGAGGCCTAAAAGGACAGAACATTCTGATCCAGGTTCATGTGTCTCCGCAGAATGAGGATGGAGCCGGGGGAGGAGGGATAAAGAAATAACCATTTTCAACCTTCAACATCGCTACGAAGGGCCACCTTTTGAGAGTGTTCACACACACACACACACATGCGCGCGCACACACACACACACAGACACACACACACACAGACACACACACACACACAGACACACACACACAGACACACACACAGACACACGCACACACACACAGACACACGCACAGACACACACACACAGACACACACACACACACGCATCCCTAGCCTGGCTGTGGAATCAGGCTAAAAAATTTAAAACTGTTGCACCGAATGACTTACTAAGAGGTGAGAGGTTATTAAAGATCCAATTACTGGGATTGCCTAGAGCTTTTCCTTTTATAAACTCTAGTGCCATTTGTTTCAAACAATGAGCTGATCTGAGAAAAGCCTCCCAACCACAAATCCAGGACAGCCATGTCAAGACAGAGCTATACGGTTACTAAGAAAACTTGCTTTAAAACCATCTAAAGTCTGTATACATTCCATCAAGCAGATGTGTGTTTGCGCAGTGAAAATGTGGCACAGATGTTAAAAGGTAAATATTTTTCTAAGCTCAAGCCGATGGGTGGATTAGACACCTACATCTATCAGGGTGCATATTTTCCTTGGATAGGACCATAAACCAGCACCGTTTCAGTCCTCAGTGGGCAGTGTTCAGATAGCCTCCCTGATGCAGTGTGAATAAAAGAAACCCATCTATACTAATGTTCCTCTCCAGCGCACGGGCCTTAGAGAGTGGCCTTTCCTCTGGCCTCTGTAGCTGGAGGTTAAGACAGATTTCTGCAAGACTCTGACAGCCCTTTAGCAGCCTGTCTGGGCTGGGATAAGAGGAAAGGATGCTGGCTGCAGTTTTGCCCGTGGAAAAATACCCAGTGCAGAGGTGGCTGTGCCCTCCCTCCCATCATTACTCCTACACCACCTCAGCAAAGCCACAGCCAAGCCTCAGGGACCACAACGGTATCATACCCCGAGGAGTTTCAGAGGGACTGACTGAGAGGTCTGGGGGTGCTCTGGGGTCCTGTGCTGGTGTCCCAGAGCTGAGGGAGCAAAGCATGCTCACTTCCCCTGCGTGCCATCTTACCTGACCCTGCCCCAGCTCTGCTCCATAGAAGCAGGGCCAGTAGTGGGACCACACCAGCACCCAGACATTGACCAAGCAGCAGAAAGGAAGCTGGAGAAAGCCAGCCCTTGAGGATGTCGTTTGAAAATCAGAACGAGCAGGGCCAGGGTGGAATGAAGCCACCAACTACCCCTGACCCTTCACCATTTTCTTAGCTACTACAACCCAGCAAGCTGATGGGAAGCTGAGGCCTTGCTTCCTTAGACTCAAGGTCTGTGGCGCCTGTAGTCTTAACCTTGAGCACTGCTAGGATCCCAGTAGGCACCTTCCAAAGTCACAAGGCTGGGGCGCAGTAGAGCTACAAAAGTGTCAGCATCCAAGATCCCCGCTCTAAAGAGCATGCACTTGTCATCAAACTCAACACACCCATCCTCCAAATGCATGCACTGCATTACGTTTTTATCTGTTGAGTCATGGACTGCACATCTAACATGTGCTCAGCACAAAACTAGGCACGGTGTCAGGGGTTGAGGGTGGGGACCTGCCCTGGAATTGCTTATAATCTTATGGAGGAGAAAAAGCAAACACACAAGAAACAACAACAATCTTAAAAGATGGAATCATCAGGAGGCCAAGGCGGGCAGATCACCTGAGGTCAGGAGTTCGAGACCAGCCTGACCAACATGGTGAAACCCCTCGTCTACTAAAAATACAAAAATTAGCCAGGCGTGGTGGTGCACGCCTGTAATCCCAGCTACTCAGGAGGCTGAGGCAGGAAGATCACTTGAACCTGGGAGGCAGAGTTTGCAGTGAGCCAAGATCATATCATTGTACTCCAGCCTGGGCGACAGAGCAAGACTCAAAAAAAAAAAAAAAAAAAAAAAAAGATGGAATCAGACACTCATGTGTGTGGCATAGATTATTAATTTAATCAAAATTCAGAGGCCAATGAATTGAGAAAATGCTGCAACTAGCACAGTACTTTGAATGAAATTCTAATATTTTTCTGTTGGTGATTCTGATGCTCTCCTTTTGCCATTTTAGTCCCATAAACTTCAGAAAACGGAAATGTGTTGGCTGTCTTTCATGACGTTAAAGAGAATTTCAAAGAAGGGATGTTCTAGGAATAGGCTCTGTTAACACAGAGGCAATATAGAAACACTCCTATTGTTACAATGAGTAATAGTGAAAATATGAAGAATGTGCAAATGACTGATAAAGGAGGTAGGGAAAATGGAAAGAAAGCTCTAACTACTTAAATGGGGGTAGGGGATTACTGAGAAAAAGAGGGAACCGATGTGAAGATCTGATATGAAGGCTAGGGGATGAAGAAGGCAAAGCCTGGAGACCTTGAAGACAGGCACCGCCAAACTAGTCCCCTCCCCTTGCCCCCACTTCTGTTAACTTTCTACTGTGTGAGCAAACCTGGTGGCTGCCCATCTAAGTTCTAAGCTGCACATAAGCGAGCAGTACAGCACATGCTTGGTTTTAAATCTATGTGATGTTTTCATTGTTTTATTGTTGGAAAACCAACCACCAACCAACAGTACCAAAATGCATAAAGTAAAAAATATAAGCCCCCTCCTGGTTTCCCTGCCTCCTCCAGCTCATTGTGAACTGTTGGGTGGGGGCATTGCTAGAAAATGTCTATGCATAGACAGATATAGGTGATGATATATTTAGTACATTTGCTGTTTTTGCAGAAACGAGAGCCACTGTGCATACTGTTCCATGACCTGCTTTGTTTTACTTACCAAAGTGGTTCAATGACTTTCAAATTAGCCCAGATAGAATGGCCTCTGCCTTGCTCAGGGCAGCAGCCCAGGCTGCTCTTCAGTGCCCCAGAACCTGCCTGACCGGTGCCATACTAAGCGACATTCAGGTGGCTTCCAGGTTCTCACCGTCCCAGATAACCCAGCAATGAGGAACCTTGTTCCTACTGAGCTCTTCAAAAGCTACGCCCATCTATCTTCCTCGTTTGTTCTCCAGGAAGCCTCACTTTGCATGACTGTAAGGTCAAAATGTACATTTTCTTCCTTTTGCCCCTTAGAGGCGCAGGGACTTCCTCCAAATGGTCCTGGATGCCCGACATTCTGCAAGTCCCGTGGGCGTGCAAGACTTTGACATGGTCGGAGATGTCTTCTCCTCTACCCGATGCAAGCCGAACCCTTCCCGGCAACACCAGGCCGGGCCCATGGCCAGGCCTTTGACTGTGGACGAGATTGTGGGCCAGGCCTTCATCTTCCTCATCGCTGGCTATGAAATCGTCACCAACACACTTTCTTTTGCCACCTACCTACTGGCCACCAACCCTGACTGCCAAGAAAAGCTTCTGAGAGAGGTGGACCTTTTTAAGGAGAAACACGTGAGTACAAGTTGGGTCCAGTTACCCATGGGATATCCGTAGGACAATTGATGTTGTGTTTGTGGAAGTGAAACTTATTTTTAATAACTTGCTAATATCACATTCTAAGCTTATAAGATGAAATAGGGTCATTGTTCGGCTTCTCCCGCTCTCCGGGTTAGCAAGTGAAATGGAATGTTGAGAACGACAGTCACAACAAAAAGACAAATTGTGTGTGCACCTTCGCTGTCTGGGGTAGTCCACGAAGCCAGGCCTGGCTGGAGGAAGCTGTGGAAGCTCAGGAAGGAGTCAGGCCCAAAGGGCAGGGTTCGGGAAGGAGTTATGGCTTCCCAATATCTGACTTGGAGCTGCCAAACAGAGGGACGCAGGTGTGAGCCAGAAAAGAGAGCTAAGCTGGAAGGCAGGAGTGGACAAAAGGACAGGCCAAGCTGAAGCTGGACTGAAGACTGGAAGCTGAGGAGGAGGCTCACAAATAGAATAAGGGAAGATGGGGCCCGTCAGCGCCCAGGCCAGATTCTGGGCATTTCTTCTAGATGAGGCCCCTCTTGATCTCTTGTAGCAGATATAATGAGGGCGCTGGGCAAGACTACTTTATCACCTCATTTTTTCCTCTGGATGCTTGTGTGTGTATAACTTTGGCTCGTGAGTTGTTAAAGAGATTCATTTTTTAAACCTGTGCTTTAAAAGGAAGACCACCACAATGGAATGCTTTCTATTACGTTCTGATATGATTGCTATTACATTCTGATATAATTGCTATTACATTCACAGTTTTGGAAGGTGGTCTGTTCTGTTACTGGAACCATCAAAAAATGTTTCATACAGTGAACTGAAAACCACTTCCCAGGAAATTCTACTTTTTTCTTCTACTGGGGAAGTAAAGGCAAAGTCAGTGTCTCTTCTTCACAGCAGTTTTTTAATATTTGAAAACTGCATTCACTGTGTCACTAATTAATTGTCTTAACTTTAGGCTCAACATGAGCTTATGGTCAACTTCAAGTTCTAAGTAGTTATGACAACTGCCACGCTGGGCCTTTCCAAACCCTGCTTACACAATTGATTTATTGAGCCTAGATGCAAGAGTTTATATTTATCCTTATTACTGTTCAAGTCAGTCAAAATAATTTTGAATCTTGATTCTGCCATCTGTTGTATTAGCAATTCCTCCAGCCTCGTGTCATCTGAGACTTACTAAGCATGTCTCCTATTTCATCCAAGTCATTGATTAAAATGTTGAACAGGACAGGACTTCCCTCCAGATTGACATTGATCCATTAATCAATATTCTTTGGGCATGGAATCTCAACAAGCCATGAATCCAAATAACCCTGCAACCCATCTTATTCTGTTTTATATGCAGTGGTTTGTGTATTTGTTCTTAAATTGAGGAAAGGGGAGAGGGAGGGACCAACGGTGACTAGGGGGCATTAGCGCAAAAGAAGTAAACCGAGCTTGAAGGGAGGCAATCTATTAGGATGCATTTAGTTGCAGATAACAGAACCCCAACCCAACTGATTTAAGCAAAACAAAAACAAAAGTAAAAACAAACAAAAAGACTCATAAATGTGTATTTCTGAGTACATTTAATTGAGCAGCTCAGGAATAGATACGGCTCCAGGCGAATCTCTGTCTTGGTCTCAGACTGGTGCACAGGTCCGTTTCTGTCTCCCCAGTTCTTGGCTGTGCTCTCTTATATTGGCCCCATACTCTGTCATGCTATCCTCTCAAAGCCCCAAGAAGCCTGTCAAGAGTGTCTGGGACTACACACTTCCTTGCTTGTAACCAATGGAGAAGAGAGGGTGTGTGGCTTAAAATTCCCAGACAGAGTCACCCTGACGAGAATGCTTAGGTTGCTGCCCTTTTTTTTTTTTTTGAGGTGAAGTTTCACTCTTGTTGCCGAGGCTGGAGGGCAATGGCACAATCTGGGCTCACTGTAACCCCCACCTCCTGGGTTCAAGCAATTCTGCCTCAGCCTTCCAAGTAGCTGGCATTACAGACATGTACCACCACAACTGGCTAATTTTGTATTTTTAGTAGAGACGGGGTTTCACCATGTTAGTCAGGCTGGTCTCGAACTCCCGACCTCAGGTGATCCGCCTGCCTTGGCCTCCCAAAATGCTGGGATTACCAGCGTGAGCCACCGCACCCGGCCCGCTGCCCATTCTTGAACCAACTCCTCTGCAGCAAGGGGAATGGGGTCCCTGATAGGCTTACACCAATCAGACTCCAGCCCTAGGTCAATCATGCTCAAGTCAATGACTGAGAACTCAGGAAGGTGACTTCTCAAAGGAAGCTTAGCATGCTGTCCCAGGAAGGCATTGGAGGGAAGCCCAACACTCTGGTCTCAGTAAACCAGAAAGCACTTCAAATTAAGGGTTTTGAAGCATCTAAAGAGTGTCCAGCAGTGTAGTAGACACGGCAGAGGCTAGGAGAGGGGGCAGAAGCTCTAAGAGACAGAAGTCAGATCCTCATCTTGCAGGAATTCAATCACCAATTGAGAAGCAATGTTATGTCTATGAAACAATATCTTCCTTCCATACACAGGCCTGCAGGGCAGTAGAAGGCAGCAGATAATCAGGTCTAGAATGTGTGGTGTCATTTAGAGAGCCACGGGACCACAGGAGTCGATTCCACCAGCTATAACCATAGTCACATCCAGTTATGTCAATCTGCCAGGAGGACACAGCAAGTGTTTCCATTCAAAAGCCCTCACGCGTGCACCTTTTACCTCTGGCATGGCCTTCACTGGCCATGACCTCAAGGAGGGTGTTGTCTCACAACACCCTGGCCTCCTTCAATGCCCCCAGCCTAGGAGCAGGGCTTTTCCTCCCAGAGGACCACATGTTAGGCCACGCGCAGTGGCTCAAGGCTATAATCCCAGCACTTTGGGAGGCCAAGGTGGGTGGATCACCTGAGGTCAGGAATTCGAGACCAGCCTGACCAACACAGTAAAACCCCATCTCTACTAAAAATATAAAATTAGCTGGGCGTGGTGGCACATGCCGGTAATCCCAGCTACTCAGGAGGCTGAGGCAGGAGAATCACTTGAACCAGGGAGGCAGAGGTTGCAGTGAGTGAAGATTGTGCCATTGCACTCCAGCCTGGGCAATAAGAAAGAAACTCCGTCTCAAAAAAAAAAAAAAAAAGAGAGACCCACATGTTATTATGGGGCTGTACAGAATGTTGCAAGGCACTGAGAGCCCTTGGTCAAATAAACAGATTACAGCAGGTCAAATTTTTGAGTTTAGTGTGCATAAAACCATAAGGGAAGACTGCTTAGAATGGACATTCCAGGGTCCTGACCTCAGGGGTTCCAATTCCATAAGTCTGGGCTGGGGCCCAGGAACCCGCGTTTTATTTTTATTTTTTTGAGATAGAGTCTCGCTCTCTCGTCCAGGCTGCAGTGCAGTGGTGCAATCCTGGCTCACAGCAACCTCTGTCTCCCGAGGAACCCACGTTTTAAGTAAATGTTTCCAGTGATTCTGATACAGGTGGTCCCTGGTTCCACTTTGAGAAGACAGCCTTAGATCCTCAAGGGCTCAGATCCCTCTTCCAAGAAAAAAAGCAGGGTTCAAAGCCCTCCTAAGCCATGCAAGCCCCAATGTGATTTTCTTCCTGTATGTAATAGCTGGTTGTTGGGGGGGAGTCTCTGAAAAATGGGAATATCTACAGCTGTCTTTTTCAAAACATACATTTGGTAGTCACAATAATGTTGCTTTGCATAGCCTTGCACATGGCACCCACTCAATGAATATTGGTAGGTTTTCTTTTTTTCTTTTCTTTCTTTCCTTCTTTTATTTTTTTAATTTTTTTTTTTTTTACTATAATCAGAGCTCTGTTAATATGGGCCATCTGTCAGGACATGGAAATGCAGATTAGATGTTCACACATTAGATATTTTCCTGAAAATATTCCTGAAAATTTGCATGTAAAGTATGACTTGTTATAATTTTCCTGCTGGTTTCCATTCAACAAATATTTCTTGAGTGCCAGTTAATGCCAGACTCTGGGGCTCCAGCCCTACGCACGAGGGTGTTCTGGTCTAGCTCTTCTGTGACATCCCTGTAGAGCATCCCCATGCCTCATTAGATGGCCTTCCCTTGTATTTGTCAATGAGATTGCTTAATTTGAGCTCTAGAGTTTCTTCTCCCCGAGCAATTTCTTTCATAGCAATGCACCATGGGAATCTGATGAGAGCTACATCCCTTCCTCCAAGAAAGAGCAGATATGTGTATGGCATCAGTTCAGACTCTTCTGTGGACAGTGATAGAAAATTCAGCCCGGATTGTCTCAGGGAGCTTACTGACCTCTATAACTGAAAAGTCCAGAGGGCAGAGCTGCCTTCAGGTATGGCTTGATTCAGGGGCTCAAGCCCTGTCCAGGTTGTTCTCTCTCCCCATCTCTCAGCTCCAATTTCTCTGGGCATACTCCCTTCTCAGGCAGATCTCCCCTAGGGGTCTCAAGACAGCTGTGTAACCAGTGTTCTGAACAGTCTGAACTCAGTGAGGTACCTACTTAAAACCATTCAGTGTTTTTTTTGTTTTGTTTTGTTTTGTTTCATTTTTTTCCTTTAAATGTGCTCTGATGAATCTCCTTTCCCTGTCCATGATGATACCTTGGACAGATCTCAATGATTTCTGGTCATTTTGGGGGGCATTAAAAAGTCCAGGCCAGTCTGACCCAGATGAAAACTTCAGTGTCAAATCCAACCAGTGCTCTTCTGTTCTCGTAGCTCAGGCTGACCTGTGGCCTGAGGACACTGCCCTGGGGAGGAGTGGTCGGTTTCTTCCCCTTCCTTCTATTCCTCCCCCACCCCTGCTGGTTCCCTTTCTCCTACAGGAGTGGGGCCTGTGAACGGATCCCCAAATCCTGCCTACCTGGGGCTGCCCTCAGTGCCTTCCCCAGGGGACCTCTAGTGGGGTAGATGGAAGACGTATTCAGAGGGCTCCCAGGTCTGACGTCCTCACTGCATAATTCCCTGCCAGGAAGACAGGCTCCAGCTCCTACCACCAGCTCCTGCCCCAAGGCTGCTTGGTGGGGAATCTTGGGCAGGTTACCAGCTAGATGGCTCCAGCTTCTATGCCTTTCCCAGTGTCCACCCGGCCCATGGGAAACACACAGCTGGGCCACACCCACAGTGGCCACCTTCTGCCCTTCTCTTCCTCCCTCCGCCTTGCCATGTCTCTCCAAGTACTTATCCTTTGCTCTAATAGGTAAAGAGGGCACATCAGCAATTCTGCTGCATGAGCAGATGGCCAAGGAGAATGCCCCACCTCTATGAGTGGCTCTGCTGAAGACCCCCTTCCTTGGCTTGGGAGTGGGGAGGACCCTCTTCCCTAGGCCAATGACTCCTTGCTCTAAGTTTTCTTTGAATCATTCTAGTGTCTTTATAGGCTGAGGATGGGGGTAGGAGAGAGCAGGTTCAAGTTCAACAGGAAGAAGCAAGAGTCTCTTTCCTGGAAGTCTCAGCAAAAGCCTCCTGGCATCTCAGTGACCTCGAGAGGGTCATGCACCCACCCCTCAACCAATCCCTGGACCCCAAGGGAATATGATCCCCTGATTGGCTTAGACCTGGGTCATGTGCCCCATCCCTGGAGTTGGTGGCTAGGTGAGGCCTTACCCGAACCACTGAGCTCTAGAGTGGAGGAGAGGTGGATCCCCAAATCGCTCTTACTAAAAGTGGGGTAAATGGCTTCTGGGTAGCCAGGAAACAGTGTGTTTGCCCACCCATGTACATAGAATCCATGGCCCCTAGATTAGAAGCTCTCACTTCTCAATGTCCTGTTACGTGATCATGCTCACCTTCCCTCTGAACTTTTAAAATCCAGTTTGCCAAATTAGAAGGTATAAGTCCGGCAGTGTCTGGAACAGCCTGATCTTGCCTATTTCTTGCAAATCATGTGGCCACTTCATCCCAAGTTTCCTGTGATTTCTGCAGGGCCAGTCGGTCCAGCTCAGCAGTTTTGCCTTATTGCATCCTTCACCATTTGAGAAGTGAAAATGTCAGGCATGAAAGTCAATAATTCAGATTCTCTACTGTTAGCAGTTCTAAACCCCTGGCGCATATAAGGATACTCAAAGGTCTTCTTCACTATCGGGGATTTGCCTCTGCGTATGCTGTCTGGCAACATCCCACCTCTCATCCCATAGGGCCTTGACTGCATTTCTCCTTTCAGGATATAGATTTTGCTTCCAGCTTCTAAAACAGTTACAATCCACTTTTTTGTTTGTTTTTGTTTGGTTTCATTTTGTTTTGTTTTTGAGACAGTCTCGTTCTGTTGCCCAGGCTGGATGGAGTACAATGGCACAATCCTGGCTCATTGCAACCTCCACTTCCCGGGTTCAAGTGATTCTCTTGCCTCAGCCTCCCGAGTAGCTGGAATTACAGGCGTGTGCCACCACACCCAGCTAATTTTTGTGTTTTTAGTAGAGATGGGATTTTGCCATGTTGGTCAGTCCGGTCTGGAACTCCTGGTCTTAAGTGATCTGCCTGCCTCAGCCTCCCAAAGTGCTGGAATTACAGGCGTGAGCCACCACACCCGGCTTCAATCCACTTTTTAATTCATGCCCCCAGACTAATTCTTTCTGGGCCACATGTGTTTTCTTTCAAATCATCTTGTTTGGGGATTTTATCTGGCCTCCCCTTCTCTTGTCCCACCATCAAAATTCAGTTTAAAATCTTCTTTCTCAAGTCCCCCAAACTCTTGGAGAAGTCTCTTTTTTCCCATGTTGCCTTGGTCTATGGAAAAGGAGGTGCGTTCAGTAAATCCAATAGTGGAAGAGTGGGAAAAGGTTTGTACCATTTGTACCACTCGTAAAGCTGAAAAAACCACACCATTTATTTAAAGAGACCTTTGTTATATGGATGCTTCATTGTGTTCTCATGTAATTTTGGAAAGGATGAGAGAGGAAAAAACGCAACTTCTTTTCATATAAATTGTGTCTTTTATAGCTTTAGTGTTCTATGCTGAAATTATTGACTTTTGATCTGGCTAAACCATTCTCTTTTCTTCTCTTTGGTGCCGGACTGTGCCAGCCAAAATTTATGACCCATTTTCCTTCTGCTTAATTGTTGTTATAAATCTGCTGTGCAGAACCCAGTTGTAAATTTATCACAAACTGGATTGGATTGATATACAGCCTCTCTTTAGGATAATTTGAGCACAGTTATGCCTTAGAAGGAAGGCCAAATTCTTAAAACTTCTCTTGAAGAGCTGCTTTGTAACCATTATAAATATCTAATTAAAATACAACTTACTCTTTCTTTTTCTCTTAAGGATAAAAGAACATTCTGTGCTGGTTATTTCAGCTGATTAGCTCACGCTGCTATGTGAGCAAGGTTGAGGATTGTTTCCTTGAAGCAGTCAGAGGATCTCCAAGAAGAAAAGCATATTATGTGCTTACAAATAAAAAAATAGCCATTTTGCCCCCAACTAGCTTTTTCATGAGTACACATCCTTTGTCACAGAGGAAAGGTTGGACAGGAAAAAAAGTGAATAGCTTAACACAAATGCATCCTCACTATGTAAAAAAAAAAAAAAAGTCTCCCCATGTGGATCTCACCCAGGGAGTAGGGCATGGTTGACTTTGAGATCAAGTAAAAAACTAGAAATGGGATTTTCCCCATGGGGAAGGTTTCCTCCCCTGTGCCCAGGTCTGCTGGGGTCGGGCTACCCACAGTTGTCGAGGAGTAAGTTCAGGAGTTCCCCATCAATTCAGTCCCCCAGCCACACAGAGGTCAGAGGTGCTGCGGAGTCTCTGCCTTCTGACAGACCCCATAACAGCACAACAGGACAACAGAGCACGAAGCCACAGGGACAAGGGAAGAGGCAAAACAGAGAACGCCTTACAGCCCTAATGCTGAAATCTAAAACAAAGAACAGGGACACTGCAGCGTCAGAAAAATGGCAACGGGCTGCGGCAGCGGCCCTTGGTTAGAGCATCACAAAGTTTAACGTGCATGGGAACCACCCGGGAGTCGTTACATCTGCAGATTTTGATTTAGCAGATCTGGGACGAGCCTGAGGGTCTGCATTTCTTTTTTGTGATTATTATTTTTTATTTTTGAGACGGAGTCTCACTGTCTCCCAGGCTGGAGTGCAGTGGCACGATCTTGGCTCACTGCAGCCTCCACCTCCCAGGATTAAGCGATTCTCCTGCCTCAGCCTCCTGAGTAGCTGGGATTACAGGCTCACGCCACCCTGCCCAGCTAATTTTTGTATTTTTAGTAGAGATGGGGTTTCGTCATGTTGGCCAGGCTGGTCTGGAACTCCTGACCTCAGGTGATCTGCCCACCTGGGCCTCCCAAAGTGCTGGGATTACAGGCATAAGCCACAGTGCCCGGCCAAGGGTCTGCATTTCTAACCGGCTCCCAGGTGATGCTGATACCGCCGGTCCATGGCCCACACTATGTACAAGGAGCCAGATTCTGAACCATAAGTACTGTGTCTCTGTCACGGGTGCCGGACGTGGCAAGCATGTATTCCTCATGACACTTAACATGCTCATGCTCTGCAGTGGTTTACCTTCTGCTAATAAATCTCATGGTTTCACGATTATTCCATAATCGTGATGGCACTCACTTTATTGAGTGGGAGATGAAGTGATGCGGGAATGAGCCAATCCTAATACATTTTAGAAGTGTATTAATCCTAAATAAAGCCTCAAATCATCTATTTCCTTCAATAATTGTTTCCATGGTGGGAGGCTAGGGGGTGCTTTTGAGTTGATTTAAAGTCATTTTCAAAGCAGATGAAGGTGGCAACCTGAGCTTTCTGTCAGGACATATGTGTAGACTGGAGACCTGTCATATCCAACGGGACCCATCAGGCCAGCCCTTTGAAGCAGGGAGCTCCACCTGCCCTCTTCACTCCCCTACGCCCCTTGGTTGTAGACAGTAGCTTCCGGTGCCATGTGGGAGGCCATGCCAAAGTACTGTAGCCAAAGAGAATGTCCCCTGATGCCATTTCTTTGGTGGCCTAGAACAGAATCTGTGCTATTTTCACTAGAGGAATAGGAGCTTCAGCAGGGGGCCTTGGAAACGTATCCTAGGTACCCACCTCCTGTCCTTCCTGGAAGCATCTGGCCCTGGGAAGTAGCATCCCGACCACTAATATCAGACAAAGGGAGGAAAAGTAGCATGGGCTGGGAAGAGGGACCTCTCTGGGTGTGTACCTAGAACTCTATCTTGGAAGTTAAGATTTGTGGTCACTGCTACCACCGCACCAACTCCCAAGACACAGGATACTAGGGACTTCGGTGCCCCATCAGTGGACAACTCAGGAGTTCCCAAAGCAGGGTGACCAGTCAATCTGGATCAGGTGGCAGGGCCTTGGATCTTAGCTATCCATTTCATTATTATGCACACAAAATTATCTTAGAGATCCGGGCCATCTGCCCATCCTCATCCTGGGGATACCTCTGGGGAGGCAGGCTGTGCCTCCCAGGAGTCATCTGGGCCGCGAATGGGTGCCAAGACCTTCCTCTGCCACTACTCAGGACTCCGGACTCCTCCACATTCCCTGGAGATACTCAAAGCCCGTGCCCACAGTAACCCGTAGGGAAACTGACCTGCTCTGCCTGGGAAGCTGCTCCCAGGAGCCTCAGCGGTGGCAGTCAGGAGCTCAGAGACCTGCTGCGCCTCTCCCTGCCTGCTCTCTCCTCCCTCTCCCTCTCATCCCGCCCCATTTCTCTGTTTTCTTTCCTCTTTTCTCTCTTCATTGTTCACAGCACTATTTGGTCTCCTTCCCCTCTTTCTCCTTTTATTCTCGTTCTGACTCTATTCCCAGGTCCAGAGAGGCCCAGAATCTTCCCTGCTTCTGCTCCACCTCCTGACCCACTGCCCCCCTGGGAGCCCCTGGTCATCCCAGAAGCCTGTGAGTGCACGCAGCAGCCAAGGCCCACATGCCTGCAATGGGGGTGGCACGGTGGCACGGTGGCACGGTGGCACGGTGGCACGGGGGAGGTAGGGTGGAGAGCAGGACGGACTTGCCAGTGTTTTATCTGGGCTGCCTAGCTTAATCAAGTGCAGCACTCCAGCACTTTGAATTTTTAGCAATTAATGCCCCAAGTGCCCCTCCCACTGAGTCCCTGCAGAGCAGAGGGAGGGGCACCTGCAAAGAGGAGTCTCTCCCGGGAATGGGCCGCACCAATCGGCACGTATGTTGTGTCTTTCATGTAGCAAATCAGAGTCTTTCATATTCAATTGCTGGGCCTCTAGAGGGGCCAAGCTTTGCTAAGCAAATAAGCTCGTGGGGTTGGTTCACATCCATCCAGAAAAGCAGGAATGAAAAATAAACTTGGGAACGTCAACTCCACAGGTGAAGCTCAACCTTCTGTGCATCCGCTTGGCATGGAGCTAGATTCGCAACTGAATGGCTCGTTTATTTAACTGTTGAGCACATTATGGGCTCTTAAAATATCAAAAGAATGGGTTTGAGTCCCAACAATTAGCTCTTGAAATAAAAGAACAAACATACTTTTTTTTTTAACTTCCCCAGACTCTGTTGACCAAAGTCACTTTGACACCAGTGGAGTGGAAGCTTCAAAATGGTATCATCTGGTGGGAATTTAAAGACTTCCTGTCCCCCAAAAAACCTTCTCATCACTGGGCTTAAAATTTTCCATTGGGAGGCCCTGGCTTTGTTTTGACACATGATGGTCTCATCCGTTATTAGCACATCACTCGTCTTGGGAGGGGAATATCATCAAGTCCCAGCTAGGATGTAAGCCGCACGACCAGGAAGCCTCGTCTGCTGGGTACCTTGGTAGGTCCTAGGGCCGAGCACACTGCCTGGCACGTGAGAAATAGGGGTTGAGAAAAGTTTGTTCACTCTTTCTTTTCTAGAGACTAACTCCAAGCACAGATTTGAGGGGGGACGAGCAGGGAGTCACAGTAGATAAAGCTTGTGGGTTACTGTGCCCAGCGAGAAAGGGGTCGGTGGAGTCAAGGAGAGAAGGCACTGTGGGGGGAGATGGAGGTAGGTTGAAGGCAACAGTTGGAGTCCCTGTAGTCCTACAATTGCAGTGCAATTGCCCAGAACATATCATGCCAAGAAAAGGAGGGAGCCTCAGCCCTTGGCCTCCAAGGGACCCTCTGGGGACGTCTAGGGCAGCTTCCCATCCAGGACAGATATCTGAAAGATCAAGAGGCTGGGCTTGAATGCTGCTGACAACATAAAACTTACTACCTATGTGCCCTACCGCTGCTGTGGTCCGCCTCCTCCGTCAGCTCATGGTATTTGAGCACCTACTAAATCAGCAAATTAATAGCTTCTGCCTCGGGCTACTTCCACACTCCACTAATAGCCAATCACTGCGCATCTCAGAGCCGAGAGAGGAAAGACAATTGAAAAATCAGTCTAGAGTAAGAGAACTTTCCAAAATGTGTGCTTATGGCCCAGACACTCCTTTCACCCTAGGTTTTCTGGAAAGTCTGTTTTGCCCCAGGACTGTGGACAGCATTATGTTTTGTTTGGTGAGCTTTCTTTTTTTTTTTTTTTTTTAGGTTATGTTTTATAACTGAATAATGGCATGTGTGAAAATATCAGCTACCAGACTCTGTTAGTCCAGGCATATGAATATTCCAGATCAGAAGGGATGTTTGACTCCCCCTGTGAATTGCAATGCAGAAGGTTTATAAAGTTAAGCATTTAGAAATCTGTCTTTAAAATTTAAATATTTAGATTGGGTCTCTAGGACACAAAAGGCAATTCCTGTTTCTCACTCACTTAATTTGATTTTTTTTTTCTTTTGGTCGCACAAGTTGTTTTTCAAAGCCTCATTCCTTGAATGTTCCCTATAGGAGGAATGTAATTAAACTCCACTGGCCTCCCCCTGCTGGGACCAAACAGGGGCCAGAGCTGTAGGGAGCATAAAACAGATACCCTGCGAAAGAATCCTTATTATAAAGATGAGAAGAGAATCAACTTCCCTCTGGTTATGAACAAGAAGCTTTAGAAAGCCACCCAGGCTCTTTCTGCAAGGCGCTTAGTCTCCAAACCATTTTAATTAGTAATTTAAGACTGGAAGGAAGGGGATAAACTCCTCACCTCCTTAGCTATAGGCAAGAACTTCAACTGGGTGAGTAACCGGTTTAAGTGGCCGAGAAGGAGGGAGGCCTGGAGGGAGGGTGATTCCTTAAAATGAATCAACTTTTTCACGAAAATGGCATAGCTAGATATCCTGGCGCACAGTCAGTCGCTGTTTTTGCGGTCCCACTTCTTAAGGCAGTTCTCACCCCTCACCAGAGGCAGGCACTGCCTCTCTCTGGGACACTCAGCTGGCATCAGAGAAAGAAGCTTGCGCTGAGGGATGGCTCCCTCACACCGGGCCAACCTAGATTTCTCTCCGACCAAAGAGCATGCCTCCCACCAAGCGAGAAAGTGGAAAGATCCTGGCAGGGAACCCCGAGACCCGGGTGCTAGCATCATCCCCGCCATGAGAGCCCACGGGGGCCTTGAGCTGACACCCACTGGCAATGTGACGTGAATCACTGACATAATCCCTTCCTTAGTTTTTCCGTCTGTAAAATGGGGATAGTAACATTATGTAGCTCATAAGGCTGTCACCGAGATTAAATGAGTTAAGAATACACACTTGGCTGGGCACAGTGGCTCACGCCTGTAATCCCAGCACTTTGGGAGGCCGAAGCGGGCAGATCATGAGGTCAGGAGATTGAGACCATCCTGGCTAACACAGTGAAACTAACACAGTCTCTACTAAAAATACAAAAAATTAGCCAGGCATGGTGGTGGACGCCTGTAGTCCCAGCTACTTGGGAGGCTGAGGCAGGAGAATGGCGTGAACCCGGGAGGCGGAGCTTGCAGTGAGCTGAGATGGTGCCACTGCACTCCAGCTGGGTGACAGAGCAAGACACTGTCTCAAAAAAAATAAAAAATACACGTGCAACGTTTGAACAGTGCCAGCATTATGTACCTGTAGCTACTCTCATTCCCCTCTCTGCGACTCAGTTTCCTTATCTGTAAAAGAAAAAAATTGGACTAGACCTCTTCTCCACTATTGTCGATTATGATGATGATAAATGAACGTTCCTACACCAGATCCTAAACTAAACAAATGTTAACTTGATCCTCACAAAGCCTGTGTGAAATGGGAGTTGTCGCCATCCCCATTTCATCAGTGGGGAAAGAGAGGCTGGATTAGTCAGGGATCCCCAGAGGAACCGAACCAATAGGACAGAGAGGGAATGACATTCATTTTCAGGAACTGGCTCATGTAATTTATGGAGTTTGGCAAGTGTGAAGTCTGCAGGGCAGGCTGGCAGTTTGGACCCCCCGGCAGGCGTCAACGCAACAGTCTAGACACAGAATTCTTTCTTCACCAGAAAACCGCAGTTTTTGCTCTTACGGCCTTCAACCGATTGGATGAGGCACGCCCATATTATTGAGGGTAATCTCCTCAGAGTCAGCTGATTTTAAGGGTTAACCATGTCTACAGAAGACCTTCCCAGCAACCCTGGGATTCATGTTTGATTAAATAACTGCACACTATAGCCTAGCCAAGTTGAAACGAAAGACTAACCATGAGAAATAACTTGAGAACATAAGGAAGTACCCTAGGATGGGGCCTAAGTTGGACAGGCACTCACGTCTTCCGACTGCTTAGTCTGTGTTCTTTTCAACCTTGTCTCTAATATTCCTGGATACCGTGGTTCTGATGCCATTCCTCAGTGCTCTGCTGTTCTTGCCTGACCACGTGGGTCAATGGTGGCTCTGGCATTTCTATAAAGGGGATTTCAGGGCTGCCTGCTGGGGAGGGAGGCTTGAAGCTATGTCTGCACTGCACCTTCACAGCACTGAGAAAACGCCTGTCATCCAGGAAGACAGGCAGCCCTGTCCTCGCCACAGTGCCTGCACCCTCATTGGTCACCTTTGCAGGCATCATCTGTGACCTATCGTCCAGGCTCTGAGCCCTGAGGATAATAAGTTTCCCTGGAAGGTCCTGGTTTGCTGGGGCTTTTTCTCCCTCTTGCCATGTCTTTTTCACGGTCCATCCTCTGAGTTTGTGAATTGTCTTTCTTCGTGGCCCATGTGGCACAAGATGAAGAGTGCATGGGCAGCTTCTCCCCTGACGTCCCTACCTCCCTGACGCTTAACCCACATAGGGAAAAACATTCCTGAAACAGAGACGTCACCTCCAGGGTTGCTTTCTACCACTGCAGTCACCCTGCTTGGTGCCTTTCTCACTTCCATTTGTAAGTGATCTTGTCTCCTTCCTTGTAGAAAGCTTTTCGGCCATTCCAGGGGTTCTCCTGGGGTTCCACCCGTCCGGGATTTTCCACGAATTGCATTTCCTTGTAGTTTGTTTTCATCGTGTTCCTTGTTAGGGAACATTCAACACACACCTGACATTGGTGGGCAGCCTGATTGCCCCCGGCCTCCCCTCTGCTCATTGCCAGAGCTACCTCTGCACAGAGGAGTCACTCTCCTCCCACTCTGGGGCCTCTGTCAGGGGCCAGGCTTGATGCTGTCGCCAGCCAGCCCTTCACTGCTGCCCAGTGCCATATTCATCTCCATTGAGAAAAGTCCCTGGGAAATGGTTGGGAGCAAGGGGACAGCCCTACATCCTGAGATCCTAAGATCGGGGAGGCGCTCCCTGCATTCCCAGCTGGAAGGAGACCAGATCGGCCACCCTCACCAAATTCCCAGATTCTCTGACAGAAGCAAGCCAGTCCTTGGTTTGAACGGGGAATCAACTCAGGATGATAAAATAGATGCCAACTTTCCTATAGGTAGAATCTGACTTCAGACAGCAAAAGACTCTAAAACAGCTTAAACTCCTGTATATGCCTTCTCCTATGCATGCCGCCAGTCAGACCAAAGGCCACATGCCAATCAAGGCCCAAGAGCAGCCAGGGGTATTTCCATGTCCTCAAGAACTTTTACAAACTGTAGCTGCTTTGGTTCCACCCCTGGAGATTCTGGTTTAGTGGGTCTGGAGTGAGGCCCGGGCTTCTTAAAAGCCCCAGCAGATTCTAAGGTGCAGCCAGGAGGAAGAACGGTTGCCAGAATCCCATGAGGCACAGATGCAAATGTGCATAGTGACATTGGGTTGCGTTATCAATGGCAGGACTGACTTTAAAACACTCCGCATCCTTACTGGAGCTGCTGTTTGCTTTTTAGAAAAGTCCCTCATCAGATTATCAGGAAGTCGTGGGTTTTCCATGATCATGCTGTGGTCAGATCCAGCCCAACCAGAGAGCCAAAAACAAAATAAACATACAAAACAAACAAATAAACCCCAAATCCCTGGCAAGCCCCATGAGATGACTGCTCTGATAACATTCAGCAGACAAGCCTGTTTGAAATCATCTCAGAATCATACCAGACCCAAACCCAAGAGGTCATCTGGTCTGTACATTGACTCTAGGAGGTGTGTTAGTCAGTTTCATGCTGCTGATAAAGACATACCCGAGACTGGGCAATTTACAAAAGAAACAGGTTTAATGGACTTACAGTTCCACATGGTTGGGGAGGCCTCACAATCCTGGTGGAAGGAAAGAGGAGCAAGTCACATCTTACGTGGATGGCGGCAGGCAAAGAGACAGCTTGTGCAGGGAAACTTCCTTTTTTAAAACCATCAGATCTCGTAAGACTTATTCACTATCACGAGAACAGCACGGGAAAGACTTGCCCCCATGATTCAATTACCGCTTACCAGTTTCCTCCCACAACACACGGGAATTGTGGGAGTTAAAATTCAAGATGAGATTTGGGTGGGGACACAGCCAAACCATATCAGAGGGTGAGGGGCTATTTCTCCATGTTACAGACAAGGCAACTGAAGCCTAGGGATGTTCCATCACAGGCCCACACCTTATCTCAGAATTAAGAGAAAATGCTTCTGGCTGCCAGGGGTGGGGTGGGGTGGTGTGGGGTGCAGAGTCTCTCCCCCTACCACGACCTCCATCTTTTCCCTTTCTCTGAAAATCTCATTTGATGATTCCCCAGCCTGGCTGCAAATTAAAGATTTGTAGACCTGAAAGATGCTAATGATGGTTATCACCACCACCACCACCATCGTAACAGTAAACATTTATGGAGCGCCATAATTATTCATAATAAATTTTATGTGTTAAATAAATCTGACCTAGCTCTATAAAGAAATAGGCCCTGTTAACCAAAAATATTGGATAAATTAAAAGTCTCCTAGAAGCGTCTGATGAAAGGATCTCAAGTTCCATAACACACGGCCCATTCAGTGGTGGTTTCTGCGCTTGATTCGCTGTGGGTCACTTAACAATGTTGGGGGTACTGTCCACCTCCCAGTGCTCAGTCTGCGGCTTGTGGTCAGCTGTTCCTCCGTGGTGTCTGTGTCGGCTGTGTTAAGGCCTGCTGCAGAAACAGCTCATTTCCAACCTGTTTTTCTCAAGCAGCGATCCTGTGGGGTCAAGTCAAATAATATTAATTATGATAGAAATAACAAGAGGCCAGGCACAGTGGCTCATGTCTATCATCCCAGCACTTTGGGAGGCAGAGTTCAGGTGGATCATTTGAGCCCAGGAGTTCGAGATCAGCCTGGTCAACATGGTGAAACCCCGTCTCTACTAAAAATACAAAAATTAGCCGGGCGTGGTGGTGCACGCCTGGTGGCGCACGCCTGTAATTCCAGCTACTCAGGAGGCTGAGGCAGGAGAACTGCTTGAATCCAGGAGACAGAGGTTGCAGTTAGATGAGATCGCACCACTGCACCCCAGCCTGGGTGACAGAGTGAGACTCTGTCTCAAACAAAAAATAAATAAATAAAGGAAAAAAGAAAGAAAGAATAATAATAAGAATTACCATTCATTGAACACGTGCTCTGTTCTTGGTGCTCTTGGTGCTATTCCAGGAAATTCTAACACCAATTAGATATTTTCCCCCATTTTAAAGATTAAAGCGGCTGGTGCAGTGGGACACACCTGCAGTCTCAGCACTTTGGGAGGCCAAAGTGGGAGGATCACTTGAGGCAGGGAGTTCAATACCAGCTTGGGCAACATAGTGAGACCCCTGTCTCTACCAAAAAAAAAAATCAAAAAATTAGCTGAGCCTGGTGGTGTGTGCTTGTACTCCCAGCTACTCAGGAGGCTGAGGTGGGAGGATCTCCTGAGGCCAAGAGTTGGAGGCTGCAGAGAGCTATGATGGTGCTACTGTACTCTAGCATGGGCAACAAAACAATAGCCTTGTCGCCTTGTCTCAAAAAAAAAAAAAAAGACTAAAGTGAAATTGAAACTCAGAGAGTAAGTGACTTGAAGGTAGAGGCAGAAACACAGGCTGGATTTGAATTTGATCCTCTGGCTCCAGAGTTCCTGGGAGTTATCTTGGGAATGACTGCAGGGTCCGAGGTAGATTGTTCTAGGAGCAGGTGCTTATCTAAAGTGGAATGGCACACACTGACATACCATTAGGAATTCTATTTTCTTACCACCACGGGAGGCAGGTCTCTGTCAGGGTGATGAGAAGTTCCCAAAGTCATTTGTCCTCTCTGGGGTGTCCCCTCTCTGTCTGCTGTCACTAAATCCCTAACGACATTACAGCAGAATAAATGGCATTTTTAACTTCAGCTTTAAGCAACAAAGAAACACTAATAAGTCAAGATGTGTCCATCTTTACCATAAAAAAAAACAAAAAAAATTGCTTCAATAACCAATAAATAGATCAAACAACACAAAAATAAATAGCAAAAGACTGCAGGGCTCGATGGCTCATGCCTGTAATCCCAGCACTTTGGGAGGCCGAGGCGGGTGGATCACCTGAGGTCAGGAGTTTGAGACCAGCCTGACCAATATGGTGAAACTCCCCTCTACTAAAAATACAAAACTTAGCCTGTCTCCTGTCTCCTGCTCCTGGCCTGGCATTCTTCAAAGACTCCTTAAGGCCACCTGGCTTCCGGTCCACCTCTAGGCTTCACTGTCTGCACCAGAGTGGGCATGGTGGCAGGTGCCTGTAATCCCAGCTACTCAGGAGGCTGAGACAGAAGAATTGCTTGAACCCAGGAAGCGGAGGTTGCAGTGAGCCGAGATCACACCACTGCACTCCAGTCTGGGCAAGACAGCAAGATTCCATCTCAATAATAATAAATAAATAGCAAAAGAAAGAAAAAACCCTCAGCTAAGAAGTATATTGTTGTGTTTTTGGGGTTTTTTTAATGTAACATTTGACAAGTTTACATTTTCCTTGTCTGCCCTTGGGTGCCTTAAAATAAAACTCTATCACTATTTGCATGTAACATTGGGTTTTTTTTTCCCCCATGTAAAATCCACATATCAGGAATTTCTCTATTCATTCTGTCCCCTGGGTTTCTTCCCTCAGGAATAATTCATATGTCAAACCTGTCATTTATCGATTTATTGCTGTACCTAGTAGCGTTTTTCTCCCTGCCCTCAAAATTTAGCTTAAAGACCACTTAATAAGGCATGTGCGGGTCCTCAGACTCCATGAGATTTCTGCTGATATGAGCCATAATTTAGCAAAACAAATCCTGCTCATTGCGGGCATCTAAATGGCGTCCTGTTCAATTTCCATATGTGCTTTTCTTTTCTAAAGTTACGGCCTACAACTAGAAGAAGGGATGAAACATCGCCCGTACCTCCACATCTTATTTCCTGTATCACTTTTCAAAGCCCTTGGAGATGCAAGGCGGGTTTTTCTGATGAGTTGCGAATCAATGCAAATCGTCTGAAATGAGAGGTGGCCCCTGGGTGTAATCCATCCTTGCTGGTGCCCCGTCTTGGCTACACATTTCCAAAAACCAGCACCTCCCAGTTGTCCATGTCTGGTCACCAGAGGCCCCTCTCCTCAGGTGGGAGAACCAGAGATCAAAAAAGAAACAGGTTTCTCTCCCTTGGAATTTCTCTTCCTTAGTCATTTTCAGAAAGTTGGGAGTCAGCAGCTTTAAGGAGGAGTTTCATATCATCTCTCCTCCACTTCTTCCCCTCATTTCCTCCCCATCCTCTCCTTGGAGTCCTTCATCAATGTCTCTATTTTCTGTTTGGGATAAACAGAGTCCCTCTTACCTGTCCAGGCCTCACCCGCCTTCCCCACCCCTCTTACCCCCCAACCCCCATCATTTCTGCAGCCAGCCTGTCTCCTGATCCTGGCCTGGCATTCTTCAAAGACTCCTTAAGGCCACCTGGCTTCCGGTCCGCCTCTAGGCTTCACTGTCTGCACCAGAGTGGAAGCTGTCATGTGCCCTCAGCAACATTTTACCCCTCCCTTCCAGAACAGACACGGGCATTCCTTCCACAAGCAGTATTCCACAGTTAAAAAAAAAACTTATAAAAGTGAAACCAAAAATACTGGTAGTGTATTTTTGTCCCTTCAAGAGAATGATAATCATCAGTAAAAACAACAACAACAACAACAACAACAACAACAACAAAAACTAAGCAAAGCAGCTTGAAGATAGGCTGAAAGCATGTATCTACGGATGGCTTGTTGTTGTTTTGTTTTTGTTTTTGTTATTTTTGAGACACAGTCTTGCTCTGTCATCCAGGCTGGAGTGCAGTGGCACGATCTCGGCTCACTGCAACCCCCGCCTCCTGGGTTCAAGTGATTCTCCTGCCTCAGCCTCCTGAGTAGCTGGGATTACAGGCATGCACCACCATGCTCCATGCCTGGCTAATTTTTGTATTTTTAGTAGAGACTGGGTTTCACCATGTTGGCCAGGCTGGTCTTGAACTCCTGACCTCAGGTGACCCACCTGCCTCGACCTCTCAGAGTGCTGGGATTACAGGCATGAGCCACCGTGGCCGGCCAGAATGTTCTGAATATTAAACTAGCTGACTGGTGGACATGAGCTGTGCTGTGGAAAAGTGAAGCAGAATGGCTTTTTCTCCCTTGTGTGTGATCACCAAGACGTGGACGGCACAGAGATTCAAAATACAATGCATTCCCCTTGCTCGTCTGGTCAAGCTCACCTTCCTATTGCACAGGGTTGATTGGTTGGAGGCTGCCCACCTCTAGCTGAAAGGCCGAGACAGTCTTCCCTGTTATTTCATTACCAAGCTGTGTTTCTTAGGCATTAAAATGGAGGGAAAGCAACCACTGGCTCCTCACTGGGATTGTTCTTGAGGATTCCAGACAGGCCATAAGTAATTCCATGAGTCGCTCACAAAGGACCTGGCCCTGAAGGTCTGTGGCTGCAGCATCCAGGCGAGCCAAAGGTGTCAGTGCCACCAAAATGCAGAGAAAACTCTTATCAGAAAGATGTCATTTTTTTCCCTAAATGTCATATATACAATTTTTATTGGAGCGTGATGACAGATAATGAATAACTTAACATAAATTTGCATAATACAATACAGTTGTTAATTTATGATCATATTAAAACACAAAATTTTGTAGTTTGAAGCAGTAAAAAGTCTTAATCTTCTGAAACTTTCCCTCTTGTTTGTTATTTGCTTATGAGTTATTTAGGGTTGTTAGATAAAATACAGGTGTCTGGTTAAATCTGAATTTCAGATAAACTGTAAATAATTTTTTAGTGTATCTCGTGCAATATTTGGGACATACTTATACTAAAACATTCGTCATTGTATATCTGAAATTCACATTTAACTGAATGGTTATATTAATATTTTTATTTGATAAACCAGGCAACTCTGTACTTCATAAGCAGCTTAACCTCTCTCTACTGGCTCTTCTCTGGCAGGGCAGAGGGAGGCTGTTCTATGGGGAAAGGCACTTACTGCAGGGACCTTGATATCTTTCGACTGTGGGGGAGGCTGGCTGTCCTAGGAACACTAACAGAGTCAAAGAGATCAGACCAGAGAGGTGCCAGTGCAAAGGGGGAAACTGAGGCAGGCAGTACGCCTAGGCTTTCTTGACAGCACCGGTGTATTACAGCCCTGTTTTTCAGATTTTTTGGACTATAACCTCATCATAAGAAATATAATTTATAATTCAACCCAGAACACACACCCCTTGTAAATGGAGCAAAAAGTTTTATGAAACATGTCCCCTTCTATGTACAATCTGCTCAACATCCTGTTCTAGTCAATTTCATTTCTTTAAATGCCACTCTTAATCCCCGAAATTGAATTCATGGATTGAATTCATGGTCTCCTAAAGGATCACAACCCACATGTTCAAAAACACTGGGTTAGAGGGTCACAGTTCAGGAAAATGAATGAGGAGGTTTTTCAAAATCTACTTTACAAATGAGGAAATGTATCAGATCCCTTAAGAGCTTTTCCAGGTCAATTTTTGCTCATTTGTGGCCAAACTCGAAATAAAACTTAGGTCCCACAACTCCCAAGCCTGTGTTTTCTGGTTTCCTTCCACCACTCTTTCTAGCATCCATTTTCCTGGTCTCCACGTTGTAATACACATTCTGGGATCCACATCTACTTGTATTATTTTACATAATTATATTACTTGTATACTATTTCCTTATCACTTCATAGTCTTCTCAAATTTCCACGTTTTATATCATTTCTGATCCAAACTGATTACATCATTGCTTATGGCATGTACTTGACCAATATCAACATTTAAACTAAATCATCTTGGTACGCACCCTCCGATCTTTGGCATCTTACTGCCCTGCCCCACCCCCCAACCTCAGCTCCCTATTTTGGTGCCTCAGGAAATCTCAGCTGTGAACCTTCCATGTGCTCTCTCTGGGATTGATGCCATCCGTGACATAAGGAAAACATAGAAACATAAAAGCACACAAAAAACTATTATTTGTTGTCATTTGTTCTCCCTAATCTAGGAAGTAGGTAGGGTATCTGTTATAAAGATTCCCTTCTAGAGTCGAGAAAACAGAGGCTCAGAGAGGTTAAGTGTTTTTCTCAGGGTCACACAGCAAACACAGAACTCCAGTCTTCTTGCTGTGTCTCTGACCCTCTGTCATCAGGATGCAGGGGCTGCTAAGCTGAGATGCCTGCAGATGAATAAACTGGTGGGCAGAAAGACATCAACCCAAGAGATCTCCATGTATTTTGTACATTTTTCTCACTTGCTCAGTCTCGATTTTCAAACAACGTACAGAACTTTCTGGGATCTTGTCATTATTCAGTGTGTCATCATTCAGGATCCTCTGGATCCTCCCCGGGAGCCACCCACTCCACACACATTTTTTTTTTCTAGTTGTTATAAACAAATTTCAAAGAAAGCCATTTTCTCCAGAGCCCTTTCTTTTGACTCTACCACAGTTCATCCTAGTTTGCAGAATCCAAACTCAGGGCTTCCTTCCAATATTTTTATTAGTTTAGCAGTTGATCAGTTTACACAGAGAAGTGGATTGGAGCTCCCCTTTCCTCCTGGGGAACCACATTCCTTTTGTCTATCCTGGTCCTTCAGCTGCAGCCTGAGCTGCCAGTGGAGAAAGTCTTCTCCAACCCTTAGGTTCAGCAGCCCTCAGGGCCAGTGAGATGCACAAACAGCATCTTGCAGGTCCCACAGCGCCTTCATCACTTGTATCTTCCCCCACCCTGTGATGAAGTAGGATGAAGATGGCTGAGGGTATGGACTTTGGGGCCCACCTGCCTGGCTTAAAGCCGCTGGACCCCTTACCCAGCCATGGGGCCCTGGGATGTGACACAGTTCCCCCAAGCCTCGCTTCTTCACTGTTTAACGGGGATAATAATAGCTTCTGCTCTGTTGGATTGAGGGCTGGTTAAATGGAATAACATACTTAGCACATAGCCTGGTACCCACTTATTTTTTTATTTTGTGACTTTGTTTCAAATCTTCAAATCTTCCTATTATTCCTTTTTTACAGAGCCATCTCAGAAACGTTAGGTTCATGTCCCTTCCATGTGTCCCTTCCATATATCCCTCCATGCCCTGCCACAGTGCCTCTCCTCCACCATGCAGGAGCCGCAGCCCCTGCCTTCTGCCCCCTCAGTAACCACGGTCCCTCACCTGCCACTCCTGGGTTGCTCTCTCCTTTTGAACTGAGCAGTTTTTCTACCCTCCTGCCCCTCCAGCCAAAGTTACCTTTTTGACATCCCATTTCCCCAGGACACTATTTTCTCTTAAGGATCAAAAATCAAAAAAGAAAGAAAAGAAAAGAGAAAAGAAAAGAAAGAAGAAGAAAGAAAGAGAAAGAAAGAAGGAAGGAAAGAAGGATGGAAGGAAGGAAGGAAGGAAGGAAGGAAGGAAAGAGCAAATTACCAGGATCTGAGGACCTGGGAGGATTTCAGAAATTGCTAGTCAGTCCCAGCAACTAAGGCTCAAATGCCCTCCCCAGGGTTCCGCTGGAGATCATCCTGCCAGTCACTCCAGGAGCGAGGGGCTCACCTCTTCCTAAGGCAGGACTTTCCACGAGGCTAGACCAGACCATCCTTATGGCTTCCATCCATGGTTTCAAACTCTGGGACCCCAAAGCACAGCAGCCCTTTACAAAGTTGAAGGGTGTGTCCCTCTGGCCTCTGCAGCTTTTCCTGGTGTGGCAGGGTTTCAGGTCCCCTGCCCATCCACCCCCGACCCCTCTAATCTGACTGTGTCCCTCTAGAGGATGACATGCCCCGAATGGCAGCAAACCCGGTGTGGGCTGATGGTGTGGAGTACAGAGCAGTAGCTGCTGCCCTGTTATCAGCTGCTTCCAAAGGCCAGGGTGGTCATTAGTGCATCATTAATAACCCATTATCGGGTTGTCATCTCTGAGTTTATCTAAATTTATCTCAATTATTGTAACCCTGTACACTGATAAGCCCTATAAGTATAAAATACACTGGATGAAAAAGCTACTTCCTATTATTTGTTCTAAAAAATTAACTCCTTCAAGTAATCTAGAGTTTGGTGACCAATTTCCTATTTTACCCTCCTCACATCTTCAAAACTCAGCACTGGTAATTTCACGTCTGTTGATGGGATTCATCTGTCCCCCTCCACTAGACTGGAAGCTCCCTGTAGGGTGGGGCTCACTATAGCATCCCCCAATGTCCAGCACGGAACCAGCGCATCACAGGTGCCCTGAGGAATGAATGGCTGGACTGCTCTTACAGACTCAGGTGCCACTTCCTCTTGTCCAGCTCCATGCCCTCCCCCATAGTGTGTGGACCATCAGGGGTCCTAGAACTGAGGTCCTGGTTGGTAGCACCCAGGAGCCTGTTCCCAACATGGCTCCATGGCAGGGCCTGGTCTCCAGGTGTGGCATGAGGTGCTACATGAGCCTTCTGTGAGCATCTTCAGGGAGAAACCAAATCCAAGTGCTGGCCAGGCCCACCGGAGCAGCAGCCCACCTAAACAGGCTGGCGGGCGGAGGAGTGCCACAGAATGGACATGGGGAGGCCTTACAAAGTCTGTAATAGCAGAGGTAGTGAACGTTCGTTGAGTTCCCTCTATGCGCCACTGTTATTCTAAGTGCGGTCCACGGGCCATGCTTTTTGCTGACTACAGCTCTGTGGAGTAGGACTAGGATTATCCCCATTTTCCTGGGGGAGAAGCTGAGGCTGCCAGAGTTAAGTTGACTAGGGCCACACAGCTGAGAAGTGGTGAAACACAAATTCAAACTTGGGCAGTCTGATTTCCATATGCTTTAAAAAAAAAATTGTATTTCCATAGATGATTGGGGAACAGGTGGTGTTTGGTTACATGAGTATGTTCTTTAGGGGTGATTTGTGAGATTTTGGTGCACCCATCACCCGAGCAGTATACAATGAACCCAATTTGTAGTATTTTATCCCTTACCCCATTCCCACCTTCCCCCACCCCAAGTCCCCAAAGTCCATTGTGTCATTCTTATGCCTTTGCATCCTCATAGCTTAGCTCCCACTTATGAGTGAGAACATACCATGTTTGATTTTCCATTCCTGAGTGACTTCACTTAGTATAATTGTCTCCAGTTCCATCCAGGTTGCTGCAAATGCCATTAACTCATTCCTTTTTATGGCTGAGTAGTATTCCATCATATATATATAAACACCATAGTTTCTTTATCCACTAGTTGATGGGCATTTGGGCTGGTTCCACATTTTTGCAATTGCGAATTTGTGTGCAAGTGTGCTTCTAACCACTGTGCGATCTTGGCTCTCAAGGTGGAAGTTTGGTGTGGAAAGTGGAGTCAGGCCCTGGAAGAATCCCCCAGGTTGTCTGTAAGAGCTAGAATCAGTATGATGTTCTAGAAGCCATCGGCCTGGGCAGTGCCCTGAGAGCTTAGCGGTGCAGTCATGAGCCAGCACTCTGCCTGCGTCTCTCACAGGGTTTCTCGTGCGAGGCTGCTGCCTAGAGCCACCTTGGGGTGCTTGATGCCTGGGGCTCCCCACGGATTCCAGTGTCATCAGCCTGGGCATTTTGGATATTCACAAGCTCCTCGATAACTCCAGGGTGCAGCCGAGGTTGAGAACCATTGGGAATAGAAAAGCAAGAGGAAGCTGTTCTCAACTGCCCTTTCCACACCAGAGCCCCGGGGTCCCCGGGGAGACTAAAGCTGGGGTCTATTTCTAGTCCCCCAACCAAGACAGGAGCTTTACATCCCCACACACTGAGAGGCCAGAATGGGTCAGAGGAGAGTGAGTGTGCTCTGGCTAAGCCCGGCCAACAGCTCTGTTCCCCCGGGGCGGGGACTGGACTTGGCCCTTTGGTTTGACTGCATTTTACTCTTTCCAGCCTGTCTGGCCATTATTCTTGCAGGAGCGCTCAGGACCGAAGGCCCCCTCCTTAGCACCACACATGTCCCATCTCACCCTGTGTCTTCCAGCTTCGCTTGCCATAAATCAGTTGTCAGGACCCCTGACCCTAAAACAGTCACCTAATGATAAATCATGTTTGATTCTAATGGAACCCTCCCGCCAAGACTACTCATCAGAGAGGAAGCTAATTCGCAGGGATATGAAGAGCTTTCTGAAATTAGTTCCAGACGTTTTTTTGTCTTCAATCTGTATGATGGCTGCCCTATTTTTAATTTACTTTTTTAAAAACTACATTGGGACACTAAGTAATCTGGGGGCCCAAAAGACTTTGGAGGCCATGGGAACCTCCCAGGCCCTGGGGGGCAGTGACACCACCGTGCAGATCACCAGTGCCACAAAATGACGGAACTCCACCACTACCTAGTGTTATTAGTGTAGGTTTTGGGAAAGGTCCTTCTTAGCTCGTTAGAAAAACAATCACAGCGTCCTATGGACTGGGCCAAAGTGGGCAGACATCAGAATAATATTGCAGGGGGCTGTCCAGCCCAAAGAGGCCCGTCCCAGCAGGACTCCAGGGGACAGGGTCAGAAAGATGCAGCCCACAAGCTGAGCACAGTTGCAGAGGTTTTAGCTTGCTCGCTACATTTGAATTAATTGCCAAAATTTTAAACTCAGGGGAATTCTACAAAAATCTAGGTACCAGCTTTTCTTGAAGACAACAGAAGCTCAGGCCACCCTGAGGCCATCCCCTCTGGCAGTCACCTGCCAAGCACGTGGCTCCAGCTTAGCCCAAGCGCCTCCACCCACCCTGTCAAGGCCCAGATGCAGTGGCCCTTACCCATCACACTTGCACTCCTGGCCTCACGGGCATTTGGGTTCGTTCGTCATCTAACAACACAGTGAAGCTCCTTGGCCTACCAGTTCCCTTCGTGTTTACCTTGACCAGCCCCCAGCTCCTTGCTTCTGCATCTTGACTTCTGCCATGGTCCTGCCCAGACCCCCAAGGGTTGTCTCTCTTCGCTACTCCCCGCCCGCTTCTCCTTCCTACGTTTCCACGCTGCAAGATGGGGTACCTCCGCTTGCCTCAGCTGCCTGGCCCCTCCAAAGCTTCCTTTGACCCTCAGCCCAGCTTGCATGGATGCCCGGGACACATACAGCACTTTCTTGGTCCTGGTTTATAAAGCAGTCTGCCCCAGTAGTCCCATCACACCTCCAATCAACTCCAGACCCCAGCCCACCACTTGAAAATCTGTAGTCCAGGCCAGAGGGCAAAAGGCACAGTCGAGGGCCGAGCAGGCATTCTATGTGGCGGGAGCAGGGGAGCAGGAATGCTCTCACTCAGGTGCTGTGCGGTGGGCCGTTGGTAGGTGGTCCCTGCTGGTCTGGTGCATGAGGGGAGAGGCAGGTTCCCCCAGCGGTCTGTGCCTGGGCAGGGCAACTCCCGAAGTGGGCTGAGGGAGAGCTCTCAGTGATCTCTAAGGAAGGAGGCGGCGCCTTGCAGGGTTAGCAAACCTTTAGAAGATCCTCCTGGGGTTCTTCCTCCTGTCCTAATTTAGGCCCATTTCCTCCTGCCCTACCCTTAGCAGAAATCAACAACAGCAGGGCACTGTGCTATTTTCTAGAAACTTTCCAAAGAGACCTATGGGCCTGCCCAAGACCCTCAGGCATTGCCCCCATTGGCCTGGGGACAGTCTTTGAGCGATTGCTCTTTGAGAAGAAGTCAGCATCAGTGGGAGTCAGAGAAGAGGGGTAAGCAAACTAGATTGGGGAGCTGCTACCCCCAAATCAGACTGCAAAGACAGGCAGAGGTCATGGCCACCTCTGTGGGCCCAGTGCCAGATAGCTCCACAGAGGCTCAGAGAGGGCTGAAGGACCAAGGCTAAGGAAAATAACAAGGCTGAAACTCCCCATGTCTAATGACATCATGAGCATGACTGCAGAGCTCCCACACACCCTTCTGAGCCTCAGTTTTCCTGTCTGTAAAATAAAACTCAATGAAATGACACAAGTGAAACCCACCAGGTGCCTGCCCTCTTCTCATAAATGACCCATTGCTTCTGTTCTCCGCTCCTCCCCAGGCCAGGCCTCCCCTCCCTAGTCCCCATCTTATACCCACACCTCCCTGCTCCTCACTCAGGGCCTTGGCTCTGAAGGGAGATCCCGAGGCCATCTGTAAGGGGGAGCACAGCTGGCGGTGGCGGCTGGCATCCAGGGGGCATGAGGGTGCATTCACCCCAGCACAGCATTCCTCCTTCCTAAGCTTGCACAGGGCCTGGTACTGAAGGGCAGCAGATTCACTCCAGCATGACTGCTGCAGCCACCTGTGTCTCTCGGTGGAAGGGGCAGCCTCAGGAGTGTGGAGTTCGGGGATCCAGCTTTGGCTTGGCCATGCCCAGAGCCAGCCAGCCTCGAGCACCTGTTTCCTGTCTGGGGGCACGGGAACCCTCCTGTCCTCCAGGGACCCCGGCCTCCTCATCTCTGCTGGGCAGTCATCTACTACCACTGGTCCTGAGACCTCTTGTCCTGGAGCCTGCAGGGTCCAGTTCAGCTATGCCCTCTCTCAGGGCCGCTCTGGTGGCTTCTTTGCTGCCACCCTCCCCACCCCCAGCACTGTGCTCTCCCTGCCCCCACTACCACCCCCATCTGGTTGCCTAGTCCATGACTGTGAACTTGACCTCTACCCCTGGCTGCCTGGGCCTACAATCCTGCAAAAACCCCTCCAGCCAGCCGGCCCCACCCCTCAGGACTTCCCTGGTGTGGCAGAGTCACCTGTGACACCTGGAGGGACTCCAGTCCAGTGTGTCCCCACCTTCAGCTAACCCCCTTGGAGAAGCCTCCCTGTGGTGCAGGCAGAGGGACACAGAGGCAGCAGCACATTGCAGGGAGCAGAGACACAAAGACAAAAGAAACAAATGATTCCTTAAGAGCCACGGCCAAAACAAATTGCCGCAATTAACACGTGCCACTGCCACGATCTATGGGCTGAAACGTGGCTGGAACGACGCAGAAGCAGAAACCACAGAGAGCGTGTGCTCCAATAAAACGGCAATAAATGGCACGGCTGTGATGGAACTCGTTTCGATTTTGTTCCAAAACCTTGTTTAAGTGCTTTTATTGTTTCTGTGCGAAAGAACACAAATGCTTTTTGAAAATTACTTCAGCATAAGCCTCACCTTCTCCAGAAAGTCTTTCTGATCCCTCCCATCCCTACTCCATGCAGGTCTGTGACCCCCACGATGCCCCCTTATGTTGCCCCCCATGTTGCCATGGTGCCCACACATCCCTGTCACCACCAGTGCCCACACGGCTTCTTCACCCCCAGGGACTGTGCATCGCCTGTCTCCACCCCACCCCAGAACAATGCTCTGTACACAGCACGCAGCAGGTGACATGGGCCCAATGGAATGACTGTCAAGGTTAAGGGAGAGGCCACGTATGAACATCAAGGGAGGCGTGCAGGCTGCTAAGGGGACCCTTGCCGAACAGATGAAATTCTTATTAGAAACAGTCAGTGTTGATTTCTCAAAAAATCTATCAATCAATAAAACAAAAGCATAAAGACATAGAAACACATAAACAGAGAATCGTTTTACATGGGAGATGGGGAGTGGTGACTTGGCCTCATAGGGCCATAATCACCCTTTTGGGGTTTTGTCCCACATTAGAAAAGCAGCCCCATAGCAGAGATACGAAAACCATAAAAGGGTAACAGAAGTTGGGCACAGAGTCAGGACTGGACTGAAGCCCTGGACAGCGCAGGCAACTCTGTAGCAGGTGGGGCAGGAGGGACTTTAGCCGGGAGCACTTGGCCCCCAGCCTAGGCACCAGAGGTCGAGGGGAGACCCTTCCCATTCCCTGAGAGATGGAGTGTGGGTCTCACTTGCAGGGGAGCCTCCTGGGAACCCCTCACATGGGAAGAAGGATGGAGAGAAGGGAGGCCTTTCTCTCCCCCAGCGACCAGCCAAGGGAGGCGAGCCCTCCTTTTCCGCTCTGGCAATATGGCACAAGGGGGGATGATCTGCCAGTTCTCTCTTGAGAGGCTTGGTGGGGAGCACCTGCAGGCCAGCTGGCAGCCCCCCTTCACCCTCTCACAGCCAGCAGGCCAGGGGTGAGGCATGGAGCAGCATCTCCGCTGCTTTGAGCGATCATGCGGACTCCAGGTCCACGTAAGGTAAGAAATTGGCTATCAAGGCTCTGAGGCACGTGCTATCTGCGATTTAGTAAATCTCTTCCCACCCCCAAATTTAATTTTTTTAAAAACCTCCCTCCTCAGGAACTCCATTCTCATGTATCCGAATCCACTCGCCAGCTCCCAGCAGAGGGGAGGGCCGCTCTCTTGTGTACAAAGGCCCACCCTAGCGGGGAAGCTCGAGAAGGCATGCCTCTGGGGGCCGTTTTTACTTTGTTTTGCCACTGTAGAGGCCACTCTTGGCAAGGAGCCCTTTTCAGTAAAAGCCATCAGCTGCGGAAGAAGGCAAAGGGCTGAAATAGCATCAGGTGGAGGAGGCGGCCTTGGAGAGAGGCCTGGTTTCCATCCCAGTTCTCCCACCATCTGCCTGTGGCCTCTGCAAGCTACCCAAGCCCTGGGGCCTCCATTTCCTCCCTGCAAAGGGAGCTGCCCTCAGAAGCACTCAGCTTGGTTCTTGGCACAGGGAGGGATTAGCTCTGCACAAACCTGGTAGTTTCACGAGAAGCCATGTAAGGTAGAGAAGTCGCTGAAGGCATCTCCCTCTCAGAGTCAAAAGGAAACAGAAAGACAGGATCTTGTGTCTCTTCCTCTTTTTAAAAAGGAAATTAGGCCGGGTGTGGTGGCTCACGCCTATAATCCCAGCACTTTGGGAGGCTGAGGTGGGTGGATCACCTGAGATCAGGAGTTTGAGACCAGCCTGAGCAACATGGAGAAACCCCATCTCTACTAAAAATTAAAAAATTAAAAACAAACAAACGACACCAAAACACACACACACACACACACACACACACACACACATTAGCTGGACATGGTAGTGCACACCTGTAGTCCCAGCTACTTGGGAGACTGAGGCAAGAGAATTGCTTGAACCCGGGAGGCGGTGGCAGTGAGCTGATCCAGCCTAGGAGAGAGTGAGACTCGGTCTCGATGAATAAATCAATGGGAAGTCATATCATCACGAGGTCCCCACTTACCCTCGTGACCTCATCTAACCCTAATAACCTTCCAGAGGCCCCATCTCCAAGTATGATCATGTTGGGGAACAGGGTTTCAACACATAAACCTGGGGGAGGCCGGACTCACGCATTCAGTCCATTGCACAATGTATCAAAAATTCAAATCATATTGGGCAAGCCTATACTGCCCGATTGTAAGCAAAGTCTCTGAGGCTGGAGAAATCAAGGTACCCATCAGTGAATACAGGGTATTAGGAAATGCCAAAGCTGACTGCTCAAGTTCATCTCCCGCTGGCCCTGTGGCCCTGCTGCCTGGGCCTAGAACGAACCCACTTCTCCGCAAGGCCTTGTCTTCCTTGAGATTCTCACAGTGTGATCCGAGAAGCATGCTCCACAATTTCTTATCAATTGAACACTAAAACCCCCATCTGGCTACGGGATTCCTAGTTTCTCCTCCTGGATTTTGTGGTTAAACCTTTCTGTCTCCAATGCAATGTAGCAGTGAGCACAGCTCTGGACGCGTGTCCCAAGCCTGAGGTCTAACGCTGCCTCTGCCCCCTCATTTGCTGTGCAGCTTAGGCAAGTCACTTTACCTCTCTGGGCTGGGCTCACCTCATCCATCCAATGGGAGGGTTGAACTGCTCTTTTCTTTTCTTTTTGAGACACAGTCTCACTCTGCCCCCCAGGCTGGAGTGCAGTGGCTCACTGCAGCCTTCGCCTCCCAGGTTCAAGTCATTCTCCGGCCTCAGCCTCCCAAGTAGCTGGGATTACAGGTGTGCACAACCACACCCAGCTAATTTTTTTTTTTTTTCCTGAGATGAAGTTTTGCTCTTGTTGCCCAGGCTGGAGTGCAATGGCATGATCTCAGCTCACTACAACCTCTGCCTCCCAGGTTCAGGTGATTATCCTGTCTTGGCCTCCCGAGTAGCTGGGATTAGAGGCACCCACCACCACACTTGGCTAATTTTTTGTATTTTTAGTAGAGACAGGTTTTCACCATGTTGGCCAGGCTGGCCTCAAACTCCTGACCTCAAGTGATCTGCCTGCCTTGGCCTCCCAAAGTGCTGGGATTACAGGAGTGAGCCATCGTTCCCAGCTGCTCTTCCCTTTTTACTGTCCTATCACTGGTCTCCCAGTGCCAGCTGAGAGTGTTGGTCCGATCTCTTTTCTTCTAAGCTGGCCACACAAATGGACCTCAGTTACTCAGCAGCCATTAAAATCTGGTACCAGCCACCATTTAGGCCTCTGGACATCATCCTTGGGCAAAGGAGGTTTTTTCTGTTAGCTTGGGCCTAGCCCTCCCCACTTATATCCTGGACTGTGAAAATGGACTGAGCGGGCGTTAGGGAATTCAGGATGAGCTAGAAAAAAAAAAAAATAATAATCCTGCTGCAATAAATTGCATCACAGTGGAGATCTCTTTCTACCCAGAAAATTCTGAGCCCAGACAATGGCTCATTTGTTTCAGACAATATTCAATACAACAGAATTCCAGGTCAATAGAAGGATTTCGGCAGGTTCTTAGAGTTGGTAGCAAAAGGATTTAACCCACAGAGAAAAGAGAGCTGTTCAATTATAGATTCCCAGGCGTGAGGGAGGCCTTATTAATAAGGTGTCTGCTGAAAATGCTGCTCCCTCCGTTGGGAGTATCCCACCTAATGACAGTGGGGGACTGATGCACCCAGGGCCCTGACCAGGGAGGACGTTTGAGTAAATATTCTGGCAGAGATGGCTGCTGCTAGAATGGTAAGCAAGCCGGGGAGCAGAGGAAGCGGCCCCTTTCTCCCAGGCCCTCAGATGATACATTTTTATAAACATCCAGGCAGGCAGCCTCTGAAGACTCCTGGGCTTTACAAACACATCTCGTATTCCACAGTCAGCTGAGACCACGCTCTGAGCATGGGCGGTAAGAGGAGCAGGAAGCAGGAGGGGCGGGGAGGGGTCTGGCACCAGCTTTCTAAATTTAACATGCAGTTGCTTTTAGGCCAGTGGATAAAAAATAAATTCCAGTGCTTAAAGCTCTTATCTTTGTTTATCATTTCCCCAAACAGCTAGTGACCTGCACTCTGACTCTTCCAGCGAATCAACGAGATGCACACGAAGACGAGGGATGGGAAATGCAGGAGGGGGCGTGGGGAGGGCAAGTTCATGGCTCTCCACCTTCCCGTGATGTTTATTTGGCCTGGCAGAGTGACCAGGATCTGCTAAGGTCATGAGGCTGTCCCTGGGTGGGTGGGGGTATGGTCATGCTGCATCAGACCAGCCCAGAGGTGGAGGGCACCTCGGGGTCCCTCGTGTCACTCTCCTGTTGATGAGGGACCTATGGATATCCTACAGCGACCTTTTCAGATGCTCCATAACCTCGTGTGAAAAGCTCCGGTGAACCTGGGCTTACTTATTGCGTTGTGAAGTTGTAGTCATTTGAAAATCCTGCCCCACATGGAGTCAGAATCTTTCTTTCTGGGACTGATGCCATGGGGCCTGGCTCCACCCCCACAACTGCATGGCACAGCACTGCCTTCTCCTTGGCCATGGGCTCGCCCTGCAGACGGCTGACGATGCTCTCCTGCCTCCCTTCAGTTTGCTCCGTTCTCCCAGATTCTTTCAGTGTGCTTGGTAGAAGCAGTCTGCCAGTCTCCCCTCGCTCCCTCTCACTCATCCCCTCTCTAACTGCTCATCCTGCGATCCCACTGGCTTGGTTTTGGCCTCGTCCCTGCCCCAGTTGACAAATAGAGCGGCGTGTCTTCTTCTTCTCTATTATTATCATTATGATTATTGGCAATCATAGTTCATGCTGCCTCAAACTCCTGGCTCAAGTGATCCTTCCACCTCGGCCTCCCGAGTAGCTGGGATTACAGGTGCATACCACCATGTCTGGCAATTTTTTTTTTAAAAGATGGGGTTTCACTATGTTGTCCAGGCCGGTCTTGATCGCCTGACCTCAAGCAATCCTGCCATCTCAGCCTCCCAAAGTGCTGGGATTACAGGCATGAGCCACCGTGCCAGCCATCAGTGGTCTCTCTTAGTCTTGAATCTCCCAGGCACTGTCCAGGACATCTGAGATGTTGTCCAGGGTCCCTGACTTTCCAGGTGTCCTGCCACCTTCCCCTTGGCAGTAGTTAAGGTTTAATGCTTGGCTCTGTGCTTGTTTTTCTTACCCCCATCCCAGAGGACTCATTCCCCTCTGTGCCGACACCATCTCCCCACCTCTAGGCCAAGCTGCTGACGGTCTCACCCGGGTGGGGTGGTGGAGGGGCCTCCAACAAAATCCTGCAAAAGCTGATCTTCCCCTGGGATATGCTGCCTCACCCATGTGGTCCTCTTTCTTTCTCTCAGCCCCCCAGGACTGAAACCAGGGCATCCCTTTCATCTCTCTTCAATCCCTGACCCATAAAATCCCAAGACCCTCACCTCCTCCGGTAGAGCTTCCTTATGACAGTGATTCTGAAATCCAGGCTGCATGTGACAATCCCTTGGGGGACTTTTAAAGCAATACCAATTCCTGCACCCCAATCCAGACCAATTAAGTGGACATGTTTTGGGATGGGCCCCAGCACCAATAGGGAACAGCCAAGATAGAGAGTCACTGCTGATACGGCTTCTCTCTTTCAGCCCCTTTTCCCGTTCTGACTATTGGCCTTGTGATTGGAGCGCCTCACTTTTGCCTGGACAGTTGCAAGAACCTCCTGTCTTATTGACCTATTTCCCACCTCTTTCTACCCCAACCAACCTACATGTCATTGTCAGATCACACAAAGCCATTTTCAGGATGTTACCTTGACTCATCACAAACCTTCAGTGGCTCCCTATTACCATAAAAATAAATCTGGGAATGAACAAATACATGGTTTCCCAAATACAGAGTAAGTTCTATATGGCGTGGAACCGTATCTTATCCCCTATCTTTCCCTGCCCTCGCCCCACACACTCTGCTAAGCAGAGTAAATAGAGGGAGCCAGGATCTGTGGGGTGAGCGAACAAAAGCATTTTCTCTGCAAATTAAATGCGGTCCACTCACTTCCCAGCGCAGAGAAAGTGGGCTAGGTGATTTAACTATCACTTACTTAGGGGCTTCTTTCTTTCAACATCATATACAGTCAGCTGTGAATGTTCCAAACTAATGGAAAAAACAGAATCCTAAATGTTACCAAACAGGAGATAATTCAAAGACTCGAATCTAGTTGATGTTGGAATGCATTTTTGCTTACGAGTGCTGAGTGCTTGTGTCTGATAATTGGGGCAATTTTTAAAAATTAGGTAATTAGATGTGTTTTATTTGTTCCTATTTTCCCCTCCCCCCATTACACACACACACACACACACACACACACACACACATTATATGAATAAATAACTCAGCTCCCAAAACAATGCCCTATTTCTTTCTCTCAGTCCTTTCCTGAAATAGAGATAGTGGTTAGATTTCAGAATATTAGCAAGGGAGGGAGAAGAAATTGGGGAGAAGCCTGCAGTTAGAGTCAATAGAAGAAACTAGGATGTCAACAGGCTGCTTTTCAACTGATTCGCTGTTAAAATTTTAGGCAGTGTGAACAACCTATCTGTCAAACTGTTTGCAATCTCTACTAAAGCTGAACATACACCTCCCTCAGGACCCGGCAGTCCCACTCGCAGACGTACACCCACCAGAAACCGGTACTCTGTTCACCAAAAGCCATAAACAAGAATGTTCGTAAGGCTTTATTCCTAATGGCCCCCAACCTGGGAACAACGCAAATGTCCATTGACAAGGAAAAGGATGGATAAACCCGGGCAACTCACCCAGTGGAGCACTAAATCATGAGGATGAACATACCACAACCACACAACACAGGTGACTGTCACAGACACGCAACTGAGCAAAAGAAGGCAGACCAAAGAGCCTGCCTGGAAAGATTTCATTTATAGGAAGTTCAAGAGGCAAAGGTAATCTCCCGTGTTGGAAGTCAAGACAGTGGTTATTCTTGAGGGGCATGTGACTGGGAGGGGCCACGGGCATGCTTCCAAGTGCTGGTCACACAGGGATGCTTATGGTGTGAAAATTCACTGAGCTCTACGTTTGTGTTTGTGTCATATTTTTCCATATGCATGTTATTCTTCCATAAAATGTACAAGAGGAAAGCCAGGGAGGGAAGGCTGGAGGGAGGGAAGGTAAGCCCAGGTAGGCCCAGCTAATGGAAAAGGCTTGGAATTCGAAGACCTGGATTCAGTTCCAACTCTACCATTAACTGGCCGCGCGATCTGGGACAAGTCACCTCACCTCTCCAAATCTCTGGGTTTTTTTCATCTATAAAATAGACAATAAAAGCTGCCCTACCTACCTCACAGTGTGGTTGTGAGGACCAAATGGTATAATGGATGTAAAAATCCATTGCTGAGCAATAAAGTGCTTCACAAGGCAAAACACTATTATGATTCTAGATCTCTGCAGACAGCAATTTCTGCAACGGGTCAGCACTGTCAGTGAAGCTAGGCCCAGAGCCATCGTGGAGAGGACCGACGCCCCGTGGGTGTGTGTTTTTGTGTGCACGCAGCCTGGTTTATGTTTTTCATTACATCTCTGCACCTAATCCCTTACTGGCCTGGGCCTCAGAGTACAGAAACACCTGGAATCATCCCTGTGTTTTTATGGGACGGGTTCTGTCTCCTTCTAAAGCAGGTATAAAGAGATGCCATGTACACTCTCCTAATTACTTTTTCTCAAGTATGGATGAATTTCAACATCTAAATCTGCCAAATTATTGAAGCTAGCACGGAGGACTTTCTGGGCATGACCAGAGAAGCCAGCAATGTGGATGGAAAGATTTATCAGCCCCTCTCGTAACCAAACCTCCATCGTATCTCCCTGCAAGCCTTGAAACTGCTCACTGGACCCACTGAACTCAGACAACAGAGCTATGGGATCTAGAAGGTGAAATGTCAGAGCTCAGAGAATCTTAGCACCCTCCCAGCCTTGCCATAAGAACTCAGGGCTGGCTGGGTGCCATGGCTCATGCCTATAATCCCAGCACTTTGGGAGGCCTAGGTGGGTGAATCACTTGAGGTCAGGAGTTCAAGACCAGCCTGGCCAACATGGTAAAACCCCGTCTCTACTAAAAATACAAAAATTAGCTGGGCATGGTGGTGGGCGCCTGTAATCCCAACTACTTGGGAGGCTGAGGCATGAGACTCGCTTGAACTCGGGAGGTGGAGGTTGCAATGAGCCAAGATCGTGCCACTGCACTCCAGCCTAGGGGATAGAGCAAGACTCTGCCTCCAAAAAAAAAAAAAACAACTCAGGGCTTCTCTTGGAAACCAGTTGCAAGGGTGAGGGGCTTTGCCTCTGGTTTATGGTCAGAAGGGCAAAGTGAAGATCACCCCATTTTCCACGGCTTGGTTTCATATTATAATCCCACAGTGCCTGGAGAATCAGAACGAATGGAAATTTTTATTCTTCATATGGCTGTATTTCCCCAAGCTGTCCCTGTGCTTAAGGGATTTCCACCTCCCACTTCTAGAGGGCAAGGGCCAGCATCACTTGGCCCACTTCTTAGCATAAGACCAAGTCTAGTGACGGCTGGATAGGTATAACTACTACAGATGCTGCTGTTCCTATCGCTCTGAAGAACAAAACTGAAGCCACCTTCGCTCCTGTTTCCTTTAACAAAATAGAAAAATGGTAATTTTTCTATTAGGTCCGTGAATCTCCAGGAAAGATCTTTGTGAAGCAATGACATTTTTATTTTCTTTTTCTCATTTATACTGCAGATGACATCTGCACACACACCCAGTGTGTGGAGTATGTGTAGGTGTGTGACTGTGTGTGTGTCTAGCTTTCAGAGAAAATGATACACAAAATGATAAATATAGAAAAGAGATTAATAGGAGAGGGCAATACTAAATGTTATTTCCTACATAAAAGGATTTATCAATAGATTTCCCATAGAGTTAGTTTCCTAAACCATCAGGTTAATCTACTGTATTTCAATGTATTTAAATGTTGCGCCAGGCACAGTGGCTCATGCCTGTGATCCCAGTACTTTAGGAGGCTGAGACTGGAGGATCACTGGAGTCCTGGAACTCAAGACCAGCCTGGGTAACATAGTGAGACATCCCCGCATCTCTACAAACAAACAACAATTAGACAGGCATGGTGGCTTGCACCTGTAGTCCCAGCTACTCTGGAGCTGAGGCAGAAGGATCGCTTGAACCCAGGAGTTCAAGGGTGCAGTGAGCTATGACGGCACCACTGCACTGTAGCCTGGGCCACAGAGCAAGAAAATAAATAAACACATATTGGTTTCCAGATCCTAAACTATATGATGGAAAGACTAAGAGACCAAGAATCTTAGAAATAAAATTACAAGTTACTGCCCATTGAAAATCAAACAGATATGAAAAAGTCTCCCCCAAAATGAAGAAACTCTGGTTGGAGAATGTAAACCACTAGGTAAATATTCTATTTATTTGCTTTATTTCCATGTTTCCCAATATTTAGTTTTCAATCTTCTAAGAGCGGTAATTTTATAAAATAAGTCCCAGCTGAAATGAATGTGATAGGATTTTAGAATTTCTTTCTGCCTTAACACATCCTATCAGCGTAGTTCAGTACAGACAGCAGAGCGCCTCATGTTGGAACAAGCTTTTCCACCACTGAATGTCTTCAAACAGAAATATCACCTGCTTATGAGGTACCTTCCAGTTGCCAAAGACCTTCATCTTCTTGTTCACCCTACTCTGCAAGATGGCTGGGACAGCATTACAGACGAGGGGGCCTGTTGACACTGCCCTGATGACTGCCCCAAGGCTATGGCTAAGGGTTACAGACCTGGAACAGAACCCTGCCCTTTGCCTCCCTTGTGGGACCCAAGGCCAGGCCAAGGTCAGGGGGAGCGGCTGCGGGGCGGGAGACTTCCTCGTTGGGTGTGGACAGCACAGGTTGATTTTGAGATTTCCCCTCAACTTATTCTCAGTAATTTGGCCTTTGAAACAGGAAGCAGAGAGAACCCTGGGGGACGGCTTTTGGTGTTATCTTTTGGAAACACAGAAGCTTCAGGTGCGTCCTAGCTTGAAATAAGAGAATATTCTGCTCAGTCCCCCACATTTTTGTGACACTCCAGGCCCAGCAGGCCCACCGTGCCCTCACCAGCTGTCGGTAATGTTGGTGCCTGGAGGTGCTGACACAGGACCGGGTATGCCAGGCACCTGTCCTCCAGGCTGTAGTGCAGTGGCGCTATCTCAACTCACCGCAATCTCCACCTCCCAGGTTCAAGCAATTCTCCTGCCTCAGCCTCCCAAGTAGCTGGGATTACAGGCACCTGCCACCACACCTGGCCATTTTTCTATTTTGAGTAGAGATGGGATTTCACCATGTTGCCCAGGCTGGTCTTGAACTCCAGGCCTCAAGTGACATACCTACCTTGGCCTCCCAAAGTGCTGAGATGACAGGTGTTGAGTCACTGTGCCTGGCCGATAAGAACTCTTTTCTAAACATGACCACAATACCATTATCAACTAAGACCAAAATGAACGTTCATTCCTTCAGAGGATCAAATATCCTGCTGGATTCACAATTCCCTGTGAATCCCAGGTTGGTTGCAGCAGCCTCTGAACAAGCCCATCCATTTTTCACTGGTTTATTCTCACTCATCCTAAAAATCTCAGCCTGGACGTTGTCACTTCCCCCTGGCAGAGTCCCTGATCCCAAATGTCGGCGATGTGTGTCCTTCGTCTGTTCTCCCATCTCACCCTTATCCACTTGTTTGCATCCTGATAGACTGGAAGCTCCAAGAAGCTGGGACATGTCCATGCATTTTAAAGTTATGTCTCCTGGGCCTAGCACAGTGCCTGGTGACTCATGCTCGCCAATTCCATATGTATTCCCTGAGTATGTAAATGAAGGATCTCATAAAAAGAACTGGTTTTCCACTCCTCATAAGCCCATTCGATAACACTGTACACATCCATGTAATGATTTGTTTAGGAATCTGTTTCCTCAATGGGCAGAGCCTTCTTGGAACCCCAGCACCTGGTCCCACACCTGACCCATCCAAGGTGCCCATTGAGGGACTGCGGAATGAACGAGGACACTTAGAGTAAGTTCTATGTTGAGACGTTGGGTTCACAGGCCTTCCTCTCTGGGCCTCATTTTTCTAGTCTCTGTCACGACGGATGGCTGTGAGGATTTCCAAGATCCTTTCCCGGGACGGGGAGTCCTCATTTAGCGTGCGCTTGCTGCCCTCTGCTGGCAGAATTTGCTCAGGCTCGCTCTGTCCCTGCTATTCCTGAAAGCTCCAGGCAAAGCCAGCAACTGTGGGTGGACCAGCCAGTGAGAGGGATAGGGACTTGAGTTTTGTTGTCTCGCTGGTTCGACTAAGACATGGAGGTGTGTGCGTCCCTCCGCCTCATCCGTTCGCTCCTCAGGTGTGGAGAAGCGCTAGGGCAGGTCTCAGACAGACAGAAAGACCTATGCCCCTGCGTGCACATCAGGACAGCCAGGGGCTATAAAAGGAGAGCTGGTGCCCAGGCCCCACCTCAGACCAACACTGGGGAGTAGGGCCCAAGCATCCATCTATATTAAAAATATATAAAAATCTGGCTGTTTCTGGCCAGGCACTGTGGCTCACGCCTGTAATCCCAGCACTTCGGGAGGCTGAGGCAGGCAGATTGCCTGAGGTCAGGAGTTCGAGACCAGCCTGACCAACATGGTGAAACCTCATCTCTACTAAAACTACAAAAATTAGCCAGGCATGGTTGTGGGCACCTGTAATCCCAGCTACTCGGGAGGCTGAGGCAGGAGAATTGCTTGAACCCGGGAAGTGGAGGTTGCGGTGAGCCGAGACCTGGCCATTGCACTCCAGCCTGGGCAACACGAGCAAAACTCCATCTCAAAAACAAAAAAAATCTGGCTGTTTCTTTTTTATTATTAGTATTACACTTTAAGTTCTAGGGTACATGTGCACAATGTGCAGGTTTGTTACATATGAATACATGTTCCATGTTGGTGTGCTGCACCCATTAACCCGTCATTTACATTGCTTATCTCCTAATGCTATCCCTTTCCCCTTCCCCACCCCATGACAGGCCCTGGTGTCTGATGTTCCCCATCCTGTGTCCAAGTGATCTCATTGTTCAATTCCCACCTATGAGTGAGAACATGTGGCATTTGGTTTTCTGTTCTTGCGATAGTTTGCTGAGAATGATGGTTTCCAGCTGCATCCACGTCCCTACAAAGGACATGAACACATCCTTTTTTATGGCTGCATAGTATTCCATGGTGTATATGTGCCACATTTCCTTAATCCAGTCTATCATTGATGGACATTTGGGTTGGTTCCAAGTCTTTGCTATTGTGAATAGTGCCACAATAAACATATGTGTGCATGTGTCTTTATAGCAGCATGATTTATAATCCTTTAGGTATATACATGGTAATGGGATGGCTGGGTCAAATGGTATTTCTAGTTCTAGATCCTTGAGGAATCGCCACACTGTCTTCCACAATGGTTGAACTAGTTTGCAGTTCCACCAACAGTGTAAAAGCATTCCTATTTCTCCACATCCTCTCCAGCACCTGTTGTTTCCTGACTTTTTAATGATCGCCATTCTAACTGGTGTGAGATGGTATCTCATTGTGGTTTTGATTTGCATTTCTCTGATGGCCAGTGATGATAAGCATTTTTTCATGTGCCTGTTGGCTGCATAAATGTCTTCTTTTGAGAAGTGTCTGTTCATATACTTTGTGCACTTTTTGATGGGGTTGTTTGATTTTTTCTTGTAAATTTGTTTGAGTTCTTTGTAGATTCTGGATATTAGCCCTTTGTCAGATGGGTAGATTGCAAAAATTTTCTCCCATTCTGTAGGCTGCCTGTTCCCTCTGATGGTAGTTTCTTTTGCTGTGCAGAAGCAAAAGATGAATTAGATCCCATTTGTCAATTTTAGCTTTTGCTGCCATTGCTTTTGGTGTTTTAGACATGAAGTCCTTGCCCATGCCTATGTCCTGAATGGTATTGCCTAGGTCTTCTTCTAGGGTTTTTATGGTTTTAGGTCTAACATTTAAGTCTTTAATCCATCTTGAATTAATTTTAGTATATGTAAGGAAGGGATCCAGTTTCAGTTTTCTACATATGGCTAGCCAGTTTTCCCAGCACCATTTATGAAATAGGGAATCCCTTCCCCATTTCTTGTTTTTGTCAAGTTTGTCAAAGATCAGATGGTTGTAGATGTGTGGTATTATTTTTGAGGGCTCTGTTCTGTTCTGTTGGTCTATATCTCTGTTTTGGTACCAGTACTGTGCTGTTTTGGTTACTGTAGCCTCTCTGTTTTGGTACCAGTACCATGCTCTTTTGGTTACTGTAGCCTTGTAGTATAGTTTGAAGTCAGGTAGCATGATGCCTCCAGCTTTGTTCTTTTGGCTTAGGAATGTCTTGGCAATGCAGGCTCTTTTTCGGTTCCATATGAACTTTAAAGTAGTTTTTTCTAATTCTGTGAAGAAAGTCATTGGTAGCTTGATGGGGATGGCATTGAATCTATAAATTACCTTGGGCAGTATGGCCATTTTCACGATATTGATTCTTCCTATCCATGAGCATGGAATGTTCTTCCATTTGTTTCTGTCCTCCTTTATTTCGTTGAGCAGTGGTTTGTAGTTCTCCTTGAAGAGGTCCTTCACATCCCTTGTAAGTTGGGTTCCTAGGTATTTTATTCTTTTTGAAGCAATTGTGAATGGGAGTTCACTCATGATTTGGCTCTCTGTTTGTCTGTTATTGGTGTATAGGAATGCTTGTAATTTTTGCACATTAATTTTGTATCCTGAGACTTTGCTGAAGTTGCTTATCAGCTTAAGGAGATTTGGGCTGAGATGATGGGGTTTTCCAAATATACAATCATGTCATCTGCAAACAGGGACAATTTGACTTCCTCTTTTCCTAATTGAATATCCTTTATTTCTTTCTCCTGATTGCCCTGGCCAGAACTTCCAACACTATGTTGAATAGGAGTGGTGAGAGAGGGCATCCCTGTCTTGTGCCAGTTTTCAAAGGGAATGCTTCCAGTTTTTGCTCATTCAGTATGATATTGGCTGTGGGTCTGTCATAAATAGCTCTTATTATTTTGAGATACGTTCCATCAATACTGAATTTATTGAGAGTTTTTATCATGAAGGGTTGTTGAATTTTGTCGAAGGCCTTTTCTGCATCTATTGAGATAATCATGTGGTTTTTGTCTTTGGTTCTGTTTATATGATGGATTACATTTATTGATTTGTGTATGTTGAACCAAAGCTGGCTGTTTCTAACATGCAGCCACATGGAGAACTGCTGAACCAAGACGATCTTTACATATGTATCTTTTTTTTGTTGTTTTGAGATGGAGTTTTGCTCTTGTTGCCTAGGCTGTGATCTCAGCTCACTGCAACCTCCACCTCCTGATTCAAGCGATTCTCCTGCCTCAGTCTCCAGGGTGGCTGGGATTACAGGCACTCACCACCATGCTCAGCTAATTTTTTGCACTTTTAGTAGAGACGGGGTTTCACCATGTTGGCCAGGCTGATCTTGAACTCCTCACCTCGGGTGATCCACCCACCCGGCCTCCCAAAGTGCTGGGATTACAGGCGTGAGCCACCGCACCTGGCGTATATGTATATCTTGATCTAAAAGCCTAGAAGCACAGTTAAAAAAAAAAAAAAAAAGCCCATCTGGGGAAAGAGTAAATAAAGACTTTGATTTTCTAATACAAAATTCCCTTAGCCTATCTTAAAAAGTTTTCTTTCTTTGACAAACCGTGACAGCTTACAAGCCATACAGTTTTCTTTGAGGAACCAACATCATTTACCCATTAGGGATGCTGCTCCCAGATCCAGTTTTTCTTTTTGAGATACAGTTCCCTATTTTTGTGTACCGCACCTCTGTTTCTTGTTTGATGCATGTATATTCCTGCATTTGTTAAGATTCATTTGGTTGCAGACAATGGAATTCAGAATGTCGCTAACTTTAGCCACAAGTGAGAACTTGTTGGAAGGTACCAAGATGCCACCCACAGGACTACCTGCCAGGAGGAGCAGATAGCAAATAGGAACTGGAACTCTATGGGGCACCAAGAAATGGTCTGTCCGTCCTTTGCTTCTGCTTTGCTGTGTATATCTGATTCATTTCTTCTTTCCTGAGGCCAACTGCTGTTTTCTGCTCATTAATCCACGAGGCCAAATGTGGCCAACAATGGGTCTCCACTTCCCTGTGTTCAATTGCCACCTGCTGGAGAAAAACTTTTTTTTTTTTTGTCCCAGATCCAAATTTCCAGACTGGTCCCTTTGGGCCCGTCAATCTTGGCCTGCAGGGCTGGCTACAGGATCTGTGAGGCCCAGTGAGAAGGGTCAGTGAGCTTCTTCATTTCTTCTGTAGTCTCTTTTTCGACTTGTCATGGTGCTTTTTATTTTCTATTTACTGTCGTTCTAAGAAAACTCTAAATTTTAAATTATTAGCAAGCATTTTACCATTCATCTTTATATCAAGCAATGCCAGTTTTAAATGTAAATTTCAGAGCATTTAACTCATATGCAGAACCACTGAAATTACACAATTGGTGTTTTGTGACTTGTTGGCCAGAAGAGACAAACACAAACCAAACTTAGGAAGACTGAAAGCAGGAAGAGAGGATGCCTCCAGGTTCACCCAAGGGGGATGCTCTTTCAGGCCTGGACATACTAGATGAGCTGGGGGAGTCCAGACCCTTCCAGGCATCCAAGGGCCCTATCAGTCACCAGTCACATGCACTGAGACCCAGCCAGGGAGGCAGGGTCTAGAGAAATTAGTCCAGATGTCTCCCCTTTCCACAGCCTTCCCCAGCCAGCCACAGCAGACTAACCTCCAAGGATCTCTAAACCTCTGTGCTATGACACACTCAGTACCTGGGCTGGGGGTGGGCAGAGGTTTGCCCCCATCAAGACAGTTCTAACAGGTTTCCTGGTGATGCTGCTGCTGCTGACCTTTGCCCATCCTGGAACTCACTTTGAGAGCTGGCTGAGATCCCAGGCAGGGCAGCCAGTGGCTGCTCCAGGGCTGTGAAGGGCTCCCCCTGCAGATGGAGGAACTAGGCCTCCCAGCACCTGTCCCTGGAACGTTGGCGGCTTCAGAATGGGCTTGCCCTGGAGGCCGGCCTCCTGCTGCTCTGGGAAAAAGAGGGAACAGAAGAAAGCAATCCCTCACCTCAGGGACTCCTCCTGGATTAGCATTATGTAGGTGAAGAAAGTGAGACCATCACCCACCAACCAGATAACTCATTCCACCTCTGTGGGGAAACTGGCAGAGCAGCAAATAAGCTTCCTTAACCCCGGTGCGCCCTCACCCTGCTCATGGGCATATGTGTTCATCTTCAGGCCAAAGAGGGGCAGCCAGGGAGTGACACTTTTAACTTCATAATGTGCCATGACTACCCATGTGACAGGCTCTTTAAGCCTCAGTTTTCTCATCTGAGAGATGGGGAAGTAGCTGCCACACTGGCTTAGTGGAGGATCCAATGAGGGAACATCTATGCTGCACTTGGTCGGCCACATCGTCAGCTCCCAACAAATGCTGGCAGCTGTGGCTGCCGCTGCAGTTTTATAACCAAACTTCTCTGTATTACAAAGACCCCTGAGCCCCACGCTAGCACTGTGAAATGTAAGCACAACAGAACACACTGAATGCCAATCAGATGCAATTTTGGTCATATCGACTTTTCATTTTGTGGGGTTTCTGTTTAAATGTTTGCCAAAGTTGGAAACAAGATTGAAATTTAAGGAAAAGACAAAATGCCATGAGAGTCGGGCTAACACAAACTTCTCCCTTTGTCACGACCCCTCCATCAGATGGTCCCTGAGTTCTGCAGCCTCGAGGAAGGCCTGCCCTATCTGGACATGGTGATTGCAGAGACGCTGAGGATGTACCCACCGGCTTTCAGGTGTGTGGCAGCCCCCTCCCCTGCCCCAGTCCCTCCCCCCTAACCCTACTCCATGCCCCACCCTGCAGGTCAGGGCCCTCGTCCATCAGTTACCGCATGTGTTTCTGTAGGGTAACGCCTGAGTCCTGGGTTCCTTTGTATCCCCCAGGACACCTCAGATATCTGGCCCACTTTCCTATAGCTTAACAACCTTCTCAAAGCTTCACTGGCCTTTTCTTAACACTGCCTTCCTCCCCACCCCAAGCCAGCCCTTTGGTCTCCTAGCCTTTCCTGGCTTTTGCCATTTCCCCTGCCTGTTCATTCATTATTCATTCATTCATTCAGCAATTGTTTATTGAGCATCTACTCTGTGCCAAGCACTGGGAAATCAGCTGTATATAAAACAGATAAAAGTCCCTGACCAGTCTTGGAGCTGGCATTCCAGTAGGGGACTGTCTGAGTCCTGGGAGCTCCTTCCTGCCATCCAACACCCCCAGCTGTCCAATCCTGGAGCTCCAACATGACTCACCCTCCAAAACGTCTCATCGCCCCTCAGGACGTCTGTGTTGGGCTTGCCTCACCTGGTCCTCCCTGCCCTCCCTCCCCAGCACTTTGAGCTGTAACTGTACTTCATGTTATATTCTTGGACGCATGTCTGCCACTGCATGGCATTTCACTAATGTACACACCAACCAGCCGATCACACCAAGCTGTGGGTATCCTGAGGGTAAAACCACCTATTGTGCTTCGTTCAAACTCTCCCAAACAAGGCACTCCATAGAGAAGGGCGTCTTAATTCATGTCCCCAGACCCTTACAGAGAGTGAAATAACAGCCAGATTTCAAGCTCTAGAAACAAAAGCAGCACAAAGCATTAACCGTATGTGATAAATTCCACTCAACACTCTTATGAATTACTAGATCACATAAACCATATGGGGATACCTTTCACCATTTTTAAAGAGAATGTGTGGATGATTTGAGGGTATCTCAAAATGATATTTCAACACAAAAGCATTACAAATAATGCAATTGTATATATTGTCCAAATATGCAAGTCCAGAAGCAAATACAGAAAATTCCAGTGGTGTGATTGGAATTGCATCATCCTCAAGGACGCAGGGTTTTGGGTTTTGGTGCAGAAGCAGGTCAGTCACTCAGGGACTCTGTGCACCCTCTCCCCATGCCAGCATTAAGACCTGATGTGCAGCCCTTCCCTGATCTCCTTGAGAGCCTCTTGCAAACTGTCATCCAATTCTTTCTTTCTTTTATTTATTTATTTATTTATTTATTTATTTATTTATTTATTTTTGAGATGGAGTGTTGCCCTGTCCCCCAGCCTGGAGTGCAATGGTGTGATTTTGGCTCACTGCAACTTCCGTCTCCTGAGTTCAAGCAATCCTCGTGTCTCAGCCTCCCAAGTAACTGGGATTACAAGTGCCCACCACCGTGCCTGGCTAATTTTTTGTATTTTTAGTAGAGACAGGGTTTTACCATGTTGGCCAGGCTGGTCTCCAACTCCTAACCTCAGCTGATCTGCCGGTCTTGGCCTCCCAAAGTGCTGGGATTACAGGCGTGAGCCACCATTCCCAGCCTTATTTTTTTCATAATTGATATCCAGCTTTCTTCCAAGGGGATTGTGGGCAGCTGGTGTACATGTTAAAATAAAGTTCAAGATAAAGCATTCAGTGATCAAACAGAACAAAGGCCATTTAAAGGAAAGAAGGCCTTACAGGGCCCCGGCTGATAGCTGGGGTCCAGCTTTGGCTTGGTGACCAGGGCTCCTGGCCAAGAGGGAGAGCAGCCAAGCCAAACGGGTGTGTTCTCCAGCAAGAGGACAGCACAGAAACTGATCAATGGATGCAGTACTTCCTGGACCTAAACTCAGCCATGAATCCATCAGACAAGACGTTGTATAGATGTCATGTTGAATAACAAAGGGATTAGGCTCTTCAACACGAAAATGTGGTGGCCAATTCTCCACTGACCCGTTACAAACAGCAGAGCAGGAAAGGAAGTCGGCACAGGCGGACCAGGAAGCCAGTGATCTCACCTGAGGACCAGACAGAAACTAGAGAACCTGGATGAAGTAGTTAGAATTCATCCAACAGGTCTAGAGGGCGTGTCAGAAGACCATCTCAGCCCTGGCCTTGGTTTACTGTGTGATTGTGAGCCCCATGCTGCTCTGTGCCTCTCCTTCCTACAGGTTAAATGGAGACATATGCCTGTTTCATTGGCCCTGCAGAGGCGGGTGAGAGGCAGTGGGTGGCACAGGTGGAACTGCAGTGCCCGCTCAGCTGCATGCAGCATGAGGTGTGCAGGGAGGAGCGCCGGCACTGGTAGGACAAGAGAATGGCCAGCTTCCATCCAGCCTTGCTCTCCTGAGTCACACCTTCCCCACACCTGCCCCAAACCTGCCCTGCACCTGCACACCTGCCCCACACCTTCTCCACACCTGCCCCACACCTCTACACCCACCTCACACCTGCCCCACACCTCCACACCCACCTCACACCTGCCCCAAACCTGCCCTGCACCTGCACACCTGCCCCACACCTTCTCCACACCTGCCCCAAACCTGCCCTGCACCTGCACCACGCCTGCCCCACACCTTCCCCAAACCTGCCCTGCACCTGCACCACACCTGCCCCACACCTTCTCCACATCTGCCCCACACCTCCACACCCACCCCACACCTGCCCCACACCTGCCTCACACCTCCATGCCCACCCCACACCTGCCCCACACCTCCACACCCACCCACCTGCCCCACACCTTCTCCACACCTGCCCCATACCTCCACACCTGCCCCACACCTCCACGCCCACCCCACACCTGCCCCACATCCACCCCACACCCGCCCCACAGCTCCACACCTGCCCCACACCTCCACACCTGCCCCAAACCTCCACACCTGCCCCACACCTGCCCCACACCCACTCCACACCTGCCCCACACCTCCACACCTGCCCCACACCTGCCCCACACCCACTCCACACCTGCCCCACACCTCCACACCTGCCCCACACCTCCACACCTGCCCCACACCTCCACACCTGCCCCACACCTGCCCCACACCCACTCCACACCTGCCCCACACTTCCACACCTGCCCCACACCTGCCCCACACCCACTCCACACCTGCCCCACACCTCCACACCTGCCCCACACCTGCCCAACACCCACTCCACACCTGCCCCACACCTCCACACCTGCCCCACACCTGCCCAACACCTGCCCCACACCTCCACACCTGCCCCACACCTGCCCCACACCCACTCCACACCTGCCCCACACCTCCACACCTGCCCCACACCTCCACACCTGCCCCACACCTGCCCCACACCTCCACACCTGCCCCACACCTGCCCAACACCTGCCCCACACCTGCCCCACACCCACTCCACACCTGCCCCACACCTCCATACCAGTCCTATACCTGCTCCACACCTGCCCCACACCTGCTCCACACCACCTCACATCCGTCCCACACCTGCCTCACACCCACCCCACACCGGCTCCACACCCGCCCCACACCCACTTCACACCTGCCTCATACCTGCCCCACACCCGCCCCACACTTGCTCCACACCTGCCTCATACCCACTCCACACCCACCCCACACCTCCATGCTGGCCCCATACCTGCTCCACACCTGCCCCACACCCGCCCCACACCTCCATGTCAGTCCTATACCTGCTCCACACCTGCCCCACACCTGCTCCACACCACCTCACATCCGTCCCACACCTGCCTCACACCCACCCCACACCGGTTCCACACCCGCCCCACACCCACTTCACACCTGCCTCATACCTGCCCCACACCCGCCCCACACTTGCTCCACACCTGCCTCATACCCACTCCACACCTGCCCCACACCTCCATGCTGGCCCCATACCTGCTCCACACCTGCCCCACACCCGACCCACACCTGCCTCACATCCACCCCACACCTGCCTCATACCCACCCCACACCCACCCCACACCCGCCCACACCCACCCCACACCCGCCTCACACCCGCGCCACACCCGCCCCACACCAGCCTCACACCCGCGCCACACCCGCCCCACACCTGCCTCACATCCGCACCACACCCTCCCCACACCCGCGCCACACCCGCGCCACACCCGCGCCACACCTGCCTCACATTCGCACCACACCCGCACCACACCCGCGCCACAGCCGCGCCACACCTGCCTCACATCCGCGCCACACCCGCGCCACACCTGCCTCACATCCACGCCACACCCGCGCCACACCCGCGCCACACCCGCCCCACACCTGCCCCACACCTGCCTCGCAGCTGCTCCACACCTGCTACATTAGCATTTTTCACCCTATCAGCTCTGCTGGCTTTTCTTGTCAATCACCAGATATGAGACAGACAAGGTGTCACAATTCTCACCCAGACCAGAGGACAATCTGCTTCTGCTCAAAGGATTTGGGGGTGAATGTAGGTAGAGTGAGCATTTTTATTATTTTATTTCATCTCAAAAAGCGTGTTGACCTTTCCCAAGTGCTGACACAACTTGGACTTATTCATAAAAGAAATCAGAATGGCCCTTGTGGGAAAACACAGCAGCCCTGTCTGAGTTCCATTGAGGTGACTGAGTTGCTGTGCGGTGCAGTTCTGAAGCTTCTGCTGGTCTCTTACGTGGCTCAGTCTGCGGGGAAAGGAGGCTCTGTTCTCCAGATTCCAGGGTGTCTGCCTTCAGGTCCAGGCTGTTTCCAGAAAAGATGAAAAAGCAGGGTGCCAGAGCACAGCCTCGTCTGACCCCTTTGGAACTGAGGGTACAGACATCACAACCCCCAGCTGCCTGCCCTGGTTTCAGCACTGGTGTTTGCTATCAGCTCCAAGCACATATAATTGCATTAGCAGCTTAGTATCTCAATGGGTTCTCCCAGCGCTGGCCTTTTTCCGTTCCTCTCTGTTACATGAAAGGCTCATAACAGAGAGAGGGAGCGGCGAGAAGCCACAGGCTGCTCTTGATGTCTTATGGGCAGGAACAGGGCGTAACAGTAATTACTGTAATCATTGCATTTCCTCTAGGATATTTAGGGAAGCCCAATCTTACAGCTTGAAGTAAAATCCAGCATAGGATTATTTTTAATTTTTAATTATTTATATTACCAAACTAGCATGCTTATACTTAAAAACACACACACACACACAGTCCCAGCCGGGCGTGGTGGCTCACACCTGTAATCCCAGCACTTTGGGAGGCAAGGAGGGAGGATCACTTGAGGTCAGGAGTTCAAGACCAGCCTGGCTAACATGGTGAAACTTTGTCTCTGTTAAAAATACAAAAATTAGCCGGGCATGGTGGCAGTAACCTGTAATCCCAGCTATTCGGGAGGCTAAGGCAGGAGAATTGCTCGAACCTGGGAGGCGGAGGTTGCAGTGAGCCAAGATAGTGCCACTGCACTCCACCCTGGGCAACAGAGCAAGACTCTGTCTTAAAAAAAAAAAAAAAAAAAAAAAAGCCCCTAAACAATGGAGAAGAATAAAAAAAAAAAAAAGGCCGCCTGTCATTCTCCATCCCAGTCCCATCCCCTAGAGAAGATAAAGAAATTTAAGTATTCTTCTAGAAATGTTATGTTCATACATAAGCATATATAGTCTACCCTTTAAAAGTAAAGCATAAATGAGATTGTGCCATTGCCCTTGGGTAAAATGAACAATCTGATCAAATATTTTCCTCTCTGGGAGAAGCAGCTATCAGTAGAGACATAGACAACAGGGACTCACCAGGACTCACTCAGAGAGGCCAAATTCACAAAGACAGAGAAAGTAGAACGCTGTCTGCCAGGGGGAGAGGGGAGGGGAGGGAGTTAGTGTTTAAGGGATCCAGAATTTCAGAGGAAGAAGAGGAAAAAGTTCTGGAGATGGATGGCGGTGCTGGTTGCATAATGAATGTACTAAAACCACAGAACTGCACACTGGAAAATGGTTCAAATGGTCCATTTTATGTTTTTTTATATATATATAAAACCACAATGAAATAATAAACAGATAGGTGAGCAGATAAATTAACTAAATAAACCCAGCCTCACCAGGACCAATTCTGGTGTTCCAATATTCCAGAATTATCATGACAGCTGATGGACGGTTTGAGACTGTCCTCATTGGATGTTCTCATGTCCTGTGTTAAGGACTTAAGGCTCAGAATCACGGATTCCAGGCATGTGGCAGTGGTACGGACAGGAGCAGGAGTGGGAGCCCGTGTACAGGATGCGTTAGGGAAACAGAACTTTGCTATGTAGGGAGGGTATCTCGAGGCCAAGCCTTGACAGAGGCTGTGACCTGCATCTCCTCCCAACCCCGTGTTACCTGGTCTAGAAAATGGCCTGAGCTAGGAGGCGGGAAGCGGGGCTTGGTTTTCTTGCGGTGAGCCAGATCTGTTGGAGTGGGATAATGCTGAAGTCAGAGACACTTCTGAATCGAACCCTATAGTCACAGAAGTAGTTGGAGAGGGGGTGGGCTGAGAGGTGCAGGGAGGTGATGAAGAGAAGCTGGGGCTGTAATTCCGCCCTCATCCTAAAAGGCTCTATCTCATCCTTTAAAATCCCAAATCAACTGTAACCAGAACTTTTTTTTTTTTTTTTTTTTTGAGATGGAGTCTCGCTCTGTTGCTCAGGTGTGCAGTTGTGCAATCTCAGCTCACTGCAACCTCTGCCTCCTGGGTTCAAGTGATTATCCTGCCTCAGCCTCCCGAGTAGCTGGGACTACAGGTGCATGACACCATGCCTGGCTAATTTTCGTATTTTTAGTAGAGATGGGGTTTCACCATGTTGGCCAGGTTGGTCTCCAACTCCTGACCTCAGGTGATCCACCCACCTCCATCTCCCAAAGTGCTGGAATTACAGGCATGAGCCACCGAACCTGGCCATGACCAGAACTCTTGAGAGCATGTGCTCTCAACACTCAAAGTCCAAAAGTCTACCCAAGTTCAGGAAGAGAGTGGTTCTTCAGCTCTCCACCTCAAATTTTGTTTCTAGAAGGTTGCATGTAGGTCTGAAGAGTGACAGCATGTTTGTTTAACAGGAACTCAAAGCCAGCAGATCAGGAAAGGATACTTAAAAGGTTTGGAGTTTGGGCTACAGAGGTTTAAGGTAGGTCTTTCATGGCAAGGAATGTTTGAAATTGGGCAAGATGTATGACATAACGATTTAGGAATGAGTGGATACAAGTAGGTGAGTTGAAGGGGGTTCTGACAGGTAAGACTGTTGTCTGGTAAGTGAACTGTTTGCTCAAGTGAGCAAACCATTGTCCTGATAGGAAAGTGATTTGCTCAGACAAATTAGCTTGCATTAATTTCCTGAAGCCAACAGTGAAGTTATTTATTGGTTCAGAGGTTTATTTTTCTTAGCAAGAATTTTCTGGAGCAGAGAGGAAGTCACTGACACAGGTGGTCTCAATGCTCAGGCCAAGAGTTGAGTTTGTAGCTCCAAGTAGACTCATTTCCCAGGGTCACCTGCTGGGCCATAATCAACAAGGTACAAGCTTAAGAGAGCTGTGCCGGGTTTTCAAGTTGCAAGGAAGACAGATTCACTGGTGTTTTCTTGAGTCACAGGTGTTGGTTTTAAGAAACTGGTGAAGTAAGGAAGCTAGAACTCTCCCAGGAACCAGGAACAGCTCTCACTGGCCGGCCTCAAGGAGGAGACCCGACTGGGGGACTGGAAGGTGGTTCAGATGTTTCAGAAGCTACAGTGGCTCCAGCAGTCAGACTGGGGTGTGATCTCACAGCATCAGGAGCCCTGAACACTAGCCCAAGGCTCAGCTTTGAATGCAGCTTGACCAGGTAAACCTGGAGACTGCATCAACACCCGCAGCCTCCAACACCCCTGACCAGCTCATGGCCTTAATCCCAAACCCAGGTCCTAAACTACCTCTCACTGTGCATCACAAGTCACTGCCTGGCTTCCTGGCTTCTGATCTGCTGCCTTCTCCAATTCATGGCCTCACTTCATCCATTGATTGCCCTTGACTTTGAGCTACAGGTTTCACCAGCTGTGACTCTAGCCTCAGCTCTGGGGCCACACAGCCTCAAGCACCTGGGTCTTGCCCCAGCTCCAGATGCCTGTCCTAGGTAGCCCATCATCCTTGGGAAGCAGCAGACAAAACTGCATGTCAGAGACATAGCTCTGGTTGTCATGAGAAGACTGTATTGGAAAGAGGTCAAGGAGAGACAAGAATCTAAACTAAGGAGATGGCAGTAAAACTGGAGACTTGGCAACATAAGAAAGACCAGTGATGAATCTGCAGATGGGGAGGGACGAGTCAAGGATGGCTTCCAGTTTCTGGCTTGCTTAAGCCTGTGTGGGAAACAGGAGGAGGAGAAGATTCTGACGATCTGCTGCTGCTCAGGTCAACTTTGAGGATTCTGTGGATCACCCAGGAGAGAGGCTGGGTCTGTGGGTAGAAATAGAAACCTGGGGTTCAGGCTGGGGCTGGGGTAGGAGGCTTAGGAGATAATAGAAGTTGAATCTGGGAGTGCAGATGAAATCCCTGGGAAGCACCAGGATTTAAGAGGCTGGTGGATGCAGAAGAGCCTGCCAATGAGAGGGAGAAGGAGCGCCAGCGATGGAGGAGGAAACCCACACAAATAATGTCTGAGAGAAACACACACACACACACACACACATAATGGTAAAGATGATGGACGATGGACACAGGCAGGGCACGGTGGCTCATGCCTATAATCCCAGCACTTTGGGAGGCCGAGGCGGGTGGATCACTTGAGCTCAGGAGTTTAAGACCAGCCTGACCAACATGGTGAAACTGCCCCCCATCTCTACTAAAAATACAAAAATTATCCAGGCCTGGTGACACACACCTGTAGTCCCAGCTACTCGGGAGGCTGAGGCAGGAGAATCGCTTGAACCTGGAAGGCGGAGGTTGCAGTGAGCAGAGATCGTGCCACTGCACTCCAGCCTGGGTGACAGAGTGAGACTCTGTCTCTCAAAAAAAAAAAAAAGAAGAAGAAGAAGATGGACACAGCATGAACAGCAGGTGAATCTGGGTAAGGGATAAGTGGGTATCTTATGTACTATTCTTCAACTTTTATGTAAGTTCAGAATTATTTCCAAATGAAAATTAGAAAAACAAAACAAGGAAATGTACAAGAGGAAGACAGTCAATTACATAGACAGACCAAGTCAGATGAAGACTGAGGAGTATTCATCAGACGTACCCACAAATGTTCTTTGGGGATCTTGGCATGGGTACCATCCATGGGAAGGAGGGGACAGATGCCAGGCAGCAGGGTTAGTCAGTGAAATGGGAGGAGAGGAAGTGAGAAGGTGAGCGAGGTAAGAGGCTTGGCTGTGAATGGGAAGATAGGATAGGCTGTGGCCCAGGAATGACCCTCCAAGCCCCCACTATGGAAGCAATCCTTCCAAAGCACTTTGCACCCCAACATGGGGCACAAGAGGGGCCCTTCAGTGCTTGACAAATGGATGCATGAAAAGATGGATGAGTACATTTTCAACAAGGACCAAGCGAGCCTAGCCTCGGGGCTGCAGGCTCCTGGGCAGTGAGTGTTAATGGGGTGGGGGCTTGGTCACCCTGGGAAGGGGGCTGAGCAGGGGATCCTGTGTCCCCCAGCCTCATTCCACACACCGTGCTGCCTGCCTCTGATCCCCTTCACACTCAGACTCTGCTTGCCCAGGCCGCCCCAAGCTCTGCTCATCTCTACTCTGCACCCACTCCCCGACCTGGTGTTTCCCTCAGGTTCACACGCGAGGCGGCTCAGGACTGCGAGGTGCTGGGGCAGCGCATCCCCGCAGGTGCTGTGCTAGAGATGGCCGTGGGTGCCCTGCACCATGACCCTGAGCACTGGCCAAGCCCAGAGACCTTCGACCCTGAAAGGTGAGTGCTGCGCCTTTTAAAAAGCTCTGAAGGCATGTGTGTGGGGTATAAATTTACCAGTGGAGGCAGCAGCCAGGAGGCACAGACTTAGCAAAAGCGTCCCCAAATAGTCAAAACTTACGGCAATTCAGATAGATGTTTACAAGGCATAATTTCCAAAGGAAGTAATTATACCATTTTTTCAAGGTCCAAACTGAATCCAGACATTTAGCATTTCAGCAGCCCTGCATGCAAGAAACAAGGCAATTTCAAATGATTGTCTTCCATTCATTCAAGCCAGGACATGGGATACAGGATTGTATTTCAGGTCTGCACTGGAAAGTAACAGAACATCATTTCCTGTTTTAAAAACGGGCGTCTATGCCAAAACAACAGCTTCAGCTAATGTCTCCATGAATCTAAATTCATGGGATCTGCTGGTTGACCTGGGTCCCCTCCTTCTACCACCTGGCTTTGGTTCATTGTCTCCTCTCATTTCTGGACTCTGTGATTGGAAACATCTGAGCAGGCAGCCACACCCTGGTCCTCATCAGAACCAGTCAATACCCCCTCTGTGTGCGTGGTCTGGCAAGGGAAAGGCTGGCCCGGCACCAGTTGTGTTTTCACCTTTCGTGGCTCCAACTGAATTCAGCCCAAGTTTACAACCCAGTCACTGGGAAAGCGTGAGCAATGGGATCTACACAAATAATATTCCACAGACATCAGCTCCTGAACACGCTGCAGCCACAGGGCTTACAGCCTCACAATAAAGTCCAGGGTAGTAAAAGGTGAGCTCGCTGTTCCAGAAGAATGCCACCTAGCTCACTGTCATGGGCTGCACGCGGCAGGCAAATGCACTACTTGGTAGGAGATTCAGCAGTTCTGAGGAAGGGCCTCCAGCTCTCCAGGTACTGCAGCTCCCAATGGTTCAAGTGTCCAGTGCAGCATGGGCAGGAGAGGTGCTGCCAGTGTGGTTCAAGAGACCTGCAGGGCAAGTCAGTAGGACACGCCCCCCAGGGTGGGCCCGGGAGGTGCTGAGGTGCCTGGTACCCTGCCAAGGAAGTAAGCTGGTGGTGGCTGGGTCATCCTGTGGGAGGGGAGGTGGTGCCCTGGGCCCAGGTGAGGACTAGGATCGCCAAGCCCTGGGGTTCAGGGATGCCATGTTTAGACTCTGATTGTGGGTGGCGGTGAGTCTGTGGGCTTATTAGCCACACATCGAATTCCTAAGGAGAGGCGGGGAGGGCGCTGTGGACATTCCAGGTGATTCTGCGGATTCAGCTCTGCCTCTGGGGCTGTGCAGGAAGACAGGAGGCCAGGAGCAGAGAGTGACTGAGGCTCAGGAATGAGCAGCCATAAGCTCCCAGAGCCTTGGGGACATCCTTGTCTCAGATGCAGGGGTGGCTCAGCTGGAGTACAGGGCTGCAGAGGGGAGGGAGAGGGTGTTCTGAGCCAGCCCTGACCACACGGACCTGCAGGTTCACCGCTGAGGCTCAGCAGCAGCACCGGCCCTTCACGTACCTGCCCTTCGGGGCCGGCCCACGAAGCTGCCTTGGGGTGCGGCTAGGGCTGCTGGAGGTCAAGCTGACACTGCTCCATGTGCTGCACAAGTTCCAGTTCCAAGCCTGCCCTGAGACCCAGGTGAGGCCCCACTGCTCAGAGGCAGGCAGGGGCAGGGGCGGGGGTTGGGGGGCCACCCCAGTTCTCTGCATGAGAGCGGGCCAGCCTGGGGGCAGCATCAGGCTCTGCCTCCGTGAGCCTGGGCGAGCTTCTTAACCTCTCTTGGCCTCAGTTTCTTGATCCATAAAGTGGAGATGATAACAACACCCTCTACCTCTTAACGTCCTGTGAGGATTCAGTGAGTTCACATAGCACTCAGATAAGCCGAGGACATGTTAATCATTATTAGTATTGTTCTCTGCACATCAGGGCTGGACCTCACCTCGCTGTAGCTCTTCTCACTTCCACAAAGGGCACAGAGACAATGGCATTTGCAGTTGTGACATGTGCCTGCCTTTGTGGGGTGGGGGGTGCATGGCTTGTCCTACACAGGCTGGAGACACTTCCTCTGGCTCCTCCTGACAGAGCAAGGTGCGGTCTGCTTGGAGGGGAAGCTGAGGGGTTTCACCTCCTTGAAGGGTACCCCCAGCTTTGCCTTCCCCTCTTGTGCAGACACTCACATGTCCCCATGGCCACAGCCTGGTCCCTCTCACAAGTGGTGACACAGACTCTTCCCAACAACATATGCTTTCATTCCTGAGGTCCCAGACTGGTGCACAGACCCTGTCCTCACCCAGAGAGCTGGGCTCCCCTGAAATGGGGCCCTACCCACTTTTCCAGCATTATTTCCCCCGCACATCACACACTCCAGATCCAGCAGACCAATTCCTCAACACGTCAGGGAGCTTGTATCATCCCCTTTCACACAGCAATCTCGCAGAGTAGGAGTGACTATTCCCATTCTTTAGATGAGGAACTAAAGCTCAGAGAGGTTAAATAACTTGCCTAAGGCCACACAGTTGGACTGCCAGCTTCGTGATGGCAGGGACCCAGCCTGTCATATTCACTGTTGGACTCTGCAGCATCTAGCTTAATGTCAGGTGCATGACAGGGACTGACTCATTCATTCAACATGAATTAGCAAATGGATAAGCAGCCAGAGATGCAAGAAACGGGGGTCCTCACCCAGATCCTGCTGACTCCCAAGCTCTCCCTCCTTCCTGACATCCGACTGCATCTCTGCACAGCGTTAGCTATTCCCTGTCCATTCCAACCACTGCTGTCCCCTGCACCTATCCTCATGCTGGTCCTGCCATCCGGAACCCTCCGTTCAGCTGCAGACCTGGACACACAGGCACAGGAAGGCATAAGGACACAGTGACAGCGACAATTCTAGATTGAAACAGGCAGTGTCTCTGACAGAGAACATGGGACCAGCTGCTGGTCCTGGAAGAATAATGAGCTTGGGTGGGGGGACACAAGAGTCTGAGGTACTGAAATTGAGCGCATTCACACACTCTAGGCTGGAGAGAGGGAGGGGCAGATTGACAGCGCAGAGCCAAACCAAGTGAGGTCAAGGGGCAGACGGAGGAGCAGCCCCACTGCGTCAGGGCTTCCACGTGTGTGGGGCTTGCCTCACTTCCCCATGATCTCTATATAACAGCCAGCCCAGTCTCCCAAAACACTGCTTATGCCTGGCACTCCCCAGCTTAAGAACCAGCCATGAGTCGAGGGCTCCCCATTCTTCCTTGTCTGCTGACAAGTGCTAGGGCCTGCAGCTTTTTCAGATGCCTTCGAGGGCTGTGGTTCCTACAGGAGACACGTACAGCCCCAAGTAGTAAGACCCTGGTGACTCATTGCTGTCACATTAGCCACTGGGTCATCATTTTACTCATAGCTCCAGAGGAAACCCAACTCCTTGAGTAATTCTTTGGCTTTTCTTCAAAGCCCCAAGTCCACCACTGGCTCTGCCTTTTGGACATAGGAAAGCTTTCTGGATGTCAGTGAGGCCAGACCACAGCACATATGAGCAGGAACAGCATGAAGCTGCTCTCCCCAGAGCCCCTCAGCCAGAGGGCATTGCTGTTACTGGCCAGGGCTGGGGAGTGAGATGGGGAGGATCGGCAGGGATGGCTGCAGTCACTGAAAGGTAGGTTTGGGCCTTTGCTCTCTGCTTTCCTCTTCTATGACCTTGGACAAGGGACTTGGCCTTCTTGAACCTCCAAGTCTTCATTTGTACAGTGAGACGCTACTACCTCTTTGACAAATATTTTAATTTTCTCTACTTTAGGTACCGCTGCAGCTAGAATCCAAATCTGCCCTAGGTCCAAAAAACGGTGTCTATATCAAGATTGTATCCCGCTGACACAGAAGGCCGCCGGGTGGAGGGAGGGCACCCCCAAATTCAAAGAAAACCCTGAGTGTGGATATTCAGAATTTTGGGAAAATGTCACTGAAGGGATTGAAAGAGTGCCTGGCATGCAAGGATAAGAGGTTCTTTACACAACATTTCCTAAATGCTTAATAAACGTTTGTTGCACTTAGTTTTGACATTGCCAATGGGGTTTGAACCAGTGCTCTAACTCCCTAAATGAAGGACTGCTGATAAATAAGCGAAAATGTAGTTTTGACAAAACAACTGAGAATGTGGGGTTTCAAAGGAAGTCCCAGGCTTGTGCTGAAAGGAATCCATGGTGCAGGGCACACGAGGACACCCAGGTAAGCCTGTCCTGATGGCACCAGCTCATGGCTCTTTCGGCTTCTCGTGCATTGTGGAGTTGTAGAGAAAGACATTTATCAGTAGTTCAACCTCAACAGTGGTTCCAAAGCTTTATAATGCTTTGATTTTTCTAGGTAGGGTAGTACCAACTTTCTAGTCAAGTTTTAATCGACAGAAAAAGGAGAGAGTCTGAAAAATGACATACTTTTTCTTTTAAAGAACACTGTATTGGCCGGGCGCAGTGGCTCACGCCTGTAATCCCAGCACTTTGGGAGGCCGAGGCGGGTGGATTGCCTGAGGTCAGGCATTCGAGACCAGTCTGGCCAACATGGTGAAACCCTGTATCTATTAAAAATACAAAAAAATTAGCCAGGCGTGGTGGCGCGTGCCTGTAATCCCAGCTACTTGGTAGGCTGAGGCAGGGGAATTGCTTGAACCAGGGAGGTGGAGGTTGCAGTGAGCCGAGATTGCGCCACTGCATGCCAGCCTGGGTGACAGAGCAAGACTCCATCTCAAAAAGAAACAAAAAAACACTATATTAATTTTGATCAAAGAATCAAAACACAGAGGTGATTTTTTGTAAAAGTAATTATTGTGCTGCTAAGCAGTTCACATTCAACCAAGCACTTGCAAGGTCAGTCTCAAGGTCAGCCACCAGCAGCTGTGCACTCGTGGCTGCTGGTAAAGAGCAGCATCACCTCCGTGCCGCAGGGGCCTCTTCTGTAAAATAAGGAGGCTGGCCCCAATCAAAGACCTCTTCCTCCTCTAGTTGACACCTGAGCAGCTTTAAGGGGCTGGATGTTGTATAGAGAACGATCTTGCAGAAATCTGGAAGCCCCTTATGTGGCACCCAGATGCTGATGACCCACCTTTAGAAACTTCAGGCCATTTTGTGAGTGTTGGCAGAACGGGTTTCCACATATTCACTGCTGGGACTGCCGCCTCCAATGTTTGATGGTCCCCCATCCCCTTCAGCCCAGAGCACCCACTGCGTCCCTCAAAGTACCCCATGGGGGGCCCTTTCTCTCATTCTCTGGCCCTCTGGGCAGGAAGAGGACACCCCAGCTGCCCAGCACTGGGCCAGGCCTGTGAGTGACTGCTGCCTCAAGGTGCAGGGCTGTCCTGTGGCCCTCCCTCCCCACACCCTTGTTGCCACCACCTACCCTTCTCCATTACCTGGCCCCTCTGCAATGCCCAGCCTGGGACTCAGACTCACTGAAGAAAACCATCGGACTCCCTGCCTGTCCCACAATCCCTGACCTCCCCATGGCCACCACCACCATAGAACCTCAGCCTGCAGACAGGCCCAGTGGCGCACTCAGCTCCCTGCCTGGAACACAGCCCCACAACCTGAGCCCTCCCTTGGGACCTCTGGCCCCACTCCCCGGGCCGTCAGCTCCATCCAGCTTCCCTCACCTTCCCCGTTCAGGTGGTCATCACCTTCAGACACAGTGGTAGAGGCCTCCTCATGTGCTGGGGTCACTGGACTCCAGTCCTTCTACTGTGTGAACCCACCAACCTCACCTCTGCTTAAATCCCACTGTTCACATCCAATACCAGCTATCACAGGGCAGGGAACTGTGCCGCCTGGTCCTCCAAAAAACCCTCTTGCTAGATTCCCAACTGGGTCCTCACAAAGATTCTGGCCAATCCCACACACATACACCCATGTTCCAGACCCTGCCACCTCTTGGCACCAAACATCTTGAGAGTCACAATCATTTCGACCCCTTCCCATCACAACGTCCGCCCTTTCTGCACCGGCAGGAACAGCTCCCTCCCTGTCATCAGGCAATCTGGCCACATGGCTCCCACCCTCCCTAGCATTGCTGGTCCAAGGAGTTGCTCTTCCTAACCTGCTTTCTCCCAGGTCACCCAGTCATGGCTGCCGCAGTCTTCACAGCTCAGTGGACTTTTCCAGAGCATTTGAGCACCTCCCACCAGATCCCTCTGGCCGCTCTCCCCATCTACACCCTCAATGAACCAGTTCTGCTCCCCGAATCTCCCCAGCTCCCAGATGATTCAGAAGCATAGGATCAGTTCACTTACATGTGAGCAACAGACGTGATTTAATGGTTTTCTCTGACACCTCTTTGCCCCCTGCCCAACTACACCATAGCAGGACCAATGACTTAATGAAAAAGCAGTGAGTGAAATGGCAGGATCAGTCAGGCTGCGAGGGAAATTTGGAGGGGCTCTGAAAATCATACCACGGATAACCACGTGGCTGACCCAGCTGCTGGGTGAAGCTGCGTTCTTGCTGTTTCTCTGGTCACTTACCTTGGATCTCCTCCAGCTTGACCGTACTTGCCTGTGTTAAGGTTTCAGATCACTCCAAAGATGGAAAAATGGTTCATACTCACCTTGGACCTGAGAAATACAGACAAGCCAACTGAAGCCCAAGCAGCAAGCTGCCAGCAGACACATGTCCTCGGGAAGGTGGAGGCTGGGCAAAAAGCAGGTAGTGAGGACCGAGCAGGGAGGGCTGCCAGCCCCTCTGCCAACAGGACCAGAACCAGCCAATGCCCAGAAGGGAGGCTCCTGTAAACTGCCACATGTCGGGGACACACACAACACACTCTCCACATGCACAGCACATTGCTCAATGGTGAACCTGGGTCTTATGGGGCCTGAAACTTACCTACGAATTGGAGGAAAGAAAAAAAATACGTAATGTTTGCAAATTTTACCAAAACCTATGACCACGTGAGCACATTGCTAGGGCCCCTCCTAGGGCCTGGGGAGGGGCTCCAGCAAGTGAGGGGCCCTGAACCTTCAGCTTCATTGTCTTCATAATAAACCCACACATAGCTCACCAAGCCGTGACATCAGCTCTGTCACAGCCCCGATACGGTCTGAATGTTATGACCCCCAAAATTCCAATGTTGAAATCCTCACCCCTGAGGTGATGGTATTTAAAGTAGAGGTGATGAGACCACCAGGGCGGAGCCCTCATGAATGAGATTCAGTGCCTTATAAAAGAGGCCCTTACACCGTGTGGGGTTACAGTGAGAAGACTGAATCTATGAGGAAACAGGAGGTTGGACTTCCCAGACTCCAAACCTGGGAAATAAACGTCTGCTGTTTATGAGCCGCTCAGTCGATGGTGTTTTGTTACAGCAGCCCAAATGAACAAAGGCAATCCCTGACTCTCAGAAAAACGCCTGGCACCCAGCAGGTGCTCAATCAATAGACGCAGACAAATGAGCTTCAGTCTTCATCCACTTTGGATAAATTTTCTTTTATTTCCATACTCTTTTGTGACATGTGTGGCACAGGTATTCAATCTCACGGGGATGTTTATTAAAACCCGCATTCAGAGGGTGTCCAGTGTGCTTAGGAAATGTGGGTTTGGGCACTCACAGGCCAAGCCTGGGGGTCCTCGGGGAAGCTACTCCTCCAGGTCACCTGCCAAGTGGATGTGCTTCCTTCGGCAATGGGTGACCCTACCAGGACAAGGGGAACCAGCAGGGACTCGATGGCACCACATAGCAGCCACCTGTTCTGACAATGTGACACAGACCAACTAATGCCAGAGCCCAGGAGAAGCCACAGCAGAGCTGCCTGGGTTGGTGTCAGAGCAACAGGCGGAAGTGACTATGCCACCCCTGGGCTGTCCTCCACCAGTGGCTACTGTGTCATTCTGGTAAAACTATGATGCCATGAGACTCTGAAAAACCGAATCACTGCAGAGACAAACTCATAAAAATTAAAACCAATCCATAAAATTGTATCTAGAAACTCTGTCCCTGGTGCCAATAAGCAGCAAAGTCAACAAAGAGTAAAAACTAAAACTTCAACACATTATTAAAAAGCAAAAACTGGACTCAACTACAATCACTTCTGGTTAGTCCACTAGTGAGCCCAAAAGTGACTTAAAAGTAAAAATCATTATTAGCAATAGATTAATAATATAACTTCATTGAGAGGTCAACATTAAATGAATAGTTCATTAAAAGTTTTCTGTTTAAAAAGAAAAGGAAAGGCCCAAATTGCCATTTCAAGGCAGAGCAGGCGAAAGGCCTGGAACACTCTGTCGGCTCACTGTCGGCTGCTGAACAGGGAGCCCAAGGCCAGCAGGATGGAGGGCGTGACCGAGGGCTTGGAGGAGGTGGTGTACTGGATGAGATACTCCGGGTAGACCTGGTGTTTCTCAAAGATCACAAAGATGGATGGGTCAGACACGCTGTTCACGCAGCTATCATAGAAGGCGTTGCTCCGGCCCTCCTTGGCTGGGGGGCGGACAAAGGAGGCATTGCCCCTGACGAACTCGCCCACCAGCACCCGGGCCAGGAACATTGTGTGGGTCTGCGTGTCGGATTTGCTGTAGTGGTGGGAATACGCAGCATCTCGGGCAAAGTAGCTCCCTGAAATGACACACAAGGGTTCAGCTGGGTGCCTGGTGGAGGGGCCCGCAGCCAGGAAGGGTCAGCCCACTCCGGACAGCGTCCTGGTGATGTGCAAAACCAGGGGCCTCTACTCTTCTGCCCTGCATCTCCCTCCCTCCCTCCCTCTGTGCCATGTCTCCACTCTCCCTCATGAAGTCACACGCATCAGTGACACCAACACCCTTCTGAGTGGCAGCATCTGAGGAGTTACTAAACTGAGAGCACAAACTCCTTTCAAGTTCCAGATCTGCCCCACAAAACCTAAAGGCCTCTGGACACGTCACTACTTAATCCCTAAAACCTCAGATTCCTCAGGCATAAAATGGGGCTGTTCAGCCCAACCTCACAGGGTTGTCATGGAAAACGAATGAGATCCCATATGTGGAAGCAGTCTGAAGACTCCGGCAGCCCAATGAATAGAATTATGAGCCTTGTCAAATGGAAACCTGAGTTGGAAGCTGTCACCTATACATTTGAATTCACAAGTCTACCACTGGCTGCTGTCCATCTTGACCCCACGCCATTGCTACCTCAGATGGGAACTGACTGATGGACCTGGAACATGGACTGCTGGGCAGAAAATGTTCTCGACTTGGTAAGCATAATGTGGTTACAGAAGATAATGTCCTGTTCTTGGGATGTGTTAAAGGGTGAAAGGAGACAATATACGCCACCTACCTGAAAATGGTTCAGAAAGAGAGAGAGGGAGAGAGAAAGAGAGAAGTGGCAACATGTTAAAACCAATGAATCCAGGTAAAATGCACCCAAAGAGTTTTTCTTTACTACTATTATTCCAATTTTCTTGAATTTGGAATTATTTCCAAAGAAATAACATTTTAAAACTTTCTTTGGCAAGTTTAAAAATAACTAAGAAGACAAGAAAACACTCAGATAACTCACAGGATAGCTAGAATACATGTTTACGTGAGTATCTCTGAGGGTTTCTGGTTTCTATTCTAAGGAAATCAATAGTAAAGGCACAGTCAGGGACTTGATCAGGGCTGGGAAGGTATCCCCTCTCCTCTCCCATCTCTGTCACCATCTTCCAGGGCCTCTGCTCCACAAGGAAGCAACACACCAGCCTAGGCAGGCCACCCTGCCCACGTCTGGGGTCAAGCTCCTGGTCATGCCCAGAGAAGCAAGAGCAAGGAGGTGGCTGGTAGCCATGCCCAGGTACGACCACACACAGAGTTTGAACCTGCTTATTGGCTCAGGCTGGTCCCCTCATGCCCTCTCGCAGTCTGTTCCTATGCAGGGGCGAAGCAACACGGGTTCTGCTGGTGGAGACCAATCATGACTTACCCTTGCCATAGGAAGTGCCATGAACACCACAGACCCGCCAGTCAAAGTTCTGCTGGCAAATGGCATCCACGAAAATGGCGCTGGTGCCATGGAACAGCTGCCGCTCGTCCACGGCCTTCCCTCCATTCTGCTTCTGCATCTGTCCTTTTTGCCTAGGATCACAGAAGAACGTGTGCAGCGGGAAGAGTGTGCCGGCCACCAAATACAGCCGGCCTGATACAAAACAACACATTTTTCCAAAATTCCAAAAGTGTCCTGAGACCAGGAGATGCAGGTCACAGGCTACCAAGACTAGGCCTGTGAGGCTCCAGCCACAAGCCAGGGTGTGGGAAAGAAGGGGGATCGTGGGAGCGGGGTGAAAACCCTCCCTCCACAGCTCCAGACTGCAGCGGCTCCCTGGACTCCAAAAGCAGAGCAGCCCTTGGAAAATGGGTACCATTTTCCCCAACCCCATCCCCACCTTGCTCCTGGATGGAGCTGAGCCCTGAGATGCTGTAGGAGAGTTTTGAGGCCCCGGTCAGTGGGTGCCCATCCTTCTCCTCTCTGTTCCCAGACTTCATCATTGTGCACAGAGTACAGATGACACTGCCCCAACCCCATGTGGGGACAGGTCAGCAAGACCCAGCCTGCCATGGTGACCTGTTGTAGGATTCCTCCCCACATAGACAAGTGAGTGGGCGTCCAAGGACAAACCAGTCCTCATGCATGAACCTAAGACCCCTGCTCTCCAGCCACAGCCTTGTGTTCCTGGGGCTAAGGGTGTGGTGGGCTGTACTGACCCATCCCACTGGTCTCCGGGAAGGCAGAATGGAGAAGTGAGAGTGCTGGCTTTGCCAGTGCTCATGAACAGGATCAGGTGGTACGCTCTGGGGAGCCTCGGTGCCCTCACCTCTACAGTGGGATGTGCTACCACACTGCCCTGGGGGAGCGGATGACGGACAGCAGACACACAGCTCCCAGCACACGGCAGCCCTGTCGCTCTGCTTTTCCTGGAAACCCGGGCCACATGTGGCAATCAGCCAGCAGTGTGAAGGGACAAAGCCACCAGCCCACCAACAGCGAGCCCCAACGCACCACTGGTAGACTTCCCAGAGGGCCAGGTTCTGTACTCGCTCAATCTTCTGAACAAAGTAGAAAGGCAGCGTGCGGTTAAAGAGGTTCCAGACCTTCTGATACTCTTCCGAGGAAGAACTAAGGGTGATCTTCTGCAAGAGGTAAATGTTTTTAATGCATTATCGTCAACGTGCAGAATATAAATCAGTCCCTTCCCAAGGCTTCTTGTAAACATTAGAACTGCAGAAGCACAAATGCCCAGACAGCAGCAACCACACTCCCACCTCCCTGATGACATGGTCTCTCCAGGCACAGGAGACAATCAGTCCTCACGAAACTTCGTTGATAGGTTCTTGGAAACTGCAATTTTAAGTAAAACAACAAACTGCATGCCATAGGAACTTAACTCTTATGTCAGTTAGCATATGGGAAATTGGTTTCATCAGACAATATGTTGTTTCACTTTGAGTCAGTTTCCAAGAACCTACTGATGACGTTGAGGATTTACTATGTTTGCAATTGTAGTCACTTTGCTCCTTATCACTGTGAAACCAATCTAAAGGACAGACATGTAATGCTTAAGCCACCATCCTGGGTATCCCCTGGATGTCCCTGCTCTTCTATTTTTTGTCCCACACAGGCCAAAGACACAGGTTGGATTACATGGTCCAAGGACCACAGAGTTGTTGTCTAGACAAAAGTGTTGAACCCCTTCAGGTTCTCAGCACTTCTTGCCTGCACTGTTGGCATCTGTATGTGCCTTGTACAAGCTCAGTAAGTCCTCCCAGGACAGAGACCATCATGTTGTAAAGCTGAGTTGCACAGTGCTCCGCGGCCAGCCAGCCGGCAGACGTCAGCCCAGGTGCCTCACGCAGACAGGCACCATCAGATGTGAGTCTGCGTACTCTCCTGCACTCAGCACAGCTCCCACTGGTCAGAGCCCCTCAACAAGCTGCCGAACTCACTGTCCATTCTCCTGTCTGCTAGTCGTGAATGTCTTCCCTCCTGACAGTAACCCCCTCCAAATGTCCATCAGACTCAGGTCCTCCCCAGGCTTCTCTTCCTTCTCTCGCTTAGTAAAATTGGTATTTATTGGTTAAGCCCAGCCCAAAAGCTCCTTATTTCTGCCCTTTCTAGCAAATTTCACAGCTCATCCTCCTCCCTCCATAAGGCAACCCCTCCCCTCAGAGCCACAACCATCTCCTGGGCAGTGAAAAAACAAAACCCTCTGCAAAAAAAAAAAAACAAAAACAAAAAGCCCACATCTGTCACTGCCCTCCTGCCCCAATTAGCCCCAGCCTTACAGCTTCTTCAGTGTTGAGGAATAGCACAGTCTGTTCACACATACCCACCTCTACAGAACACGTTCCTGTTCAACCCCAGGCACACGTGTCCCCTACCTGAAAGCCTGGGTCTGGCAGGGCAGAGGAGTCCCAATAGTCTGGGATGCTCTTCGGGCCTGGAAACTTGGTATTGCTACAAAAATGTAAACAAAAACACGTAGACATTTTATTCTTACACAAAGCAAATCTACCATAGGTGGTCTCTGCTAGCCAATATCACCAGTCTTCAGTCTCAGCGTATCATATTTTAAGAGCAGGTAGAAGGCAAGGAAGAATGTTAACATAATACTCACAACATGAGAGCACTTTTATCTTTGCCTATGTAGCCAAACAGTCCTGAGAGATCTATTTCTCGCCTGTGTCCCAACTACCACACAAAAGGGACAAAAGGGATGGAGTATGTGGTTAAAACAGTATACACAGGGCCATAAACCTTTATCCACAATTCTGAAATTCTAAGAGCTCTAAAGACATTTTTTTAAGGCCTCAATGAGGTATAATTGACATTTAAAAACTGTTTTTATACAGCTCAGGAAAACCAGGAGAAAAAATGAAATAAAACATTTTTTAAAAAACCTAAGTGACATCAAAACTCATGTGGCAATAGAAATTTGACTGAAGTTAGTAAGAGGCCATTGTGGTCTGTATCTATCCTTCTTAAACTGACTATGCATATTCTTTACTGCAGAAATACTAATGTGCTAAAATATAAAGTGTCACGTGATACAAGCATCACATTATCTTTCTAAAAATAAATAAATAAAAGCGGTTCAAAAGACATATGGCTCAAGGGTTCAGGAACAAGGACTGTGAAACTATAATTACAAATCATTCCTATTAAATTTCAGAATACACTGTTCTTTCTAAATAGATCTACCTTCTGTTTCTGCTGGCATGAAACATATACCTTCATCCTGAGCCTCAAAGCACTCCCACAAATAACTTTCCTTGGAAAATGGCACAGTTCAAAAATAACTAAGCAAGGTCCTACCAGCAGCAAGAATCAGTCAAAAACAGACCCACAAAGACTTATGATGCTGAAATTATCAGACAGATTAAAAACAATTATTCCTCCTAGGTTTAAAGAAAAAAAAAAAGACAAACTTTAAAAACATATGTAAAGAACAGAAAACTATAAAAAGACCTGGAAGATCTAAAAAAGAACCAAATAGAACTTACAGAAATTATAAGTACAATCCTTAATAATAAAAGTGCAGTGGACAGGCTTAACAGCAGATTAGACCAGCTGGAGGGAGAATCAGTAAGCTGAAAGATATGTGAAATGCAATTGTCCAGAATGTGACCCACAGCAACAAGGAAATGGAAAATGCAGGAAGGAAGTTGAGACATGGAGAACAGTGAGAACTGGAATATAATCAGAACCTAAGTGAAGCTCTAGGAGAGGAGAGAGAAGACAGTGGAGGCGATTTTCAAAGAGAACTGACGAGACGCACCAATCCGCAGCTTAAGAAGCGCGAAGAATCTCAGCCATGATAAATAAAAAGCACATACCTAGACACACTTTAGTGAGGATGCATAACTCCAAGACAAACAGAAGTTCTTAAAGGTAGCCAAAGGAAAAAAGAGTGATTACTGCCAAAGAAGCACCTGTTAGACCAACAGGCAATTTCTCAAAAGCAACAATGGAAGCCAGAATACAGCAGAGTGGTCATCACCAATGATCCGAGAGAAAATCCCTACAACCCGAAATTCTATACCCAGTGAAAATTTCCTTCAAGAATGAGAGCAAAATAAATACATACTGGCTGGGCGCGGTGGCCCACACCTGTAATCCCAGCACTTTGGGAGGCCAAGGTGGGCAGATCACTTGAGATCAGGAGTTCAAGACCAGCCTGACCAACATAATGAAACCCCATCTCCACTAAAAATATAAAAATTAGCCAGGCATGGTGGCGCACGCCAGTAGTCCAAGCTACTCAGGAGGCTGAGACAGGAAAATCACTTGAACTCAAGAGGCGGAGGTTGCAGTGAGCCAAGATCATGCCAGTGCACTCTGGCCTGGGCGACAGAGTATAACTCCATCTCAAAATAAATAAGTATATACATACATATTCAGACAAACCAAAAACAGAGTTTTCAACAAATCTTCATCAAAGGCAGGCTTGTCCATCTGCAGCCCGCAGGCTGCATGTGACCCAGGACAGCCTTGAATGCGGCCCAACACAAATCTGTAAACTTTCTTAAAACATCATGTGATTTTTTTGTGATTTTTTTTTTTTAGCTCAACTATCGTTAGTGTTAGTCTATTTTATGTGTGGCCCAATTCTTTTTCTTCTAATGTGGCCCGGGGAAGCCAAAAGATTGTACATCCCTGATCTAAGGTAATCTGAAAGGACAAAGTGGTAAAAATGTGATTACATTTAATGAAACTTTCAGAGTACAAAATAACAGTGCCTCTTGAGGTTTAAAAACAGTTGAGAGGAAGGCAAATGGAAGAAAAGACAGGAGGATAAAGACAATGATTTACTTGTATGTAAGTGAAGAACATGTAGTTTCTACCATAGCCTTTAAAATACATATATACACAAAAAAAGGTAAGAAAAGAAAAAATAAGACCCAATGACATGAATGAAACATTTTCATGGAGGATGGGCAACATGGTGAGACCCTGTCTCTACAAAAAATAAAAAAAATTAGCTGGGCATGGTAGGGCATGCCTGTGGTCCCAGCTACTTGGGAGGCTGAGGTGGGAGGACTGCTTGAGCCCAGGAGGTGGAAGGTGCAGTGAGCCGTGATCACACCACTGCATTCCATCCTGGGTGACAGAGTGAGATCCTGTCTCGTAAGTAAATAAATAAATAAATAAATTTTACATGACATTCCTGTATTATAACTTCTGAATATGGGCATTACGTTTTGACTCCATTAATTGTGTAAATAGAAAAGTTGTTTCTGAAAGTGATCTACCCTCAGCTTCCCAGTTGGCCATGCAGGCCCAAGCAGACTTGCTGCTGCAGTTAATGACAACCAGCTGCTGGCACATGGGTCAGAGAGAAGAACTGAACTCTTCATCTGTGTGAACAGTGTGTGACACTCCGCTTACAGGAGACCCCAAATCACTCAGATCTTAGTCTGAATCACTTTTAGTTTGGACATTTGGCATCTTCTTGTGGACCCCTGAAAACTAAATTAGAATGACAACAAGAGAGATCTACTCTCAGAAAGCAGAGAGACTTTTCCAAACCTTGTCTAAGGTGGGCTTTGTATAGGAAAAGAATAAAAAATGACTTCCAGAAATAGGAGGGTCATAATCAACCAAAACTCTAAGTCCAGAATCAGTAAGAGACTGATACATTTAACTAGAATGATAAGAAATATATCTTTATGGTAAAATACTTCATAGGCAAAGTCAAAAGGCAAACAACAAACTAAGAGAAAATATTTGCCATTTACATAACAAAACGAAGGCAAATCTCCCTAATAGATAAAAGGCTCTTGAAATTTAAGAAAAATATCAGAAAGTTGATAGAAAAATGAATAAAAGACCAACAGTCCACAGAAAAAGAAGCAAAAATGGCACTTACATGTTAGAAATAATATTCAACCTCACTCCTAAGAGAAAGCAAACTCAAGTCCACTGACCCATCTTTTACCCCTGAGAACTACAGAAGCTCAAGAGCCTGACAACTCACTCTGAGGCATCTCATGCATCCTAGTGGGTGTGCATAATGATTCAGGCCATGGAAAGGAACTTGGCTTACTTTCTAGGACTCTGATCTAACAGGATACCTCCAAAATTTGTAGGTTTTTTTAATTAAAAAAAAAAAAATAGAGACAGGGTCTCACTATGTTGCCCAGGTTGGTCTCAGACTCCTGGGCTCAAGCGATCCTTCCATCTTGGCCTCCCAAAGTGCTGGGATTATAGGTGTGCACCACTGCACCAGGCCATACCTCCAAAATTTGAAACAGCACATACATCAAATGGTTCATCACGGCATTATATTTTGTAATAGCAAAAGACTGAAAACAACACAAACATCCATGAAAAGGGGACATATTAAGTAAACTATGGTACATACATATTAAGGAGAACAGGAAAGAAGAAACAGATTGAGGAAGTTAATGAACTGAAACAAAGTGATTATTAGGATCTATTTTTAAGTGAAAAAAAAGGGTATAAAACAGTATAGATAGCATGTTCCCTTTCATGCAAGAAGAGAAGAAAATACTTCCATATGTGTGTATGCAAATGCTTATTTTTGCAAAGAGAAACATGAAAAAGAAAAACCAGAAACTAATGTTACCCACAGTGGGAACAGGGCAGAGATAACAGGGAGAACGTTACAGACTACAGAGAATACCATTTTATATAGGTTTGACTTTTAATCACGTAAAGGTTTTTTACACAGTCAAAAACAATAATAATAATTATTTTTGAGACAGGGTCTCACTCTGTCACCCAGGCTGGAGTGCAGTGGTGGGATCTCGGCACACTACAGCCTCGACCTCCCCGGGCTCAGACATCCCTCCCATCTCAGCCTCCTGAGTAGCTGGGACTACAGGAGCACAGGCTGGTCTCAAACTCATGGGCTCAAGCAATCTATCCGCCTCAGCCTCTCGAAGTGTTGGGATTACAGGTGTGAGTCACTGCACCCAACACAAAACTAAATTTTAATTTAAAAAGGAAAAAGTAAGGCACATTCCCAGGAAATTACTTTGTTAGGTCTGACTCACAAGGCAATTTCGTGGACTGATAATACCTTTCTCCTCTATCTTGTACCAAACTCTTTTAAAAATTACCTTTGCATGCTTTACAAAAGAACCAAAAGAGACATTGTCAGTTCTCCATGAAATAGACACGAGCCAGACCTCTCAGGCCAACAGCAGGTGCAGCCAGCTACCAGCAACACTGCCTAAAATCCCAGCACTGGCTGTGGCAAGCCCAAACTGTATGGGCACTGTGGTCCCTCTCCACCATGCAAGCCACCTTCCTCCAATATGTGGCTGTGTGGTTTGGAGAACACTGACCCCTCCCTCTCAGTTCCATTCCCATCCCACCTCCCCAAGCCTAAAATAACACCAGTGGTTGAGATGGGGTCTGATCAGTGCAAAGCACAAGAATTTCCCCTCATCTGGTATAACAGGTTTCTCTCCTCCCTTCTAGGGGCTCAAAGGCCACAGGCTAACCTGGTGGCTCCTGGCAGCCATCTTGGGACTGAAAGAAACTCACCCTGATGAAGCTCGCCCATTAGTGACTGCAATATCTGTCTTTAGAGTTTTGGTATTCTGAGATATTCAAATACTGAAATACATAGGTTTTTATTGGTGTAATTCCATCATTATTTCATTATTTCAACATTAAAAAAATTCAAGTCTATGACTCAATGATTCCATGGAAAAGACCAACGGATGGGTTGGCTTCAAGTCTAGACTCGCCTTCAGAGTCCGTCTTTTCCAGGGAATCATCGCGGATCACAACAGGCAGCCTTCTAATTATGCATCACAAAGCTTCAACCCACAGGGTAATTCTCACTCTGGTCCAACTAGTAGAAGACAAACGATAAGAGTGCGAGAGCACCTCGCTGTACAAGCCAATGAGTGCCCGCGTGCTGTCTGAGGCAGGTTTTCTGTCGCCGCTGCAGAGCACACCCCAGCTGATTACATCCTAAGTACCAAGCCCCCTCCACTGCAACCTACCAGGTTTGCAAGGTCGTCACATCCTGGGGAGACACATATTTGGGTCTGCGGCAAACCTTTTTAGTTGTGCCATAGACCAGGTTTTTCTGAATGAATGCTGAAAAAAAACATAACCAGTGAAAAAATATATATATACATATACATACACACAGGATGGCAATGTTTTATAAACACAAATTAGACAGATTTGAAAGCTTACCCAAATGTGTAAAGCCCAGAATCAGTCTGTTAAAAATAAGGCAATTTTACACATTTCAAATATTCATAAAGAAAATAGGTATCCTTAGGAGACTGGGTTTAATGAATAGAGGAATGATTAGTAATTGACATATCAATTATACACGAGTGCTTTTAAATTGTTCCTTCCAATCTTGTTTAAACCATTATTTTGCTTGGCAATTTTTCCCAGCTTGGATATTAAAAAAAGGCCTCAGCCAAGCCTGAGACCAAACTACCACATCTTGAGTTAGTGGGACTGGAGAGTTAACGTAAGTTTTATGACTTTGTTTTAGTTAAACTATGACAGTATTCATCAACCTTTCTAAACCAATAATATCTTTAATAAACACATTTCTTGCTTCCCCACCCTCAAGAATCCCATATTCATACTGAGGATTTGGGGTTGGGGGAACTGGCCCCTCAAGTGGAAAAATAAATACCTAGAAGGGTTTGTCATGTCTCTGCCTGCCAAGAAAACCCTCTCAAGTCTTACTTCCTTTCTTTTTTATTTATTTATTTTATTTTTTTAAGAGATGGGGTCTTGTGCTTTGTTGCCCAAGTAGACCTTGAACTCACCGGCTCAAGTAATCCTCCCACCTCAGCCTCCCAAGTAGCTGGAACTACAGGTGTGTGACACCATGCCCAGCTAATTTTATTTTCACTTACAAAACATTTTAATATTAAAAATTATAGATGTCCAAAATTAGCCTTACTGCACTTGAGCATAAACTGTATGGTTATCCAAGTGTGTGCCTCTTAGGTTGCAGCCGAGATGGTCACCATTCCTGGAGGGCCACCCACATTCTCATTCAGAGCCCATGATCCAGATGCAGCAACCATGACCCCTTCTGGTACCCACCACTCAGCCGCCCATCAAGACCATTCTCACTGGCATATTTAAATGGGTGTTACTGGCCTACTGGCCCTCTGCGATGAATCTTAAATGGCTTTCACTGGTGAAATTAAAAGTGAGCCAAGATATGTGGACGGGCTAAATGTGTCAGACACATTCCCTACCCTTCTACGGACACAGTAAAGTGAGGCCTTTTCCCTAACTTGCCCTTCCAGAGGATACCCTAGGCTACAGCCTGTCTTTGGGGGATTCTGCCCCGTCTGACACCACCTAACAGGATGCTAGAATTCTGCCTCTGGAATACTGCCATTTGCCTTGAGTGAATCATTTATGACAAGAGTCCCTAAAAGGGCAGAACTGAATCATCCCTAAACCTTCAGAACAACTCACTTGGGCTATTTTGTGTGTGTTTTAAGTGCACTTGCTTCCTAATGTGTGTGGCAGTCTGCTTTGAGACTTGCTTTATACTCAGTAGTGAAGTTGTAGGGGAAGAAGCCAATTCATCTCAAGCTTCTTTTGTGGATACTGTTAGAAGAAGAGCGGGAAGGAGAAGAGGGGAAAGGAGGAGGGGGAGGGGAAGAAGGGAGAGGAGGGGGAGGAGAGGGAGAAGGGGGAGAAGGGGGAGGAGAAAGAAGAAGAGGAAGAAGATGAATTGTCCCCACTCAAAGGGCTTCAGTCAGTCTGCAGGAACTATCAACTGCACGTGTGTGCTCTTTCCCATCCCTATCATGAGGTTCTGTTATGTCCCCAGGGTGTGGCCTAGGTTGGGAATGATAAAGGTGGTATCTGACATTTCTGATATATCTGTTTTGATATTTTCCAGATATTTAAAAGAAATATTCCAGACTGCTGTCAGCAGCAGTTAGATGTGTGCTTTCCACACAGTCCCGACCTCTAGGGCAGTCCTGATTTGATTAACTTCTATGTTCTCACTGTCCCCTTTCATGCACTGGTGTGTGTCAGGCTATGGAAAGCAAACCAGACCACATGTGGCTGGCACTATCCAGCAGAGCAGAGGCAGTTCGCACTCTAGAGGAGAACTTCTCTGTAAGGGCATGTTAAGGGGGCAGTGATTTACCCTAAGCAAAACCACAAGTGCCACAAAAACAGAAGCAAAACCAAGGCCAGAAACAGACAGCCAAAGTGGTTTCAGGATAATTCACCAGACACTTTGCTATACTCCACATAGAATAAAGGTCTACAAAAATAAAGAAAACCATAACCCGTGTTTAAAGGAAGGCCCACTTACTCCCTTATAAAATGCTGAACATTCAGAAGGACTCGGAGTTTAAAATGTGAAATACAGGCAAAACAGAACTGAATAAAGCGGGACCAATACACTCATGTGGAAATGGCTTAAGAGAAACTACAGCAAAATTAAAACTGAAAAAAAATTCTCACAAATCAGCTGCTTGGAGGAACTGGCCAAAGGGTGGCCTATTTCTGTCTGTAAGGCAACCAGGAAGAAACATTTCAGCCCCAGCCTCAGGACACCATGAGTGCATGAAAATCTGCTTCCCAGGGACTTTTAATTACTGTGTGTCCTATCATCCATTAAATCCATCAACTCCAAAGTTGCCTACAGAAAAGATGGCAACAGGCTGGGCGCGGTGGCTCACGCCTGAAATCCCAGCACATTGGGAAGCTGAGGGGTGTAGATCACTTGAGGACAGGAATTCAAGACTAGCCTGGCCAACATGATAAAACCCTGTCTCTACTAAAAATACAAAAAATTAGCCAGGTGTGGTGGCTCATGCCTGTAAGTACTCGGGAGGCTGAAGCACAAGAATCACTTGAACCCAGGAGGCAGAGGTTGCAGTAAGCCGAGATCACGCCATTGCACTCCAGCCTGGGTGACAGAGCGAGACTCTGTCTCAAAAAAAAAGATGACAGCAGCACTGCTGCAGCAGGGAGTGAAAAGGCAGACACTGCACAACGGAGCTCCTCGGACACCTGTCAGGGACTCAAGCTAGTCCTTGGGCACAGCAGGACAACCACCCTGCATGCATACTGACCCTGCTTGTCCTCCACACTTGGGGCTCCTGCCCCTCCTGGGGTCCATTCTCCTCACACTCTCGATGCAGCTCTTCCTCCACTGCACAGGGCCAGTGTCATCTGTCTCCAGGTCTGTCTCCCCTTCTACACAGGCATACCTTGCTTTTCTTTCCTGTACCTACCCGGGCCCCCAGTATGTGCACATGGCTTCTCCAGGGTTAAGGTGTAGGGACAGAGCCAACACAGGTAGGCTCTGCTGGGCGAGGGCAGGGGCACAGGATACCTTTGAAATCTAACTCGTAGTTGTGCTTTCCGGCCTGGAACTTCAAGGTGGCTGCCTGGCCGTCAGACCCCGGTGTGCAGTAGGCCAGGTAGGCCTTCTCCACGTCGCTACTGCTGACAGTGGTCACAGGGTGCGCTGTGCCCTGCGATGGAAAGCCAGACACTTTATGAAGGCAAGAAACTGCGTGATGAGGAAAGACGCTGGTGGCACCCAAGCCACATTTCAGAGATGCTCACGGCGGACAGTCCTATGGTGGGGAAGAGGGAGGCCAGGGAGCATGGTATGGCAGGAGAGAGAGGCACAGAACAGAGGCAACATGACTCTCTCCTGAAGCTGCCCTAGCAAAAACAAGGCAGTAAATATGGGTCCTGCTGAGCAGGATGACAGGGATGGGCGCAATGGAGAGGAAGGCACTCAAGTCACCTAGGACAGAGGACGCGACAGCCACTCAAATGCCAGCAGAACAGCAACAGTGACTTCTCAAGTGCTGCTTGACTGGACAGCACAAGCCAGGCTGCTCTTAGCCGTCTATTCATGTTCCAACCATCCTTTAATCAGAGCTCGGTCCTCTTCCTAGAGGTTTTGTTTTTCTGGTCCCTAGGAGCTTTCATCTATTTTTTTAATTATCCATTTCAATCCCTATTCTTCCACAATTACCTACAGGAAATCTCATAGCTTGGGATGGACTGAGTTTGAATTCTGGCTCCCAAACCTGCTGGCTCTGTAACTTTGGCCAGTTATTTTAACCTCCCTGAGCCTCCGTTATCTCAAGCTTATAATATGAATAACAGTACTTAGGCCACATTCATCCCTTTACACAACAGGACCGTATCATCCTCACAGGGCTGGAGAAACCATTTAAATAAGGCATGCAGAGCACTTAGCACAGTGCCCAGAACAAAACATACTCAACAAATGTTACTATTATCCTCACTGTTCTTATTAAATTTGACATTACATTGACAACTAAAATTAAAGTTATTGAACCTATAGCCAACTAACTCCCTCTGTCCCTGTCAATTTTCCTGCTCCCCCTACTGCTACCATCCTAGTCCTCCTAGGTCACAAGCTTCAGGTGTTATTAACAGAATAATGAGTGAGACAAGATTCACCCATGCCTCTGGGCAACCGAGTCCAGCAATGGAGGAGGGGAACAAAGAGTACGCAGATGTTTCAAAGCCTCAAGCACAAGGTCCCACACAGGTCTCACAGGTGCTCTAGATGCTGAGAGGGGTAACTAAGAATGACCAAGGAAGGGTGAGGCCCAGCAAAGGTTTCTTGGAAGAAAAAGACACCTGAGTCAAGGCCCAAGCCCGAGGGATGACAATGAGTTGGCCCACGAGAACCACGAAGGGCGGGTGTTACAAGGTATAATGGTTTGCAAAGCAGCCTCCTAGTTTACAGTCTCATAGTGGTGCCTAAGTTTCTCTGAACTCTGTCCTCCTTCAAAACTAAGCCACTAAACTAGAGTCAGGGAGGAAGAGGACGTGATATAAAAATCCCTTTCGGACAACAAGGGGAAAGGAAAAGAAAACAATCCCTTCCCTTTGGCCTGAGAAAATGAAGCTCTGAATCAGGGAAACAGAGAGGAGAAGCAGCAGTCAGATGCAGGCGTCCTGCCCCCACCCCAGGCCTCCAGTCAAAATCCCTGCAGATGGGTGGTCACAGCGGGAGGGAAGATGCAGGTGGATGAGCATAAAGCAAAAAGTAAAGTTATTTTGCCCTCAGTGGGAGGTTTGGAAGAAGAATCCAACGATGGCAGCCATATTATGTGTTAAGCTGCGAAAGGTCTGGGTTTAGCACCTGGAGGCACCAGCGAGATGTGGAAGGACTGACAGATTCCCACATGTCCTGTGGCAGGACCAGCAGGTGTCTGATTTTGACATGAAATGTTGGAGTACTTCTTGAGCTCAGACAGAAAAAACTTAGCTTTTCTGGGAATCAAGAGAAAACTGTTTTGAAGTGGTAATTAGCAGAAAACTAAAAAAGAAACCTAAATGTGGGGTTACATCAGAAACGTGTAGGAAAGGGAGGATGAGAAAAACCAGATCATCCTAGGCTGTCCAGCCTGAAGCCACCAAGCCTACACGTGTTTCTACGCCCCCACTAGCACGTGGCATATCAATAACATCCACACGGTTCATCCCCAGAGATTCTCAAACTGCTCGCCATGAGTTTCTGCACTGCCACAAAGGAGGAGGAGCACAGGAGAGAAAGGGGCATGCTCCGTGTTGGCTGACAGGAGGAGAACGGCCCCAACCCCCAAAGCTGTGATGAGACACCACCAGGGAACCCTACTTTTGCATGGGTTGCCCATGTGTCATCTCATTCAGCAACCAGGGGTCTCCCCCAAGAAGCCGGACAGATCGCCAAACAAAATGAAAGTGATGGTCACATCTGCTAAGTGTGTTGCACCTGCCATCTGTCCCTCCATCTCAAGGAGCCGGGATTCCTGGAGCATGACAGGACAGTCATCCTCTCCCCGTCCTCTTCATGCCACCGCCTCTTCCCCTCACACTCCTGACCAAACCCAGATAGCTGATCTGGATGAGGCCCACAGGGCAGGTCAGAGAGAGTCCCAGGCCGCCCATGATGGGAGGGAGACAGGTGGGAAAGGCAGGCAGGGCAGAGCAGCAAGCAAGGAGAGCCTGGTGCCGGCAAGAGGGGAGGAGGTGAGCAGAGGGGAAGGGAAGGAATGCAAGGCAGCAAGGCCATGGCTGAGAGTGACCATCTCCAGCTGACCAACGAGACACTGTCAGCAACACCCTCCTCCTTCCATCAGCCAATGTCTATTTCCTGAGGACCGGCTATGCATCATTCCACACACAGGATAAAATGGGGCAAAAGAAAGACAACAGTCCCTGCCCTCATGGAGCTTACATTAGAGGATGACCAGAGGAAAAGGGCATTCTGAGTGCAGTTAAGAATAAGAAATTAAAGCTTTAATATAGCCTCTTAAAACTCAGAAGAGTGCAAAATACCTATCAATTTTCATTTTGGAGGGGGTGTTCTTTATCAATGGTGCCTTCCCTAACCTTGTACTTCTTTTGAGACGGAATCTCGCTTTCGCCCGGGATGGAGTACAGTGGTGCAATCTCTGCTCACTGCAACCTCTGCCTCCCAGGTTCAAGTAATTCTCATTCATATCTCAGTTTCCCAAGTAGCTGGGACCACAGGCGTGTGTCACTACACCTGGCCAATTTTTGTATTTTTAGTAGAGACAGGGTTTTGCCATGTTGGCCAGATCACCACAAGTGATCTGCCCGTCTTGGCCTCCCAAAGTGCTGGGATTACAGGCATGAGCCACCACGCTCGGCCTAAATTTGTACTTCTATAAGTGACCAGGGGACTCCCTTTAATCTGACTCATCTACAGACACCTGCGAATAATTGACAGCAGCTAGTTTTTGTTATTTGGCTTGGATTCCAAATCTACACATGGTGTAAATCAATTGTCTTATATTTGCCTACCTTCTGTAAAGTTGCAGAAATGGCAGACAACCGGTTTGAAAAGCCTTTACTTCTATACCACAGCTACAAAACACACTTGCACACATAGGCACCAGCTCTGGGGTTAAGTTACCTGTTCAACAAGAGAAGCATCTTTCTATCCCATTTAATAAAACCAATGAAGAAACTTGATCTCACTACAAATTTGTCATTCAGTTCTCATGAGCCAACAGATGGAAGCTCTTCAAAGAGGAAAGCTCATACAAATAAATTCCAACTTATCTAGTTTTGCCATAACTCTCCCAAAGCAAGTGAGTCACACTGGGACCTGGGGATCCTCAGCTCTCTTAAGAATGCCCCTGGCAACAATCTGGGGGCTTTTACTTGGCTCCTCTCTTATGGATCCTCAGGACAAAACACCCTCTTTCCATCACACTTACCTGTCTTCCATATTCCTGCCAAGAACCAAACTCATCACTCCAGTACCAAATCCAGTCAGTGGTGAGGATGAAGTGTGGAGGTTTGGTGACAGCGGAGGCTGTGGAGAGGCGGCGAGCCTGGGTAGCACCATAAGTCATGGCGTTAAAGTTCAGACAATCAGAGTGAAAGGTATTGGCTGACTCAGAGCACAGGATCCTACAAAAGAAAACAGCAGCACACTGAAAATCCCACCAGCCAAGCAGACACAGGTCCCTCAGCTTGAGAACATACAGCTGGGAGATGCGAATAGTAAATGTGACATGCGTATTTTTAAAAAAGTTTCCAGAGGTAGGGGAAACTGCTTTTTCAGATCAGTTTTGAGGTATAAAAATATCAAAATCAAGATAATGTGGGAGACTAGTTACAATGAAAATTCCTCTCAGTACAAAATGCAGAAGACGTTGGTGAAAACATTATTTTTTAAAATGCACTGCTGAGCTGGCAAGAAAGGGAAGTGCTTAGAAGCCAAAATTAACAATAGCTAACACATACTGTTTACTGTGTGAGCCAGACCCTGCATTAAGCACTTTACATGTATTAGGCGATGACATTTTCACAACCCTATGAGGTTGAGTGAGACTATTATCTCCACTTCACAGATGGGAAAACAGAAGCTCAGGAAGGTGAAGAAACCCATTCAAGGACAAATAGCTAGTCAGCGGGTGAGCTGGGCTTTCACGTGGGCTGCACAGCCTGCACCTGAGCCACCAAGATGCTCTCCCTTTCTAAACGTAGTACTGCCTAAAGACCAAAGGAAGGTACGAAACTGGAGAGCGGAGGGGAGGGCAAGAGCCAGCAGCTATCCCAGGGCAGTATCGATGAGTAATGACAGAGAGCCTGGGCTTTGGCCGCAAAGGGGAAACAGGAAAAAAATGTAGGATCTGAGTAAGGCAGAAGGCTGAATCTCAAAAGAGATACTTCTGCATTAAAACCAGGAACCTAAAAGATGACCCACCTTAGTAAAGGGGGACTGGAGAGGGGACTTGCCTTGCAAAGACATCTGGCAAGGAAACCTGCCTGTATTAATGTTGGTTATAGATAAAGGAGGAAAAAACTCCTCTGAGAACTCATAAACCACTCAAGCCTCACAGAAGTTTTAGGATGATTCACATTTTGTGAGAATTAGCTGCAAAGAAGATCCAGAGTAGCAGTTCTCAGAGAAGCAAACGCAAATCCCCTGTGGAGGAATTCACCTTCAACTCAGGCCTCAAAAGAATTTCCAGGCTGGGCACGGTGGCTCATGCCTGTAATCCCAGCACTTTGGGAGGCCGAGGTGGGTGGATCACGAGGTCAGGAGATCGAGATCATCCTGGCTAACACGATGAAACTCTGTCTCTACTAAAAATATAAAAAATTAGCCGGAAGTGGTGGCACGTGCCTCTAGTCCCAGCTACTCAGGAGGCTGAGGCAGGAAAATGGCATGAACCCAGGAGGCGGAGCCTGCAGTGAGCCAAGACCACACCACTGCGCTCCAGCGTGGGCAACAGAGCGAGACTCCATCTCAAAAAAAAAAAAGAATTTCCAAATAAATTTCCATCAAACATGAGCTCAAAATCAATCACAAAACATGGAAACAAAGACACTATGAGCAAAAGTTAGCAAAAACAAAATCAGACCACCTTGAACTAAAAACATTAGTATTCTCAGATGCAGATATACATGATGTGTTTTTTAAAAAGGAATTGAGCATCAAAAGTATGAGTTAAGAATCAAGAGACTATAAAAATTGACTGGGTAAATTTAAGGGAAAAAACCAGAACTTTTACTATTCATTATTTTTTTCTTTCTCCTCCACTCCCTCCAAAACGTTTTTCTTTTCCTTTTTTATTATTATTTTTTATTTATTTATTTTTGAGACAGAGTCTCACCCTGTCACCCAGGCTGGAGTGCAGTGGCATGATCTCAGCTCACCATGATCTCCACCTCCCAGATTCAAGCGATTCTCCTGCCTCACCTTCCCAAGGAGTAGCTGGGATTACAGGCATGCACCACCACACTCAGCTAATTTTTGTATTTTTTTAATGCAGACAGAGTTTCACCATGTTGGCCAGGCTGGTCTCAAACTCCTGGCCTCAAGCCATCCACCCTCCTCAGCCTCCCAAAGTGTTGGGATTACAGGCGTTAGCCACTGCTCCCAGGCTTAGAAATTTTAATTGAAATTTTAAAATCATACTTTGATGGGACACACTGCATCTCAGAAGAGGCTGAACTAATGAACTGACAGCCTGAGGGGAAGAAATGTGGCAGAATTTAGAAAGAGAATAAAAGAGAAGTTAGAAGACATAAAAGATGAAGTGAGAAGACCTCACCATATATCTAATGAGAATTCCAGAGAAGGAATACTTAAGGAGATCATGGCTGAAGAAATCAGAAAGCACAGCAAAATATGAGTAGCATAAATTTTTTTAAATCCACATACAGATCTTAGTGAAACTGCACAGCAACAAAGAATGACAAGATATTAAAAGCAGCCAGAAAGAAAAAATAGACTACCTACTATACTGGATTGAATTGTGTCCCCAAGAAGGTATGGTGAAGGTCTAACCCCTGGTATCTGTGAATGTGATCTTATTTGGAAATAGGGTCTTGGTAGACATAATCAAGTTAAGATGAGGTCATATTGGATTCGGGTGGGCCTTAATCCAAAACTGATGTCCTTTTAAGACGAGGGAAATTTGAACACAGACACGTGGGAAAAATGCCTGTGACAATGGAGGCCAAGATTGGAGTGATGCGTCTACAAGCCAAGGCATGCCAAGGATTTCGAAGCATCAGAATCCTGGAGGAGGCAAGAAAGGATCCTCCTGTAAAGCCTTCAGACAGAGTAAGGCCCTGCTAACACCTTCAGTTTGGACTTCCAGCCTCCAGTACTGTGAGAAAATAAATTTCTGTTGTTTGAAGCCATCAAGTTCATGATAATTTGTTACAGCAGCCCTAAGAAGTGAACTAATACCACCGCAATTTAGGCTGATAGCTAACTTCTAAGTAGAAGAAATGGAATCCAGACAACAATGAAATTGTCTTTGAAGAGTTGAGGGAAAATACCCAGTAAAACTATCTTTCAAGAACGAGAAGAGAATAAAAACTCTTTCAGACTAACAAAATACACAATTACCTCCAGACTCTCACTAAAGCAACCTCCAACAGAAAAACTTAAAGAAGGAAAATGATAAACAAGGAAAAGTGTGAGCAAAGGAATAGTGAGTAAGAAACAAAATGATAATTGTGTAAACTTAAACAAATACTGACTGCCTAAAACAATACGAATTTCTAACCTCTGGGATTAAAAATATTACAGCAGCAACACATACAGTGCATTTTTTTTTTTTAAATAGAGACAAGATCTAGCTCTGTCACCCAGACTGGAGTGTCATGACACAATCATAGCTCACTGCAGCCTCAAACTCCTGGGCTCAAATGGTGCTCCCTCTGCAGCTTCCTGAGTAGCTGGGACTACAGGCATGCGCCACCAGGCTCAGTCAATTTTTTAAAAAAAATTTTGTAGAGACAGGGTCTCTTTATGTTGCCCAAGCTAGTCGTATATTCCTAGCCTCTAGCAATCCTCCCACTTCAGCCTCCCAAAGCACTGGGATAACAGGTGTGAGCTGCTGTGCTCGACCCACAACTTATGTGCCTGACACTGTCCTGAGTGTTTTATGTATATTAACTCATTTAATTCTCAAAATAACCTTATGATGTAGAAACTATTATTTTGTCTACTTAACATGTAGTAAAACTGAGGTAAAATGAGATTAAGTAATCTGGCCAAATTTACATAATTAGTAAATAAGTTTGAATGAAACTAGTCAGAATTTCATTCCAAAGTTCTTTCATTGTTTGACAGAATGAGAAAAGGCACTGCTTGGCTTAAGCTCAGCTAAAAGTCTGTTAAGATAAAGAGTCTGTTTAGATTTCCAGGGCAGCCACTGAAAAAATAAAAATTCAGTCTATAACGTCCAAACTAGTAAAGGTAGAAAACCAAATGAGGAAAACAAATCTAAGAGAAGATCAGAAAGAGAAAAGAAATATACAAAAAGCAGGTCACAGTGACAATTATAATGAGTGGCAGAAATAAATCCAGATCCACATGTAATTGGCCATTTGTGCTTCCTCTGCCAGGAAGTGTCTGACCTTGCAGTCTGCTCATTTGGAGGGTAGAGAATTTGAGTGAAAGAGGCCAGACACAACAGTACATACCGTGCGGTTCTATTTATATGAGGTTCAAGAACAGGCAAGACAGAGATCTATGGTGACAGAGGTCAGAACAGTGGTGAATGATAGGAGTGGGCACTGACTAGAAGGAGATGGGGTGAGGAAAACGATCCGTATCTCAATCAGAATGCTGGCTACACAAGCGTATGCATTTGTCAAAACTCAATGAACTGTATGCTTAAAATCTGGGCTCTTCGCTGTGTGTAAGTTTTGCCTCACAAAGAAAGACTGCGGTGGTATGTGAGCCGTTTAATCCTCCTAACAGGAGTAATTGGTTTCACATACTTTACCAATAGCAATTTGCACATAATTGCACTCTAAGTGGAAATTTATTTTATACACTCAAAAAGTAGGCTCAAATTCTCTTCTTGGCAACATATTTCAGCAAGTTCAATGCAAAATATGTTAAGTATTTGCAAAGAAGCCTATCCAGGAATTCCCTGTTTACTCTGAATTGACTGAGGGAAAATACTAGGACATGCTTGGGAAAAAAAAAGTTAAAGATTAAACCATAAACAGCAGTTCAGCGGTATGGCTGTATAGGCCAAAGGCTAAAATTTCACAAACAGAAATAATCACCTCTCGCTTTTCTGTAATAATGAGTATAGATGTACACGATCAATCCCAGCACCAAATAATTGAGAACTTAATACTTGGTCTTGGTAGCATCTTCTCCTTTCCCCATTGCTCCTGTCTGAAAGGAGAGGGAGGTGGGAGAACAAAGCCACTAAACTGCCAGTACGAACGCTGACGTCCAATTCCAGCCCAGCTTCTACCTCCAGACTAGGCTGCTCAGAGAGAGGGAGAGAGTGTGTTTGACAGCCACACATGCGCGCAAGGGTTATCAAAACTAAACACTGCTGTTTAAGCTAAACTTCCTTCACCGCACACAGAAGCCCAGGCACAAAACAGAGATAAGAGACATATTTCCTACCTTTCTATTTTGGGATTGCAATATGCCTCTTCGATAAGTTCCATTTTGTCCAAATCCTTCCATTTGCCTCTATCCAAGAATTGCCATCGATACGGCAAATGGAAATGAACTCTATGGCACTTATCTGAAATAAAAACATAAAGGAGTAAGATAGCTTGGCGATACGCAGCATGCCCTAGCCTTGTGGTTGTCAACAGGTGTGGTGCTGCCCGCTGACCTGGGAACATTCTGAAAATGTGTGGTGGAGTCTGTTTTTTCAGTGCAGGCGTGCCTGAGCATTTAGATATGGAAACACTTTTTGTATTTTATTATATACATTACTATGATTTAAATGTCCCTTCTAAAACTCACGTTACAACTTAATCGCCAATGTGATAGTATTGAGCAGTAAGGCCTTTAAGAGGTGACTGGGTCATAGATGAATGGATTAATGGGTGTATGGGTTATCATGAGAGTAGAACTGCTGGCTTTATAAGAGGAAGCGAGACCTGAGCTAGCATGGTCAGCCCCCTTGCCATGTGATGCCCTGCAGCACCTCAGGACTCTGCAGTCCCCACCAGCAAGAAGGCACTCCTCAGATACAGGCCCTTGACCCTGGATTTCTCAGCCTCCATAAAGGTAAGACATAAATTCCTTTTCTTTATAAATTATCCAGTTTCAGGTATTCTGTTATAAGCAACAGAAAATGAACTAAGACATACATCTTCCTTCTTTATGTCTCACTTTTTAACAGGACCTTACTATATTTTTATTCTTTTTTTGGAGACAGGGTCTCACTCTGTCACCCAGGCTCAGGTGCAGTAGCACAATCACGGCTCACTGCAGCCTCAACCTCCCAGGCTCAGGTGATCCTCCCATCTCAGCCTCCTGAGTAACTGGGATTACAGGTATGCACCACCACACAGCTAATTTTTGTATTTTTTGTAGAGACAAGGTTTCACCATGTTGGCCAGGCTAGTCTCGAACTTCTGGCCTCAAGTGATCCACCCATTTTGGCCTCCCTAAGTGTTGGGATTACAAGCGTGAGCCACCACACCTAGCAATTTTTTAGAAATATGTATGTTGATGGTTTATATCATCTATGAATTTTATTTTTATTTATTTATTTTTTTGAGATGGAGTCCCGCTCTGTTGCCCGGGCTGGAGTGCAGTGGCCAGATCTCAGCTCACTGCAAGCTCCGCCTCCCGGGTTTATGCCATTCTCCTGCCTCAGCCTCCCGAGTAGCTGGGACTACAGGCACCTGTCACCTCGCCCGGCTAGTTTTTTTGTATTTTTTAGTAGATACGGGGTTTCACCATGTTAGCCAGGATGGTCTCGATCTCCTGACCTCGTGATCCGCCCGTCTCAGGCTCCCAAAGTGCTGGGATTACAGGCTTGAGCCACCGCGCCCAGCCTATGAATTTTATTTAATGAGAGTAAGAAGCTGATCATGAGAAGGTCAAAGGTCTCATCACTGCAGGGGGCAGTCTGACTCCTCAATATCACTCTCCACGTGGCAGGTGGATGGGCAGATTTCACAGCAAAGATGGAGCCAGATTCATCTCTACCAGAAATCCAACCCAACCCAATACGTGCAACTGAAGGGAGGTCAGCGGCATGGTTACAGGCTCCTTGCTTCTTCTGGCTAACAACATGCTTACTCCTTCCTTGACACACTCCCACCAACATCCACACAATGGCCCAGACCTATGGGTTCCAGTGAGCTACTCCCCTCACCAACCCCATGTTCCTCTTGGGCAGCCAGATACTCACTTCTCTCATCACTCCAAGCACACGCTGCCTGCCCTGCCTTTGCTGGTGCCTGCCACCACCTGGAATGCCACCCACACCCTCTCCCTACCTGTCAACAGCCTATGTGAGGTTCGGCTACATCCACACAGAGGAGTGTCAGGAGAGGACAGGGAGAAAGGAGAGAAAAAGAATGAGATGCTCTTTGCACTGTGACATGCAGCTGGCTACCTCCAAGATATCTGCTCTAAGGCAGAAAGAGAACAAGGTACAGAATGCCTCTATTTGGGTGAAAAATAGAAAAAAAATAAGATTAGGGATATTCTGACTAAACACACACATATGCACAAATTATTTCTTGCAGAGGGAACTTGGTAGCTGGAGACAAAGTTATGAGCAAAGACTTCTGTCATTTTGGCATGTTTTGAACTTTGAACCACAAGAAGATATAATACATTCCAAAAATTACACATCTAATTAAGTGAAAAAGGTAGAAAGCCATGATAGCGTGCATGTGTAAGAAGGAAACTGAACAGACACATACCCTTGTACATGTATAAAGTCTCGATGGGAGGATATTCAAGGAATGGATAATTACAGCTGTTTCTTGGAGGGAACTTGAGTTCTGGAGAAAACTGGTGTGAGGGGGACTTATTTCTTACTGAGTGTCCTTTGTACATTTTTAATTCGTATTTCAAAATAATAATGAAACTAGCTAATTTGATACTTGAAAAAAATTAAAATTTTCTAAAATCATGTGCATTCTTTCAGGCACATCTCAATGCCACTTCTTTCCCAGGCTCTGCAAAAGCACCACAGTGGGGGAAGTACCACGGAGGAGGGTGGGAGGGTGCCTGGGCTTGTCACAGACCAGGTACTGGGCCGAGCAGACAGGGCAGAAGAGAGTGCCAGGCTGAGAGGACTGAGGGAACAGGGTGGGGACACCCAAGCAAGGAAACTCCTCTGAGTTCAACAAGGCTGGACACAGCCACACCAGGGACTAACTTGTCCAGTTTGAACATGGACATCTCACTAGGTCAGAGAACCTCTTGGACTCTCTCAACCAGGTGTGTATACAACAGATAATTAAGGGGCTGGGCCACGGAAGATAAAAATAGATATGGTCCAAGGTCATGACCAACAAGTTCCTGTTCCCTCCCTGAAAGGCACTAGAGGAAATGATCAGCAATGAGAGCAGAAGGGCAGAAGGTCTCCCCAGGGCATCCCAGTATTCAAATGCTTTAACTACCCAGACACAAGTGTACTATGGACAGCCTGAGACAGGCTCTCCCTGCAAGCAGGCACATCCTGGGGAAGGTGCGCTCCATAGGGCCCTCCAGGCTGATGCTTCCTCAGGAAGGACATGGGGGCCAGGGGAAGGCACTACAGTCAAAGAGCAGGCCTGAGGCTTCCGTTCTGAATCAAAGTTGAGCTACAGACCACACTGTTCACAGCTGGAAGGTGCCCAGGACAGGAGGCACCACGTAAGGCACTGCAGCCACAGCAGCTGGTGAGAGCCTAGTCCCAGCACAGCGGTAGAGACATAAGGTCCCTTCCCTTGTCCTGGTCTTCCTGTACCCTTTCTCAACTTCTTTTCCCTACTTCTAAAGTTCCCTACCTCACTTTGGCATTCCAGGGGCTTTCTAGGAGGTGAGTCATAGAAATCAAATCAATTTGGCAGACAAAATACCATATCCACCCCAGCAATTCCTCCCTATAGTCCTTGAAATAACAGGCCAGAGAGAAGAATAAATCCAAAAGCACTGGAAAACAATAAAAAATACCATCAAAAGACCAGAATTATTCAAGAATTGCTAAAACTATGGAGCAATGAGAATCAAATAGATATAAAAAGGAGAGAGAAAAATGCAGACAAAATATGCAGGCCACACCACAGAAGCAGAAAATATCTGGGGTCATCACAGATTCAGAGTCTGATGAAGCCAGGAGCAAGAAAGATACCCAGGCCAATCCCAATGAGAACAATGGGAGCCCCGGCACAGGCACTCCCTTGCCCTAACTTGCTTGCATGAAGGAAGCTTGCTGTGCGCTTCCTAGTTAAACTAAGTGTGAACATAAGGGTTACAGCGAGAGAAAAGCAAATGAGATGGCCACCAAAGCCCCCATCCCAGTCCTAGGCTGCATGCCAGCTTCCCATTTCACCAAGCAGAGCCTTCTGCCTCTTCCCCACCATCACTAGAATGAGGGCCTGGAATGCAAATCAGCCCCATGGAAATCAACCAACAGGCATATGGGATTCTCAAGCACCAACGCGACAGACAACCAAGAATCACTCCACACATGAAGGAAAATAATTCGAAGAGAGGCAGCAACTCACACAGAAGCAGCGATACCTAAGGAGAGAATGATCAGAGTTAAAAGAACAAGCATTCACAGCTAGACTTCAACCTAAAAGCCTAGCCTCTGAAACTTCTAGGAAAAAACCGTAAGAAAAACATTTTGTAGGCTTAGAATAGGCAAATATTTTTAGGACACAAAAAACACAAACCATAAAAGAAAAAAATATATTATCTGGACATCACTATTAAAATACCTGTTCTTCAAAATATACTATAAAGGAAATAAACATGAAAGACTGGGAGGATATATCTTCAGTATAAATCACATACAAAACACAACTCAATAATAAGAGATCAAACAACCCAATAAAAATGGGTATAAGAGTCACAAAAGACCAATACTGTATGATTCCATTTATATGAAATACTCAAGCAAATCTATAGAGATGGAACCTTCATCTGTAGTCATCAGGAGCTGGAGGGAGGGAAGAATGGTGGCTGACTGCTAATGAAAACGGGGTTACTCTGGGGGTGTTGAAAACGTTTTCATATTGCCTATGATGATGGCTGCCCAATTCTGTGTTAATATTACATATATAAGTGGACTTCAAAAAGTTCATGGAAACTGGAATTAAAAGATAAAAAATATAAACTTTATTTCTCAAGATAAGTTCCAGCAAGTTCAGGACACTTTTGTAAAAGATGATACCAGCCATTTCGTCCACCCATAAAGAACTGAGGGTCCCAGGAATTTAACCATGTCAATCCAGTCTTTTTTTTACATTATTAACTGAAGACAAAAATGGGTGCCCTTTAAAGATTTTTTTTTTTTTTTTTTTTTTAGACAGAGTTTCGCTCTTGTTGCCCAGGCTAGAGTGCAGTGGCATGGTCTCGGCTCACCACAACCTCCACCTCCCAGGTTCAAGTGACTCTCCTGCCTCATCCTCCCAAGTAGCTGGGATTACAGGTATGTGCCACCACGCCCGGCTAATTTTTGTATTTTTAGTAGAGATGGGGTTTCACCATGTTCGCCAGGCTGGTCTCAAACTCCTGACCTCAAGTGATCCACCTGCCTCGGCCTCTTGAAGTGCTGAGATTACAAGCATGAGCCACCATGTCCGGCCTAAAGATTTTTTAAGATTAGAAAACAAAAAGAAGTCCGAAAGAGCCAAATCAGGACTATAAGGTGGATGCCTACAGATTTCCCATTGAAACTCTTGCAAAATTGCCCTTGACTGATGAGGAATGAGCAGGAGCTTTGTGGTGGTGGAGAAGGACCCTCTGGTGAAGCTTTCCGGGCATTTTTCTGCTAAAGCTTTGGCTTTCTCAAAACACTCTCATAATAAGCAGATGGTATTGCTCTCTGGCCCTCTAGAAAGCCAACAAGCAAAATGTCTTGAGCCACCCAGAAAACTGTTGCTGTGACTTCTGCTCCTGACCACTTCTGCTGTGACTGGGCCACTTTCCCCTTTTAGGAGCCATTGCTTTGTCTTCAGGATCCTACTGGTAAAGCCATGTTCCAATCTCCTGTTACAACTCTTCAAAGAAATGCTTCAGGATCTTGATCCCACTTGTTTAAAATTTCCATTCAAAAAAGTTCTGCTCTTGTCTGTAGCTGACCCAGGCAGAATGGTTTTCGCACCCATAGAGTGGAAAGTTTGCTCAAATTTAATTTTTAATTTTTCTGGCATATTGTATAAACTGAACTAATCAAGATGTCTGGTGTCAGCTACTATTTGTGCTGTTAATCACTGGTCTTCAATTAAGGAACAAACAACATTAATTTTTCCCTCACAAATTGATGGGGATAGCTCCATCTTTAACATTCTCTCATCCCTTCTTAAACTGACTTACTCATTTATAAACTGATTTCTTTGGGACATTGTCTTCATAAACTTTTTTGCAAAGCATCAATGATTTTGTCATTCTGCCACCCAAGAGTCACCATAAATTTGATATTTGTTCTTACTTCAACTGCAGCAAAATTGATGTTGCTTTGATAGGGGCTCTTTCCAAACTGATGTCTTATCCTTCTTAGTGCCTCAAACTAGATCCTGTTCAGATATGTTATTACAAGTTAGTATGAATTTATTTTGGTGCAAAAGTTTTGAACTCCATCCTTAATTTTTTCATAATATGCATTTTCCATGAACTTTCTGAAGACCCCGTGTGTGTGTGTGTGTGTGTGTGTGTGTGTGCGCGTAAAGCTGTTATATAAAAAATAGGCAAAAGATTTGAGTAGATACTTCACAGAAAATGTACAAATGCCCCAAAAGTACATGTAAATAAAAGTTAAACATCATTAATCATCAGGGAAATGCAAATTAAAACCATGAAACATCATCACTCACTGATTAGAATGGCTAAAATTTAGAAGACAATGCCAAGTGTTAGCAAGAATATACAGTAACTGAAACTCTCATACGTTGCTGGTGGGAACATAAAATATCATTATCTATTTTGGAAGACAGTTTGGCAGTTTCTCACAAAGTCAATCACATGACATAACCCAGTAACTATGTCTAGGTCTTTACCCAAGAGAAATGGAAACATATATCCACATGAAAACTTACACGTAAATATTTATAGAAGTTGTATTTGTAGGCTGGGCGCGGTGGCTCAAGCCTGTAATCCCAGCACTTTGGGAGGCCGAGACGGGCGGATCACGAGGTCAGGAGATCGAGACCATCCTGGCTAACACGGTGAAACCCCGTCTCTTCTAAAAATTACAAAAAACTAGCCGGGCGAGGTGGCGGGTGCCTGTAGTCCCAGCTACTCGGGAGGCTGAGGCAGGAGAATGGCGTGAACCTGGGAGGCGGAGCTTGCAGTGAGCCGAGATCTGGCCACTGCACTCCAGCCTGGGTGACAGAGCAAGACTCCGTCTCAAAAAAAAAAAAAAAAAAAAAAAAAGAAGTTGTATTTGTAAAAGCCAAAAACTGGCAACAACCCAAATGTTCATCAACATATGAACGGATAAACAAATTGCATTCAATCATGCAATGGAATACTACTGCGCAACAAAAAGAAACAAATGATCGATATGCCAGCATGACTCTCAAAAACATACTAATGAGAGAAGCGAGGCACAAGATAATACACTGTATGATTCCATTTATGTGAAATTCTAGAAAAGGCAAATCTAATCTATAGCGACAAAAAGTTGATCAGGGATTTCCTGGGGGTGACAAACTAGGGGGTGAGGATTAATTATAAAGGGGCACAAAACAATGTTTTTGGAGGGGGTTCTAGAACTTGATGGTAGACATGGTTACGTGAGCATATATACTTACCAAAACTCAGAACTATACATTTAAAATGGGTACACTTTATCTTGTGTAAACTATAGCTCAATAATATTGCTTTCAGAATACACATATATATATATATATATAGCTCATATTCTTTGACCTATCATTCCATTCCCCAGAATCTATCTATGGAAATACTCACATATATGTACTTGAATGCACAATGGCACATCATTATAATCAAATACTACACACTTGTTTTTAAAATGAGGTGGACTTTCACATACTGGCATGGAAAAAAATCTCCAAGATACAATGTTAAGATGCAGGTTGAATAACAACATTATCACATGCTCCTATCTGCTTAAAAATAGGTAAAACAAATATCACAACCACACAGGAAGTGTTTACCTTTGGGCAAAGATGATGGAGAACTTCATGCTTCACTCTGTATTACTGAACTGTTTTACAGAGTGAAACTATTCATGAATTGCTTGGGTAGTTTTTAAAAACTGAAAATGAACCAAGAAGTTTTGGTGGTTGTCAAGGGGAGTCACCAAATTTGAGAACAAACCTTTCTTCAGTCAAAGCCCAGGACAGCATTTAAGAAGAAAACAAAGGTTTAGTGAAAATCAGACACACACATGCACACCAGAATTGCTGCTTCTGATAAAAGAGGGATCACTGGATTGCTCACTGGATCAATACAGAAGAAACCCCCAATTTAAACAACTACTCATCCTCCAAGAGCTAACACAAGTGTTCCTTCGCAGTGAAGTCCTTTCCAGTTTCGAAGGGAGCTCTCAGCCTGTCATTACCCTTATCTTTGTTCCCACCAGGCTGAGCAGTTCCCTGTCCTGTGCAGGTCTGTGACTTCATGTTAAGCTGACCAAGTCTCAATACTTGACACTCATTTGGTGCATGAACCAGTTATGTTCCCAAAAATGATCCACATTTAATTTCTAAAAGCTCAAAGAATTGCTACCATCTTCAACTCCCCAACAAAATACCTTCAGAATTGGTTTGGCCAAAGTGCCAAGCCCTGATCCTCTCTGGATGGGGTAGAGGTTTGGTAGGGGGTATCTTCAGAGCACAGCTCTGGGAATAACAAGCAGTTACCCCTCCCACAAGGGGGATGAAGGAGCCTCCTCCAACTTACCTTGAAAGCTACAACTTTTCCGGATATGGTACAGACAGATCTGATCACCCTCCTCCTGGCTAAGAGTGTTTGGGGACACAGAACCTGAACTGTCTTTTCTTTCTGCAAAGAAACACCACAAAGATATGTCAGCTTCTGACAAGGGGTACAAAGGAGAGTTAAAGAGGATTCATTCAGCTCTCTGCACAAAAGTGGGCAAGGCAAGCTCACAGAGCCCTATCATGTTTGGGGTGAAAGTGCTCCTACACATGTGGGTCCTCTACTTTTTAGTGACAGGCTGGCAGCCTGAGGCCACACAGCTGCTTGCCAGATCCAGGACTCCATGAAGGGACTCCTTTCTCAACTCTCGCTGTCCACCCAATTCACTACAAGACCCATTTAAAAACACAAGTGCCTGACTCTGCCCTAGACTGACTTCGCCCCAGACTCAATCAGAACCTCCAGGGGTGGGACTTGGGACACTTTTGTAATAAGGGGAGAACCACCGTCTTACATGTTGAGGCATCTTACAATTCCTTCTATGCCTAAGGTTGATGACCCCTGAGGGCAAACAGGGCTACTTTTTATAAACTAGATTTGAGGCTATATAGCAAATATTCATTAATGAACTATCAGAACTGGGTACTAATAAAAAAAGTAATAAAAAAAGAGTAATAAAAACAAAGTCCACATTTCAAAAAGAAGCCCCTTTAATAAATTTTAGGTTAATTATCAGGATCTTAATATAAAAAGGGCACATAAATCCTTTCTAGTTTATCTTTACTAGCATCATGCCAATGAGTCTTTACCTGTGACATTTACTCTCACCCAGCTACCCCCAAATGAACACATAAAATTAATTTGCAATCCCTATTTAGTGTCACCTGTCATTTTGTTATTCATCTTCCCTTTTCTTTTTATAAGCCCCTGAGATACTTCACTCGAAATCCAGGTCTATGGGACCCCGGAGGTCATCTCCCTCTCTCCCCATGATGGTGACTGCCCTTGAAGCTGGTATCACTGGGCAGTGGATCCCTCCTCCCTTTCTGACAAGGCTGTAATCCAACTGTATTCAAGGCTTTAAGATACTCTTAAAGATCTATTTAATACAAAACCTGTCTACTTCTAGGCTTCCTACAACTGAAAGAAACTAAGAAAACATAACTGACGACAATGTAAAGAAAAAACAAATACAATGGATAACTTTTAAATATAAAAGTCAAGTACAATTAGAGTGGTGCATTTGTTTGCAGGTAGTCCTGGCATGCAACTGACATTCTAGGAAGCGTTCTGTTAAAACTGTAGCCACCACTACAGCTAACTGAGCGGGTTGGATTCTGCTCTGAGGGGAGGCATGTCTCAGCTTCGCCAAGGAATAACCATCGCCCAAGACAGTGCCCAGCATGTGGCAAGCACACAAAGGTGCTGAATCAAAGAGTGGATAACAGAACGGCCAGCCAACAGCTGATACTGTGAAATCCACCGGATGCCAGTGTATCATAATCTCCCTGACAGATCACATTATTCATCTGCCCAACAACAGGTACTCAAGAAATGCTTATTAAATAAAAATTTCTGCTCGAAATTTGCCTGTCACTAAACCTGACAGTGTTTTTTAAAAAATAAGCATCCTAGCACACTCATTCATTCAACAAACATCAGAGTACCTACTGTGGGCCAGGCACTGTCTAGGTGCTGGAGATGAGCAGAGAACAAAGCAGACAAATTTACAATGACTCAAAAACGCTACTTATTCATGGCAGGAATACAGCCAATGCCGTAATTAAGGTATGCTTCTTTCACTCATTTTGTAAAATCAGAATACAACACAAGGCATGCTCCCCAGAGCTGTCAGCACAGCATTCCTAACTTTGGGTTCCTTCCTGAAGGACATGCTCTCGTGGGCGTGAAGAGAGGGGTGACTGCACAGGGGGAGGAGCCAAGTCTCCCATTTCAGTGCAGACTAGGCCCATTCAGAATTCACTCACCATCAATACCAATTCACATTTGTCTAGGATGGCTTGCTTGATCATGTCTATGATTTCACCCCTGCACCCCCGGCCTTGTTAGGAAAGCATCATCAACTCCATTTTACTAAAAGCAGCACCAGACTTGCCCAAAGTCACACGCTCCATGTAATGGCTAGCTGGAATCCGGGAGCCCCCAGTCCAGGACCTCCCATGCTCCCCACCAGCCTTACCACTCCCCACCAGCCTTACCTTCCCACCAGCCTTACCAGAAGTCCCCTGTGGGACAAAAGGAGGAGGCACTCTGCTGGGGGCAGAGCTCTTATTCTTGATATCATGTGCATTTCTATAAATGGAAGGCAGCCTGCTCACCAGGTCTGAGCTCATACCCAACTTCTCCAATTTTTCCAGATTCTCAGAATTAGAGAAATCATGGGATCTCTTACAGCTCTTGCCAAACTTGCATTCCCCCTGTAAAAAATACTGGCAGATATGGAGCTTGATGCACTGTTTTTGAAAGGCACAAGAGCCATGGGGTCCATCTCCTTTGTTGTAATGTTGGCAAATCTGTTGACAGACAGGGAAAAAACCACCAGTTCAGGAAGGTCTCACACAACACCATCTTCCCAGTGGCCAGTCCACTGGTGAGACAGGGGCTTCCCAAGCTGTGATTCCATCCTCCACACAGAACACAGCTACAACATCCCTCACTCTAGATGATGGCTGCTAACAAATGCCCTTGGCTAAAATGGGAACCAAGTGGAAAGGAGACTGCACAGAAGCAGCCCCTCCACTGGGAAAATCCAAGAACTTCAAAGTGACTATAGCTGCTCCTTTCACATGAGACGATGCAAATCAAATGGCTACATCCTAAGGACTGCTACAATCTACCTATACTCTTCCCCCACTGACTCATCAATTCTCCCTTCCCCAGGCCCCAGTTTTCTCTGAGTTCTCTATTCTACAATTCAAAGTCAAAGAGGCTCTGAGGGCTTAAAGCATCTTAGAGAAGGCCAAATACCACCCTTTCATTTCTCAATGGAGCACACTGAGAGGCTCAGAGAAGTTAAAGAATCAGCCCTAGTCACACAGCTATCCATGGCATCTGGCACATACGTTTGTGGAACTGGGTTGTTGGCAAAGCTGACCCTTGAACTTCAATCAACTGCTCCTTCTGCTTCACATCCCAAATTTCTGCATGTGGGAACCAGACTAGAGACCCCCAAGGGCCCACCCATTCCACTCACAATCATTACATTTCCCAAGATACAGGAACATCCCCAGGGAGCTGTGAAACCCAGACTTCCCCTGGCACTCACTTCTGGCAAAAGCCAGGGGTCGTTCTGAAACAACAGTTGGCATAGCTCGTTATAGCTCAGGTGGTCAACGCCATGAGTTCTCAGCACACTCAGGTTATGTTCGGTTGTCAAGCTGTGACTATTCCTACAGTTCTTCCTGCAAAGAAGGAGAGCTGGTGTTATATGTTGAATTGAGTCTCCTCAAAATTCCTATGTTGGCGTCCTAACTCCCAGGACCTCAGGATATGGCTCTATTTGGAAAGCAGGTCTTTAAAGAGGTAATTAAGTTAAAAAGAGGTCAATAGGGTGAGCCCCAATCCCACATAACTACTGTCCTTATAAGAAGAGACTGGGGCACAGACACACACAGAGGGAAGACCATGTGAGGACATGGTGAGAAGGTGGCCATCTACAAGCCAAGGAGAGGGGCCTCAGAAGAAATCAACCCTGCCACCTTATCTCAGACTTCTAGCCTCAAGAACTGTGAGAAAATCGATTTCTGTTGTTTAAGCCTCCTAGGACTTTGTTATGGCAGTGCTGGCAAACTGAAAGCTGCTAAAATCAGTCTTCATGACAATTTTTCAGAAACACTTCCTGATAGTGTTTACAAGCACCAGACCAGCATGTAGGCTGGACGCGATGGCTCACGCCTGTAATCCCAGTGCTCTGGGAGGCTGAGGTGGGTGGATCACTTAAGGTCGGGAGTTCAAGACGACCAGCCTAACCAATATGGAGAAATCCTGTCTCTACTAAAAATACAAAATTAGCTGGGCGAGGTGGTGCATGCCTGTAATCCCAGCTACTCAGGAGGCTAAGGCAGGAGAATCGCTTGAACCCAGGAGGTGGAGGCTGTGGTGAGCCAAGATCACAGCATTGCACTCCAGCCTGGGCAACAAGAGCAAGACTCTGTCTCAAAAAAAAAAAAAAAGAAAAAGAAAGAAAAGAAAAAAGAGAAAAGAAAAACCAGCATGTCTATACGACAACAACAATTTACCAAAGAGGAGATGGAGCCTTGTAAGGTCTGAGGCCCAGGACAGCACCTCTGAGCAAGCATTTGATGAGAATGACAAAGAGGAGTTGCTGCACAGCAGTCAGTCAGTAAGCAGTTAACCACAGGCTGACTCAACAAGCACGGCATCTTATCATTACAGGTTACATACGTGCATGCATGCAGGCATATAAACACACACACAGCCCTGAACCCAGTTCTTTTTTTTGCTCTCTTCCTCCATTCTTTCCATCCACAAGCATCTGATAAGCACCAGGGTGAGCCAGACACTGGCACCATGCCCTGAGAACCCAAAGATAAACCTTTAAATGACTGTCTGAGTCACCAGGACCCAGAAGAGTCAGGCCAAAAGCATTTGTTTGACTCCGGCACTGCCATGCCTCCTATGTCACATCTCAGGAGAATGCCAAACCCCGATCCACCCCAAACCTGCACCTTTTACGGAATCCCCCAGCTCAGTAAAGGGCAACTTTCCTCTCCCACTGCACAGACCAAAAACCCAGAAGTCATCCTTGCCTGCTCTCTTTCCCTCATCTAGTGGAGGTGACAGACATAGAGGGGACTCTGATATGGAGTGGCAAGTGCAATGTCAGCTGTGGTCAGGATCCGTCAGCGCAGAGCGGAAGGGCACCTGAGCCAGTCTGGGCTGGGAGAGAACTGGGGAAGAAATCAGGGGAGCACGCTGGATGGCATAAAGTCTGAGTGGAATACTTAAAGGCTGAGGAGGAGACAGCAAGAGGAGAAAGGAAGAACATTCCAGAAAAGAGGCAAACAATTTGGTGCTGCCAGAGCCAAATATATCTAATAAGTGTAATGATGACTGATGATGACAATGACAACGACTACTAAAATCTATTGAGCAACTGCCAAGTATCGGGGATTGCCAAAATGTTTTATGAGTTAACTCATTCAGTCCTCAACCAGCCTTTGAGGGGAGTAATATCATTAACTCCACTTTGCAGATGAGGGAACTGAGACCTGGAGGTAAAGTCACTTGCCCAAAGCCACCAGCTAGCAAGGAGCAGTGCCCAGATTGAAACAAGATGGGCTGGATCTTGGGACTGTGCCCTAGATCACCAGGCTCACTGCCCCCTGAGCAGAGGACCAAGAGCCAGGGACCCAGGACTCCGTACCAGCTCTGCAGCAGGACTGATGACCTATTTCTAAAAGAACTGACCCTGCGGTTCAGGAAGACAAGCAGAGTCACAGGGGAAGCAGAGAAGTGCAGCCAACCACACCTACTCTCCCTAAAGTGAGTCAGAAATGGAAGGTTCAAGAAACTCACCTGTGTAAACCACAAGGAAAAGAAAAAACTGAAGAAAGAAGAAAACTCAAGGTCATCTGAGCCAGTAAATATCACACTCCAGATTTCTGAGACAAGTCAGACCTGAAGCCACATTTTGGTAACTAGCTTAAGAACAGGGCTGCCATCTTTATTTTACCAAATATGAACATTAAACAGATCCAGCAGTTACCCCCAAGAGTGGCTCCATCCAGCCACTATTTGCTGTGTGCCTTCTTCCTAGTGGGCTGTTCCCTGCCCTCCCCTGGACTGCCTCATCCCTGAAGGCTGATTTCCCCAGAGTTCCACCCTCAGCCTCTTTTCAGGCTTCAGACTCTACCTCAGATCTAATCCACTCCTGGGGCTGCAGCCACAACATACACCACCCAGTATCTCCCAAACCAGCCCAGCACACTGGGGCCCTGACCTTCCTATGAAGCTTCTGACCTGAATAGCTGCCTCCTGGGCATGTTTCCAAACTAAAACCCTCTCTTGCTCTCTCACTGAACAACACCCATGCCACAGTAGGAACAGAGACTGAAGAGTTGTCACCTGATATCCTCTCACCACACCATCACCAACTCACCTCTCCCAAATTTCTCACACATAGCCCTTGGAAAGTTCTAATCTGGATACTTCCAGACAGCTGCTTCCTAGAGACTACCTTTCCCAGCCACCCTGCATCTAGACAGGGTCACCAGACAGCTTCCAGTCAATGGGATGTGGGTGAAAGGAAATCCACCACTTCTAGACCTGGCCCACAAAAACCTCCCATGCAACCCCCTTTCCATCAGCCCCCTGGAACTGGATACCTAGGCTGGCCTCAAGAGCCATGTGCTGAGGGGCACAGAGCAGAGGTCAGTCAGCCTGGATCCCTGAATGACTGTATGGATTAAGGCCCCCCACCCCATGCTCACTGCTGGGCCTGACATGAGCAAGAAATATCTACTCTATTAAGACAGACAGACACACACACACCAGGGAGCAAGCAAGAAAGGAGGGAGCAGGGGAGGAAGGAATTATCCTACATGACTAGCTTCCCAGTGGTTCCCCACAACATCCTCCCTTAAACTGGCACCCACACCACTACCTAAGACTTCCTAAAATGCAAACCTGATGGTTGCTCTCTCCTGCCATTTTACCCGCCCCATCACCTTCAGGGTGAGGCCCAAATTCTTAGACATAAACCTCAGCAATCCCTTCCACACATCCCACTGACCACGTGCTATGCACAGAACATGGACGCTAAGTGCTGGGGAGACAGCTAAGGCCTCTGCCCTCAGGGAGTTTCCATTCTATTGGCAAGTGGGTGCCATGAGGAAAATAAACAGTTCCCTGTGACCAAGAGTAAGGGGAGGAAAAGCCCTCAAATGGGATGTGATCTTTAGATTCAGGCCTGAAGGATTAACAAACAGGGCCAACCAAGAGCAGGAAGGGCACTCCAGGCAGAGCAAAGGCTCCCAGAAATGCTCAGGCTCCCAGAAATACCCAGGCTGGGTGGGGGGGGGGTGTTCCAGGCACAGAAGGGTACCGAGTGGGCAGGGACCAGTGCCCCAGGACCTGTGGGCGATGGCAGGGAGCTTGCATTTTCCAGTTTGTAAACAGATAAATAGGGTTGAACGGGGTTTAAAGATCTCTTCCAGCTGCTGGGCAGAGAAAACCTTCATTGTCTGCTCTCAAAGCTGGCAAGGGGGGACCCGCGGCGTCGTGGAGCTCCCCTAGGCCACCGCCTCCCTACCTCCCTACCCCACACGGCCACACCCGGGTGTTCCCACCCAGCACTACCGCGCTCTATGTAAATCAATCTCTCTCCCCAGGCGTCTAGAGGACCCCACTCGACCCCGAGTCCCTCGCACTGTGCCAGATACTCAGCAGGTGCTCAATAAACGCTCCCTTTAGTGTATGACGGGGCGAGGCCAGGGCAGAGCCACCGAATTGTATGCTCAAACTTCAAGTAGGACTCCCAAGCGGGCTGGAAGTGCTTGTGGGTGCGCGGGGCCTCTGCCGGCCGTCGCTCCCGGTGCGGCGCCTTACCCGGCTCTCAGAAACTTGCAGGCGCCATAGACCATGAACTTGCAGAGGTGCAGCTGCGCGCAGAGCCCCACGCAGCCCGGCTTCGAGCCCTGGTGCGCGCGGCACAGGCGCAGCGGCGACGCGGCCAGCACCACGCGCTCCTGGGCCGCGGCGGCGCCGCCCGCCCGCACCGCCACCACGAAGCGGCCACGCTGCCGCAGCAGCCGCTCCAGCGCGTCGGCACTCAAGCCCATCCGCAAGCGGCGCCGCAGCTCGGGCAGCTCCAGGGCGCCCCCGGCCGCGCACAGCACCTGGGTCACCTCACCGACGACGCCGGCCTGGGCCATGGCCGCTGTGCCTGCGCCCGTCGGACCGCGTATGGCTCGACGCGGACGGCGGCGGACGCTGGCTGGCGGGCGGCTCTCGCAGAGTGGAGGCGCCGGCGGGAAACGAAACCGAAAGCGGCCCCGGGCCGGCGAAAAACAGAACCTGTGCGCCCTCGCCACGCCCCCGGCCCGCAGCTGAGCGGCTGCGCCTTCCGCCTCAGGGCCCCCAGCTGTGAGGCCGCCGCCCGACGGGAGCTCGGGAGCTCGTGAGTTCGGGCGTTCGGCCCGGCTCGCGGGCGGGGGCTGTGGCGGCTCGCGGGGGGCCAGTCCCTAGGCCCTGAAAATGGCTTCTTTGGATGTTTGAGGGACCAGGAGCCCCTAATTTCGCGATGCTCCGAGCGCCTTCAGTCAGAGAGCCTCGAGGGCGGCGGCAGCGCTGGCGGAGCCAGCTGGACGCCGCCGGTTGAAGCCGCTCAGCGGTTAAAGCCAAGCCAGGTTAAAGCCAAGCCAGGGCTTCGGTAGACGTCTCACAGAAACAGGGACAACTGACGGGAGCCCCCACCCCTCGAACAAGTGACAAAAGCGATCACTCCGCAGAGGAAGACAGGCTTAATTAAATGTTCCTTTCGCCTCGGTGCATCAATGAGTTCCTTCATTTAAATATAAAAGGGTATGTTCTTTAAAAAAACAAATCCGTGAGCCGAGATCGCGCCACTGCACTCCAGCCTGGGCGACAGAGCTAGACTCCGTCTCAAAAGAGAAAAAGAAAAAAATCCGTTACAATCCCCTGCTAAGTAACGATTGAGCAAGTATTTCAGAAGACCTGTCAGAGCAAAGGACCCTCTCACACGTGTTGAGAGCAATGCGAGTTGTTAGAACCCTTTGGGAAAGTAATCCAGGAATAGCTATTAAAATTGAAAACGCACGTGACCTTTGACCCAGCGATCTTTCCTCTCGGAATCTTCCAGAAGTAAAAGGAACAGTAAATAAGTTATGTGTGAAAGTGTTACTGGGGGAACCCTACCTGGGAGGTAGGGTTAAGTGGGAACAGTGTGGCTAATCTTTAAAGACTATTATGAAGACTTTAAGCATGTGTTAAATCTCCCTGTGTGGATCTAGAGGGACAGACAGCCATGATGTGGTGTTAAACGAGAAAAGATGTCTGTACAGTAATGTCTAAATCAAGTTGAATGATCAAGAATTAATTTTTTAAATGTCTAATAACAAAGAGAAGCCTGTGTGTGTGTGTGACAGGACATTTTTTAATAAGCACGGGGAAAGATGAAGAAACACGCAAGGGTGGTTGAGAGGAGGCAGTAGGAGGTACTAGGAAAATGGAAAAGGGAAGATGAGAGGCAGAAGGATTATGGGGGAAGAGTACTTATGGTATAACATTCACTAAAAATGAATATAAAAACCTTAACTATAGGACAGGCGCAGTGGCTCACGCCTGTAATCCCAGCATTTTGGGAGGTCAAGGCGGGCGGATCACTTGAGGTCAGTAGTTTGAGACCAGCCTGGCCAACGTGGTGAAACCCTGTCTCTACTAAAAATGTAAAAATTAGCCAGGTGTGGTGGCGGGCGCCTGTAATCCCAGCTATTCGGGAGGCTGAGGCAGAAGAATCGCTTGAATCCGGGAGGTGGAGGTTGTAGTGAGCCGAGATCATGCCACTGCACTCCAGCCTGGGCAACAGAGCGAGACTCCATCTTTAAAAAAAAAAAAGAAAGAAAATCTTACCTGTAGTATTACTACAAAAATGTAAATAAAAAAAAGTGTATGGATAAAGACTAGATAGTAACATGGACGAATGAAAATGAATTTAATTAGAAATGGAATGAGGGGTTTTCTCTTTGATTTTAATTGTGATTTTAATGTTTTCATTGTATAAAATGTTAATTTTGTTTTTGTTGTTATTGTTTTAGAGACAGGGTCTTGGTCTGTCACCCAGGCTGTAGTATAACGATATAATCATAGCTCACTACAACCTGGAACTTCTGGGCTCAAGCGAACCTCCCACCTTAGCCTCCCAAGTAGCTGGGCCTAGAGGCACGTGCCACCATGCCCAGATAATTTTTACATTTGTTTAGAGACACTGTCTCATATGTTGCCCAGGCTGGTCTTGAACTCCTGGCCCCAAGCAGTCCTCCCACCTCAGATTCCTAAAGCACTGGGATTACAGTAAGCCACCATACCCAGCCTAAAATGTTAATTTTTAATTTAAAATGTTAGGCCGAGTGCGGTGGCTCACACCTGTAATACCAGCACTTTGGGAGGCCGAGGTGGGTGGATCACTTGAGGTCAGGAGTTCAAGACCAGCCTGGCCAACATGGTGAACCCCATCTCTACTAAAAATATAAAAATTAGCCAGGTGTGATGGCATGTGCCTGTAATCCCAGCTACCCGGGAGGCTGAGGCAGGAGAGTTGTTTGAACCAGGGAGGTGGAGGTCGCAGTGAGCCAAGAGTGCACCATTGCACTCCAGCCTGGGCAACACAGCAAGACTCCATCTCAAAAAAAAGTTAATTTAGTTGTAGTTTCCATATTGTTTTGCAATAAAATAACATTTTTTAAAAAGGAAGGGTGATGTCAGTGAAAATGGTGGATTAAGGACCCCAGAAAGTTTGCCTTTCCATAAAGGAAGCAATGAAAGAACTGATAAAAATTGTCAGAATCAACTTTCTTAGAGCCCTGGATATTAGTCAAAGGCTTGTAGCAACCCATCTAGCATTTAGTCAAGAAAAACAGCAAACTCTCAGTAAGAACAGCAATCTTTATAGTATTTTAATTTACCCTAGTCCTATCGCCCACCCCCGCCACCGCTCCACCATCTCTAGTTCCATGGCAGCCTTGAAAACTTACAGCCCACATTCCTAGTACCTGTACCAGAGGGAGGAGACAGGGATGGAGCTACTTCAAAGTCTCATTCCCAAAGAAGAGTCATTATTTGACCTATCTAGTGGGTCCCTGGAAAAAAACCCAGAAAGGCTTGTCTTTATTCAACCTCATTGGAACTAGCTCAGTCCTAAAGGTTTTTCCACCTGAAGAGGGAGTTATTTGTCAAATATTTTAACATCGTGACTGGCTGAGGCAATAGGCAACAGTAGAGGCAAACAATAGACTAACCAAGAAATGTAAAAGGAAACGTTGAAGGATGAGATGTCCATAAGGGCTTTGAAAAGCTCCAGTATATTTTTAGGAATTTAGAAGGCCATGTGCGTGCGTAGGTCTGTGCACATGCTCTGTTAACACCTGGGAAGATCCTTACCTCTCACTACTAGCTGACACTGAGGCTCTGTGCTAGCAGGAAATAAAAGCTATGCAGAGTTGAAAACTGCCTAATGAAAATTGGAGACATGCCCCAAAGTGCATACAGAGCCCCTTGGCAAAGACTAGGAGACATATTGGTTCCAGGTGTTTAAGGAAATCTCCATCTAATCATTAGTTGACCAAGTAGAGACTTCAATAGTCACAAACAATGAAGATACACACTTTACAAAATTAGTTCAAAAAAGTTACTAAACAGCAACTATTAGGTTGGTGCAAACCGCAATTACTTTTGCACCAACCTAATACTAAAATAAGCACAATCAAACCCTGAGGAAAGAGGAGTATCTGACTAGAGAGTTGGCACATTGTTTGAAATGTCCAATTTTCAACTAAAAATTACATAACTTGCAAAGAAACTAGAAAGTAAGACCCATGCAAAGGAAATAAGAGCAATCAATAAAAACTGTTCCTAAGAAAAAGTTGAACTTTGTAGACAAAGAGTGTAAATCAGCTATTTTTGATATGTTCAAAGAGCTAAAGGAAACCATCTCTAAAAATGTAAAAGAAAGGGTGAGAATGATGCCTCGCCAAACAGAATATTAATAAAGACAGAGAAATTATAATAAGGAACCAATAAATGTTCTGGAGCCAAAAAGTACAATAACTGAAATGAAAAATTCACTAGAAGGGTTCAGCAGCAGATTTGAGCATGCAAAACAAAAAAAATCAGCAAACTTGAAGATAGATCAATTGAGATTATCTGGTCTGTGGAACAGAAAGGAAAAAGAAGAATGAAAAGAGCCTCAGAGAACTGTGGGACACCATCAGATATACCAACAACACATAATGGAAGTTTTAGAAGGAGAAGACAGAGAAAGGAAAGAAAGAATATTTGAAAAATTTTTGGCTAAAATTTCTCAAATTTGATGAAAAACATTAATCTACACATCCAAGAAGCTTACTTAATGAATTCCAAGTAGGAAAAACTGAAATAGATCTACACCTAGATACATCATAATCAAACTTTTGAAAGACAAAGAGAATCTTGAAAGCAGCAAGAAAGTAGCAACTCATCATGTGCAAGGAATCATCAGTAAAATTAACAGTTAACTTCTCATCAAAAACCATACATGCATGTGGAAGGTAGTGTGATGATGTATTCAAAATGTGAAAAGAATCAACCAAGAATTTTATATCCAGCAAAACTGTCTTTCAGAAATGAAGGAGAAGGCCAGGCATGGTGGCTCACACCTGTAGTCCCAGCACTTTGGGAGGCTGAGGTGGGTGGATCACGAGGTCAGGAGTTTGAGATCAGCCTGGCCAACATGGTGAAACCCATGTCTACCAAAAATACAAAAATTAGCTGGGCCTGGTGGCAGGCGCCTGTAATCCCAGCTACTCAGGAGGACAAGAGTGAGACTTCATCTCAAAAAAAAAAAGAAAGAAAAGAAAAGAAATGAAGGAGAAATTAGTTCAACATCTGGGTTTTCTTAGGAACAGTTTTTATTGATTGCTCTTATTTCCTTTGTATGGGTCTTACTCTCTAGTTTCTTTGCAAGTTACATAATTTTTAGTTGAAAATTGGACATTTCAAATAATGTGCCAGACAAACAAAAGCTGAGGCTGTTAGTTGCTAGCAAGGAGAAACACTAAAGAGAGTCTTTGGGGCTGAAAGTAAAAGACACTAAACAGTAACTGGAATTCTCATGAAGAAAGAAAAGCACCAGTAAAGGTAACTACATAGGTAAATGAAAAAGACAGTATAAATGTATTTTTTGTTTGTAACCGCCCTCATCTGATTTAAGACAAATACATAATGCAGTAATTACAAATATAAGTTGATGGACAATGTTTTGAAGATGTAATTTGTGACAATAATGGCAGAAGGAAATGGGGAAGGAAAGTGAAGCCACAGAGAAGCAGTTTTTATATACTGTGGAAATTGGTATTAATCAAAACTGGATTTTTATAAATTAAGATGTTGTTGGTAATTCCTAGTGCAACCAATAACCAATAAAATAAATGAGGCCAGGCACGGTGGCTCACGCCTGTAATCCCTGCATTTTGGGAGGCCGAGGCAGATGGATCACCTGAGGTCAGGAGTTCGAGAACAGCCTGGCCAACATGGTGAAACCCCATCTCTACTAAAAATACAAAACAATTAGCCAGGTGTGGTGGCAGGCACCTGTAATCCCAACTACTCAGGAGGCTGAGGCAGGAGAATTGCTTGAACCCAGGAGGTGGAGGTTACAGTGAGCCAAGATCGTGTCACTGCACTCCTGCCTGGGCAACAGAGTTAGACTCCATCTCAATAAAAAAGAAAAGAAAAAAAGAAATGATAAGATAATTTAAATGGCACACTGGCAAATATCTATATAATACAAAAGAAGGCAGTACTAGAGGAGTTGAAAAACAAAAAAAGACAAAAGACATAGAAAAAATAGAAAAATGGCAGACAAATCCTACCTTATTAGTAATTACATTAAATGTAAATGGATTAAGCCTTCCAATTAAAAAATAGAGATGGGCATAATGGACCAAAACAAACAACAAAAATAGAAAACATGATCTAACTATATGCTGCATTCAAAAGATACATTTTGGATTCAAAGACAAATAGATTGAAAGTAAGAGCTAGTGTGAGGCAGTTCCAAGATGGCCAAATAGGAACAGCTCCAGGCTACAGCTCCCAGTGTGAGCGACACAGAAGACAGGTGATTTCTGCATTTCCAACTAAGGTACCGGGTTCATCTCACTGGGGCATGTCGGACAGTGGGTGCAGCCCACCGAGCAAGAGCTGAAGCAGGGCGAGGCATCGCCTCACCTGGGAAGCACAAAAGGTAAGGGAATTCCTTTTCCTAGCCAAGGGAAACCATGACACACAGCACCTGAAAAATCGGGTCACTCCCACCCTAATACTGCACTTTTCCAAGGGTCTTAGCAAACAGCACACCAGGAGATTATATCCTGTGCCTGGCTCAGAGGGTCCTGTGCCCACGGGGCCTCCCTCATTGCTAGCACAGCAGCCTGAGATCTAACTGCAAGGTGGAAGCAAGGCTGGGGGAGGGACGCCCACCATTGCTGAGGCTTGAGAAGGTAAACAAAGCGGCTGAGAAACTCGAACAGGGTGGAGCCTACCGCAGCTCAAGGAGGCCTGCCTGCCTCTATAGATTCCACCTCTGGGGACAGGGCATAGCTAAACGAAAGGTAACAGAAACCTCTGCAGATTTAAATGTCCCTGACTGACAGCTTTGAAGAGAGTAGTGGTTTTCCCAGCATGGAGTTTGAGATCTGAGAATGGACAGACTGCCTCCTTAAGTGGGTCCCTGACCACCAAGTAGCCTAACTGGGAGGCACCCCTCAGTAGGGGCAGACTGACACCTCACACGGCCGGGTACCCCTCTGAGACAAAGCTTCCAGAGGAACGATCAGGCAGCAACATTTGCTGTTCTGCAATATTCACTCTTCTGCAGCCTCCACTGCTGATACCCAGGCAAACAGGCTCTGGAGTGGACCTCCAGCAAACTCCAACAGACCTGCAGCTGAGGAACCTGACTCTCAGAAGGAAAACTAACAAACAGAAAGGACATCCACACCAAAACACCATCTGTACGTCACTATCATCAAAGACCAAAGGTAGGTAAAACCACAAAGATGGGGAAAAAACAGCAGAAAAGCTGAAAATTCTAAAAATCAGAGCACCTCTCCCCCTCCAAAGGAATGCAGCTCCTCGCCAGCAACAGAAGAAAGCTGGATGGAGAATGACTCTGACAAGTTGAGAGAAGAAGGCTTCAGACGATCAAACTTCTCCAAGCTAAAGGAGGATGTTCAAACCCATCGCAAAGAAGCTAAAAGCCTTGAAAAAAGATTAGATGAATGGCTAACTAGAATAACTAATGTAGAGAAGTCCTTAAATGACCTCATAGAGCTGAAAACCATGGCACGAGAACTACGTGACAAATGCACAAGTATCAGTAACCAATGTGATCAACTGGAAGAAAGGGTATCAGCAATTGAAGATCAAATGAAAGAAATAAAGTGAGAAGAGAAGTTTAGAGAAAAAAGAGTAAAAAGGAACGAACAAAGCCTTCCAAAACTATGGGACTATGTGAAAAGACCAAATCTACATCTGATTGGTGTACCTGATAGTGATGGGGAGAATGGAACAAAGTTGGAAAACACTCTTCAGGATATTATCAAGGAGAACTTCCCCAACCTAGCAAGGCAGACCAACATTCAAACTCAGGAAATACAGAGAATGCCACAAAGATACTCCTCGAGAAGATCAACTCCAAGACCCATAATTGTCAGATTCTCCAAAGTTGAAATGAAGGAAAAAAGTTAAGGGCAGCCAGAGAGAAAGGTCAGATTAACCGCAAAGGGAAGCCCATCAGACTAATAGCGGATCTCTTGGCAGAAACTCTATAAGCCAGAAGAGAGTGGGAGCCAATATTCAACATTCTTAAAGAAAAGATTTTTCAACCCAGAATTTCATATCCAACCAAACTAAGTTTCATAAGTGAAGGAGAAATAAAATCCTTTACAGACAAGCAAATGCTGAGAGATTTTGTCACTACCAGGCCTGCCCTACAAGAGTTCCTGCAGGAAGCACTAAACATGGAAAGGAACAACCAGTACCAGCAACTGCAAAAACATGCCAAAATGTAAAGACCATTGATGCTAGGAAGGAACTGCATCAACTAATGAGCAAAATAACCAGCTGACATCATAATGACAGGATCAAATTCACACATAACAATATTAACCTTAAATGTAAATGTCCTAAATCCTCCAATTAAAAGACATAGACTGGCAAATTGGATAGAGTCAAGACCCATCAGTGTGCTGTATTCAGGAGACCCATCTCACATGCAGAGACACACATAGGCTCAAAATAAAGGGATGGAGGCAGATCTACCAAGCAAATGGAAAACAAACAAAAAAAAAAAGGCAGGGGTTGCAATCCTACTCTCTGATAAAACAGACTTTAAACCAACAAAGATCAAAAGAGACAAGGCCATTACATAATGGTAAAGGGATAAATTCAACAAGAAGAGCTAAGTATCCTAAATATATATGCACCCAATACAGGAGCACCCAGATTCATAAAGCAAGTCCTTAGAGACTTACAAAGAGACTTAGACTCCCACACAATAATAATGGGAGACTTTGGCCGGGCGCGGTGGCTCAAGCCTGTAATCCTAGCACTTTGGGAGGCCGAGACGGGCGGATCACAAGGTCAGCAGATCGAGACCATCCTGGTTAACACGGTGAAACCCTGTCTCTACTAAAAAATACAAAAAACTAGCCGGGCGAGGTGGCAGGCGCCTGTAGTCCCAGCTACTCGGGAGGCTGAGCCAGGAGAATGGCGTAAACCCAGGAGGCGGAGCTTGCAGTGAGCTGAGATCTGGCCACTGCACTCCAGCCTGGGCGACAGAGCTAGACTCCGTCTCAAAAAAAAATAAAAAAAATAAAAAATAAAATAATAATAATAATGGGAGACTTTAACACCCCCACTTCAACATTAGATCAACAAGACAGAAAGTTAACAAGGATATCCAGGACTTGAACAAATTCTGCACCAAGCAGACCTAATAGACATCTATAGAACTCTCTACCCCAAATCAATAGAATATACATTCTTCTCAGCACCACATCACACTTATTCTAAAATTGACCATATAGTTGGAAGTAAAGCATTCCCCAGCAAATGTAAAAGAACAGAAATTATAACAAACTGTCTTTCAGACAGCAAGTGCAATCAAACTAGAACTCAGAACTAAGAAACTCACTCAGAACCGCTCAACTACATGGAAACTGAACAACCTGCTCCTGAATGACTACGGGATACATAACAAAATGAAGGCAGAAATGTTCTTTGAAACTAAAGAGAACAAAGATAATAACATACCAGAATCTCTGGGACACATTTAAAGCAGTGTGTAGAGGGAAATTTATGGCACTTAATGCCCACAAGAGAAAGCAGGAAAGATCTAAAATTGACACCCTAACATCACAATTAAAAGAACTAGAGAAGCAAGAGCAAACACATTCAAAAGCTAGCAGAAGGCAAGAAATAACTAAGATCAGAGCAGAACTGAAGGAGATAGGGACACAAAAAAACCCTTCAAAAAATCAATGAATCCAGGAGCTGGTTTTTTGAAAAGATCAACAAAATTGATAGACCACTGGCAAGACTAATAAAGAAAAAAAGAGAGAAGAATCAAATAGACGCAATAAAAAATGATAAAGGGGATATTGCCACCAACCCCACAGAAATACAAACCACCATCAGAGAATACTATAAACACCTCTACGCAAATAAACTAGAAAACCTAGAAGAAATGGATAAATTCCTGGACACATACACTCTCCCAAGACTAAACCGGAAGAAGTTGAATCCCTGAATGGACCAATAGCAGGCTCTGAAATTGAGGCAATAATTAATAGCCGACCAACCAAAAAAAGTCCAGGACCAGACGGATTCACAGCCAAATTCTACCAGAGGTACAAAGAGGAGCTGCTACCATTCCTTGTGAAACTATTCCAATCAATAGAAAAAAGAGGGAATCCTCCCTAACTCATATTACGAGGCCAACATCATCCTGACACCAAAGCCTGACAGAGACACAACAAAAAAAGAGAATTTTAGACCAATATCCCTGATGAACATGGATGCAAAAATCCTCAATAAAATACTGGCAAACCAAATCCAGCGGTACATCAAAAAATTATCCACCATGATCAAGTGGGCTTCATCCCTGGGATGCAAGGCTGGTTTGACATATGCAAATCAATAAATGTAATCCATCATATAAACAGAACCAAAGACAAAAACCACATGATTATCTCAATAGATGCAGAAAAGGCCTTTCACAAAATTCAACAGCCCTTCATGCTAAAAACTCTCTATAAATTCGGTATTGATGGAACGTATCTCAAAATAATAAGAGCTATTTATGACAGACCCACAGCCAATATCACACCAAATGTGCAAAAACTGGAAGTGTTCCCTTTGAACTGGCACAAGACAGGGATGCCCTCTCTCACCACTCCTATTCAACATAGTGTTGGAAGTTCTGGCCAGGGCAATCAGGCAAGAGAAAGAAACAAAGGGTATTCAACTAGGAAAAGCGGAAGTCAAATTGTCCGTGTTTGCAGATGACATGATTGTATATTTAGAAAACCCCGTGGTCTCAGCCCAAAATCTCCTTAAGCTGATAAGCAACTTCAGCAAAGTCTCAGGATAAAAAATCAATGTGCAAAAATCACAAGCATTCTTACACACCAATAACAGACAAGCACAGAGCCAAATCATGAGTGAACTCCCATTCACAATTGCTTCAAAGAGAATAAAATACCTAGGAATCCAACTTACAAGGAATGTGAAGGACCTCTTCAAGGAGAACTACAAACCACTGCTCAATGAAATAAAAGAAGACACAAACAAATGGAAGAACATTCCATGCTTTTGGATAGGAAGAATCAATATTGTGAAAATGGCCGTACTGCCCAAAGTAATTTATAGATTCAATGCCATCCCCATCAAGCTACCAATGACTTTCTTCACAGAATTGGAAAAAAACTACTTTAAAGTTCACATGGAACCAAAAAAGAGCCCACATTGCCAAGACATTCCTAAGACAAAAGAACAAAGCTGGAGGCATCATGCTACCTGACTTCAAACTATACTACAAGGGCTACAGTAACCAAAACACCATGATACTGGTACCAAAACAGAGATATAGACCAATGGAACAGAACAGAGCCCTCAGAAATAATACCACACATCTACAACCATCTGATCTTTGACAAACCTGACAAACACAAGAAACGGGGAAAGGATTCCCTATTTAATAAATGGTGCTGGGGAAAATTCGCTAGCCATATATAGAAAGCTGAAACTGGATCGCTTCTTTATACCTTATACAAAAATTAATTCAAGATGGATTAGAGACTTAAATGTTAGACCTAAAACCATAAAAACCCTAGAAGAAAACCTAGGCAATACCATTCAGGACATAGGCATGGGCAAGGACTTCCTGACTAAAACACCAAAAGCAATGGCAACAAAAGCCGAAATTGATAAACTAAACTAAAGAGCTTCTGCACAGCAAAAGAAACTACTATCAGAGTGAACAGGCAACCTACAGAATGGGAGAAAATTTTTGCAATCCACTCATCTGACAAAGGGCTAATATCCAGAACCTACAAAGAACTCAAACAAATTTACAAGAGAAAAACAACCCCATGAAAAACTGGGCAAAGGATATGAACAGACACTTCTCAAAAGAAGACATTTATGCAGCCAACAGACACATGAAAAAATGCTCATCATCACTGGTCATCAGAGAAATGCAAATCAAAACCACAATGAGATACCATCTCACACCAGTTAGAATGGCGATCATTAAAAAGTCAGGAAACAACAGATGCTGGAGAGGATGTGGAGAAATAGGAACACTTTTACACTGTTGTTGGGACTGCAAACTCTTTCAACCATTGTGAAAGACAGTGTGGTGATTCCTCAAGGATCTAGAACTAGAAATACCATTTGACCCAGCCAACCCATTACTGGGTATATACCCTAAGGATTATAAATCATACTGCTATAAAGACACATGCACACATATGTTTATTGTGGCACTATTCACAATAGCAAAGATTTGGAAGCAACCCAAATGTCCATCAATGACAGACTGGATTAAGAAAACATGGCACATACACACCATGGAATACTATGCAGCCATAAAAAAGGATGTGTTCATGTCCTTTGTAGGGATATGGATGCAGCTGGAAACCATCATTCTCAGCAAACTATCGCAAGAACAGAAAACCAAATGCCACATGTTCTCACTCATAGGTGGGAATTGAACAATGAGAACACTTGGACACAGGAAGGGGAACATCACACACCAGGGCCTGTCATGGGGTGGGGGCAGGGGGGAGGGATAGCATTAGGAGATATACCTAATGTAAATGACGAGTTAATGGGTGCAGCACACCAACATGGAACATGTATTCATATGTAACAAACCTGCATGTTGTGCACATGTACCCTAGAACTTAAAGTATAATTAATTAAAAAAAAAAAGAAAGAAAGTAAAAGGATGGAAAAAATATGCCATACAAATGGTAACCAAAAGAGGGCCGGAGTGCTTATACTAATATCAGACAAAATAGACATAAGATAAAAATTCTTACTGGAGATAAAGGAGGTTTTATAATGATCAAAGAATCAGTCTACCAAAAATTCATAATAAATATAAATTATATGCACTTAACAACAGAGTCCCAAAATACATGAAGCAAAAACTGACAGAACTGAAAGAAGAAATAGACAATTCAACAATAATAGTTGGAGGCTTTAATATCTACTTTCAATAATGAATAAAAAACTAGACAAAAGATCAGCAAGGATATAGAAGGGCAATACTATAATCCAGTGACCTGCCATGTTGGCCAGGCTGGTCTCGAACTCCTGACCTCAGGTAATCTGTCTGCCTCAACCTCCCAAAGTGCTGAGATTACAAGTGTGAGTCATTGTACCCAGCCTATCTTTTGCCTTAATGCATAGTTTCATTCTGCTGGAAATGATCTAGTGGGGACATTGTTGACGTTAGGTGAGGAGGTAACTGCAGCAACAAAGAGGGAACATACTGCCCATAAATTGGGGGATTCATGTTGATAGGGACAAGGACCTGCCCTCCTGTTGGCAAGGACCTGTGTTTTTCATAACTCAGGTAAGACAGAAAGGAAGGGTGTAGCATTTGTCAGTAGGTTTGTATCTAGCCTTGGTAAGATGAGGGAAGGCCTTTATATTTGGTTAGTGTTCCTCCCAAAATTCCTCCACCCAAAATTCATGTCCATCCAGAATCTATGAATGTGACCTTATTTGTAAGTGGAGTCTTTGCAGGTGTAATCAAGTTAAGGTGAGGTCATCGTGTATTAGGGTGAACCCTAATCCAATGATGGGTGCCTTAGAAGAAGAAGGAAATTTGAGCACAGAGACAGGCACAAAGGATGAAGGCCAGGTGACAACAGAGGCAGAGATTGGAACGATGCATACAAATCAAGGAACATGACTGATCAATGGCAGTCACCAGAAGCTGGCAGAGGCGAGGAAGGATTCTTCCCTGGAGATTTCAGAGGAAGAATGGCCCTGCTGACACCTTGATTTTGGACTTCTGGCCCACAGAACTGTGAGAGAATCAATGTCTGTTGTTTCAAGCCCAGTGTATGGGAATTTGTTACAGCAGCTGTATTGGTCACAGTTCTCTAGAGGGACAGTTCTAGTTATATATATGTTAATACTTAATAAAAGTATTATATATAAAAGCTAATACTTTTATATTATATATATAAATATTATATATAAAAGTCACAAGTTCCCACAATAGGCTGTCTGCAAGCTTGAGGAGCAAGGACAGCCAGTTTGAGTCCCAAAACTGAAGAACTTGGAGTCCGATGCTTGAGGGCAGGAAGCATCCAGCACAGGAGAAAGATGTAGGCTGGGAGGCTAGGCCAGTCTTGCCTCTTCACGTTTTTTCTGCCTGCTTTATATTCCCTGACAGCTGATTAGATGGTGCCCACTAGATTAAGGGTGGGTCTGCCTTTCCCAGCCCACTGACTCAAATGTTAATCTCCTTTGGCAACACCCTCACAGACACACCCAGGATCAATACTTTGCATCCGTCAATCCAGTCAAGCTGACACTCAGTATTAACCATCATAGCAGCCTCAGGTAACTAATTCAGCTTTCTGTTTTCTCAGTGAGATGTGAAGGAAGATCACCAGCCAGGTGGGGCTGCAGTGAGGGGTAGGAAAGCAGAAGATATGATCCAGTTGTCTCCGATGAAAAGACCAACTCTACCAGCAAAACGTAGGATTACCAGACAATGGTAAGTCCTGTTTAAGCTTGAAGATCATACATTAAAGTTAAAGCAGTCAGTCAATTATGTGATTGGTGTTTTTTCCAAACAGAGGTCAATTGCTTCTGAGTTGCAAAGAAGTTAGGTTCAACATGGATTGGGGTTCTGGCTTTTGCATTCAGTGGAGGGAGACCAAGGCATGTTTTGAGGGCCTTTGCAAAGGGGCAATTGTTTTAGTAGATTATGGAACCAATCTGGGCATGGAAGGAAAGAGAAGGCAAAGAAAGTATAAGAGACAGTGTGAAAGGTCAGGGATTGGAAATCTGAAATAAATCAAAACGTGGTTGCAGTGGTACAGAAAAGCTAAGGAAGACACAATACATAATAAATTAGTACACAATAAAGACAGATTGTTTATTAAGAAAAGTATACAAATAACAATGAAGACATATAAAGTAAAAGAGTTTGGAGATAGAAGATGGTGATCAGAGAGTTTATTTGAAATGTGATACAAGTTTGGTTATGAGGAAATGAAATCATTATTTAAGGAGTGAATCTGTTGTTTCAAAAATGTCCCTGTGCTGTTTATGGAAAGACCGCAGTCACCTTGGGGCGGACCTTATTTGTTCTGGGAGGAATCACTGTGGAACCCCTCTTTACTATGTATTATGTGCATTATGTATTAGTGCATATGCTGCTCTTCCAATCTCAGAGACAAGTAGATCATATCTTCTCCTGAACGCTGAATTCATCTCCTAGGGCCGCCATAACAAATGTGGGAGTCTATTGTCTGAAGGATCACAGAGTAAGACCTTGTTATTTTGTAGCTTGACCATGACTGCCCTCGCAGTACCCCACATTGTACTGGGCTGGTCTCTGAGGAAGAGGGGGGGTCAGTTTTAACAGGGGTAAGGAACTTCCTGGAGCAAAGAGAGAAGCACGCTTCCTTTCTGTTTTGGGTCCAGTTCTCTAAAGCTCACTTTGAGATGTCGATTCTTGTGCAAGTTCTCTATTAAGGAAGTGCTCCCAGGAGAAGCTGGTGTAAGAGTGGGAGAAGCCAGGGAGGTAACAGGGAGAAGACAAGCAACGTCCCAGCCTTAGCCTGAAAACAAGGGGACCTCTGGAATGTATAGTGTTCTCCTGTTCTTTGGTAGCTGTTGTGTTCTGTAAAGTTGCTGTGGACACTTAGTGAAAGTGATCCATTGCTCCTAGGGGAAATACAGGTCTAGGTTCCTGTGAGTGTCTGATCACATACTTGTCAACTGATCAATACACAACCTTGTTTCATGTGTTTTTCTATTTAGAGACACTTTCTTTAATAGATAGTGTTAATTCATTAGCATTGACCTCACGGATGACGGCACTATAACCCATGCCTGAAGAAAGCTTACCTAACACATGTGTTTTCTCTGTGAGGTACATCATAGCCTTCCCAAACTTAGGAACACCGCACAGTACTTCAGCACTACTCTGAGGAGCCATTGTAAACAGCAAAAACATCCACAAAAATCCCAACAATGCAAAAAATGCAGCACTAAATAGATCTCAAAAAGGACACTTGTCATGATAGCTGAAACAAGACAAGAAGGTTGCCTTGCTCAACCTCAGCTGGAGTTGTGCACTCAATTTTTTTGACTGCTCTGAGTATGTCCAAAAATGACAGTGAAAACACCATGCATATTGATTTGGGGGTTACAGATAAATTTTAATGCTTATGCAAATTTGCACATACAGAATCTGCAAATAATGGGGATCGACTGTACATCTCCCCAAGTTTGTCCTTCCTCTAGGCTGTCATATCACTGCACTGGTCATCCATCCAGTATTGGCAAAGGCCTGCAGGGGAGTGTGCATGGGGGCAGAAGTAAAGTCCTAGGTCCTTCTGGCTCTCTGCACCTGCATTTGCACCTGGACAAAGTGGATCCAGTAGCCCAAGGGCAGGTCTCTGAAGAGTTTTGATGTAGGCCTTAGAAGCAAAACTTGCAGACGGGCATACCCGCAGGGCAAAAGGAACCCAAAGGCATCTCGACAGAGCAGATGATGTCCACAGTGTGCTCTGTGGGTCTAGTCACAGGAACATCACTCATGGGTGGAGATAATCCCCACAGAGGGAAGGGTAAGTCTGCACTGCTGCCCGAGGCTTGATGCCAGGACTGGGACAGTGTGTGACCCCTGGGACCAGACTTCAGAGTTGTTGCAATGACAACTCTAGCACATTACTTGTTTCCTTTGCTGTAACCTCCACTCTGACAGAAGGGACCCTGCCTTTTTCCCATGGACCTCCCACCCCTGGCCTACCTAGTTCAGTACCTGATATTCAGTAAATATTTGAGGAAAGAAAAAGTAACAAACATCACCCATCATCCCACCACCCAGGTGGAGCCCATATTAATCCCTGGGGACTTGCACTGGCCTTGAGTGGGGCTAGAAGCCCTGCTTGCAGATTGCATCCAGCCTAAGTTAAAGCGATCGTTTGGAGGTCGTGGGCAGGCTGATGGCTCTGTAAGGAACCCTATCTCTCATGCACTGGCCATCACTGCTGTGGCCAGAGGATCTCCACAAATAATGTGGTAGAAAGAAAGATGGCTTCTGTTTTTATCATGGCTTTATCAACTATCCTGAGAGTGTCAGTCTCGGGAATATATATGTATGTACTTGAGCCAGTAGTGTTAGAGATGGAATTGTGTTCCCTGCTCCCCAAATTCCTACGTTGAAGTCCTAATCCCTAGTACCTTGGAATGTAATTGTATTTGAAGGTGGGGGTCTGTAAAGATGTAATTAAATTAAAAATAAGTAATTAGAGTGGGCCCTAATTCAATGACAGGTGTCCTTGTAAGAGGAGGAAATTTAGGCCAGGCTCAGTGGCTCCCACCTGTAATCCCAGCACTTTGGGAGGCTGAGACAGGTGGATCACTTAAGGTCAGGAGTTCGAGACCAGCCTGGCCAACAAAGTGAAACCCCAGCTCTACTAAAAATACAAAAATTATTCAGGCGTGGTGGCACACGACTGTAATCCCAGCCACTCAGGAGGTTGAGGCAGAAGAATTGCTTGAACTAGGAGGCAGAGGTTGCAGTGAGCCGAGATGGGAAGAAGAGAACAGGCAGATCTTCACCTCCCATTGGCAAGAAGAGCTGAGAAGGAACCAGTCTTTGGAGTGCCAAGGTCCCTCCCCTACCCCACAGATTGGCCAAAGTTCACCTTCCTGCCCTCCACCCTCCAACATTATTCGTCTTGACTGAATAACAGACTTCGGGGAATCGCTGGGTGATTGTGGCTGATGATTGAAGGCTGCGTTGTAGAGTGAAATCAGTCCTTCTTGGTAGAAGGGGCTGGTTTTCCTAAGAGGTGGGTGTGGAGATTTTGAGTTGAGGATTTGTGCTGCTGAGTTTCCATCTGCCCCTCTAGGTCCACTTTCCATTCTCCTGTACCCTGCCTGGTGTTCCCAGAAGCTGACCTCGATGGATGGGGTCAGAGGCATCCCCAGCTCTCTTCCACGGAGACCCATCCATGCCAGGAGCTGGCAGGTGATCAGAGAGGAGAGTGCGGATGGGCGCAGAGATCCCGGGCTTTTCCTTGAGTGGCTGGTCATATCCTTGTGCCAGGGGCCACAGCTCCTGTCCGGAGGCCAGTTCCACACAGCTCTTCCTCAGCATTCTGGTAACTTCTCCCTTCCCCAGACCTTCAGTGGGGGTAAGGGCTCCTCTTTGCTGCTAACCCCAGGATGCTGCCCCATCCCTTTTTGCTTTCTGTAACTCCTGCTCCCTCCATTTCACTCCATTGTAAATAATCTTCTTCTCTTTGAGACGGAGTCTCACTCTGTTGCCCAGGCTGGAGTACAGTGGCGCAACCTCAGCTCACTGCTATCTCCACCTCCTGGGTTAAAGCGATTCTCCTGCCTCAGCCTCCTGAGTAGCTGGGATTATAGGTGCGTGCCACTGCGCCTGGCTACTTTTTGTATTTTTAGTAGAGACAGGGTTTCACCATATTGGTCAGGCTGGTCTCAGACTCCTGACCTGATGATCCACCCGCCTTGGCCTCCCGAAGTGCTGGGATTACAGGCGTGAGCTACCGCGCCCAGCCCATTGTAAATAATCTTTTATTTATTTATTTATTTATTATTATTATTATTATTTTTAGACAGAGTCTTGCTCTGTCGCCCAGGCTGGAGTGCAGTGGTGCAATCTCAGCTCACTGCAAGCTCCACCTCCTGGGTTCACGCCATTCTCCTGCCTCAGCCTCCTGAGTAGCTGGGACTACAGGCGCCCGCCACCACGCCAGGCTAATTTTTTGTATTTTTTAAAATGTAGACGGGGTTTCACCGTGTTAGCCAGGATGGTCGCGATCTCTGGACCTTGTGATCCGCCAGCCTTGGCCTCCCAAAGCGCTGGGATTACAGGCGTGAGCCACCACGCCCGGCCTGTAAATAACCTTAAACTCCCCAGACAGACAGCTGGAGGTGCCATCTGCGTTTTCCAGGGTATCCTGGCAGAGAACAGACCAAAACCAGAGAGAAGGTCCTGAAATGGAAGGAAGGCCAGGGCCTGGGCTGTTCTTAAGCAGGTTCATTTTCCCTTAGATTATGAGGAATCATCTGATTGAGTGGACAAATTAAACATTTTCTCACAATTCCTTTCAATGCTCAGACCCTTTGGAGAGGCCTGGCACCCTCACTCTGTGAGAGCACCGTGGGAGCTCGGGGAGGAGCAGGCAGAGATATGTGGCCTTTCCTGCCTCTCACCTGCTCTCACCTGCGGCCAGCGAGGCGGCAGACCACAGACAGCAGTGTCGCAGAGCCCCAGGAAGAGACCTGATGTAAAGCGTGTGGTGACTCAGAGAGCAACAGGAAGCAGCTGCCAAGGGGCTACCCCATAGCAGACGTCGGGGAGCGTCTCCACTGCAGACAAACCCCACAGCAGACGGGGGACGGTGTCTCCACCCCAGACAAACCACCGCATCGTGGTGACAAATATCAAATATTCAACACTTGAACCCAGGAAACGGAGGTTGCAGTGAGCTGAGATGGTGCCACTGGACTCCAGCCTGGGCAACAGAGTGAGACTCCATCTCAAAAAAAAAAAAAAAAAATCACCACTACATTTATTGCACATGTGCCAGGCACAATGCTCAGCTCTGTGGATTATCTCATCTACTTTTCATAACCACCATGTTTAGTATGAATTACTATTATACCTACATCAGAGCTGAAGAAAGACTCAATTAGGAGGGATGAAGTAGCTTGTCAAGGCCAGCCAGACATTAGGTTGCTCGAATCTTGTGACCTCCACAGTCTAGGCTTTTAAGTCTCTCAAGAATGGAGAAATTAGACAATAAAGTGATTACAGGGTCACCCTTCCTCCCCCTGCAGGCTGCAAGCTGCATGCAGCCATCTGGGATGGTGAGGTGAAGCCATGTGCCAGCGACGGCAGGCGAGCAGAGATCCTGGCCCTGACTCCCTCCAGAAGTGGTTTCGGTCCTGGAACACCTATCTCCTGCCTTCTATCTTGTTTAAGCCATTTGTGTTCTGGGTTTTCTCTCCCGCACAGCTCAAGCTACATCTGACTCATTCACCATATTAAGGATTTTGGTCTCGATCCCAAGAGTTCCAGTGAGAGCTGAAGCAAGGCCAGGAGCAGGTGGACTGAGGCACGTGAGGATGAGCCAGCAGGCCTTTGAGGGTCACGGGTTGTGGTGGGAAGAGGGAGGATCTGAGATCACCCAGACTCCTGGCCTGGGCAACTAAAGATTGTCGAGGCCCATTCACAGGGAAGCACATTTTTGGACTGAAGGTGGGGAGTTGGAACCAGATACCGAAGTGCAAGCTGCCTCCATTCAGGTGGACTGCAGGAATCAAGGCGGGAGCTTGCGTTCTGCTCACTCTGCTTTCTGCCAGGCTTCTCTCCCTGACCAGCCCAGACTCACATCTTTGTCCACTCTGGGGCTGCCTGTGGTCTTACAAGACAAGCCCTCCTGCACCACTGAGCAACTGCTTCCCTAAGCATCACTGCCCAGAAGTTAAAGCAGAGCCCAGTAACCATGTAGGTCTTCTTCATGAGCTCTGAAAATACTGTTCTGTGTCATCTGCAGGTGGCCAAAGTCCTTTCATAACTTGGTACCACTTTATTGATCTGTTTTAGTTTTATGCATTAACCATGACTGTATTTGATATTTTCAAAGCAAAGCACACCTATATAAAGTTTGCAAAGCAAGTACAATAAAAAATTTAAGTTTTAGGTTCTAAGTGAGGTGTATATATTTTTAATCCAGCTCATTCACACAATTTATCTCATTAAAGGAAAATCTACTCCTCCTTTTTCTCATAAAGAAACCTGAAACACTCATTCTTTTTAACACCATATTGGTGAATTTCTACAGTTCTTAATAGTTGGCAGAATTCTCCAATTGTAAAGGGTTCTTTCCCCATTGTTCTCCATTTCTCTTTTACCCTATCTCTTCCACTCCCCCCATCCCATATGACTGCCAGAGGGAGAGCAAAGAGTGCACAGGGGTGGGGAAAGGGAGAGAGAGTGCATGAGGAATATCCATGTTCATGGGTTTACTCAATGTTATTTTGAGATTTGTACTAAACTGAGTGGGAAGTGCTGATGATAAGAGAATACCAGTACTAGCCTTAAACTCAAGCTGGTAGGAAAGACGGACGAAACATGGAAAAGTAACCAAAAAAGTGAAAAGGGGAGGAATAGAAGCCAAACACGGTAGAGAGCAGGGGAGAAGGGAGTGCTTGGCAGCCAAGCTCCCTGGGATTTACCGTTCCCCATTCACCAGCCCTGACCCACCCCATTCCACCGGGCTGTCAGTGCAGCACGCCAGGGGCAGGCAGATTTCTCGCGGGCTGTGCACAAGTATGATGGTGTGATTAGTGTGTCTTGGGCGCAGTTAACACATACCTCACAGTAGAACACATTTGTCTCTCTTAATTACACAAAACATAAAAGAAGTGTGAAAATCCCCAACCTCAGTTCTCTCTCCCTTCCGATTCCCATCCTCCCAGAGGTAACCAGCCATTGTTAACCAGCTGGTAGCCTTATTCCGGAAACTTAAATATACCTCAGGCTCCCTAGCCCATGTCCCAGGATTTCTGCACTTTCTCAGGCTTATGTCTGGACTCTGGCTTCCTTCTCCAGTAGGATCCTGTCCCCTTAGCCTGCTGTCCCCTTCGCTGTCTTGTGGATGCCCTGCCTTTAGTCAAATCTTGTTGACACTCGTTGCAGTAATGTAAGTACATTGGTTGGCAGCTGGTAGAACTCAGATAGCATTCTATACAGCATCACAGAGAGGTTGATCTGATGGCTAGCAGTCAGTGTCTCCTTGTGCCAGGCACTGTCCTTGAGTGCGCCATATGTTTTCATTTATTTAATCCCTCAACAGCCAAGTGAGGTAGATAAGTATGTCGCAGAAAACTGAGGCACAGCAAGGTTATATAACTTGCCTAGGACCAGTTAGTAAAGGTAGAGCCAGAATTTAGCCCACTTGACTGATTGCAGTCTGTGTTCCTAGCCCTCGGATTCCATGGAGTCTAACAGGTTAGAATGAAGACTCACAAGTCCAAAGGTGATAGGCAGACCCATCCTTAATCTAGTGGGCACCATCTAATCAGCTGCCAGCACGGCTAGAAGATAAAGCAGGCAGAAAAACGTTGAATAGACTGGCCTAGTCTCCCAGCCTACATCTTTCTCCCATGCTGGATGCTTCCTGCCCTTGAACATCGGACTCCATGTTCTTCAGTCTTAGAATTCAGACAGGTTCTCCTTGCTCCCTGGCTTTCAGACGGCCTATTGTGGGACCTTGTGATACTGAGTTAATACTTAATAAACTATCATCCATCCATCCATCCATCCATCCATCCATCCATCCATCCATCCATCCATCCCTCCCTCCCTCCCTCCCTCCATCCCTCCCTCCCTCCATCCATCCAATCTATCTTCTTTAGTTTTGTCCCTCTAGAGAACCCTAATACAGGTCCCAAAGGCTAAAAGACAAAAATTTGGGCTGGGTGCAGTGGCTCACACCTGTAATTTCAGCACTTTGGAAGGCTAAGGCAGGAAGATTGCTTGGACCCAGGAGTTCGAGACCAGGCTGGGCAACCAGTGAGGCCCCATCTTTACAAAAAAATTGAAAATTAGCTGGGTGTGGTGGTGCACGCCTGTGGTCCCAGCATCTTGGGAGACTGAGGTGAGAGGATGGCTTGAGCCCAGGAGGTTGAGGCTGGAGTAAGCCGTGACTGCACCACTGCACTCCTGCCTGGGCAACACAGTAAGATCCTGTCTCAGAAAAAACCTCCAAAATTTGCAAAGATTAGAGGTGGGATGGGAAAACTGAAATTGGAGGTTGTGATAAGTAGGGGGTGGGAGGATGGTGGTGGGATTGATATATGATGTGCGAGACTCCTCCAGGGCACCCAGAAACAGCAAGACAGCTTCTAGAATAAGTGTAGGAAGCTGGGGGTGGTGACTCACACCTGCAACCCCAGCACTTTGGGAGGCCAAGGTGGGTGGATTGTTTTAGGCCAGGAGTTCAAGACCAGCCTGGCCAACATAGCGAAATCCCATCTCTACTAAAAAAACAAACACACACACACACACACACACAAATTAGCCGGGCATGGTGATGCACGCCTGTAGTCCCAGCTACTTGGGAGGCTGAGGCACAAGAACCACTTGAACCCAGGAGGTGGAGGCTGCAGTGAGCCAAGATCGCACCAGCCTGGGCGACAGAGGGAGACTCTGTCTCAAATAAATAAATAAATAAATAAATAAATAAATAAATAAGCATAGGAGAGGGTCAAATACTATTTCTTACTGTTATTGCAAATCTTTTGTCTCAGGTTGTATTTGCCTTAAAAAGACAAAACAAAAATGTAGGGAATTTACACATACTACTTTTCACTCGTAGAGCCCTTATTTTTTCTTTTCTCAACTCTGGCATAGAAGGATTTCTGTAAACTTCTGAATTTATAAAATTTCAGAATTAGCACTTTATAAAGTGTAAAGGCATTTTGGAAGATGGAGGCTGGGAAGAGTCTGGACAAGGGAAGGAGAGACTTGAGCCCAGGAGTGGATCAAGAGGAAGATGTGGATGGTGCTTCTGCAAGACATGGGAAGGCAGCACCCCAGGATCAGAGATGGTGGGCAGAGCAGGACCTTTTCCTCTCCTCCTTACCTGGGCTGACCACCTTCAGAGCTGGGGCAGAAGATGGGGCAGGATGTGGCTTCAGTGTGGAGGGCAGGAGAGGAGGGAGCGGCCCGGGTGGGCAAGGCTGTGAGGGAGGCTGCTGCGCTGCCCCATGGGGCCACAGTTAGGTCCAGCAAAAGGGGTAGAAGGGGTGCACCGCGCATGCCCTCTACTCATATGCCAGCTCTGAGCCTCTGGAAATCCACATTTGGTTCCTGTATCCTAACAGCATTTCTCACATGTCACTTATTTACAGCCTGTTATTCACTAGAAGGTGAGCTCAATTCTAGATGATGACCAGCGTTTCTTCAGTGTGCCCAGATGCTGGGAAAGTGGACTCAGAGAGGTTAGCTGAGTGACAAAAAACCTCCACAAGAAACTACATTTTTAACCCAAAGTGGGTTGCGCCTGCAAAGAAATTTTTAGAACACAAACCATTCCTAAGGACCATCTATTCCTTCCTTAATTAAAAGTATATCATTAAAAATACGTAGAGAAACAGTTTAGAAGAGTCTTTAGAGTCAGACAGACTGAAAATGCCTGTATTCATACGAACCTGGAAATGTCACTGACCCCTCGGAGCATCGGATGCATCTGTAGGATGAGGAATGTAGTACCCACCTTGCCGGGTTATTTTGAGAAAGAAATAAAAACATCCTTGCACACAGTAAGTACTCAAATGGAATGAAATAAAAGATAGTAAGGGCTCCTGTTTCAAATCCCGTCTGTAACATAGCATTTGATCCTTCCTACTCTAAAATAATTGACATTTATCATCAACATCCCACAGTGATGTGTCTCATGCCATCTCACTGCTGTGAAACCACAATAATCAGCTGAAAAGTCTAAGGAGAGTAGGTCCTGATCATTGTTTCATTACATATGAGCTTCGGGAAGGGCAGACAACCCAGATTTACAAAGAGTATATGGATTTTCACAAAAGGAGCAGATTTGTTCAGCTTTAGGTTTCAACCAATTTCATGAAAACAGACACAAGAGATGCAAACTGCTTTTGTGGATACCGTTTAGTGGTGGAAATGTGTTTAGGTGTGCAGGCTTTGGCGTCCCTGTTCTTGTGCAGATATTAGAGGGAGGGAGGGCATGGTCTTTGGTCCTTCTGGTTACTTGGTTTCTGGGACTCTGAGCTCAGTTTCTCCTCGGGAACACACTTCCTGCCCATTTGGTCTCCTTCTTAGGCTTCTCTTCTGCCCTGGAAGTGATGCCTGCAGGGCTCCTTCCTTCCTAATCCAGAGTTCCTCTCTCATCTCATCTCATCTCCTCTGAGGCCAGATCTTTTTCCTGGTCCCTATCATCCCTCTCTCTTAGATCCTGGGTCCAAAACTGAGCTCATCTTCCTCACGGAGGGTGCACTTAACACTCCCACCTTCACCAGCCAGCCAGGCCACCACACCACCCCTGGCTCTCCCTTGCCTTTCGTGTCTCACACAAGCTCCTTGAGGCCTGGGACTTGGCTTTGCTCACTCCTGCAGCCTTAGTGCTAAAACAGTGCCTACTGTACTGCAGGTGTTAGGAAATATTTGTGGGATGTGTGTTCATCACCAAGTACCTACATCCATTTCTATGTTTCAGCCTCATCTTGCCAATTATACTTTTGTATTCTTCCCTCTCTTTGAGCAATCACTCATCCCCAGCAATACTGCTAATAAAATAAGACAATTACTTTTCACACTGAAGTCTTCAGAAAGATTAAGGAGCAGACGCTGAACCCAGTTTTTCACATTCTTAAATAATTTCCCACGATTCAAGAAGCAGAAAAAGGGAACAGAAAGTCAGAATTAGATATAGAATTCCGATTCTTTTTCTTTCAAGGACGCATTTTATACAAGTTTCAACATTTATACTTTCAAACAAAATGAGCAAAAAATACACTGAGTGCTAAAAAAATCAAAACAGAAGTAATACAATTTTAATTTCAATATTTTAAAATACAGAAATTGGAAAGAATACTAAATACAACTTTAAACAAGTCACTTGTCCTCCCCTATAATAATCAATGTAAGCTACTTAAAGACTTACAAATTTAAAGTAAAACAGAAACAAAATAAATACTGTACACTTTCCCTGCCTGCAGGCAAAAGATGGGAAATACTGTTATGAATCAGCAAAGAAATGCTCTTCAAGCTTCAGCACCCCACCTCCCAGCCACACCCCATGCCATTGTCACACAGTGGGCTTCCGGACTGAAAGGACACACGTCACACACACTGACTGCCTATACAAACAGACGAGACACTATTCCGCAGACACCCCAACCAAGGAGAACAGTCCCCTCAGACCGTGGGCATAAAAATCAGTAAGAAAAGTCAGTCAGGCTAGCAAAACGTTCCTACAAAACTAGTAAATACCAGAGCCAACAACTGTCCCCTCTCCAAATTTCACAGATTTGAAACCCCTAAAACCAATACTACCCCTCCCCATCACCCCCCAAAAAACCTTGCTGAAGCACTGGCAAAGTTAGACATTTCACAGTAAATGTGAAAGTTCATATTATATAATCTCTTAAAATGAACCTTTTCACCCTCTTCCCACAGCATGAAACTGTTATGGCTTAATTTCTATTAAAAGTAGAAAAGTCTTTTCTGAAGGAAATCCCATCTGTGAAGATGCACTTCCTGATCAGTGCTATTTCATACCTAACAACTGTATGACTTGCTTTTGCAGTCAGAAGCTGTTTTTGGAAAAATTGAGGTTATAGCTTTTGATTCAATCTAACTGTAAACTGTAAGGCCCTTAGTTTGGTTTAGGTTTCTTTTGCAAGATAAAATAACCTTGGGGTTCACTTAGCAAGTTACACCTCAGGTTCCTGACTATAATGTGGAAGTTATACATAGTTTTGTAAAAATAAATGGTTACTTATGAATCTTAGAAGGAAGAAATGATACTAGGTAAGGAATTAACTCCTCATTATATTTTACATTTAATGCTGGTAAGTTTTACCAACCAAAATACATCAAAGAAATATGAGAGTATGTCTGGGTTATTTTATGCCTGCAAAGTATTATATTTTTGAGCACTTATGATCACTGTTTTGGTGAAAAATCTTGGAGAAAACAGCTGACATTTTGAAAAGGAACTGGTCAAAATAAAACTGGCTGGAGACAAGTTTTACCTTTATAATTAAGCTCCATTTATGACTAGTTTCTGAAAGAAAGAGAAGTGAATTCAGAGTGTCACAGGTCTTGCATAGGTAAACTACTTGGAGGTCAAGGGCTACGTGGTAGCCAGGATTTATTAGTGAAATAGTGCAGAGCAGATAAACTTGGAAGAATCACTGAATATAGTTTCGAAAAGGTTTTAACAACAAAATGTAACGTTATACTTGTTAAGACAAAGTCTCAAGACACTAGAAGGGGCACCAGGGTGAGGGGGAGAATCTAAGGATATTGCAAAAGAGTATTATTTTCTCTCAATTAAAATGAGGGAAAAAATACTATAGAAGAATAAAATCACAGTCAGTCACAACAAGCTAATTGCTTTGGAAATAGACATTTGCTTCCTAATGACCTTAATTTTTAAAATTTATGCTAAGGGTATCAAATATTTGACTTTATAGCATGGAAAAGAGGGAAGGGCTTCTAGGAAGGCTACAGTATTAAGATTACATTACGTTCAACAGCAACAGAATGAGAAAATTAATTCTTCCCCTTTCTTTCCACCTGGTTTCAAGGAAGCACAGCAAATCATCCCATAGGGCAAGCCAAAAACCGGGGACTGTTTTAGGAAGCAAAGTGTCAGAGGCCCCAGATCCACTGTGTCTCCCCACGCAAATCACTGCCCACTCTGGGTTTCAACTGTGTCTCCTTTCTTTACCAGCGACACTCTGTCTAGGCTAAAGATCTGAGGCTCAAGCTCCCCAAGACTGCTTTAGAGGAGGGTCTAGGACACCAGGAAAAGACTGGTGAGCTCTAGCTTCTCTCTGTATTAATATTTAATGAGAAAAATGAATTTTTGATAATTACGCCTAGCAGTAGCATACTGGGTCACATGATTATTCCAATCAACTCTACCTATAGTCTTACTGCTGCAGAGAGCATCTTTTGAAAAAGGCAGAATCTTGTCTGTTGCAGACGTCTGGTGGAGCCTCCTTTCCTACAGTAGCTTCTCTCTACCAAGCAAGCTGTTGTTACCCAACCCAGAGCAGCTGTCTTTGTGCATTCTCACCCTTCTAACCACCTCATTCGCCTGACAAGTTCCCTGGGGAGTTTCTAAGTCATTTTAATTCCATGACTTCCTTCACCTTTATATAGTACCTGAAGAGTATGCAGAATCTGTGGGGATGGTACTTTCCTAATTCTTCAAGAAAAACCTAAAGCCATCTTTCAGTTAAATCATCTTAACGTACTTGAGGATACACATTGTCACTCTCTTATCCATAAACAACCTCATTTTTCTTCCACTTCAAGCACGAATTCTGATTTTAATCCAGCACCTTGTTAGAGATTCCTCGGATTTTTAAAGTAGCATGCCTCTAGGCATATATTTGATATAAAATAAACACCATGAATAGTATTAGTTTTCATTTAAAAATATATATAAAGGTGCATTCGTTAATTACCAGTTTTAACTTAATGATAAGTTCTCTGTATGTATGAAGTGTTAATAGAATGTTTTTCTTAGTTGATTATCATAATAAACACTTTAATCCAAATTTACAAATGAGGAAACTAAGAGTCAGAAAGAGTAAGTGACTTATTCAAGGTTACAACACAGCTGATAACTAAGTGGCAGAACTTGGACAAAAGCCCAGGTCTTCTGCTTCCTTGCATGCTATACCAAGTCCCTGTATGACCATATTAATTACCAAGTTGAAGCATTTCTTAAATGTGAAATTACTTTCACTTCTACAGTGGCATATCTCAGTTGAAACTAAAAAAGTTAGGAATTTTTTTTTTTTTTTTTTTTTTTTTTTTTTGAGACAGAGTCTCGCTCCGTTGCCCAGGCTGGAGTGCAATGGCACGATCTCGGCTCACTGCAACCTCTGCCTCCCAGGTTCAAGTGATTCTCCTGCCTCAGCCTCCCGAGTAGCTGGGATTACAGGCACCTGCCACCATGCCCAGCTAATTTTTGTATTTTTAGTAGACATGGGGTTTCACTATATTGGCCAGGCTGGTCTTGAACTCCTGACCTTGTGATCCGCCTGCCTCGGCCTCCCAAAGTGTTGGGATTACAGACATGAGCCACGGCGCCCAGCCCTCAGGATGTTTTTTAATGAACAGGGGTCCTCTTTTGCTCACTTTTGCTTAGAAGTGAAAATAATACTGCTAATTTCCTGGAGAAGATACCTTCAAGGGCAGAGACCACAACTGCAACTTTATCTTCCCCCACAGTACTAGGTAGTGCTGGGCACACAGTAGATGTTTGATAAATACCTGTTGATCCCATATGAATAAATACAGTAGACTATATTGAAAAGGCAATAATTAGGATTATTTAAAAAATAGAAAAGTATTCAAGCTAAGTAATTAGTGATAAAGATGGGCTTGTTTCCTCTGAGTTTATGAGTTCAGTCAGAATCTTTAATTCTGTATGCTTAAAAATGAACTGATACTTACGAAGTTCAACGTATTTCTAGGATACTGAACTACTACAAACTGCCAACTTTATATTGTTTACATCATTCATCAATATTGAAAAGCATAATATTATGTGACATTGTGAATTATAATCCAGTGGATCCCAGCTGAACAGTCACTTATTTGAAACAATACAGGAAAATTATCATCTATTACTATTATTAAAGTTGCATATGTTAAATCATGATTTTCAATTTTACATATTTGTATTTGCTTACGACTAGCTAAATGCTATCAATGCTGTCTTCCTAAGTTGCTGTGTCTGTATGGTATAAATGAGGTTCTCTATTACTGTTAATAAAGCCCAGGTACTGGCAGCAGTTACCACAAAGTTCAGTCATTTCCATGAGATAAAGGGATGCATCACGGCCAGTAATGTTATAAGAGGTTTGACTAGGAGTCACCAGATCAATGGCTGAATTTTCACCAATTCAGAAAAAGATACATGGATTCTATTCAAGTGCTTCTATTACCTTGCTGAAAGTTTTCTAACCTAGCCACACTTAAGGGGCTAAAACTACTAAAAATGAATCCACAGTACCTTCACTTTAGAATTCCACATACAGGCTACTCAAAATTAGTACTTCTCAGCCTAAGGACACAGTGGATACTGGCCACAATTTTAATTCATAAAAATAAATTAAATTTCATTTTAATTCATAAAAATAAATTTTCATTTTAATTTTTGTGGCTAAATAAACTGAAAATATTCAGAGTTGTGAAAAACATAAAGGAAAAAAGAAAACCCAGATCATAATATAACAGGAAAAGGAAATTATAGCTCTTATACCTCTTATTTCTTAACCTCAAATAAAAACATGACTATTGTAACACCAACTCAGGATCTACAGAAAACCAACACATCACAAGAATACACTGTGTGGGAAGGTAGGAGAATCAGTCAAACCCAGATATTTGACATCCTGAGATAAGATGACTCTACCCATCTTTCCACTGGTTTTGGCATAGTGTAGACAGGGTTTACACGGGTTGTTAATAGACACTGAGGATTTCCATAAAAATTATTTTTCCTGATACCCAGATAAGATTCAGACTTTGGTCCAGTCACTCTGAACCAGAAAGGCTACTTCATAAACTATTTCATATTTATCCCATGACATTTTGGAATGGGGACACTAAGAAGTATTTCTCTTTGAAAATACACATTTGAATGCAACCATGAAAGATGATGGTACAGACTTTTTTCTTCTTAGCAATTCAAGTGATACTTAATAGAGAAGGGTAAGTCCTGCTATCTTGCTGAGTAAAAAAAGACAATCCACAATACGGCCATACTTCTTCTCCATAAAAATAAATTTTATCTATTTGTCTATATTTTCTTTGTAGGAATTTGTAAAATGCTCTATTGTCAGACTTGGGAACATTTCTGCCTCATCCCCAGAAATCACTTATTTTTATGCCATTGAGGGAAAAAAGGGAAAATAGAAGCTACTAAAAGCAACTGAAAACTGGCATTTAGTAAAAATCATACATAAAGGAAATAAGTGATTACCTTAAAGTTTAACCAGATACTTAACCTCAATATGCACTGGTCAGGTTAGGATAGATAGAAGAAACTGCCAAAAGCACCTATTTTACTCCAAATCCATATCTTAAGTAATTCTTTGAAAATTAAGAAATAAAAAAAGTAAATACACACAAAAGAGCTATTCCAACATGCTTGCTTCTATACAACTTAATGTAGTATTAATCCTATTATATTACGGCTTATTATGCAGATTTGAATATCCTAAGTCAAATAACATTTTCCAACAAATCAGGTATGGAGAATAAAAGCATCATAAGATATAACCTCCGCAGCAGGTGTCAGTCCTGTTGTCCAACACCAGCAGTACGGAGAAGGCCTGTTGTAGTTACAAATGTATTTGGAAAAACTATAAACATGACAATTTAACCAAACTTATAATACTTTTCCCACAAGTAGGAAAAAGATATTAAAGCTGTTCTCTTTGGGACCCAGATATCATCAGCAGAAATGAAAATGCAAAAGCCTATTTTTTTTAATATTGAGAAGAAAATCACAATGTCAAACGAAATGAGAAATGAGGGATCTTTTATGGAGTTCTTACACATTGGCTAAGAAAGTATTTCCCTGCAAAGAGAAGAGTCTCACTGGGTCATCACAAAATGATAGGGAGTGCAGAGGGAAGGTGGGATATAAGGTAATCAACCTGGATAACAGTATGCACCTTGGATGTTAGCAAAAGCGAAGCTAATAGCTTATAAAAAACACATGAAATATATAAAATAAAATGATTTTCATATACATCTTAATTTAAAATAATTAATGCATCAAATCCCTGTTTAAGACTTTAACCTGAATATCAAATTTAAGAGTCCAGACTAGTTACTGTTACCGTGGCTCTTCCCCACATGTAACACACACACTATCAAAAATAATTTAAAAACCTTCACATTCTTACATCTAAATTAGTGAGATATTTCTCCAGAAATCTTCCAAATAAATAGCTTTAAAAAAAGAATTTAAAAGCTGTTAACTTTAAAAAAAAATCTGTTAAATAAATTATTGATAATTATTTACCCTACCACTGAAAATACATCAAGACACTACCAACAACAAAATAAAATTCAAGCCCTGACAAGAGACCCTTTCCAGTTCGAGGTCTCTTTTTAAGGTTCTACCCTCCTTCCTCCTCTCCCCCACCAGGTCCAAAATGGTTATTGCTGAGTGGGTGTGGCACAGTGAAAATGCAGCATCGGGTTCATTCTGTTCTTCGGGCAGTGTTCTTACTATACACACAAACTGCTCCAGGCAAGGGGACAGCGGAAGCTCCAGGCTCCTGCACCCCTAGACTGGTCTCCAAAGGGAAGAATGGCTGCAACGGCAGCTCTGTCACACAAAGAAACGTGCATGGCCATTTCTGTTCAACTTAAGGATCTTCCCGAGACGTTGTTTGGCTGTTGCCATTCCTTTTTTTGGACGTTTACCTATAAAACACCAAAAGAAGTGTAAATAACAATGAAAAGCACACTTAAGAGAGCCCCTGGAAGACTACAGGGGGAGCTTTCTTTATGGGAAGCCAGCCCTCAGGTGTTCTGCATGGACAAAGTCGTACTTCTAGACTTCCGCTGTTTAAAACCCTTCCACCTCAGCACACTAGGCCCTCACAAGACTCCCAAGGCCTTCCCACCGTCTGGTCTACCTGCTCTTCAGCCTGGGTTCTTCCCTATCCTGCATTACACTATGCTTAGGCAACAAAACAGACTACCACTTCACAAATACCCCATATCCTGTTTCTCCCCTTTGTGCCCTGCCTCAGGCTCAATCCTCTGCCTTCAAAGCTGTCTATTTTGTCACTTTCCCCAATTCAGCCTGGCTAATCCCTGAGCATCTGATTTTAGGATGTCTTTTGCTCCTCAGAGCTGATTTGGGGATCCTTTTTCTTTGTTCCTGTAGTAGCTTGTGTATACTGGCATCACGATGCATGAGATGTTGAACAACTTGAGTGTAGAGACTACACCTCAACTGCCACGATGACCATCACATACAGTCAGAAATATACTTCCTCTATACGTGTGTGAAAGTTACCTTTTGTTGCTTGGTTGCTGATAGGTGGTGGATTTGATGCCGGTCTCTTGGTGGGGTGAAGGGGCACGGAGAAGGAAGTTTCACTAACTGGCCTTTCTGGGCTTAGACTGCCATTACTTAGCTGGCATGTTCCCGAAGTCAGGTTTGAATTCTGCATATACTTTCCATTCTGAAGGCTTGAGCCGCTGCTGTCCACATAATTCCTACTTTGTACCCTCTGACTAATTTCTGATGAACCTTCCTTTTTGATGCATTTCTGGCTTCTACTTAGATCCTGAAGGAGGAGGAAGGAAATGAGGCTGAATTTTTAGGGTTTAAATGAGGTATTTAAGCTCTTTATGCATTGGCAAAGTCAAGTAAGAGAAGAAACAAACTACTGAATTCTGATTTTCTTAACATCTATTAGCCACAGATGACCACTCCCGCATCATGTCATCTCAGTAGCTCTGAAGGACTCGGGTCTTGAAGTTGCATCGTAAGTTAAGGCGGCAAGAGAGAGAGTGAGAGAAAACAATGTAAACAGGCAACACGCCCTACTTGCTACTCCGCTCAGTGAGCACATGCCACACAGGGACCCTGAGCTGGGGGAATGGATCTCCCACTTCCTTGACACGTCACAGCTCCCTTGGACCTCTCATGTGCCATGTTCTTTTTTAGAATCTATCTTTTGTCAGGTTCATCTCCACTGTATTTTTTTGCTAGGAAATCCTTAGATCCAGAGTCCCAAGCTTGGTGTTTTCCTTTTACTACAACCACTCTTTCAGTCTCTTAAGACTATTGAGTAAACTTTCAGGGGGCAAAAAAACGCTACTGATTGGTGAGTCTTGAAATTAACTGAGAGTGTCATAATCAGCATTAAAAAGAGAAAGGAACAGACTAGATGTGAACAGAGTACACTACAGTGTGAATGTTTCATGAAACCAGTTTTCATTATGCTAATCATCCGTCCTCTATGTTTTCATTTATTTTCAAAAACAATTATAAAAAGAACAGCCAGATTTAAATAATAGCTTACATTATGTAATGAATCCTATAGTGTTAATAAGTGATAAACTTTATGACCAGCTACAGTGAGGCACTATAAAATTATATACTGAAAAGTATAATGAGATTTCTTATGACCTTTGACTCTGGAATGTATACGTCTAGTCAAAGAACGTATACTCACAAAGCCTTCCTTTAAAAAAAAATAACAAAACTTGCCTCTTCTTCTTATAAAAGTAATTGCTGGCCGGGCGCGGTGGCTCAAGCCTGTAATCCCAGCACTTTGGGAGGCCGAGACGGGCGGATCACGAGGTCAGGAGATCGAGACCATCCTGGCTAACACAGTGAAACCCCGTCTCTACTAAAAAATACAAAAAACTAGCCGGGTGAGGTGGCGGGCGCCTGTAGTCCCAGCTACTCGGGAGGCTGAGGCAGGAGAATGGCGTAGACCCAGGAGGCGGAGCTTGCAGTGAGCTGAGATCCGGCCACTGCACTCCAGCCTGGGCAACAGAGCAAGACTCCGTCTCCAAAAAAAAAAAAAAGTAATTGCTTAAATATTTAAAAAATATAGATAAGCCAAATTTAAAAAAATTAATAAAAACCACCCATAATCACCCATAATTCCACTACTCAGAGATTCATGATGTTCCATATTTAGGGGTAGAGTCTTTTCTGTCTATATACACAGATATCTCCTCCTGCAGGGATTGTAGTCCATTCCTCCAGTCAACCCAGGGCTCTGGAAGATGGCAAAACCCAGGAGGCCCTTTTCACTTCTGCTGAGGTCTTTCAGTGCTATGTGAAAGCTTTATTCACAAGAGATTTCCCCTTCACTTCTTAAACAGTCGACTCAAGTTCCCCTGTCTCCTCTTCCCTCCTTCTCTTCTCACCCACAAATGTTTCTTCACTTAAAGGAGAACTAGAGGCAATATTTCTGCCTTTGCTGATATACTTTCTTTCTTACGTGTGCTTAGGGTAGAGGGGTTTGGGGCCCCACAGTGCCACATGAGAACTTTCTTTCTTTGGTTGCCGTTTTCCAGCGTTTGCAGCAAAAGGTTGTATCACTTTCCTTGTTCGGTGCTGCTGGTAAAGTTTTAGTTTTTTCAAAACTGCTACTTTGGGCTCATTTTGTTTGGCATAAGCATTAATATTCTGGGATCCTAAAACATCCAGGTTTTTCTCTTATAGCAACGGTTCTTCATCTGGAATCAATGAATGGTCTGGGGCAAGAGGGGGTGGTAGTAGCACAAATGGTGAGTAATGTAAGCAAAAGTTGTGTTTATCATGGATGTTTTTGACAGAAAGATAATCTGTAACTTTCATCAAATGCTCAAAGAAATTTGGTATCCAAAACTGTTCAAGAAACAGATCAGAGATTAAAAAGATATGATATTCTTCTTTTCCTTGAATATTTCAATCTAACCGATATAACCTACAGGGCAAAGTTGGCAGCCAGTGGTTTAACTGCTTCCTTGAATAAATTATTTTTTTCCAGATGGCATTCTATCCATGAGCCTTATGTTAGTCATCATTTCGGCATCTCTCAAAATGGACAATTGTTCAAATGTGCATTTAACTGTAATTTTTTGGCTGCCTAGATCTAGCAGTTGATAACTGGTTGTTACAGTTTTAAAAAAGAAAGCAAAAACTACGTTAATGACCATTTAAAATCTCCTTTTAACGTTTCAAACTTTGAATATACCTGAGGATTAAATCTGGAAGTATCAAACTGTTTAATCCAGGAGGAAGTCCTCAAGTCTGGATCTTCAGTCTTGACATGGTATCCTAAAGAGAAGTTTTAGTTTAATTAACTTTGCACAAACTTGATATGAAATGACAAAATTAGCCTAATGCTTAAAAATGAAAGCAGGCTGGGTGCGGTGGCTCATGCCTGTAATCCCAACACTCTGGGAGGCCGAGGCAGGTGAATCACTTGAGGTCAGGAGTTCAAGACCAGCCTGGCCAACATGGTGAAATCCCATCTCTATTAAAAATACAAAATTTAGTTGGGTGTGGTGGCAGACGACTGTAATCTCAGCTACTTGGGAGGCTGAGGCACAAGAATCACTTGAACTCAGGAGGTAGAGGTTGCAGTGAGCTGAAATCATGCCACTGCATTCCAGCCTAGGCAACAGAGTGAGATTCCATCTTGGGGGTGAAAAAAAAAAGCAAATTTATGTTGACATTTTATTTAAAAACACATTAACTCTTTAGATACTTATTTGCATACCTTTACCTTCACTATATGTCTTTCCCTCTCAAAAACAAAAAGTCACCAGCTCATAACCTATTATGCTAATTCTTTTGATTCTCTCAAAGACTGTCTTCATTTATTCATTCATTCGCTAGACAAGTGAAGCAGTGAGATGGAGAAGGAACAAATAAATCTATAATTGTTTGTGATCAATTAGTTATAAACACCACCACACTCAGACCAGCCTCAAAGACCGTCTTTATATGATGGGTTTTGGGCTACATGCTGGAAGATCTACAATCAATTTTTTTTTTTTTTTTTTTTTGAGACAGAGTTTCGCTCTTATTGCCCAGGCTGGAGCGCAATGGCGTGATCTCGGCTCACTGCAACCTCCACCTCCCAGGTTCAAGCAGTTCTCCTGCCTCAGCCTCCCAAGTAAGCTAGGATTACAGGCATGTGCCACCACACCCAGCTAATTCTTGTATGTTTAGTAGAGATGGGGTTTCTCCTTGTTGGTCAGGCTGGTCTTGAACTTCCAACCTCAGGTGATCCGCCCGTCTCAGCCTCCCAAAGTGCTGGGATTACAGGCATGAACTACTGCGCCCAGCGATATAGAATCAAATTCTATGGCCACCTATTGTATATGTAAAACCAATGCAATAATTCTCTCTAAAAATGGTACATTTTTCCACATAGAATAAAGGCAGGTATTTGCCTGAATTTTGCAGTATTTCCATGAAAGTGTTCAAAGGACTAAAGGAAGACAAAATGGTGCAGTAGAAAAACAGGCAAACCCAGATTTGAAATTGAGTTATTCCATTACCAACGCAACTTTAGGCAACTTTCTCTCCAAACTTCAATTTCCTCTTATACAATAAGCAAAGACTTTGAGATCAGATGGTCCTGGCTTCAAATTCCAATACCACTGAATAATAGCTATGCGAAGTACGGACAAGTTAAGTTAAATTAGTTTTACTAAGTCTTATTTCCTTTACCAGTAAAATGGGAGTAATTTTACCTACAAGTATTGTTTTAAGAATTAAGTGAAATAACCAGGCATGGTGGCTCACACCTGTAATCTCAGCACTTTGGAAAGCAGAGGCAGGAGGATCACCTGAGCTCAGGAGTTGGAGACCAGTCTGGGCAACATAGTTGAGACCCTGTCTCTACAAAATATCAAAAAATTAGCCAGGTGTGGTGACATATATCTGTAGTTCCAGCTACTTGGGAGGCTGAGACAGGAAGACTGCTTGAGCCCTGGAGGTTGAGGTTACAGTGAGCCATATTTGTGCCACTGCATTCCAGCCTGGGCAACAGAGTGAGACAGTCTCAAAATAAATAAATAAATAAATAAATAAATAAATAAAAATTATTTCAGTGAAATGGATGTCAGGCTCCTCGGGTAGGATCAAACACAATTATTATATAAGCATTCAATTTTAATATAGTACTATTTTCTCCCCAGTTGTCCTCAGGCTTTTTGGGATACAAACATTTTCTTTAAAGGCACAAAGAAGAAAACACTATGTGGCATGCCTAACACTGCCACTGAGTCCATTCTCTTTTCCTAATACTTTCTTTTCAAGTAGGAGAAAGAATAGCCTCAATCAGAAAGAAACAGTTCAAAACTTGTTTTTCCTCTCATAAAAGGAAAAAGGGCTGATTGTTCAAGCTTAGTTGACCATTTAAGGCACCAAAACACTCCTTCCACTCTGATCAACCTGTCTGTAAAAGGGAAATAATACTAACTAGCTTGCAGTAACAATGGAAGAATGATGCTAGTGAACGCAATTGTCAATCCCAAGTAATTTACATTTTGAGGTCTTCTGCTTCCATCTTACATGATATGTCAGCATTGTGCTTTTTTTTTTGGTCAACCTTCTTAACACATTTCCAACTAAAGATGCTTATTCATAATCTCTAACCTAAATGAGGATTATTGAGCCATTAAGTTGGGCACCATATGTTACTTTTTAGAGACGGATATTTTATGTTTCTTACCACATTCCACTGGTTTATGATAGCGATACAACTGCCTAACCTCAGGGTTACTGCTATGGCAGCTGCTGGGATCCTGGAGAGAGTTTCTTTCACCACTGCAGTCTGTGCTTTGTATCTGCCTTTGTAAACAAGTGGAATAGTGCAACCCTGCCATAGACAGCATGCCCTGAATAGCTTCTTCCTCTGTGCTCGTCGAGGTAGGACATTCCCTAAAGAGGAGATGACACAAAAACGGAGTCTATTTTTTCTGATGACATTTTTGGTAAAATGTAAAACTAAAAAAAATTTTCATAGTATTTCTTACAATATAATAAGACTTACTACTATCAGCAAGCCTACCTTTTAATTGGAATTTCACTTCTAGATGGCTTCTGGCTCTTTTGAAGGAAGTTCCTCATCACATTAGATTCCTCCTTAAAGTTGGATGTTATTTCTTGTTTCTTTTCATCACCTGAACTTTCAGACTCTTCAGTGGTAAAGTTATTTTTCTGAGATAGTAATTACACGAAACAAAGCTACATAAGAAATTGACCAAGTCTGTATAAATTAGTCCAAAAAGATTTTATACATCTAGGGAAAGTCAGAATCTTAATTATCATGGAATTATTTCTGTATTTCACATGGAAAAAAATGATAATCTCTATTAACTAGCTGAACATACTACCTTAAAAAAATACACAGTATAAGCTTCAAGGTAAAATAAAACATAATCCATGAGAAATATGAAACAAGGATAGTATAAGCAAAGGAGTCTCTCCCTCTACCCTTTCCAAAATCAGACAAAAGCTCTATGTCTCAAATGTGAATGGTCACATGATGGCGTGTGTGTACACTGACCACCACAGAAGACCCTGGGCTACATAAGTCAGAGAGACAAGCTTTGAGAAAAGCTGTCATTTGCCTTCCTTCCAGGAGAAGTTACGTGATGCTCATCTTTCCATCAAATAACGTACAAGCCACGGGGTCTCAGGCGTACCAGTGCAGTGCACTCGGGTCCAGAGTCTTCTGACTCAGAAATATCAGAATATCCGGATGATCTACTCCTGAGTTCTGATTTCACACGTGTAAAAAACCCTGAAAAAGAATGAAAAGATGAGAGAAAAATAGAAAGTCATTTGACTATGATGAACAAGGTGACAAAGTGATATTTAAAGTCCACCCAGCTTGTGATGTCTCTCAATCTCTTGCTCTACCTTCCTTTTTCACTTTTATTTTCTTTATTCTTTCTCCCCTTAAGGTCTTTCTCCATAATTGGCCAAGATACAGACTGAAGTATATTCTCAAATATTAAGTGTGGTATTTCCATAATTATATATTCCTTATTTGGATACATTGACTGTTTTATATTTCTTTCCAGAAGAAAAATGTTGAAACTAAAATTAGCTACTAGATGCGTTTCACACTTCTCCTTTTGCATTAGTTGTATCATTAGAAAACAAAAAGATAACTTTCCCAAACATAAAAAGCATTCATGGCAGGGCGCGGTGGCTCAAGCCTGTAATCCCAGCACTTTGGGAGGCCGAGACGGGCGGATCACAAGGTCAGGAGATCGAGACCATCCTGGCTAACATGGTGAAACCCCGTCTCTACCAAAAAAATACAAAAAACTAGCTGGGCGAGGTGGCGGGTGTCTGTAGTCCCAGCTACTCGGGAGGCTGAGGCAGGAGAATGGCGTAAACCCGGGAGGCGGAGCTTGCAGTGAGCTGAGATCCGGCCACTGCACTCCAGCCTGGGCGACAGCGTGAGACTCCATCTCAAAAAAAAAAAAAAAAAAAAAAAAAAAAAAAAAAAAAGCATTCACGTAGATAGTGAATTCAACATGCTTATAAACTGGGCTTTCTCTTTCATGAGGCACTGACATAGAGCAATGGTTCGATGGATTCCTATTGATTAGCACCTGGCATGTGTGCAAAGGCAGAGTCACCAACTACAGCAGTGCCAATTTTACTCAAATTAGCAGGAACTGGGGTGTTCAACATGGATTAAATGTTAGTTATCTGAAACATTTATTTGTCAAGTACCAAAATATTCATTCGAACTACTTTTTAAAATAGAAAGGAATACAGAGATCCTGAAATATGTTGAGAAATTAAGGCTTAACTCAAAGAAGAAAGACCTTAAGGAGAAGGAGTGTTACTATTTTGCCATACTGATGATAACCAATTAATAACCCAGTAAAGACCTTCTTGTCAACAAGTAATCAATTAAAACCACAATACATGGATTACTAACAGCTTCAGATTAGCTAATCATATATACTTCCTAATTCTGAAAACCATATACATGGTACCTGAAGTTATATGTAAAATTAAATTAAACTTGAAACTTTTATTTTGGGGAGTAGAGGCCTATAATATGCATGAGCTTTCAAGCGACTCTTTAAAAACTGACTAGAGGAGTGCATCCCTAATCCACATACATCCCCCTCACTGAGAACACCATGCCTGGCCACTACACCTCACTGGGCATTCATGTTCAGCACTTCTCTGATGGGTGAACTACTCAGACATACTTCAGATTTTTCAAGACAGTTTTAGGGACACAAAACTTTTCTGCTATTATAAACTTAAGAACTTCAAAATTAGCAAGTTACTTTACATATTATATTAGTAATGAAAAGATCTTTAACCATTAAAACATACTGTTCAGTGGTTTTTGAGATTCTTCATTTTCTACTCCCTCTATTCTTGAACGCTCTTCTATCTTCATTTTTGCCTTTTTTGTCCTTCTTTTATCCTCTTCATTTTCACTATCTGCTGTATAAAGACTCTGATCTGCAAAGGGCTGTCTTTCATCTCTGTATCAAGAAGGAAATATAATCAAGTTAGAATATAGTGCAAGACTCTAGCCAAACAGTATTTATTCCCCCTCCCTTAATTTACAAAGAGTAGAGAATGGAAACATTGTCCCCATATTTCAATCAACTGTGCAATAGTATGTACTAGGGATCTGAGGTTTGTTTTTTGTTTGTTTTTTGAGACAGGGTCTTGCTCTGTTGCCCTGGCTGCAGTGTAGTGGTGCAATCATAGTTCACTGTAACTTTGAACTCCTGGGCTCGAGCGATCCTCTCACCTCAGTTTCTCAAGCAGCCAGGACTACAGGCATGGCCACCACACCCAGCTAATTTAGTTTTAGTTTTTTGTAGAGATGGAGTCTCGCTAAGTTGCCCAGGCTAGTTTCAAACTCCTAGTCGCAGAGATCTTCCCACCTCAGACTCCCAAATCAACTTGGAATTACGGGTGTGAGCCACTGAGCTCACTACAGATTAAACAGGGATCCCCAACCCCTGGGCCATAGACTGGTACCAGTCCGTGGCTTGTGAGGAACTGGGCCGCACAGCAGGAGGATAGTTAGTGGGCCAGTGAGCATTACCACCTGAGCTCTGTCTCCTGTCAGATCAGTGGCAGCATTAGATTGTCACAGGAGCGTGAACCATATGTCCAAGGGTTACACACTCCTTATGAGAATCTAATGCCTGATGATCTGAGGTGGAATAGTTTAATCCCAAAACCATTCCCTGGCTGAGAAACAATTGTCTTCCACAAAACCGGTCCCTGGTGCCAAAAGGGTTGAGGATCACTGGGTTAAATGAACAAAGGAAACCCAATGAAAATTAATCTATTTGATACTCTGATTTACTTTACATACTTAATTATTCTTCCATTTGTCAGCAGTAATCGTAGATCATTATCTTTCGCTCTCCATTCAGGTACCGTGGAAGATGGTTGGAGATGTTTGTTGAATTTTCCATTCAGTTTAGAGCTCAAGATGTCCTGAAGATATAAAAGCAGAACTTACTTACCATCCACCTTCAGGTAGCCCTGCTTGACTGAAAGAATACAGTATACCACCACCTCCCCATGGTTCTGCATCTCAAAGATACAGGCAGCCACCTGGGCTTGGGGATATGCAGCAGTATGGCACTCCAGAGTTCCTAAAGCCAAAGCAAGAGTATGGCTCATCTTTCTGGAGGGCCATTAACCATGAAATGCATTCTAGAAAGTAAAACATAAAATATGCATAAAGTGAATTCAAAGAAATGTCATTCTTACAGAAAGCTGAAAAACTGGAGAAGTGCTGCCTCAGAGTATTTTAGCTCTCTTCCCCTTGCTTCTTCCTGCTAAAGTGCTAGCTACTGGGCCTTTCCATTCACCCATCCTTCATCTAATACCGAGTCAGCAACTTACAGGTCACCACGCTGCTACCGCTACGAACAAGGGTCACCATGCGACATAAAGGTAGTAGCTGGTTTTTAATGTAGAAAAAAGACTTCCTTTTCATAGTGATTTTTCCCTTAATAATAAATAGAACCTTTCATAATAAGCTTAATCTTCTCTGATGATTACAGTTTAGAACAACATAATTTTAAAACAATATAATTACATACAATTTAAAATATTTAAGAAAGTTTTTTATATATGGGTTTTTTGTTTTTTTTTTTTTAAAAAGCCAGGATCTAGCTATGTTGGCCTTAAACTCCTGGGCTTAAATGATCCTCCTGACTTAGTCTCCTAAGTAGCTGGGACTACAGGCCCACACCACAGCACCTGGTTCTTCGATCTTACTCATTTAAAATGGTTGCTTATCCCCTACTTGGGATGTAAAAGTATGGATGATGCAGAGCTCACTAGAAAGTCACTACCATGTTCTGCAAAGGTGCTACACTGATCTCATTACTGCCTTCCACTTTCTCCTTTGTCCAGTAGGCCAGCACTTCACAAAGTTTAAGAGTTTCGTCTGACAGTCTCCCAGTCTAACAGTCCTCCAGGCTGACTGCTGGCTCAAGCAGAGGCTTTCAGCATTTGCTCTTCCTCTGCCTGTAATGTGATTCCTCCAACCACCGAGTGACCATTTGACTTCTTCCTATTTGTTATTCAGCTGTCGGTTCAAACCTGAGAGACTCTCTGACCACCTTAGCTAAGGCAGCCAGCTTTACCTCATCCCTCTTTATTCTGTTGTTCTATTGTTTTGGGTTTTTAAAGTAACACTTATCATCTGAAATTGTATTATTTTAGTATATGTCTCTGTCTCCCCATCCTTCCAGCTTGAACTAGGATGGAAGCTTCATGAGGGGCAGGGACTTAAGTTTTGCTCACAATGTTCTCCAGAGCCTAGAAGAGGAAGTGGTACTTGCTAAAGACTCAATAAACGTATCAGCAATCGAATGAGGTCTATTCATTCAAATTCTACACTAAAACCTAGAAAGATTTAGCACCGCTCCCTGTCACAGGCATAACTACTGGTTGATCTCTACAATGCTGCAGCCAAGATTAGATATCAACAACAGTCAGACTATATTCTCTTATTAAGCCTTTAAAGACTTTAAGGAACAGCCAAGTTTCTTTTTGTTGTCATGAAACATAATACTTGCCTCTTCCCATGGACACATCTCTAATCTTTTGAGGACCTCCCTTGTGTGGAGCTCTAGGATGTCTAGGTTAGAAGGAGTTCGGACATTATGATCTCGAAGTTTCCTCATCTTTCTTCGGGAATGGTATGGGGAAGTTGCTTCATTTGAGGATCGTGAAACTGGACACACAGTAGGAATTCCCTGAGATTTAACTGGTTTGCCGTTTTCCTCCTTTAAGAATTAAAATCAGAGTATTTTTATGAGAAGGCTACTACATACATACATGACTAACTAGTCATCCATAAAAATATTTTAGAAAACAAAAACCATTCAGTTTAACCATATAAACACAAAAAAGACTAAACCCTGAGATTCAAAAAGCTTTGCTGAGACCTTTATATCCCTTCTCTCCCCAACATAATATACGTGAACATATTTGATTTTTTTTTTTTTTTTTTTTGAGTCAGGGTCTCGCTCTTGTCACCCAGGCTGCAGTGTGTGAAGTGCAGTGGTGCAATCTTGTCTCACTGCAATCTCTGCCTCCTGGGCTCAAGCAATCCTCCTACCTTAGCCTCCCAAGTAGCTGGGACTACAGGCGCACACCACTGCACCAGGCTAATGTTTTAGAGACAGGGATTTGCCATGTTGCCCAGGCTGGTCTTGAACTCCTGAGCTCAGGGGATCCACCTGCCTCAGCTTCCCAAAGTGCTGGGATTACAGGTGTTAAATTAGCCACTGCAGTGGGCCTTGATTTTCAATATCTTATTAAAGGCTGTGTTGCATTCTACTGTATGGATATAGCTTAATTTTCTGACCTAATACTTACTGGTAGCCATTTAGGCTGCTGTTCTTTCCGACAACGAACATTCTTTTCACGTACATATTTGAATAAATTAATTACTTTTTAAAACAAAATGATACATCTATGTAGTTTTAAAAATCATTCTATAAGCATATCATGAAAAATAGCAGTCTCCTCTTCCCCATCCCTGACTCTCATTCTCCAGAGGCAACCACTTGCAAAATTTTTTACTGTGGTAACATAAACATAAAATCTGCCATTTTAACAATTTTTAAGTGTACAGTTTAGTGGCATTAAGTAGAGTCACAGTGTTGTGCAACCATCACTGCCATCCATCTCCAGAACCTTCTCATCTGCACAAACTGAAACTGTACCCAGTACACAATAATTTCCCATTCTCCCTTCCCACCAACCCCTAGCAACTATGATTCTACTTGCGTTCTCTATGAATTTGACACCTCTAGGAACCTCATATAAGTGGAATTTTATAAGATTTGTCCTTTGGTGACTGGCTTACTTCACTTAGCAAAATATCTTCAAGGTTCATCCACGCTGTAGCATGTGTCAGCATTCCCTTCGTTTTAATTTTTATTATACTTTAAGTTCTAGGGTACATGTGCACGACATGCAGGTTTGTTACATATGTATACACGTGCCATGTTGGTGTGCTGCACCCATTAACTCGTCATTTACATTAGGTATATCTCCTAAAGCTATCCCTCTCCTTTACCCCCACCCCACGACAGGTCCCAGTGTGTGATGTTCTCTACCCTGCGTCCAAGTGTTCCCATTGTTCAATTCCCACCTATGAGTGAGAACATGCGGTATTTGGTTTTCTGTCCTTGCGACAGTTTGCTCAGAATGATGGTTTCCAGCTTCATCCATGTCCCTACAAAGGACATGAACTCATCCTTTTTTATGGCTGCATAGTGTTTCATAGTGTGTATGTGCCACATTTTCTTAATCCAGTCTATCATTGACGGACATTTGGGTGGGTTCCAAGTCTTTGCTATTGTGAATAGTGCCACAATAAACATATGTGTGCATGTGTCTTTATAGCAGCATGATTTATAATCCTTTAGGTATACACCCAGTAATGGGATGGCTGGGTCAAATGGTATTTCTAGTTCTAGATCCTTAAGGAATCACCACACTGTCTTCCACAATGGTTGAACTAGTTTACAGTTCCACCAACAGTGTAAAAGTGTTCCTATTTCTCCACATCCTCTCCAGCACCTGCTGTTTCCTGACTTTTTAATGATCACCAGTCCAACTGGTGTGAGATGGTATCTCATTGTGGTTTTGATTTGCACTTCTCTGATGGCCAGTGATGATGAGCATTTTTTCATGTGTCTGTTTGCTGCATAAATGTCTTCTTTTGAGAAGTGTCTGTTCATATCCTTTGCCCACTTTTTGATGGGGCTGATTTTTTCTCGTCAATTTGTTTAAGTTCTTTGTAGATTCTGGATATTAGCCCTTTGTCAGATGGGTAGATTACAAAATTTTTCTCCCATTTTGTAGGTTGCCTGTTCCCTCTGATGGTAGTTTCTTTTGCTCTGCAGAAGCTCTTTAGTTTAATTAGATTCCATTTGTCAATTCTGGCTTTTGTTGCCATTGCTTATGGTGTTTTAGTCATGAAGTCCTAGCCCATGCCTATGCCTGAATGTAACTGCCTAGGTTTTCTTCTAGGGTTTTTATGGTTTTAGGTCTAACATTTAAGTCTTTAATCCATTTTGAATTAAATTTCACATAAGGTGTAAGGAAGAGATCCAGTTTCAGCTTTCTACATATGAGCCAATTTTCCCGAGCACCATTTATTAAATAGGGAATCATTTCCCCATTTCTTGTTTCTGTCAGGTTTGTCAAAGATCAGATGGTTGTAGATGTGTGGTATTAATTCTGAGGGCTCTGTTCTGTTCCATTAGTCTACATCTCTGTTTTGGTAAAAAAAAAAAAAAAAAAAAAAGTACCATTTTCATGATACTGATTCTTTCTATCCATGAGCATGGAATGTTCTTCCATTTGTTTGTGTTGTCTTTTATTTCGTTGAGCAGTGGTTTGTAGTTCTCCTTGAAGAGGTCCTTCACATTCCTTGTAAGTTGGATTCCTAGGTACTTTATTCTATTTGAAGCAACTGTGAATGGGAGTTCACTCATGATTTGGCTCTCTGTTTGTCTGTTATTGGTGTATAGGAATGCTTGTGATTTTTGCACATTGATTTTATATCCTGAGACTTTGCTGAAGTTGCTTATCAGCTTAAGGAGATTTTGGGCTGAGACAATGGGGTTTTCTAAATCATGTCTCTGCAAAAAGGGACAATTTGACTTTCTCTTTTCCTAACTGAATACCCTTTCTTTCTTTCTCCTGCCTGATTGCCCTGACCAGAACTTCCAATACTATGTTGAATAGGAGTGGTGAGAGAGGGCATCCCTGTCTTGTGCCAGTTTTCAAAGGGAATGCTTCCAGTTTTTGCACATTCAGTACGATATTGGCTGTGGGTCAGTCATAAATAGCTCTTATTATTTTGAGATACGTTCCATCAATACCGAATTTACTGAGAGTTTTTAGCATGAAGGGCTGTTGAATTTTGTGAAAGGCCTTTTCTGCATCTATTGAGATAATCATGTGGTTTTTGTCTTTGGTTCTGTTTATATGATGGATTACATTTACTGATTTGCTTATGTTGAACAGCTTTGCATCCCAGGGAGGAAGCCAACTTGATCATGTTGGATAAGCTTTTTGATGTGCTGCTGGATTTGGTTTGCCAGTATTTTATTGAGGATTTTTGCATCCATGTTCATCAGGGATATTGGTCTAAAATTTTTTTTGTTGTGTCTCTGCCAGGCTTTGATATCAGGATAATACTGGCCTCATAAAATTAGTTAGGGAGGATTCCCTCTTTTTCTATTGATTGGAATATTTTCAGAAGGAATGGTACCAGCTCCTCTTTGTACCTCTGGTAGAATTCGGCTGTGAATCCATCTGGTCCTGGACTTTTTTTGGTTGGTAGGTTATTAATTATTGCCTCAATTTCAGAGCCTGTTATTGGTCTATTCAGGGATTCAATTTCTTCCTGGTTTAGTCTTGGGAGGGTGTATGTGTCCAGGAACGTATCCATTTCTTCTAGATTTTCTAGTTTATTTGTGTAGAGGTGTTTATAGTATTCTATGATGGTAGTTTGTATTTCCATGGGATCGGTGGTGATATCCCTTTTATCATTTTTTATTGCCTCTCCGCTTTTCTTCTTTATTAGTCTTGCTAGCGGTCTATCAATTTTGTTGATCTTTTCAAACAACCAGTTCCTGGATTCATTGATTCTTTGAAGGGTTTTTTTGTGTCTCTATCTCCTTCAGTTCTGCTCTGATCTTAAGTTATTTCTTGCCTTCTGCTAGCTTTTGAATTTGTTTGCTCTTGCTTCTCTAGTTCTTTTAATTGTGATGTTAGGGTATCAATTTTAGATCTTTCCTGCTTTCTCTTGTGACCATTTAGTGCTATAAATTTCCCTCTACACACTGCTTTAAATGTGTCCCAGAGATTCTGGTATGTTGTGTCTTCGTTCTCATTGGTTTCAAAGAACATCTTTATTTCTGCCTTCATTTCATTATGTACCCAGTAGTCATTCAGGAGCAGGTTGTTCAGTTTCCATGTAGTTGTGCAGTTTTGAGTGAGTTTCTTAATCCTGAGTTCTAATCTCATTGCATTGTGGTCTGACAGACAGTTTGTTATAGCTTCTGTTCTTTTACATTTGCCGAGGAGTGCTTTACTTCCAACTATGTGGTCAATTTTGGAGTAAGTGTGATGTGGTGCTAAGAAGAACGTATATTCTGTTGATTTGGGGTGGAGAGTTCTGTAGATGTCTATTAGGTCTGCTTGGTGCAGAGCTGAGTTCAAGTCCTGGATATCTTTTTTAACTTTCTGTCTCGTTGATCTGTCTAATGTTGACAGTGGCGTGTTAAAGTCTCCCATTATTATTGTGTGGGAGTTGAAGTCTTTTTGTAGGTCTCTAAGGACTTGCTTTATGAATCTGGGTGCTCCTGTACTGGGTGCATATATATTTAGGATACTTAGTTCTTCTTGTTGAATTTATCCCTTTACCATTATGTAATGGCCTTCTTTGTCTCTTTTGATCTTTGTTGGTTCAAAGTCTGTTTTATCAGAGAGTAGGATTGCAACCCCTGCCTTTTTTTTGTTTGTTTGTTTTCCATTTGCTTGGTAGATCTGCCTCCATCCCTTTATTTTGAGCCTATGTGTGTCTCTGCATGTGAGATGGGTCTCCTGAATACAGCACACTGATGGGTCTTGACTGTATCCAATTTGCCAGTCTATGTCTTTTAATTGGAGGATTTAGGACATTTACATTTAAGGTTAATATTGTTATGTGTGAATTTGATCCTGTCATTATGATGTCAGCTGGTTATTTTGCTCATTAGTTGATGCAGTTCCTTCCTAGCATCAATGGTCTTTACATTTTGGCATGTTTTTGCAGTGGCTGGTACTGGTTGTTCCTTTCCATGTTTAGTGCTTCCTGCAGGAACTCTTGTAGGGCAGGCCTGGTAGTGACAAAATCTCTCAGCATTTGCTTGTCTGTAAAGGATTTTATTTCTCCTTCACTTATGAAACTTAGTTTGGTTGGATATGAAATTCTGGGTTGAAAAATCTTTTCTTTAAGAATGTTGAATATTGGCTCCCACTCTCTTCTGGCTTATAGAGTTTCTGCCAAGAGATCCGCTATTAGTCTGATGGGCTTCCCTTTGCGGTTAATCTGACCTTTCTCTCTGGCTGCCCTTAACTTTTTTCCTTCATTTCAACTTTGGAGAATCTGACAATTATGGGTCTTGGAGTTGATCTTCTCGAGGAGTATCTTTGTGGCATTCTCTGTATTTCCTGAGTTTGAATGTTGGCCTGCCTTCTAGGTTGGGGAACTTCTCCTGGATAATATCCTGAAAAGCATTTTCCAACTTGGTTCCATTCTCCCCTTCACTTTCAGGTACACCAATCAGACGTAGATTTGCTCTTTTCACATAGTCCCACATTTCTTGGAGGCTTTGTTCGTTCCTTTTTACTCTTTTTTCTCTAAACTTCTCTTCTCACTTCATTTCATTCATCTGATCTTCAATCACTGATACCCTTTCTTCCAGTTGATCGATTCGGCTCCTGAAACTTGTGCATGCGTCACACAGTTGTCGGGCCATGGTTTTCAGCTCCATCAGGTCATTTAACGTCTTCTCTATGCTGGTTATTCTAGTTAGCCATTCATCTAATCTTTTTTCAAGATTTTTAGCATCTTTGTGATGGGTTCGAACATCCTCCTTTAGCTTGGAGAAGTTTGTTATTACCGATCTTCTGAGGCCTACTTCTGTCAACTCGTCAAAAGTCATTCTTCGTCCAGCTTTGTTCCATTGCTAGCAAGGAGCTGCATTCCTTTGGAGGTGAAGAGGTGCTCTGATTTTTGGAATTTTCAGCTTTTCTGCTCTGTTTTCTCCCCATCTTTGTGGTTTTATCTACCCTTGGTCTTTCATGATGGTGACCTAGAGATGGGGTTTTGGTGTGGATGTCCTTCATGTTTGTTAGTTTTCCTTCTAACAGTCAGGACCCTCAGCTGCAGGTCTGTTGGAGTTTGCTGGATGTCCACTCCAGACCCTGTTTGCCTGGGTATCACAAACGGAGGCTGCAGAACAGCAAATATTGCAGAACAGCAAATGTTGCTGCCTGATCCTTCCTCTGGAAGCTTCATCTCAGAGAGGCACCCAGCTGTATGAGGTGTCAGTCACCCCCTACTGGGAGGTGTCTCCCAGTTAGGCTACTCCGGGGTCAGGGACCCACTTGAGGAGGCAGTCTGTCCATTCTCAGATCTCAAACTCCATGCTGGGAGAACCACTACTCTCTTCAAAGCTGTTGGACAGGGACGTTTAAGTCTGCAGAAGTTTCTGCTCCTTTTGTTCAGCTATCCCCTGCCCCCAGAGGTGGAGTCTACAGAGGCAGGCAGGCCTCCATGAGCTGTGGTGGGCTCCACCCAGTTTGAGCTTCCTGGCAGCTCTGTTTACCTAGTGAGTCTCAGCAATGGCAGACGCCCCTCCCCTAGCCTCGTTGCCGCCCTGCAGTTCAATCTCAGACTGCTGTGCTAGCGGTGAGCAAGACTCCGTGAGCGTGGGACCCTCCAAGCCAGGCACAGGATATAATGTCCTCATGTGCTGTTTGCTAAGACCATTGGAAAAGCGCAGTATTAGGGTGGGAGTGTCCTGATTTTCCAGGTACCATCTGTCATGGCTTCCTTTAGCTAGGAAAGGGAATTCCCCAACCTCTTGCACTTCCCAGGTGAGGCGATGCCCTGCCCTGCTTCAGTTCACGCTCCGTGGGCTGCACCCACTGTCCAACAAGCCCCAGTAAGAGGAACCCAGTACCTCCGTTGGAAATGCAGAAATCACCCATCTTCTGCGTCACTCACGCTGGGAACTATACACTGGAGCTGTTCCCATTTGGCCATCTTGGAACCCTCCCAGTCAGCATTTCCTTCTTTTATAAGGCTGAGTAGTATTCCACTGTGAGTATGTACCACACTTTATCTATTCACCTGCTGATGGACACCTGGGTTGCTTGGTCTACCTTCTGGCTACTGCAGATAATGCTGTTATCAACATTGATGCACAAATACCTGTTTGAGTCACTGCTATCAATTCTTCTAGGTATATAGCCAGGACTTCCAACTCTTCTAAATGGTTTTCCCTCCAGTTATTTGCCTCCAAATTATAAAATGACATGTTTATACTGTTTTCAGCTTCAGATATTACTGAATTCCTATCATGCAAGATGAAGTCTTAATCCTTACACATCTCTCTTAAACATGCACATACCTCCCTTTCCTTCAATATTCAGTAAATTGGACTCAGTAAAAATTATTAACTCAGTGACACATAACATATTGTCATTACATTCCCTTATTCAATCACTAATTGATTCCCAAATTATCCACTAGAAGAATACAAACATTCAAACACATTTGGTGATCTAATAATTTTATATTTTTCTCTGGAGACATCCTTCCTGGATAGGATTGCCAGATAAAGTATAAGACACCCAGCTAAACTTGAATTTCAGGTCATAACAAATATGGATCCTTTCATTCCCCTGATCCATCCTGGACTGGCTGCTCTCTGGGACAGTCTAATTATTCTTCCAAGTGTATTCTACCACTTTAAATTTGTAATACTAATTTAGAGTTGATTGACATTTTCAGAGATGACACTCCCATTTATTTAACTATTGTTTTACTTCTATAAGTAAAGATTTATAGTTTTTTTATATAGAATCACACCTTTCATTGTAAGTTTATTCTTCATTTTGGTTATCATGCATGATATTTATATATGTATAAACTTACATATATATTTAAGATCAGATATATGACTTTTGACACTAAACCAATTTAAATGTGATTACTATAACACTTTAAAAACAGAACATATTTTTCTCCTGTATCTGAACACAGAGAATTACATATTCTATCCATTGATATTAAACCAAGCATTTTAATATTTTGTAAATGTATACCTCTTTTCATTCTCCAAACACAGACCTAATATAAGCTGTTAAATCATCAGCTGGCCTCCATTCCTCCACCTAATTTCCTCTCAATTTAAGCTAGACACTAACAGAACAACCTTCTTGAAGAATTACTTTAAAACACCCTTTCTTAAACACCAAGAACAGCTCTTAATAAATTAAAATATCTAATCAGATTTTCTGAGCTTTTATTAAAGGGCATTTACCTAAGCATCTCCTTGCCCCACTCTACTGCTTAACATCCCTCTCTCCATCCCAGCTTCCCTAGCTTGACTCACTCACCTTACATTTCTTCTCTTGTTCTAATGATACAAACATGTATTCCTCTCTGGGTAGCTGAAATTAATTGGATCTAAAAGTTCTACTGTTTATACTCATATTTTTTATTTTTTTAAGTATCCTAAAGTAACCTGGTAACTGTTTCCTTATTACTTCATGAGAATACAATATTACAAATTTCTCTCAAGGACTTCAGTAGCCTGAAAACCTGAGATACCTCCAAATACTCAGCTCATTATATTTCTTCTAAGTGTGTAAGAGTTTTGAAATACTTGTAGAGTGGGGATAGATCCATTTGCTTCTCAAAGCAGATAATAACCAAGCATTTACATGACAGTTTCTACTCTTACCTCTATTGCTCGAATTACTTTAGAAAGTTCTTTAATAAGGTGTCCAGGTCTAACATTGTCTGGAATTTCAAAGGCATGTTCAGATACAAGCTGTATTTGGATTAATAAAAATAAGAAAACCAAAGTTATTTACACTTTAATATGTAAAAACAAATTTACTAAACCAATTTTTGGATTCTCTAGACTGTTACAGACATCACCAAATACTAATAAGCCAGGTTTCAGAGTTTGTGTAGCTGGTATAATGCCTTCTAAGGAGATTCTCATTAACATACAAAATCCTCTTAGACTATGTTGAAAACAGACTTGTCTCACAGTTAATTTTGCTTTATATTGAGTAGTAACCTTGTACTCTACTCCTCAAAGCCTACTGTAATTCTAACTACTACTACTAATTAGTAAAGTAACCAATTAAGCTTAACATTTAATTCATAATGCATAAGGATTTTTAAGGAGAACACAGACACTAAAGGAATCCTAGTTTCTCTTGGGAAGTCTAATTTGAATACATTTTTGTACTTTTTTTTCTTTTAATAGGCAAAAGCAAAATAGAAGAGATCCCATCAATAGGAAAGGGGAAGGCTGGGCACGGTGACTCACACCTGTAAACCCAGCACTTTGGGAGGTTGAGGCTGGCGGATCACCTGAGGTCAGGAGTTCCAGACCAGCCTGGCCAACATGGTGAAATCCCGTCTCTACTAAAAATATAAAAATTAGCCGGGCGTGGAATCCCAGCTACTCGGGAGGCTGAGATAGGAGAATCACTTGAACCCAGGAAGCAAAGGCTGCAGTGAGCAGAGACTGTGCCACTGCACTCTAGCCTGCACAAGAGTGAGACTCCGTCTCAAAAAAAAAAAAAAAAAAAAGCTCTAAAGGCAATTCTGATAAAGTGATAAAGTCACAAATTTGAGAATCACACATCTAAAGCCTTCAGTAGGATACAAATTATACCGTTTTGGCAACATATGCTTTATTTTATTTTTATCTTGTTAAACAGTTTTAAATTTGCTTATGGCTTTCCTTGTCACCTAGACAATAAGGTCTTTCACAGTGGAGGACATGATTTTTATTTTCCTGAATACTTCCACAGGGTTGTGCTCTGGTAGATATGAAGCAATGATAATACAGTGAAAAGGGAGTATAAAATTATTGAGACAGTAACCTATTAATTACTGTCTCCCAGTATTTCTTAAGAGCAAGATTTTTATTTCAAGGGGACAATCAAGAAATAAATACGGACACAGCCAGGTGCAGTGGCTCATGACTGTAATCCCAGCACTTTGGGAGGCCAAGGTGGGTGGATCACCTGAGGTCAGGAGCTCAAGACCAGCCTGGCCAACATGGCGAAACCTCATTTCTACTAAAAAATACAAAAATTAGCTGGGCGTGGTGGCGCGCACCTGTAGTCCCAACTACTTAAGAGGCTGAGGCAGGAGAATCACTCGAACCCAGGAGGTGGAGGTTGCAGTGAGCCGAGATCGCACCACTGCACTCCAGCCTGGGCAACAGATTGAGACTCTGTTAAAAAAAAAAAAAAAAGAAAATATAGACATGTATTTTCATCAGCTCACATATGCATGTATCGTATTATGTGCAAAGTTCCACGGAGTTATAATAAAGATGAGAAAGACAGTCCCTGTTCAAGAGCTCACAGACCCAGTTGAAAGAAACACGAATATATTACTTTATAAACATTTGTTTTAAGCCCATAGGCACAAGAAATACAGCATGGATGCATAAGGGAAGGAAACACTAATTCTAAATGAAGATCTGGAGGTGGTGGGATTCAAATGCAAACAACTAGCTCATATTTTCATGAAAATGGAAAGCTCATGCTTGAAATTTGGACTCTCCTTTCCTTCACTTCTACATAAATCTAGCAGAGTGGTAAAGAGCATAGGCTTTGCAGTCCCAGAGATCTAAGTTTTAAGTCCTAACTTGACCAGTTCTCTTGGGCAAGTTACTTAACTCTGAACCCTGGCTTTCCCATATGTAGAATTGTGGTACCAATAGCACCTAGACCTCACACAGTTGGCTTTGAGGATTAAATGAGATTATGTTTATAAAGACAAAGCACAGTGCTCTCAGCACACTACAGCACAACTATAAGAGCTCAATGTTATTTATTATTATTCCATATCTATATGTTCATTTCTTAGTCAATTTCCTAAATATACTTTAATTAGTTTCTTTTCCAGATCAAAGATTAAAGAAATATCTAAATACTTTATTCTCATAACAGAAACCAGTACATTTGTATATACTGAATAATAAAATGGAGGTTGTATATAAAGCATGATTTCTATTCCCTCTACTACTGGCATTCACATGTGCTGTCAAAATAGCACAAGGACTCTGTTTTCCTAATCTTGCAACATAAAACACAGTGATTTCACTGTCGAAACAACTTACTTCTTTTTTCATCCATAATTTTAAAGCAGTATGCAGTGCTTTCACTCCCTGTACTAGGTAAGCTTGAGGCTGGAAACCATCTTCTCTCAGTTCTGTAGGAACGGGAATGGGGTGAGAAAAAAAAAGTTAAAATGTTCTCAAGTTAAAAGGATTAACTTCAGATTTTGAGTAACCACCAAATATAAAACTATCCAACTTCCAAATTAATAAAAAGATAAAAAAGTGAAATATGAAACGATCAATCCAAAAAGACAAGAAAGAAAAAGAAACAGAATTACATTAAGTGTAATTTACTAAATACTCCAGTAAAAAGAAAGACCATTTCACTGGATTTAATTGTTTTGTGTAGAGATGGGGTCTCAGTATTTTGCTCAGGCTGGTCTCAAACTCCCGGCTTCAAGCAGTCCTCGAGCCCTGGCCTTCCAAAGTGCTGGGATTATAGGTGTGAGCCGCTGTATCTGGCCAGATTTTTAAACAAGCTAAATATGCATACATACCATATTTAAAAATATAGAAAGGTTTAAAATAAAAGGATGGGGAAAAGATACCAAGAGTCCAAAAGAAAGGGGGTGTAACTGTCATTAATAAAGGGTTATTTCATAATGACCAAGGATTCAATTCACCAGAAAGACATATGTAACCACTTAGAATTTGTACTAAATAACACAATATGAAAATATAGAAAACAATAACTAGACAGAACTACATGGAGAAATAACTCCACAATCACAGCGGAAGATTTTCAAATATTTCTCTTGGTAAGAGATAAAGTGAACCAAAAACAAAAAAATCAGTAGGCATATATTCAATTTGAACAATATAAAGTTGATTCAATGGCCATGAATGGAATATCGTACCCAGCAACTGCAGAATACACATTCTTTTCAAACACACACAGAACACTTACAAAATTCAACCATATTCCAGGACCATAAACAAGTCTCATCAAAGTCCAAGATCTATAGGTAAGCTAAAGAAAGCCTCTATGTTTAGAAATTAAGAAATGCAGATAGTAAAAAATAGACCAACATTTGGATCAAAGAAAAACACTGGAAATCGGACAATATGTTGGTTAAATAACGAAAACATATCAAAATGTGTTGTATACTATACATACAGGGAAATGCACAGCTTTAAATATTTATGTTAGAAGGCTGAAAATTAATGAACTGAAGACCCACAAAAAAGTTTTAATACCAAAAAAAAAGGATAAAAATAATAAGCAAAAATTAACAAAACAGCAAACAGAGCCTCAAACAAGTTCTTTAAAAAAACCAACAAAATTAATATAAAGAGAAAACAGGCACGAATATCCAGTATGGAGAATAGAAACAATGTCATTACAAATGCCACAGATATTCAGTAGGTAAGAGGATAACATGAAGAACTTTATGCCAACAAATGTCAAATTTTAGATGTAATTTCTAGATACATTTTAAGAAAATAATTTATACAAATGAATTCAATAATTATCTGGTAAACCTTTATGGTCATTTAATCACTAAAGATATTGACTCAGCAGTCAAAAATCTTCCCACAAAGAAAACTATAGACCCAGATCATCAGTGAGTTCTATTAGTCATTCAAAAAAGAAATCTTTCCAATTGTACACAAACTTCTCCAGAGATCAGAAACAGAAGGAACAATCCCAACAATTTGTCTAAGGCTAGCATAACTTTTTTTTTTTTTTTGAGATGGAGTCTCGCTCTGTCGCCCAGGCTGGAGTGCAGTGGCGGGATCTCGGCTCACTGCAAGCTCCGCCTCCTAGGTTTACGCCATTCTCCTGCCTCAGCCTCCGGAGTAGCTGGGATTACAGGCGCCTGCCACCTCGCCCGGCTAATTTTTTGTATTTTTAGTAGAGATGGGGTTTCACCGTGTCTGCCAGGAGGGTCTCGATCTCCTGACCTCGTGATCCGCCCGTCTCGGCCTCCCAAAGTGCTGGGATTACAGGCCTGAGCCACCGCGCCCGGCCGGCTAGCATAACTTTTATACCAAAATCTAACAAGGACAGTCTGAGAAAACAAAGCACAAGCCAATTTCACTCATATGCCAAAATCAAACAAATGCACACACGCACACACCCATATGTAATACACAGTTACATATAGAATATATAAAATATAAGCATATAGATAGAATACAAACAATATACTAACCTAATGTATATAAAAATTATAGGTTGAGTTAATAATAGAAAATAAATTAATATAACCACTAAATTAAAAGGTTAAAGAAGAAAAATCATGGAGCTTTTCATATACGCAGGCAAAGCTTTTGATAAAAATTAAACTACTACTGATCATTTTTTAAAAGAAAGGAAAAAAACAACCTCTTAGCTAGCTTAGAATAGACAAGCATTTGATAAAGGTTATCAACAAAAAGCCTACAACAAAGGTAATAATGGCAAAAGATTGAAAGCTTTCCTTCTGAGACTGAGAACAAAGATAGAGCTGCCCACCTTTGCCATTTCTATTCACTATTTCCCTGGAGGTCCTAGACAACCCGGTAAAGCAATGAAAAAAAAAAAAAAAAGATATAAATATTAGAAAAGAAGGAACAAGACTGTCATTATTCAACGTGGATGTATATGACTGTGTATTAGAGAATCAAACAAAAGCCTCAGATAAATGATTAAAGAATAGATTTTAACAAGGTTGCTAAAACCAGTATAAAAAGTAACTGCTTCTATATTCCAGTATCACATGGTTAGTAAGTTGAACCATATGAAATTGCTAATATTTGACTATAGTTGAAGTAAAAAACAGAAATGTCATGTGAGTTCAACCATATGTATATACATAGTAATGACTGATATGGTTTGGATCTGCATCCCCACCCAAATCTCATGTTCAATTGTAATCCCCAAATGTTACAGGTGGGGCCTGGTGGGAGGTGATTTGATCATGGGGCTGGATCTTTCATGAATGGTTTTGCACCATCCTCTTGGTGTTGTTCTTGTGACAGTTGAGTTCTTGTGAGATCTGGTTGTTTTAAAGTGTGCAGCACCTCCCACTTCACCCTATCTTGCTCCTGTTCCCCCTTTGCCTTCCACCACGGTTGTGTCTCCTGAGGCCTCCCCAGAAGCTAAGCAGATGCCAGCATCGTGCTTCCTATAGAGCCTGAGGAACCCTGAGCCAATCAAACTTCTTTTCTTTATAAATTACCCAGTCTCAGGTATTTCTTTATAGCAATGCAAGAACAGACTAATACAATGATATGTGTTTTTATAATAGCACTAAAAAAAGAACTACTTTGGAATAAATCTAGCAAGAGATATCTATGCAAAATTTTTAGAAGAAAAAATAAGAAATGCCAAAAGACATTAAAGATCTAAATAAACAGAGATGTTCCATGTCATTTTTAGAAAACTCAGTATTTATTGACATCAAATTTTGCCCAAATTGATCTCTAGAGTTAACACCTTCAAAAGAAAAAAAACCTCCACGTTATTATTTACTTGTTTGGTTGCGTTTGGTAGGGTGGTATTGGCTTGTAATAGGGTAACTCAAAAATTTATATAAAAATGAAAGGGGAAAGAAAAACGAAGACATACTTGAAGAAGGAGGACCTACCAGATATCAAGTCTTACCAAAGGTTAATAAGAGTGTGTGCTTGGTGGAGAGACAGACTGCTAGCCCACTGGAACAGAAGGGTGGGTGAGTATGTGTGTTTATGTCCCAAGACCTACACAGGTATCAACACACGATACAGGAGACGAGCGGTGTTTATGAAGAACAGAAAAAGAATGGATTACTCAAAATATGGCGCTGGGACAAGTGGATATTTACACGAAAGCAAGTGAAAATATACTCCCACCATCCATTAAAAAAAAAAAAGAAAAAGAAAAAGATCAATTCCAAGTGAGTTAAAGGCCTAAATGCAAAACACAAGTAAAAGCTTTTAGAAAACAAGGATCTCTGCAAGACCTAGGGATAAGAAAGAACTACTTAAACAAGGCACAGAAAGCACTAACCATAAAAGTTGAAAAAATACTATTTTAAATTTAAGAAATTTTGTCCTTCAGTTAAAGAGAAAATCCAAAAGGCCTATACACATATGAAGAAAACTACCCGATTCCATTAATAATCAGGGAAATGCACATTAAAAGAACAAAGAATACTACTTTATATCCATGAGATTTGCAAAAATTATAACCTAACAATACCAAGTGTTGGCCAGAGCATAGAGCTTTGGGAACTTGTTTGCCCTGCCATGGAAATGGGAATTGGAAACAATTTGGCAGCAACTACTAAATTCTATCTATGACCTAGCAATTAGGCCTGTTTCCTGGAGTAATTCTTGCACTAGGTGACAAAGACAAGAACTTCTTAGCAGCATCTTCCATAATTGCCAAAAACCAAAAATAACTCCAAAACGTCAAACTTGCAGAATCAGTGTATGTGTATATATATATATAAAACATATATATATATATAACATATATATATATATCTCTCTCTCTCTCTCTCTCACAGTATATTCATACAACAGAATACTCTAGCAATGAAAAAGAACTACAGGCACACACAAAAACATGGATGAATCTCACAAACAATGCTGAGTAAAAGGTTACAAGAGAATACCAGTATGAATTTATTCATAGGAAGTTTACAAATGCTGAAAATTAAATTATTTTAGTTTATAACATAGGTCTGGTAAAACTGAAGAAAAGGATTATCACAAAAGTCAGGATAATGGTTATCTCTAGAAGAGAAGCAAAAAGGTGTAATGAAAAAGGTAACAGAGCATTTCTAAGGTATTGGCAAGGCTGTTTTTGCTTAATTTGGGTAGTGGTTACCTGAGTAATAACAGCCTTATTCTTTACACAGTATGAACTTGTGTGTGATCTATATAATCGACTAGTTTAATAACAGAGTAAAGCAAATATAAATACACATAAACAAAAATGTTTTGAGTTTTTTAATCAAATTGTGATAATCTAAAACAAACAAAATATATTAGATGTGGTCCAAAATTCAGCTAAGTTGAAACGAAGGATTTTGCTTCTGCACAGTGGCTAATTTCCTTACACAAATCCAAACTGGTTCACTGTTTTACTATCACTGACATGAAACACAGTAAAGAGTTTCAGATGATTCAACCTCATTTAACCCACCATATAAGCCTTAGAACAGTCCGAGAGCTGGCAAACAATAGGCCATAATGTAAAGTAAAAAGGTTACAGATAAAAGAACAACATAATTTGGGGTCACAAGACCACTATTCCTGTTTCCAGGATGAAAACGATGGCAATTGCTATAATGATCATTTGGCTTTTGCCTTGATGAGACTGGATTGAATCACTGTGATTGCCAGGTATTCTATACTGATCTGGCTAATAAAATGAAACATCTTAAAACAACCTACAAATACCCTTTCCTAATAATCCTTTTTTAAAAAGTCTTTAATGTACAGAGTCATGCTTTCAATCAGACCTCAATGTTTCTGAACTTTTGATGGCCTAACACAAAGACTTAAACAGTTCTAAGACTAAGCAAATTGCTCCTGTGGCTTCACGAGCAATGGCAAAATTTTGTCTTTCAGATAAAGCTCTTAATTTGTTTTAAGAAGTTAAAGAATGAGCTTCTCTTAGACATTAGTGGAAAAAAAGACCACTGTGCATCACTCCAGGAGTACAGGGTGTGTGTGTGTGTGTGTGTGTGTGTGTTCGTGGATAGTTTCTCCTAGCTAACCACAAGACAGGAACTTGGAGTCTTAGGACAGGAAGAGAGAAAAGAGGGGAGAAAGTACCCTGAACCAAGTATAGAATTGCCAACCTCTTAACCAGAAGGTTCAATAATTGGGATTTATTTCCACAAAACGAGGAAACTTGTGTTTTTATGAGTATATAAAAGTGTTCCTGTCTGTCTAGGCTTGCACTTAAATAGGAGACTATAAACTCTATTGTCCAGTATTTTACTGAAAACTACGTATGACAACTGTACAGTCCACTGTGACATTCCTACAGCCAAGAAAAATAACTGAAAACACTGAATGCATCAGCGATTCATGATAAGGATTCATTTCTGGAGCAAAAACTGGTCTTGTGAAGAAAGGACCTGTCCCCTTCTCATGCATGGGATTCTACCCCCATCCCATAGACCAGAAGCGCTGCCAGGACATCTCTGCGCTATGCTGTGAGGTGGGGGGTTTAGGGTACCATTGTTATATGAGTTTTATCATTTTAGTTCTGTACATCCTATCTTGGGAAGTAAATTTTTGGTTATTTCTTTTCATTTTACCTTTTCTTCTTGTTTAACTTTAAAATGGAAAAAGAAGCAAATGTTCAGAATAAACTTTACTGTTTAATCCGTTTATGTCTATTCTGAGAGTTGTCAATTATAATAGTAGCACTATTTACAAACTGACTACAAAAGTTAGACAACACAAAAAGCAGACAAACTATTCTCACTAGCACAAGAGGATGAAAAGCAGGAAATAGAAGCAAGTGACATCAGTCTCCAACTTGAGTGCTCAAAGATTATAAACCAAAATATTAAAACATCAAAGTCTGAAATTCCACCTTTTAAAAAGTGAGTTCAAATATAAAGACAAGTTCAAAAAAGGTTTTTTTTCTTCAACTACAGAATCATGAACTTTTTTTTAAGGGGGGGGGGGAAGAGACAAAGTTTTGCTCTGTCACCATTGCATGATCTCGGCTCAATGCAACCTCTGCCTCCTGGGTTCAAGTAATTCTCCCTGCCTCAGCCTCCCAAGTAGCTGGCATTACAGGCATGCACCACCATGCCCGGCTAATTTTTGTATTTTTTTTAGTAGAGACGGGGTTTCACCATGTTGGCCAGATTGGTCTTGAACTCCTGACCTCAGGTGATCCGCCTGCCTTGGCCTCCCAAAGTGCTGGGATTACTGAAGTGAACCATTGCGCCCAGCCTAGTTTGCTTTCTTAAAAGGAAATTTTGGGAACATATGTTAGGTAACAGTCTCTTGAAATAAACTGTATTTTTGAGAGTTAGGCACTGTTACATGCTTGATAATGTGTGCAGGCTTCTAGAGTACTAGATGGAATGAACATTTCTAATATTACCTACATTGTTCTGATCCAGGTCTTTTATAACAAATTTTTAAGAACATGGATTGTCAGGTTATGGACTAGAGACTCTAACTTGCTAAAAAGGTTCCTGGATGGGGGAAAACCATATATTTAAAAAACAAAATAGGAGTGACATCCATACTCTACTAGAAAAGGGACTCTTTCTGTAAGGTGGCTATGAGCAAACTGACAAACAATATGCATCATATCATATACAAATATGTAAATTATTAATTACCTTTCAGGGTTTCCAGCAAGTTTTTGGCTACGAACCAACATATGGCTTCAAAGAAAGGGAATTTGAAAAGATCTGGTGTTTTTAGCCTTTTCTCCATCTCGTAACACCTAAATGAATTTGAAGAAATATTTAATATTAATATTAGCATTTCAAAGTTAGATAAAAGTAACCAACTTGAAAATAAGCAGGTCATGATATATAAGACCAATGAAGTATTTTACATTTCTTAGCAACATCACATTTGGACAAGACTGAATTGTGATCTTATCCAGGTTCTGACTTTAAGGAATTTTACGGTATACTTAAGAATTGTAATGGACTTCACAGAAGATCAAGATCACACCTTTGGATGTGTATCCTAGTTTTAACAAAAGAGATTTTTACGAGGGTTCTACTACAAAAAATAAAACTGTGTGTTTCAGAAAACAGCTCCATGTATCCACAACAGTGCAATACTCACCCAAAAGTTTTATTTAGGCTCAACTAGGTATTCCAGCTCAAGACCACAGTTGGCACGAATTACACAGGAGCCATCCCTCCCTCAGGGACAGCTCAGGTACAAAAAGACAAGATCCACACTTGGTAGGTGTGGGAGCTGTTTAAAGCTGCTTAAAGCCTTATGCCCTGAAAGAGCCACTATCTCTTGTAATAACGCCACACACAGATGCATAGCTTCTAGGAATCTCTACGAGTGTGTCAAGTTACAAGAGTTACCACATTCAGGCAAGTCCAAAGACATGGCTCCCTACTAGGTATTTCTAGTTCTCCCAGTCCTGATGCAGTTTATCAATCAGGAATCATTTTTACCATAAGCAGTGTTACCTAGTAAAAGTCAACACTCATTAGACTATCAGGGGAAGAGAGTTATACAAAGGTCAAATTCTCATACAGAGGAGAAACAGCTATTAATCCTTTACCTACAGCAAAATTAAAGCAGGTGTTTCAATAGTAGTCCTAACTTAGGGTTGCTTTTTTCTAGTACCATATGTCACATCTCAGTCTGACTAGATTTTGTTCATCTCCCTCACTGCAAAAATAGCCAAGGGAGAACACATACATTTTCACAAAATTTTGAAATTTGGAGTATTATCTGAGTAAGTTCCTTTTTTGTTGTTGTTGTTTTAGATTTGAAATGCAAGTATCCCCCTGGCAAAATTTTAAAATACTACTTTTGTTAAAAGCTCTTATTATTATTAATATCTCAGGGACTATTTCCATGGAATCTCAAATAAAACATGCTATTGATTTTTTTTAAGTTAAAAAAAAAGAGTATCCTATTTTTAAAAAGGATAAAAGGTCATTTAAATGCTGACACAAACCTGAGCTGCATGCCAATGTTAAGGTTGTGTAGGAAGTTCCCCCCAAAAGCCATACAGTCCTGAGAAGTGAGCACAGCATGGATCCACCCTGAAATGGTTAAAAATATATAAAGCAGTCATTTTTCAAAATGTAAACCAAATAGGATATCTACCTGTGAAGTAACTCAAAATATCAGTATCAGTTTATTTCATATTTCAGTGCTAGAGAAGTTAATGTTTATTATAATACATAGATTTAATTAAATATTTATTAAATGCCTATTATATGGTAGGCTCTATGCTGAGTTTGAGAAATAAGGTGAAGGTTTTTGTAGTTCTTAGTGTATTTGCTTTTTTCCTTTTAAAAATAGAGATGGGGTCTCAGTTTGTTGCCCAGGCTAGTCTCAAATTCCTGGCCTCAAGTGATCCTCTCACCTTGGCCTCCCAAAGTGCTGAAATTAAGGCGTGAGCCACTGTGCCCAGCCTGTTTTTGTTTTTTAGTTTAAAAACACAACCCAACTTTATATTAAAGATTTTACTCTCAGACCAGCCAAATCTGGTTTGATTTAGAAAAGCACATTTTCCATTAGAGAACACACGAGGATTGGTGGGACACTCCATCGTCCTGGTGTCATCCTGAAATCAGTGCCCTGAAAGGACTAAGCAGAGGAGGATCAGGAGTCAACCTGAGACCTGACTCTGTAAGAAGGAAAAGGTAGATCACCCACATTTAATTATGAAGGGTTATGGTCCTACAAATATAGGAGTTGCCAAAAAATGATATTTTGTATTCCCATACAAATGCTTACAAAGTGAGAACCATTTCTAAGACATGACATCTAACTTTTGAAAAAAGTGTTGGCAGACTTAAAGACTTCACCAGAAATAAATATATACAAACATATTTGTATGCAAATTAGCTTTTAAAATACACAAATCCCATTTTCTTTATATTTTTCATCTTTTGACCCCTCACTGAACTGTAACACAAAACAAAAACCCTCAAAGGACTCACTTTCAAGTGTGCCCATTTCTGTGCTCAAAGGCACAAAGCCTTGAGCTTGACCTTGAAACCACAAATTAGAAGTCTGTGCCAACTCCAAATCCTACACATCAGTGGTTCTCAATAGCGGCAGTACTGCCTGTTCAGGATGTTTTGGAACGTTTAGGGGCTTTTCTGATTGTCTCAATGATCTGGGAGCACTACTGGCATTTTGTGAGTGGGAGCCAGGAGTGCAACATGTGAGACAGTTCCACACAAAATGAAATTGTCCTGCATCACTCGCGACTGTCAAATTTTCCTGCGCATTCATATAGGTACAAAGCCTGTCCTATTAACTATCTCAGCCTAGAAATTAGAACTCCATTATTATATATTATATATATCTGTATATACAGACATGCACACACAGTATTTTTTCACGGTTTTGGCACAATTTCCTGAAATACAAAAATTGTACTGTAGTTTGTTTGAAAGCTTGTCAGTTGCTGACTACCTTGGGAAAAAAAATCACTTTGCCTACAGCAGTGGTTCTCCAAATATGGTCCCCATACCAGCAGTACCTGAATCAGCCAAGAACTTGTTAGAAATGCACATTCTCAGGCCCACTCCAGCTCCACAGAATCTGAACCTTGGCCATGAGGTCCAGCAATCTGTGCTGTAACCAGTCCTCCAGGTGATTCTGATATTCCAGGAAGTATCAGTACCTACACCACTGCTACTGATAGAATTTGTGTTGCCACTAACACACACTTAGATTGATTTCCTTCCTTATGCAATTACCATTTCACTGTCTTCTCTAATGCTGCTGTGCCTAAACAGGCACATACTGAAATAGCATTTCATTATAAATCACCTTTTAATTTCTTTATATTCTAGTTAGGATATTAAATCAATAAAAAACATTATTCTATGAATGTCAATTTATGATTTTGAAGAAGGTACAACAAAATACTTAATATAAAAGCAAGAAGTAGGAAGATTTAAGGGAGGGGCATTCACAATGTGAATCAGTCCATTCACAATGAAAATACTGATACTTATCTAGGCAAATATTCTGGTAGTTCTAAGGCATGTCTTCATTTGTTCAACACACTATTATTATTATATACACCAGAGGCAAGGCTTTCAGCAGGGCCTGTGGAGACAGATCCCTGTGAACTCTACAGTCATTAGGGTCACCAAAACCAGCACACCATTCTCAAAACCACTGGTCTGGACAGTCTATACTCTACATTCATTTACATCTCAAAATGACAGACCTGATACCTATACCTGAGACTACAGCTAAGACTGATACTCAATCCTTTCTTTGAGGGTCTCTCAGGACACACCCTTCGCCTCCTAACTGTCCTAGGACAGCAGCCCAGATTCTTACAGGCTTGGTCTTTAACAGCAATGGAGAGCTAACCATAGTTAAGACTACCAAAATTAAAAACTTTCGTGCATCAAAGGACATTATCAACAAAGTGAGCAGATAACCCACAAAATGGGAGCAAATATTTGCAAATCATACATACTGATATGGGTCTAGTACATAGAATAAAGAATGCTTACAAACTCAACAATTAAAAAGGACAAATAACCCTATTTTAAAATGAGCAAAGGGTTTGAATAGACATTTCTCCAAAGAGAATATGCAAATGCCCAACAAGAAAAATGCTGAGCATCATTACTCATTATGGAAATGCAAATTCAAATCATGACACATCACACCACTAGAATAGAAGGCAATTACAGCACTGGTGAGGGTGTGGAGAAACTGGACTCCAAATACACGGCTGGTGGGAACGTAAAATGGTGCAGCTATTTGGAGAACAGGTCACCAATTCCTCAAGAAGTTAACTGTAGTTAAACCACGTAATGCAGCAATTCTACTACAAGCTATATTTACCCAAGAGAAATGAAAACATACCTCCACATAAAAAATTGTATACAAATGTTCAAAGCAGCACTATTCAAACAGCCAAAATGTGGAAACAACCCAATGTCCACCAACTGGTAAATGGATAAACAAAAGAGGGTAAAGCTGAGTACCCCTTATCCAAAATGCTTGGAACCAGAAGTACTGATTTTTTTTTGGATCTTGGAATATTTGCATTATATACTTACCAGCTGAGCATCCCTAATCTGAAAATCCAAAATCCAAAATGCCTCAGTAAGCATTTCCTCTTGAGGGTCATGCAGATGCTCAAAAGCTTTCAATTGTGGAGCAGTTCAGGTTTTAGACTTTTGGATTTGGAATGCTCAACCTGTATATCCCACAATGGAACATTACTGGGCCATGAAAAGATGAAGTAATGATACATGCTACAACATGGATGAGCCTAGAAGATAATAGGCTAAGTGAAAGAAGCTAGATGCAACAGCCCACATGTTGTATGATTCCATCTACATAAAGTATCCAAAGAGGCAAATCCACAGTGACAGAAAGTACATTCGTGGTTGCCAGGGGCTCAGGGGAGGTGGGAATGCAAAGTAACTGCTAAAGAGTACGGGGTTCCTTTTTGAGACAAGGAAAATGTTCTAGAATTAGTAGTTGGCTTTTAATTAGAACCTCTGGCTTTAACATGTTTGGAAAGTAGTTTTTATGACATTTGTTTGCCCAACTTTATTAATCTACTAAAAACCGCTGAGTTGTAAACTTTAAAAGGGTGAATATTATGGTATGTGAATTTTTTCTCAATAAAAATAAAAATGAAGGCAAATGATATAAATACAATGCCAAAAGAAGTCCTAACTAGAAGAGAAAACCTCTAAGGAACAAAACCTAAAAAGTCCAAGATCAGAATTATTTCTTAACAAATGTCTCCTGACCTCGTGACCCGCCCGTCTCGGCCTCCCAAAGTGCTGGGATTACAGGCTTGAGGGAGGCGGAGCTTGCAGTGAGCTGAGATCCGGCCACTGCACTCCAGCCTGGGCGACAGAGCGAGACTCCGTCTCAAAAAAAAAAAAAAAATGTCATAAAAACTACTTTCCAAACATGTTAAAGCCAGAGGTTCTAATTAGAAGCCAACTCTATGTGACTGAGTATCAACGATGGTGAGTAGGGGATGGGATGAAAACCTTACCTGTAGGAACAAATAAGGTATGTCCCTGCTTTACGACACATTTGTAGCATTTATCCACCTTATCTCCAAAGAACACCTCACTCTGGGTCACAGATGAACTCCAAGATTCATAACGTGCCAAATTTTCATCTGCTGGCTTTATTAAATAAAAAATCTTCTCACCCTAAAAGGAAGTATCATACTATTTTTGAAAAAGGAAAAGCCACACTTAGGCTAGCCTACATTGATGCAATTTCCCAATACAAGGATACAAATTAAATTAAATAATTATCAGATTTTTTTTAGGTTCAAAAGACGTATTTCACACACCTGATCAGTAGCTATTGCCCTTAGTAAACATTTTCATGTTTAAAGCTCCCCCTCCTCGACTGACAAGGAGTCAATAAAGTAGTGTTGAAGAAATAGCTGCAAGACAGGAAGGCAGAGAAGCACAAACATCCCACTGACCTCCTCTCATTGTCAAGTAGAGAAGTAAATATGTGTTGACAGGCCCACAGTCATCTCTGCAAGCTTTGCCCTTTCTACTAAGATCCATAGCATAATGATTATTTTTAAAAATCTATAAATAAACTTCCTTTAATAAACTAATTCTTTGCTTCTTCACGAAAAAAAAAAAAAAAAAAAAAAAAAAGGAACCCAAGGACCCAGCATCAAATATAGCCCAGAACATTGCTGAGGCACAAGCATTTGATATAGATGAAGACTGAGTTTCTACATCAGTACTCTGCAATAGAACTTTCTGTGATGATGGAAATGTTTTGTATCTGTGCTAACCAATACAGTAGTCATTAGCCACATGTGGCTACTGAGCACTTGAAATGTGCCTAGTATAAACAAGGAACTGAATTTTTAATTACATTCCATTTTAATCATTTAAATTTAGTCACACATGGCTAGTGCTAACTGTTTTGAACAATGCAGCTCTAGATAAAGCAAGGTGAATATAAATTGAAAAGAATTGGTTTTTTGTTTGTTCGGTTTTTTGAGATAGAGTTTCATTCTGTTGCCCAGGCTGGAGTGCAGTGGTGCAATCACAGCGCACTGCGGCCTCAACTTCCTGGGCTCAAGTGATCCTCCTGCCTTAGCCTCTTGAGTAGCTGTGACTACAGGGATGAGCCATCATGCCTGGCTCCTTTTTTTATTTTTATTTTTAGAGACAGGGTCTCACTATGTTGCTCAGGCTGGTCTTGAACTCTTGGGCTCAAATAATTTTCCCGGGTTGGCCTGCTCTCAAAGTGCTGGGATTATGGGTGTAAGCCACCACACCCAGCCAAGAACTGGTATTTTTATGGCATTCCTGACTTATCCAACAAGCTATCCTAGCCCAACATTAAGGCCAGAAGCAATTATTACTGTAATTTTGCTCCTTCATAGATGTTTAATTCAGGGATTAAAGGATAATTAACTAGGGGGAAAAGAATCAAAAAGAGACAAAAGCCTAAAAGAAACCAACTTAAAAGATGAGGGCAGAAAGTAAATCTAATATAAATTTAGAAGTCAAGGCTCTTCCATTATTTGAGATTTTTTTTAAAAATCGTACGTTTAAAGGCAAAGTGAGAGTTCCTGGTTAAAAAGTAAAAACAAAAACAAACAAACAAAAAAACCACTTCCCCTTTTACAAGTAACATTTATAATGAGTATACCACTGAAAAACTAGGGCTATCTGTTTGTCAGTGAGAGAACAAAAAATACCCTAATCTTACCCAGAGGACATGGTACCAGACTGAAGTTCCACCGAAGTCAATGTGGAAATCTGTATAGCTGTCTTGAACTCCCATTAAGCAATATTTCTGAACAAACGGCTTGGGAAAGACTGAATCATCTGGCCAATAATTTTCTACCCAGGAAAGTTTTTTGGCTATATCAGGGACCTCCACCAATTCAGACATCCTTTTAAAAAAGAAACACACACACATACCCACATCATGCAAATTAAAAATTCTTAAAAACTGCTTCTCCCATCTATTCCCAAACCAAATAATTAAATGGAACTTTAGGTTAACAACAACACTTAAAAGTTTAAAATACATGTTTTTTGTTTTTGAGACTCAGTCTTGCTCTGTTGCCTAGGCTGGAGTGCGGTGGTGTGATCTCGGCTCACTGCAAACTCTGTCCTGCCAGGTTCAAGAGATTCTCGTGCCTCAGCCTCTCTGAGTAACTGGGATTACAGGCATGTGCCATCACACCCAGTTGATTTTTGTATTTTTAGTAGAGAAGGGGTTACACCATGTTGGCCAGGCTGGTTTTGAACTCCTGGCATCAAGCAATCCACCCACCTTGGCCTCCCAAAACGCTGGGATTACAGGCATAAGCCACCGTGCCCAGCCACAAATTTAAAATACATCTTATTTCTAAACATCTCTGAGCGTCCCAATGCAAAATTTATAACACTGCTACCACTGGACAACTTTAGAAGTCACAACTATGTTTCTTCCTAAAATAAATACATCATTAAACTACATTTAGCTAACACTCAGAATGCTAAACCAAAATGCCGAGAACTACTCACTTTGTATCTGAAAATTCAAGGCTGATCACATTTAACACTTTTGGTCTGTTAGGATTCATGAAGTATTTAACATAATTGTGAAGTGTCATCTTGCTGTCTGCCTGTCTCGCCACATCAATGACATCTATCACTTTGTCACCACCTGCAGAGAAAAATTACAGTCTTCTTATTGGACTTTTAAGAGTTACATCAGCAGATGCCCTAATCAAAAAATATCTTAACTTAGTATGATATTTAAACCAAGTATAAAACTATGTAGTCTAGACAAAGATTTTCCCTATACTCTTAATTTCCCAAGTTCAATTGGACCTTTCAGGAAAAAAGGGACAATTTTTCAGAGGAAAAGGAAAGCAGTGAGACAGAGTTGCATAATTTACACCAAACATAAAAATGTATACGGCTTATAAAGCTTTCTGTATAGCAATGATATCTTGGTGTACAGCTCATAATGACAAAAAATACATTACATTGGCATGTAGAAATTGTGCAACATTTTCTGGATTTCAGTTTTCTCAGGCATAAAGTGGGGAGATTGACTTTTCCCTTTCACTTTTGTAACACTTAAAATATTCTAAGGCTATTATTTCAAAAAAAACACATGACTCATTGGGGAATTAGCATGCAAGTTGACCAGGGTATTTTCTGCCCTCCTGGTATTGTCTTCTAATATTCTCCTTCAAGAAAAAATTAGTGATTGGGAAGCAAAAATCAGTTCACATTAGTACCAGTGTCCGAAGGCCTGAGTTCCAAATTGTGATTAATTTATAGTTTTCGTATAAATCCATGAGGTAATGTTTACAGACCACTGCACTGCTACACTAGGAGGCACAAATAGTTTGACAATGGACTATGGGATAAGGTAGAATTCAAAATATGGTAATACTTAACCAATTTGAAATAAAAAAGCAAATAAATGCCATTTTCTTACTTTAATGCAACTTCATATAGGTTTAGAAAGTCTTGCCTTATAGACTTCTTTATCTTCAGGAAGTAACACAGTTCTGTTCATAGTATTTAACTGAAGTGCTCTGCAGTACCAAAAAGTTAGCTACCAAGCAGTTTGAGCATTTTTTTCCTGCACATGTATTACACTAGCTATTTGTTTTACAGTTGTTATCTATGCAAATAGGTTCAGGTTAATCCTTAGCCCCATCCTCGTACTTGTCAAATACTCAAATTTAGCTGAATGTGAAGTTACAATATTTAGATAGATTTCCTCAGTGAAACAATAATCTATGAGAATTATTAACCAATGGCTCAATAAAGGGACAAGTTCTTAGATATTCCATGCTGAGGAGATAATGTAGTAAATATACAATTTTGAGTCAGAATAGATTTGGGATCTAATCTACTGCTGACAAGGAGTAACATCTACATATAGTCAGCTTTATCTATAAATATGATGAGAATGAATGAAATGACTGAAAATGTCAACAACGTGGCAAGGAGTAAAGGGTTTCCCCCTTTATTTCTCATGTCTTTCTGTTTCTTTGGGAAATTTTCAAAATCACAAATTAAGTCCAGACATCATTAAATGGCAATATTCACCAAGTCATTACTATAAAAACAGGATTGAAAATGATCTGCTCTTTTTACCACCTTTCCTCGAAGCAACAGCAGGTCACAAAGCAGACTATAGAGGACTAACTGTGCAGCTGGTATATTGGGATCTGGGAATTTTGCACCTGTATTCTACAGATGCCTACAATAATCAAATTTTCCAGTATCTTCTTCCTGGTATCTATATCTATCCCTCAGTAATGATTTTCCCTAAGCAAGTATCAGAAAACTTAATGGCACAAAAGAAAGCAGCAGGATGAGGCTGAGTAAATAGGAACAAGCAAAATGTGTCATTCTGTTTTTCTGGCAGCTGTAGGTCTGCTGAGAAAAATTAGTTTTCCATATAGATGATACTGAGTCTCATTTTTCTGAGCAGAAAACTAAACTAAATTGACATTTCTTCATTTAACCTTTAATATTACCAGGACTATCATTTTTACTTTCACCACGTTTTCCCAGGTACTTAAAGAAATAAAGTTCGTACCTACATAACGTTCCACATCCATCACAGAAAATGTAGGTGGAGGGAGCCTGAGTCCTAGATCATCTAATTTAGGGACCATAATAGGGACATCAAATCCATGTTTCTCCAGATATCTTTGTGTCAGCTGGCTGCCATGCATCTTTACAATTATTTCATCGGCACTAAGGAAAAACATAAGAATAAAAATGTCATTTTTATTGGTAAGTTCAGTTTAAAAAAAATACTGTGGTGATGGGTTAATTCATATACTGGATTATCTATATCACTGGATCTTAACCTATCATATCTCATTCTTCTTTTAATGACAAATGTTTTATAAATCTCCCTTTGCTATCCTAAACTAAAATTTATAATGTAATATACATAATTCAATACATATAATTAGAAATATATATAAAGTGCTCTAAATGCAAAAAGAAAAACCCAACCTAGTTTATAGTAAAATATGTACAAGTTGAGTATCCCTAATCCAAAAATACAAACTCTAAAATGTTCCAAAATCCAAAATGTTTTGAGTGTTGATATGATGCTCAAAGGAAGTGCTTATTGGAGCATTTCAGATTTTCAGATTAGGGATGCTCAGTTGCTAAGTATAATGCAAATGTTCCAAAATCAAAAAAAAAAAAAAAAAAGAGTCTGAAATCGTTTCTGAAACACTTCTGTTCCTTAGCTTTTTGGATAAGGAATACTCAACCTGTATTTCAGTATGTAAACTACACTAGAAGACATAATAAAATAATAGGATGCTTACAACTAGTTGTAATGAATGGTTAGATTTAAGTTAAGTAGAAACACCAGAAGCCACTTGATACAGGCTGTGTAGAAATTTGGGAGAACAAAAGGTAGAGTGTGCATTAGAATAAAAACTAGTCAGGCCAGACGCGGTGGCTCACGTCTGTAATTTCCAGCACTTTGGGAGGCTGAGGTGAGTGGATCACCTAAGATCAGGAGTTCGAGACCAGCCTGACCAACATGGTGAAACCTCGTCTCTACTAAAAATACAAAAATTAGCTGGGTGTGGTGGTGGGCATCTGTAATCCCAGCTACTTGAGAGGCTGAGGCAGAAGAATCGCTTGAACCTGGGAGACGGAGATTGCGCCACTGCACTCCAGCCTGTGTGACAAGAGCAAAACTCCATCTCAAAAATAAATAAATACATAAATAAATAAAAACAAAAACTAGTCAGATTTTATCTGACTATAAAATTCTATACAACTATCTAAAGTCTAATGGAACACAGAACAATTAATTCTTATTCTGCATACTGGAAGATGACTAGCATCCCTGGTCCCTGCCCACTGAGACAAGTGTCCAAAACGCTCCCATTGAAAACTACCGATTTAAATGATCCGTTATAACCAGTATTTAGTAAGTCTTTTTTTTGAGATGGAGTCTCACTCTGTTGCCCAGGCTGGAGTGCGGTGGCACGATCTCAGCTCATTGCAAGCTCCGCCTCCTGGGTTCAGGACATTCTCCTGCCTCAGCCTCCCGAGTAGCTGGGACTACAGGTGCCTGCCACCACGACCAGCTAATTTTTTGTATTTTTAGTAGAGATGGGTTTCACTGTGTTAGCCAGGATGGTCTTCATCTTCTGACCTTGTGATCCGCCCACCTTGGCCTCCCAAAGTACTGGGAATACAGGTGTGAGCCACCGCACTGGGCCTAGTAAGTCTTAATACCAGGTAGTAACTTTAAGCCAAGAATGGTTGGATCTCCAGTTGCCCTCTCTGATGACCAACAGATTACAGGCATTACATTAACATAAGTGTAGTTTGTCCCTTTGCCCACCAGATCTCTTCCAATGGGGCATTCCAGTTTTTACCTCCCAATTGCTCGCAGGATATAGCTGCTATACATTCAAAACTAAGTGTGACACTTGCCTTAAAGGTTAAAACACAATAGTCTCCACTTCTACAATCAGATCTTAACTATCTGATGTCACCTGCTGCCTAGGTGGCAAGAAGACAGGAGAAAAAGCAGATGCTGGTTCTCCGAATTACTGGGCTCCCATCTTCCAATCCTCTCCATAAGGCAACGGCAAGTCTGAGGCCTAAGAAAACTAAGAGTCCTCTCCTAGATATTCTTGTTCTTCTTCACTTGACTCATCTACTGAACTGGAGCTCTGTATTACCTCTCAGTTTCCCCAATAAGCATCCACAACTGTCCCTCCTTCCCCCAACCTCTGAGGATTAAATAATTCCTTCAACTTCAATCTAAAGAAGAATTTTAAATCACTTGTATTCCCTGATCTCAAATGTTTGGTGTTTTACTTCCTCTTTTGATCAAACATATATAATGACAAGTGTTTAAAATATAGGTACATTTTTTGCAAGAGGAAAATCTGGAGACAAACTAAACATATATCATATGGGGATGGTTAAGCAAATTATGGTACCTATAGATTACTGCATACTACACAGCATTTAGGAAGTGAGGTAAATCTATGCATAGGTATGGAAGGATATCTGAAATATAAGAGTAAAAAAGGCAAATTGTACAACACTATGCATAACATAATCCCATTTTAAGAACATTATATATATCCATACATCCATATACACAAATGTTTTAATGTTTTTATGTAGAAAAGGGTCTCAAAAAACTTACACTAAGTCTTAAAATAGGGGAGGGGAAAGATAACTCATTCACTTTATACGCTTCTGTGTTAATCATATTGAGTATGTGTAATTTAACAATTATTGCTATTCTACTATGGTTTGAAATGATATAAAGCTTTATGGCATTAAAACCCAAAGATCCCGAACTAATGGTAATTACATTTCGGACATTTGTGATCATCTCTATAACCTGTTCTCATTTGTGGTCACTGGCAGTAAAGTCACATAAATTATTAGGCCAGTGTTTCTAACACTACATTTTTGTGTCAGAAACCTATTTGGAAAAAAAAGAAAGCTATAGCTCCTCTCCCTGAGAAATGGACACTCCCAACTGACACTAAATTATACATACCATTCATTTTAGGGAGCTCACAAACCTCTCGCAGGCCCACCAACAGAACCAGACTGAAAACTTTGGGCCTAGGTGCCAAACCAATCAAGCATGAGCCAATAAAAAAGAAAACATGCGAACATTTCTCCTACAACTTGGAAACTGATAAAAAAGAATATTTGAGAATAGGGTATTTAACACCACAAAAATCATGTGGAAACACTACATTTTAAATATGTGTTCTTTCTGTCTCTCAACAGACCTGAATGATAAGCCAATGATGCTTATCATTATGTTTCTGTGTAAGGATTAAGGGGCAGGGGGCTAGAGAGGAATTCTAAAGACTAAGGAGAAATAGCAGGGGTTTTATCATTTCAGGATCTGAAATAATTCCATAATAAGCTGCATGTGATACTGTGATTTAAATTTAAATTGTGCTTCCCCTCTTTAACAAGCCTGGCTATGATCTTGTGTAAAAGTCTATTAAGCATTATCACTTGAAATAGATGTCAGGCAGTGAGTAGGAAATGATCCAAATTAGCATGATTAAATGCTTTATAATGCTTTCGACTCTCTTTGAGCCAGACAACTCAAATATATTCCATTATTTTTTTAAAAATCAAAAAGCCCACTCCTGCAGTGGTTGTGTGTGCTTCTGGTGGACCTAGGGCAAAGATGCATATAAAAGCAATGGAGAAAAAGCAGAGTTGGGAAAACAGGAGAAGGTGAGGCAAAAGAAAAAAAAACAGGCAGCAGCTGCATATCATAAGGAACCAAGTACTGGGAACAACTCCCTCAGGTTAGCGTATTTCAAACTTTTTGGACTGTGGCCCACACCTAAATGTTTTTATAGGGTGACCCAGTGTGCATATACATGTAACAAAAGTTCCAAGAAAATATGCTTACTTACTTCCACCTATTACTTGGAATGTACTGATACTTTTCCATTTCATTAAGGAAGTAAAAAGGTGAAAAGGTGGCTGAGGACAATAATGGGTTGCAGCCTAAGTTTGAAAACATTGCCTTTACGTAATACCACTCTATGAGACGACATTCTTACATTCTTACGTTTTCTTTTATCAGAGTAAGTTTCCATACCTTGGGAAGACTCGAGAGCGTAATTCCTTAATGAAAGTTCTAGTTCCAGCTTGCACTGGTTTGGAACCATCATCAATTTCTGTGTAGTCATGCCTGTGCCAGTTCCTCCTCTTTTTCACTGGATTTTTAAAAGATTTAAAAAAAAATGATTTTGGTAACTGGTGATACTATATGCTTTCTAATCATTATATCCAACATAATCAGAAATAACAATTGTAAATACATTAAAAACATTCGAGTTTTTTTTGTTTGTTTTTAAGACCACACACGTTTATATATATTTGGATTAAGAAAATGAATCACAAGCCATATAAAATTGAGATAAATTGGAAAACTCTAAGGTAAGTACCATGTCTATTCCCAGCTGCCTAAAACAAAAGATCCATTAAAAATCCATGGCGTGAATTTCCACCATGGGTCGGAAGGATGGAAGACAAAGGTTTTCCTGCAACTTTCCCAACCACCTCCCACCAGTGCAGCGAGTGCTCCCATGGTTGAGAATCAAATACAGGTGTGTTTCTAAACACTGGAACAAAGCGGTCTTGCTGCCACATGAGTGGAGCCCGGAGCTCGGATTCTGAAATCCAAACCCAGGCCTGCCATCACCAGGCTGCGTGGAGAATGAAGACAGGGAGCCAGGCAGATGGTCTCTCCATGCATCCATCTTAACATGCAGCCATGGGAAGGAAACTGGGATGGGAGTTGTGTCCCTCCCCAAAACTCATTTCTTTGGTTGCCTGATGTCAACTCCTGCCTTAGACATCCCATCCCCAACTCTTTCTCCTTCGTTTTTATCCCTTCATGTTACACCCAGTGAATGCTGCTTCATTGTCTTAAAACCGAAACAGAAATGGGGAGGTAGGTAGCACGGATGGGGAGTGCATGAACTCTACAGGATGAGGGTGCTCTGCACTAGCTCCTCTAAAACCTGAGTCCTCTGTTCACTCTGCACACACATCACAGAGGGCTGCCGGCCGGCGGCCAAGGCATTTGGTGAGGGCCCCATCTCGTGGACCCTCCAGATGCCCCTTCATCCTCTCTGAGCTTGAACACCGGGGCTTGAAAGGTGGCCAAAGAGCTGGCGAGGACACAAATATGGGGCATTCAAACTCCTAGGAAAGATCACAATTTTGCTCCCACGCCCAGGGGACTAGGAGTGGGGTGAAAGAGCCCATCGTAATAGAGCGAATGTGGATCCTTATCCCCAGAGGTAGAATCATTTTACCCAGTACCAGAAACACCAGCTTCCAGTTCTTGTTTTTACAGTAACTCCTGATAGCAGACCTTGCCCCCTCCCACTTCCAGTACCCTCTGCCCCTTGCAAAGGGGCCACAAAGTGCATGCACGGCTAACCGTGTGGATGCTGCCCACAGCCATGGCCACTCACCCCTCGCTCGTGTGCACAGCCTCCCCACATATATACACAGGTACATGTAACGCATGGTGGCCAGAGAGACATTTACACTGTGAGTGTGAGGCCCGGCTTAGGCCTGCATCCTTGGGCAGGGTCTGCCCCTTGGTCCCAGGGTCCTAAGGCTGCTCTGCAACCAGCCCCAAGCCTTAGTGTTTTATCCTGAGGATGGAGGGGTTGAAAACACTCAAGTTTTTAATGCATTTCCAGGCCTGAGAATTTTGCTTAATGTAATGCTGCAATTAGAGACAATTGTAACTGTGGATTTTTAAAACCTACTCTTTTTATTTCAAAATATTTAAAATTAAAGCAAGGAATTCAAATCAGCAGATGGAGCCTTTTATAATGTCCACACTTACAGATACTATACAATTTCCAAATTATATACAATTATGATTTTCATCAGAACATTAGGTCCTAATGATTATCCAGATAATCCAAATCATCTTCTCAGGACAGGGCCTTCATCTCACATAAGAAATCTATTCTAATAGCATCATTCCTCCCTCTTTCATGTGAAGACTTATCCCCAAATAAGCACAGTTATACTGACATAAAAAAGAGCAGGTGACTGAGTCATAATTAAAGAAAGACGGGTAGGATGACAAAATAAATAACTTCATTCATTCCAATGCTAAGACCCTGTAATTCTACAGCTCTGGAAGGCTATGACCTTGAGTAGTCACAGCAATTGAAATCAGAAGACTTGGATTTGATTCCTAGTTCAGCCAATAGCTTTCTCTGCAACCTTGGGCAGGTCACTTAACACCGCTGGATCCAGATTCCTCAATGTAGGAATTAAGCGGTGGATTAAACTGCTAATTTTCAAACTGTGTGGAAGAACCCTTCACAAAGGGGCGATGGAGAAAAAGCCAAGGGTTAATCTCTGGACCTCATTCCTCTTTCCAGCAGACTGGCACTACCTACAGCTCTTGTGCGTTCTATCAATGTACAATTTCAGTTTTAATTTTTTTTTTAAGCTTGAAAATTACTCTTAAGCCTAAAACCTCTATGAGTCTGGAAAATGTACTGACGTCTGCAATTTATTTAGAAATGCATCCAAAAAAGTAAGATGGGTAGACAGAACAGTTACATGGATAGACATGTGGTAAAGCATATAATGAAAATGTTAATAACAGTAGAATCTAGATGATAAGGCTTATAGGTGCTTGCTGTAAAATTCATCCAATTTTTCCTATATGTTTGAACATTTTCGTAACAATAATGTTTTGGGGAAAACAACTTTATGATTCCAAGTTATTTTAAACCTTTCCTGCCTTACAAAGATCATAGTAATACAAAAACATTGGGTCCTCACGTGAATAAGAAGTCACAATAATTAATAAAGGTGGAAATCAGGCTTATTCCTATCTAAGAGTCTAAAACAAGATTCCCAAGTAACTTATGGCAGCCAAATCTTCAATATGGAAGAGGTCAAGTTCCACTAAAAAAACCCAAAAAAACCAAAAAACTCACAAGAAAAATTTAGAATCACAAAGCAAACTTCCTAGGAAATTCCATTGAGGCATCCTTTGCATGTTATTTTTTCTCATTTAAAATCACTCCTAAAATTTGAGTGTATTTAATTCCAGATTTTTTTCAGCTATATATAGATACACAACTCCATTTCTTTTTTTTGAGATGGAGTCTTACCCTGTTGCCAGGCTGGAGGACAATGGCACGATCTCGGCTCATAGAAACCTCTGCCTCCCAGGTTCAAGCAATTCCCGTGCCTCAGCCTCCCGAGTAGCTGGGACTACAGGCGTGCACCACCACACTCGGCTTTTAGTGTTTTTTTTTTGTATTTTAGTAGAGATGGGGTTTCACCATGTTGGCCAGGATGGTCTCAATCTCCTGACCTTGTGATCCACCCACCTTGGCCTCCCAAAGTGCTGGGACTACGGGTGTGAGCCACCAAGCCCAGCCCATAACTCCATTTTATCTTCAACTGGGATCACAATGTTTATCCTGCTTATCTTTCTTATTATATCACAAGCATTTTCTCCTTATTAAATATTTAAAACAGACTACAATTTTAAGATGTAGATATACCATATTATAATCATTTTTTTGATTCTTAAGTATTTAGTTCATTCTGAATCTTTCTTCAAAGTTGAGATTCATGTTTGTATATGTTTCCCTGATTAATTCCTCAGAATAAATTCTAAGAAATGCTAGAAGAAAGATCAACATTTTAAAGATAATTGCTACATATCACAAAACTGCTTCCAAAAAACTGGTACTAGTAACTTACTTTCCTTACCAGTACTATACAAGAACCGTATTTCATACCCCTGGGTAAACAATGGGCAAAAGTACTTTTTTTTTTTTTAAAGCAGTCCATTTGATAGGTAAAGTATGATACTGCATTTTAAAATTTTCTTTCTTTTTTAAGACAGGGTCTCCCTCTGTCACCCAGGCTGGAGTACAGTGGCGCAATCACAGTTCACTGCAGCCTCGAGCTCCTGGGCTCAAGCAATCCTCCTACCTCAGCAACCCCAGTAGTTAATTTTCATTTTTGCAGAAGAGATTAATCAGTGAAGTGCATCAGCTTTGGAATTAGATGGCTAGGGATTCAAACTCCAACTCTGCCAAATAGCTACATAAAAGGGCTAGCTAGATCATTTTTCTCATTTCTCACACGGGGTTGTTATAAATATCGAAGAAGACAACATAGGTCAAGTACTTACTTACCCACTATAGTGCCTACCATATAATAAGCTGCCAATCACTATCATTTCCTTTTAAATGTGCTGACTTGGAGGAGGTTAACAGAAGGATACAATTGTCCTATTGGGCCAACATGCTAATCATAAAATCAGCCACTGTATAACAGCTGACTGAATTTCTTAAAGGAAGGAGGCTAGTGAAGGAATATTTTAGTAATGGTTAAAGGGAAAGGAGAAAATTTTGTGTTTGGATTGCATGTGCCTAAAGAAGATAGAGAATATATATTTAAGTTATTTGGCTGTTTTTTGATACCTGCCCTCAAATAGAGTTCTTAATTCCCATTAAGAGGGTCAAGTCTAAATTCACCATATTAAGTAGTTATTATACTGGCTAAATGGTATCAATAATAAGGACTCCTGGGGATCTCTGAAACCAACAGGAAACCCAGGTAGCAAGTAAGACAGGCTTAATAGGCCTGGCGCAGTGGCTCACGCCTGTAATCTCAGCACTTTGAGAGCCCGAGGCGAGACCAGCCTGGCCAACACGGTGAAACTCCATCTCTACTAAAAATACAAAAATTAGCCAGGCATGGTGGCACACACCTGTAATCCCAGCTACTCGGGAGGCTGAGGCAGAAGAATTGCTTGAACCTGTGAGGCAGAGGTTGCAGTGAGCCAAGACTGCGCTACTGCACTCCAGCCTGGGCGACAGAGCAAGACTCCGTCTCAAAAAATAAAAAAATGAATTAAAAAAAAAAAAGGCTTAATAGCAGAGGGAAAGGGATCAAAAGGGATTAACCAAGTTGCGAGTAGAAGTGGAGGAGGAGGGAAGGTGAGCCTTAAATCAAGATAAAACAGATGACTGGATTTTGGGCATTTTCCCTGCAAGTACTCAGAGTTGGACGTCTGCCCAGAAGATAGCCAATGCCTGGTCTTACGTTCTTCAGGGATGAGAAGCATAGGCAAACTTCTCTCTGAAGCATAATTATTCACAGTGAAGTCGCGATCCATTATGGATTGTGTAATCAATTTAGTGAGTATAACACGTTTTTTACAAAATTAAATCATATAGGAAAAATAAATAATGCAGTGTATCACATTATTCTGCCTCATAGTAACTTAATATTTCACAGAAGTTAAATTCAAATTATTTCATTTTGGGACTATATACTTAAATTCTAAACTAAAACTGCTATAAATTTTAGTTAAGTCTCCCTTGAGATAACAACACCATATTATTTATTTACTTTCTCCAAGAGTTACTCCCAGTCAACAATTATTTCAAGTTATATATCACATACTCAGTGCTAGCCAGAGAAAGATCATTTAAAAACATTTATGACAATAAACTAGTCAATTACACATGTAACAGTTCTACCAATTTGCTAACCTCAAGTTTTATGCTGTATACTTAACAAAAGGAATAGCCTCTATTTTAAAAGGAAATACTTTAATGTATTCAATTAGCTTAAATTTTTAAAGTATCTTACAAAGACATTAGAAACATTACTAATATTTCTAACAAAACAAATGAGCAGTCAGTTGCCAGTAAGTCTCTTTTGAAAAAATATAACTCTATATAAATGTCTACTCTATTGGAAAAAACTACTAGGGAAAAAGCTGCATGTAAAATAAAGAGGTCATGTAAGTTACCTAAAACCAACCCACCAAGTGTGTATATCAAGGTATGTTCAGGCAAAGGTTTTAAAACGACAAAGCCTATAGTTTTCCCTTTAATTCTGTGAATATAAAAGTGCTAGTCTGCAGCCTAAAATGTCAAAATAGTTATTAAAGGCCAGGTGTGGTGGTTCATGCCTGTCATCACAGCACTTTTGAGAGTCTGAGGCAGAGTTCGAGACCAGCCTGGGCAACAAAGTGAGACCTTGTCTTTACAAAATATCAAAAAATTAACTGCGCGTGGTGAAGCATGCCTGTGGTCCCAGCTACTCCAGAGGTTGAGGCAGGAGGATCACTTAAGCCCAGGGGGTCAAGGCTACAGTGAGCTATGATAGCACCACTGCACTCCAGCATAGGTGACAGAGCAAGACCCTGTCTCGAATTAAAAAAAAAAAAAAAAAATTATAACATAATCCAAGCCTTTTTCTCTCATATTTGCACAATAGCAATATTTCAATGTATTCTTCTGAAGCATCTGTAAAAGATTCTGAAGCATCTGTAAAAAGCTGAAAATACATATCATTTTAAGTGTGATGTTGGTCCACTCCAAAAGATGCCTGAGGGTTCCCTGGCTTTGCTCTCCCTTCTTAGAAACAAGAGTGTGGTCAGAAACACGGTCTGGTGTGTCCTTGTATCTCTACTTCCTCAGATCTCAGAAAGGGGTTTCAGGCAGAGAGGATGGCTGGGCAGGACTCCAGGCCATACTCAATATAGCAACCAAATTCAGAAAATATAAGTAATATTTTAGCTTATCAACGCTCTCATTTTCTCCTTAAAATATAAGGCATATGAGTGTATTGAAGTCTTATTCTGCATACTCTCCCAAAATACTACTGAAGATCTTCTATTTGTGAAGAGAGCAAAACAAGCGAAATCAGATTCCAGAAACAGAAAAATTTTACTTTACCACACTTCTCAAATTGAAAGATACCAAACTATGTAGTTGAGTTTGGGGACTCTGCACTGGCAATTAAGACTGACAGTACATTCTCCCCCTTAATCTTTTGACTTAATGAGACAAAAACAACAACCTAAATACCTTGAGCAAAATCTGTCCCTACAGTTCTTGATGGATATAATATAACTCGTCAGAGTATCATTAAAGTATCAACATGTACATGTAAATTTGAAATCTCGATTTTTCTGAAATGTCAATTTTTATTTAAGCATCTAGTACTTACTCAAGGAGGAACCGTGTAAAACTGCACAGTTGGGACAGTGATACAGGTCAATGTCAACAGCATGATGTTCTTCTACTCCAACACAGCTAAGACAAAGAAAAACAAAATCAATATGTAAGTAAGTTGAAAATATTCACTTAACTATAATACAGTGGATGGAATTTAGCTGAGAAATGTACAACCGCCTCACCAACACATTTTTGTAGAGCAGAGAAACACATATAAAGATAAATTTTATTCTGTTCTCTACAAACTTGCTAAGTGAGCATGAGGGAGAATATATTATACTCAAAGTAATTCTCTCCTAGCAGCAGTAGAGACATCAGAAACAACAAAATAAGTCATAAAATCCTCAACCATTATGTAAATGTCACCTGTTATAAAATGTCAATAAAATGAGTCAAAAGATATATTAAAATGTGAACCACGATAATACAATATGACACAACTTGTGGGATGAAGAACTTGTAAACAGAAACATATAGCTCTAAATGCATCTGTTAGAAAAAAAGAGGCTGAAATTAATAAGCTACGTATCTACCTCAAGAAGTTACAAAAAGAATAGACAAAAAACCTTAAAAAATGCAAGTTCTATCAAATATTCAAGGAACAAATAAATCTAATATTATATCAAATTTACTCCAGAGAGCAGCAAAAAAGGATTTGCTTCCTAACTCATTTCCTGACAGCATAAGTTCTTGGTACCAAAACTTGGAAAGAATTATAGGTCACCCTCATTTATGAGTAAAGATGCAAATACCAAGTTGGGTCTATCACAGGAATACAAGATGGTTTTTAACACTAAAAATCTTAATCAGTGAAACTTACCACATTATTAGATTAAAGGAAAAAAAAATCATATGACCACTTAAAAAGATTCAGGACAAGTATTTGATAAAATTCAACATTTACGTAGGATTAAAAAGTAAACAATAAAACCTCTTAGCTAGCTTAGAGGATACTTCCATAATCTGGAAAAGGATACTTCTAAAATATCCTATGCAAATAACATGAAGCAGTCGTTCTGAGATTAAGAACACAGCGGCTGGGTGTGTTGGCTCATGCCTGTAATCCGAGCACTTTGGGAGGCCAAGGCGGGTGCATCATGAGATCAGGAGTTCAAGATCAGCCTGGCCAACATGGTGAAACCCCATCTCTACTAAAACTACAAAAATCAGCCGGGCACGATGGCAGGCACCTGTAATCCCAGCTACTTGGGAGGCTGAGGCAGGAGAATTGCTTGAACCTGGGCGGCAGAGGTTGCAGTAGGCGACAGAGTGAGACTTCATCTCAAAAAAAAAAAAAAAAAAAACCAAGAACACCTCCTATTACTACTTCCGGTGAACACTGTGCTAGAGGATTGAACTGGTACAGTAAAATAAGGAAAAGAATTAAAAGGTATAGGGATTAGAAAAAAAGCTGTCATCTGCAAATGCTATGGTTACGCAAGCAGAAAATGCAAAAGAATCTATAGACAAATCATAAGAATCGAGAAAAAGATTGCTAAAGATTAGTATATAGAAAAACCTAGTTCCATATACCAACGATATAAAGCTAAAAAGTGAAATAACATACCATGTACAACTGCATAAAAATGTCAAGTACATTGGGAGGCCAAGATGGGCAGATCATGAGGTCAGGAGATCGAGACCATCCTGACTAACACGGTGAAACCCCATCCCTACTAAAAATACAAAAAATTAGCCCGGCGTGGTGGCGGGCGCCTGTAGTCCCAGCTACTCGGGAGGCTGAGGCAGAATGACGTGAACCTGGGAGGCGGAGCTTGCAGTGAGCGGAGATGGCGCCACTGCACTCCAGCCTGGGAGACAGAGCAAGACTCCATCTCAAAAAAAAAAAAGGTCAAGTACACTGGAATAAATTTAACAAAAACTATGCAAGGCTTCTTTAGGGTAAAGTATAAAATATTACTGAGAGACTTTAAAGAAAATCTAAATAAAGGGAGATATACATCACGACCATGGGTTTGAGGTGCAATCATGTAAAGATATTAATTCTCCTCAAAGTGATTTATAGATTCAATTTAATTCCAATCCAGATCAGTAGAACCTGACAAACTGGTTCTAAAATTAATATGGAAATGTACAGGGCCAAGAATATGCAAAGCATTCACAGAAAACAAAAACAAAAACAAAACAAACCCACCACCCTAAAACTCTATGAAGTATCAAGACTTATTCTAAAGCTCTAGGAATCAAGGCAATATGAAACAGATGCCAGTGCCCAAAACCAGATCCATGTATATGTGTGCACTCGTGTGTAACAGGAGGGCACGGAAGAGCATACAGCAAGAACAAACTTTTCAATATAAGGTCCTGGACACTTTTTATATAGCTTTTATATCAACATCTTATATACATGTATCTTTTTATTTTAAAAAAGATATATTGGCCTGGCGGGGTAGCTTATGTCTGTAATCCCAGCACTCTTGGAGGCCAAGGTGGGCAGATCACTTGAGGTCAGGCGTTTGAGACCAGCCTGGCCAACATGGCGAAACCCTACCTCTTCTAAAAACACAAAAATTAGCCAGACATGTTGCCGCATGTCTGTAATCCCAGCTACTTGGGAGGCTGAGGCAGGAGAATCGCTTGAACCCAGGAGGCGGAGGTTGCAGTGAACCGAGATCACACCACTGCACTCTAGCCTGGGCGATACAGTGACACTCTGTCAAAAAAAAAAAAAAAAAAAAAAAAATATATATATATATATCTTTGTTAAAATAAAAAGAAACATACACATATTTATATAAAAGATATTTGTACAAAATATGCTTGATATTTTATATATCCATAAATGATATATATTTATATATAAAAAGAAATATTTATATATCTCTTTAAAGGAAGTAAAATAAAATTAGACATCTATCTCATAACATAAAAATTTATTCCAAAGTAGATGATAAACCTAAACACACATAAAACACAAAGTACAAAGGTTGTATAACATAATATAGAAAATATCTTTATGACTTTATGACAGGAAGGATTGTCTTAAAACACAAAAAGCACTGTCCATAAAGGTGAAAACTGGTAACTTCAGCCATATTAAAATAAACTCCAATTCATTAAACTATAAAGACTGAAATGATAAGCCAGAGTAGCAGAAGACATTACAATACAGGTGGCCACCAAAGGAATTATACCCAGAATATACTGAACTCCTACAAATCAATACAAAAAAAAAAAAAATAGAAAAATGAACAAAATACTTGGATAGGCACATCATAAAAGGAACTCTAAGTGGCCGAATCACACATAAAAAGGTGTACAACCTTATAACTGGGGGAAATATAAACTAAAAGCACAATAAATACCACGACATACCCAAAAGACCCGCTAAAACTAAAAAGCCTGATGATACCATGTGTTGAAGATGATGTGGGGCAATAGGAACTTTAAACTGAGAGTTTGATACAGCCATGTTGGAAAACAATTTTGCACTAAAGCTGAAGAATCATACGCTCTATGATTATTCCATGACCAAGCAAATCCTTTTTTAGGTAAACACAACTGAAAGTAACTCAGGCACATGTGCACCAGGATACCTACCTATACAGAGCTGCTTATAGAATCATTATTTGTGAAGTCTATAAATAATAAAATGGATACAGTATATTCTCATAACAGAACTCTATATGGTAATAAAAATAAAAAAACACAATAAATGAATGAATTCTACAAGTTAATCAACATTGAGTTAAATTTTAAAAAGACATAAAAGAGTACATATTTCTATGTATGCAGAAAACTCAGAACTAGGGAAAGCTGAAGTATACTGTTTAGGGATAATAAAGCTATCTTAAAAAACATGGAAGAGATGGATCTTGAAAGGACAGTGGTTTCCTCTCAGGACTGTCATCTAGAAAGGATGGCAAGTGGTGTCCTGAGGTTCTAGATGATTATTACATGGGTATATATTTTATAATTATTGATTAAACTCTAGATGTATGTTTTAGACACACTTCCTCTATTCTTATTCCACAATTAAAATACTAAATAAAAACACACAATACACAATTAATACACAATTAAAATACTAAATTTCACAATTAAAATTCTATCCACAACCATGTAAAAAATTAGGCAAAAATCTTGAAATGTATTAATCTAATAACCACAACAAAATATCAAGAGCAATATATCAGAGGCCTCTGGATATGCAAAAACAAGCCCACTCGCACCTGAGAGAACTCTAGGACACTTGCTACTGTCAAGTCTTTGAGAGTCTGCGTAGAGCTTGCCGCAATCCCAAAAGGTCAAAACCAAAAGATGTTAACAAATAACATGACATTGCTGCTTGAATACTGAATCCACATAACTAAATCAAGCTATTACATTTTGCTTTTGAGTAGAACACAAGTTTATTTGTCCAATTTGAATTTACATCACTTTTCCCATAGAAAGCAAAAGGTAAATATGTTAATTGTTTAGAAATTCATTTTTTAACTGAAAGACTATAAATTTCCAATTCAATACATAAATGTTATACAAAATTTTATATATCTTTACATACAATTCCCTTGGTCCATAGTTTCTTATAAGAAACTCGGCCGGGTGCGGTGGCTCACGACTGTAATCCCAGCACTTTGGGAGGCCGAGGCGGGCGGATCACAAGGTCAGGAGATCGAGACCTCGGTGAAACCCCGTCTCTACTAAAAATACAAAAAATTAGCCGGGCGCGGTTGTGGGCGCCTGTAGTCCCAGCTACTCGGGAGGCTGAGGCAGGAGAATGGCGTGAACCCGGGAGGCGGAGCTTGCAGTGAGCCGAGATCACGCCACTGCACTCCAGCCTGGGCAACAGAGCAAGACTCCGTCTCAAAAAATACATAAAAATTAAAAAAAAAAAAAGAGTAAGTCTTCAAGTGCTTGGATCAGAATATGGTTTTTTAGATCTGACACCAAAAGCACACAGGACAAACGAAAAAGAAGATAAACTAGTCTTCATACTACAGTCTAAGGGCTTCTATTTTTCTCAGCTAAGTTTAGTGTGAGACACTCAGCGGAGTATGGAAAAAGGTAGAGAGGGAAGTATAAAAGGGTTGATCTGTAGAACGAAAGACTAAGAAACACAATAACATTGCTAGCTAGTGTTGAGAGTCCAAATCCACCTGAGATTCCAGACAGACAATGAATTCCAAACCTGATACAGTTTGGATGTCTGTCCCCACCCCCCCGCCAACACACACACCCCGCATGCTGAAATGTAATCCACAATGTTGGGGGTGGAGCCTGGTGGGAACTGTTTGGGTCATGGGGGCAGATTCCCTCAGGAATGTCTTGTGCTGTCCTAGGGATAGTCAGTGAGTTCTCATGAGATCTGGTTTAAAAATGTATGGCACCTCCCTCCCATTCTCGCACCTGTTCTCACCATGGGTGCACCTACTCCCCCTTTGCCTTCTGCCATGATTGAAAGCTTCCTGAGGCCTCACCAGGAGCAGATGCCAGCAACATGCTTCCTGTACAGCCTATAGAACCAAGAATCAATTAAACTTCTTTTTTATAAATGACTCAGCCTCAGGTATAATGATGCAAAAACAGCCTAATACAAAACCATTTCTATGTATTTATGTGATTTTTTTTTTCAACAATGTTCACCCATGTGGTGCAGACCCAGAGTAGGAAACTGGATTCATCCAGAGTCGGGGTTTTTGTAGGTAAAGACCAGAAAAGGAGTTCCTGATATTTACAAGGAAATTAAAAGATACCCGTGAAATGTAAGCGGTCAAAAAAGATGTGAAGACAGAAGGTAGTGAGAAAATGGTGAGATGATCTGAGGGGTCTCAATGGCTCCCAGCACTAAGTCCACGGCATGCTTGAGTAACTGACCTATAAGGAGGAGAGATTATGCCCAAAGAGTAGAATGTTCAGAATCTGGCATTTCTGAGGTAGCATCATCTATAACAGTGGTAAGATTCAAGTGTGGAAACAGTGTGTGGCTAAAGTGGGGCAACAAAAAGATCACTGCAGATAAGTGAAAAGATGCATGAGAGCTATCTCTGCATTCAATAAAACAAGTTCAAAACCAAACTTCCCTGATTTTAAATGCAAGGTTCATTAAGTGTCAAAAGAAATAGGTGCTACATACTCCCACCAAAACAGAAACTCAATGTTAAAAGATGCCAAGTTGGTACTTTTTCTATAGAAACTCCTGGTTTGTCTCGTCTCACCTTGACCATGGCCACATTCCTCACTCCTAAGAAGTGTTGTGACACCAAAAGAATTAGAGAAAAAAATGTTAGATGTGTCCTGAAAAATCTAAATCAGTATATCATAAACTCCCCATGAACATCTAAGATACATAAATCAGAATGACTCCCACGAGGGTTAGGGAAAAAAGGGGAGAAAGGGACATTTCAATTGGTTAAGAACACCTCAGGCTAAACATGACTATTAATCTTCAATGATGTATGAGTTCCTCTCTCTAGTGTCTACTCATCATCCCACCTCACCCTATATAATGTTTTATTAAATGTCAGTGAAGGCTTCAGGTTTGGGTCAGTTCTAATCAACTGGTAAAACATTTATAGCTACATTTATTTTGAATTTCAACACAATAGTAAATTTGGTATATCAATAAAAACAGTAAATCTGGTAAACCAGTAAATCTGAAAAACAGTCCATTTAAATTAACCATACAAAATATAATTTTAAAAAATAAAATTAAACACAAAAAGTTAACGTTCCTAAACCAAGAATTATCTCAGGTCTTTGAAAGGAACCAAAAGGAACTACTGCCTACACTTCCGTTTCTCTCTCAGAGGGAGGCATAACTTCTCCCCATTCTCTTGATCACCCACTCCATCCTTCACTCACTGCCTCCCTACTAAAAAATTGCTAGAATCATGATAGCTATAACAGATATGTTAAAAGCAAATGCAGTAGGACACACAAAATGCACAACTCTGAAAGCAAATTTTCTAAGAATCACTTTCAAACCTGACACATAACCTTCTTCAGTCTCTTTCACTCCATTTATTTCTCTTGTAAAACTTTCCTTCATATACAGACTGTCACACTTTTTCCTAACAGCAAAATGTTCAGTTTATTAGACCACTTTGTGTGTGAGGGCACAAGGGAGGTGTTTTCCTACAGGGTGACAATCTGACCTTTGCTGAATAGCTTCCATCTATACAACAGCCTCACTGCCATTTGGTGAGTGGGGCAGTGACAACTTTAGCACTTTCCATTGTCTTAATCTTCTGAAATTGTTGCTAAGCTGGCATTTTTTTTTTTTTTTTGACACTTGATGAGAACTGAATTGAATTAATGACTAACCGAAATTCCCTAGGATCAGCCAAACATCCTCTTTTTTCCTCTCGGATAATACTCTCATTTATATTCTCTACTCTTGGTGTTAGAAGAGTGGGTGGCCAAATTCTTTCAGATCTTACTGTCAGTGGACTTCATTAGATATTCCTCTTGCTTCAGATACTCTCCCCATTCTTCACTGAACAATCTTACACTACCTAGTCTTCAAAGCCCCAAATTCCTCCTCCTTGATGATATTTCACTTAATCACACCACAGAAAGTCCTTTGACATTTTACTGATACACATTTCCTATCAAAAGAAGAGAGTAGGGAAAAAATAAACAAACACATTTCCACTGATTTATGGCCTAACACTGTTTAATATTGAGCAATTTTTATACCCTGCTGTTCCCTGAACTGAGCTCCTTAAGATTTCTCTCGCAATACCAAGTACCAGATGATCACAGTAAATTTTTGTTGACTATTAACTGTGCTGCAACCTTACTTGAAAACCAATACATTGTGGCAAAGTTTTTTAAAATTCTATTGTTTGAATTTTTTAAAGAATTTTCTACAGGAACTAAAGGCAACAGTTGATAAAAAGGGAAAGATCTTTCAACATGTAAAGTACAACTTTCATCTTTCCTTAGACAGTAGAAGGCTGTGGTAATGAAATTCATACATCTGAAATTTTGCTTCAAGTTTTCACCTGTGTATCAGAAATTTACCTTTTCATCCAAAGCACCTAACTACTCAATTTCTTCATTTTGACATGTGACATAATGAGAGGACTGAGTCATTGTGTACCCCTAAAGTCCTATTAACAAAGGAGGATGGGGAGTGGCCTTTGAGGTGAATAAACTTCGGGAATACAGAGGATAGCTGACAGCTTGCTCTTCATGTTTCCTTTCCTATCTTGATTCTGGGGTCAGTTTAGGTCTAGGGAAACAGCTATAGGAGAGGCAAGGTCTCTTCAGTCTACTACTTCCATGATACCAGATAAACAAGTATCAACTGGCTTCAATGGGATGCATAGATTGCAGAATTAGAAAGACTTGATTTGATTTCCAGCTCTACTTGTTTTGACTTGGAGCAAGTTTCTTCACCTGCCTGAGGAGCAGGCATTCCCCTGGGATTAAGCAGGACAATGTATGTCAGTATGTAAAGCATGGGACTAAGCCTACAGTAAGCAATGGCACAGTAAACATACTAAGTCATAAACAGCAGCTATTATTATTATTATCATGGCTCTACCAGGTTCCAGTCAGCCAACGATGCCCTAATCAACAGCTTATTAGCTATGAGGTTTGAACCCCAACAGGAACTAGGCTTTTGTGATTGGGCTTTATATTTTTTTTCTTCAAGAATGTCTCTTTAGAGCACATACCAGGCACTCAAATGGCTATGCTTCAAGAAAAAAACAGGGAGTGTGTTTTCCATTTTTAATTAATTTCAGATGGTGGACTTGAGAAAAATCAATCTCTCTAGAGTCAGTCTGCCTGTGTTAGAATCCTAGCTAACCCACTTAGTAAGCTGTGTGACTTCGGGTAACTTTATCTGGGTTTTTTTTTTTTTTTTTTTTGGTCTCCTCATCTGTAAAGACGGGAAATAGTAACAGCAACTCCCTCAAAGGGTTTTTACGAAAATTAATATACATAAAAGGCTTAGAATGAAACTACAGAACAATGGTTTTGTTGTCCAAAATTCTTATTTTGCTAGCCAGTAAAAATAAGGCTTACTAATCAGCTTAATAAGTTGACATTCTTACTAAAAATACTAGAATGCCAACTGGCATTTTCACTTTTAAATTGTTAATAGTTTCATACAATGTTTTAACCCTGAGATATATCACTTCATTACCAGATATCAGCTAATGTAAAAATTTATAATTTGTATGAATTATTTCCAGTGAAAAATCAAACTGGTAATGTTATGATTAAATGTGTGGCTCAGAAAAACCCAACTTCTATTATTTTCTTGCTGACATAAAACTGTTCCCACAAAATTAAATGCTTTCTTTATAAACTGAGCATGTTTTCTTCATGGCATGTTTCCACTTTTGTGAAGATTATATAATTGACACATTAAAGCCGTTTAGTGGCACACTATATGCTTAAGGGGTCTGAACTAAATGCATACTCTGAACGAAATTCCTTTGGTTCACAATAATCTCTTAAGGTTCACTTATGGTTCACTTTTCCTACTTCCAACAGCAGGGCTCATGCTTCCAACTGTCCCAGGGCTTCCAGAGTTATTTCCAACCAGCTGACTAAAAGAATGTATGTTAATAAGGGTGAAGGGAGAAAGAGAGTATAAAAAGGAATTGATCAAAGAACATGAGAGGAAATAAGGGGTTGAAGAGCCAAGATGTGCACTCAGTGGTACAAAACATACCCCTCAAAAAGCTAAAAATCCTGTTGACAAGCTTCTAATTAAATTTGTCCCACAATGAATATGTGAAATATACACAGCAATATGATTTGTATGGTGATACATTATTTGCTTCGAGTACATAAATTCTTGTTATTTTGCTCTTTACTGTCTGACATCTTGGACACAGAGTAACCGACAAATGCAAATGGTGAATGCATCCTTACAAATAAGCACAACTCATTATTTCATGAAGGTAATAATTTTTATTAGAATGTTCTAAAGAAGGAGGAGGTGCTTTACATTTCTGAAATATTCAAGGAGCTAAATATATTTACTTTTCACTGTCCTGTGGTGAACAGAACTCTCTTATTCCTCAGCCTACTTTCTGCCTAGCTAGCTGGGTATGAGGAATGTCTACACAGACTAAGGAAATTAGGATACAAACAGTTCCCAGTATATCTGCTATTTTCGTGGAGATAAAGACTATTCTTTTATTTATAAACTTGGATACAGCAAATAAATGTCATCCCAAAATGAATATGATATGAGAATTTGATAAGAACTTTGTAACTCGTCTTAGGGAAGATAAAACTTGCCATGATGATAAACAGTATCAATTTCATAAAGGTTTCCTTGGCAATGTTTTCAAGTTAACAAAGGCAACAAGTATGCTATCCATAATATATATCTAAAGTGTGTAAATACATAACAGTATGTATGTGAAGTTCTACAACAGATGTGAATATTTACATGCATCTCTTAAATACGGTATCAGAGTGAAAGACGCATAGAGAAAAATAATTCCTTTGGCAGAGCAAGTTTTATGGTGTAATTTACTACCTGCTTTCTATCTTCTCTATCCATTCCCACCTCCCTTAACACTAAGGAAAGGTGAAACAGCACTAAGCACCTTGAGCCCAGAGATGGAAAATGGGAAAACCTTCCTGTTTCTAGCTGCTTTGACCACCACACAGGGTCTCAACAATAAAGAAATAAATACACCCTACTACCTTCACATATTTTTGACTGATGAATTCTATAAGAAACATTATACAAAAGCTTGTTAGTACCAAGAAGTACAATGAAATGTTACTGAGTCCAGTTCCTCATGAAGCGCAAGACATAAGGAATTAACACACTGAAAACTTTCTAAATCCCTTTAACACTCAGTCTATCTGTGGCTCCGAAACCTGGCTGTGTGTTAGAATCCCCTATAGAGCTTTTATAAGCTGCTACAAGGCAGCCTTTCAAATGAATGATGCAGCTCTGTAAGTAGGAATATGGAAAGATCTCCAAGATACGCTTGCTGTAAAGCAACAAAAGCCAGGGGCATAACAGTTTGTATGTGATCCCCCCATCCCTATGTTTGTAAATGCAAGGTGTATGTCTGGAAGGACATGCAAGAAATTGGTAACAGCAGTTGCCTCTGGGAAAGAAAACTGAATAGATATAGAATGGAGAAGAGAATTGCTTTTCACCATAGAACCTTCTCTATACCTTTTGAAATCAGCAGTGTATATTGTTTATTTTTAAAAAGGAAAACACATTCCTGAGCCCCACCTTTCATCTACAGGGAAAGTTAATGAGTGTGGCCCAATAATCTCTGCTTTGTTTTTTTTTGAGATGGAGTTTCACTCTTGTTGCCCAGGCTGGAGTGCAATGGCACAATCTCAGCTCACTGCAACCTCCACCTCCCAGGTTCAAGCAATTTTCCTGCCTCAGCCTCCCAAGCAGCTAGGATTACAGGCATGAGCCACCAGGCCCAGCTAATTTTTTGTATTTTTAGCACAGATGCGGTTTCACCATGTTGGCCAGGCTGGTTTCGAACTCCTGACCTCAGGTGATCCACTCGCCTCGGCCTCCCAAACTGCTGGGATTACAGGCATAAGCCACCGTGCCAGGCCACAATAATCTCTGTTCTTAACAAGTTCCCCAGGTGATTCTTTTGCAGCAATCTCAGCAGAGAAACGGCACTGAGGAAGTACTGATCTAAAACTCTAGCATAATGGCTAGTAAGACACCAAATTTACAGTGTCTTCCTATGAAAGCTTCGTTGGATTTTAAGCTCCTTAAAGACATGGGTAATATTTAATTCAGAATTTCCCACTGCCCACAGATCTACCTAAAGCTGATTACACAGTGGATTCTCACAAAATATTTACTGATTGACACAAAGCAGGAATGCCAAGAACATCAGGGAGACATTCGTTTGAGCTACCATCTTGGAGCCCATTTAAATACAAATTTTGCAAATACAAAGGGATAGAAAACGAATGTGAGGGGGACAGTATAGAACTAATTATTTTTTCTTTCAAGAATTTATTCTGAAATGTCCATACATTTTTTCAATGAAAAAGGACACAGTCAGGCAAGTATAATCCTCTTGTACAGAAACAAATGCATATATTATTCAAATGTATTATTATTCATCACAAATGTATATATTATGTCCATTTACTTTTCCTTTCATGTAGTTCCTAAATGTCCCTATCTTAATCTGACATTAGGAATCTGATATTCTTCTAGTAAAAGAAGACAAATGAATTATAAACAAAATAAATATGATATTTAAAGATGAATAATCATCTAAAACTCTCCAATCCAGCTGACAGTTTTATTTCCCATTGCAAGTATAGAAGGGAAAACTATATTTTCTAGGGCCTAATGAAACCTATAGAAGATTGAATATATACAGGAATAAGAGATCACACCCTGGAATAAAAGATAACAGCAAAAACTTATATATCTAGGACACTTAGTGATGAATCAACTACAATGGACAAGAGTCAACTAAGGCAAATCAAGTAGATCTAGTTTTCCTACTAACCTTTCTCATCTCGTAAATAGTCTTCAGGGCCTGTATCTAAGGGGAATAAACACATCACAAACCAAGCCAAGTCAAGCCAAGAGAAAGCATTCATATTAAAAGCTTCTCTGCTAGAACAGAAACTAAGGTAGCATTCTAAGGAGAACTTAATATCCTAAGCAAGTTTTTTCATTCTTGATGAACGATGAGTTAGAGTAGGGGTCTGAACCACAAAAATCTTGTCATAACTGGTAACAAATATCCTATGTGGAAATTTATATATGACCCAGAGATCTCAATGAATTTTAATACATGGCCAGAAGTGGTGGCCCACACCTGTAATCCTAGCACTCTGGGAGGCCAAGGAGGACAGACTACTTGAGGCCAAGAGTTCAAAACCAGCCTGGGCAACAAGGTAAAACCCCAACTCTACTAAAAATACAAAAGTTAGCTGGCTGTGGTGGCGCACACTTTTAATACCAGCTACTTGGGAGGCTGAGGCACGAGAACCACTTGAACCTGGGAGGCGCAGCTGACAATATGAGCTGAGATCATCCTACTGCACTCCAGCCTGGGCAACAGAGTGAGACTCTTGTCTCAAAAAAAAAAAAAAAAAAAAGAATTCCAATACAATTACAAATCAGAAGTATCCATCAATAGCAAAATAGGTGGCACTGAGTTGCCAGGAAAGGTCAACAGCAAGCTCTGGACCATTCTATTTCAAAGCATAAAAGTCAGGGCAATATGTAAAGTATATAAAGTGTAAGAAGGATTTTTAACATATTCATATGTTGGATCCATTCAAAAGATAATTTGTCATTATAGGTTCCCCAAAGTCCATTTTGTAATTCCTTTTTTTTTTTTTGAGACGGGGTCTTACTCTGTCACCAGGCTCGGCTCACTTCAACCTCTGCCTCCTGGGTTCAAGCGATTCTCATGCCTCAGCTTCCCGAATTGCTGGGATTATAGGCACGTGCCACCACACTCAGCTAATTTTTATATTTTTAGTAGATACAGGGTTTCACCATGTTGGCCAGGAAGGTCTTGATCTCCTGTCCTTGTGATCCGCCCGCCTCGGCCTCCCAAAGTCCTGGCCATTTTGTAATTCTTAATTTCCATGAAAGGTCACATGATCAATGACTGGCAAATGTAAGAAAAATATAGGTGGTCCTTGCTTTGCACGGTAGAGCAGGACCATAAAAGTAACCATGCAAGCTGAAATCACACCAAGTGATTTTAATAATCAATGGGAGAAATTACAATTGTTCCGGGGATCTTTAAAAATGTTTGTCAAAGCATTAAGAACTCTCTTACTGTTGGTATAATATGTAGAGAAATGAAAAAATAGTAAAAACTAATACTTCTTTAGTACACTATAATTTAAAACATTATGCCATTTAGCATGCCTTCACTAAGTGCCTCTGGCTGTCTAGAGTTCCACAAATGGTGGCAGTGGCAGCGTTCCCATTGTCAGTTACTTATTTTATTACTCCACTTATGCTCAATGGGATTTTACTTCCAGGGTTATCACTTTTTGTTTCTTTGTTGCTGTTTCATCTTTACTGGCCACTTCCCACTTTCGATTATCTATTTTGCTAATAGGTCATGTAACTTTATACTGAGAGACAAGGAGGCAGCATAACACGCTCTCCTGTCTGTGTGTAAACTGAAGAACAGACGCGTGCCTGTTATTTTTGCAGTGATTTCTGATCTGCATACTGAAGAGCTGGCAGAAGAGTCTGTACTTTATGCATTCATAGGTAACAGACCATGGTGACTGAAATTTGAATCCTGGGTAACTAGTGTTGTTATCTAATGGTAACTGAAATCAGTGCACACCAGAACCCTGCAAAGCAAGGACTGGCTCTATAGCATTCTCTTAAAAAGCATTTTTTTTAAGTGCCCTGGACAGGCACAGTAGCTCACGTCTAAAAATCCCAGCACTTTGGGAAGCTAAGGCGAGAGGACTTCTTGAAGCCGGAAGTTCAAGACCAGCCTGGGCATAATGAGACCCCCGTCTCTACCAAAAAAAAAAAAAAAAAGTTTTTAAAAATTAGCCAGGTCTAGGTGGCATGTACCTGTAGCCCCAGCTACTCAGGATGGATGCTAAGGTGGGAAGATTGCTTGAGCCCGGGAGTTTGAGGCTGCAGTGAGCTATGACTACACTGCTGCACTCCAGCCTGTGAGACAAAGTAAGACTCTGTCTCTTAAAATTAAAAAAAAAGACAAAAAACAGTGTCCTGCAGGAGTCAAAGTTATTCACAAAAAAGATTCCACAGTTCATAAGAGAAACTTAAGGGAGACACTGGGCTGAGATCGAATCACCTTTATTTACCAGCAATACTTCTCAGTGAATTCAACAAGTTAATGAGCACTTTGAATTTCCATGATGGGGATCAAGCATAAGTGATAAATACTGTACCCAACCTCAGGTCTTTCTCTCTCTCTCTTATTTTTCCCCCACAAAACACTTCATGGGTTATTATTTTCCACCTTGGAAAATTGCCTTAGAAGCTAATTTTCAGAATTCCCAGCTGTGAAGAGTTTATTATAAATTTGTTTTTATAATTATAATTGTTACAATTTTATGATTTAAATTTAGAAAATTAAAACATTTTTAATGTTTTGCAATTTTACAATTGGTACAAAGTACCAATAAACCAAGTGTATAGTAAAACCACCCCTTTATCAACACAGGGGACTAAAATGGTGACAGCATTACCAAGCATTTACTGAATACTAACAAAGCATGTTAATGAATGCATATGAACCAAAGAAGTCAATAACTGATAAAACACTAAAACTTTCTAAAACTATCTTTTTAACCTCAAAAGATACAAATTGTCTCCAATTACCCTTATTACAACATAATTAACAAGTATTTGTAGGGCACTTTCTAGGCTGAAGTCTAATGACTGAGTCAAATCTTCTTATGTAGATCAAAATACAAGACCTACATAAGAAGCAAGATATAACATATCTCTAAGCCAGCCATATGATTTTCTTCTAAATAAAATTACCCGGAAGCCAGGGCTACCCTTACCCACCAGGCATAGCTTCTATCCTAGGGTAAGAATTCAAAGATATAATCTAGCACCACATGCACTCTGATTTCAAAAATTCCAACCTTGCCTGTCAGGTTTATTTAAGTGATATTTGCCAAATCCCTTTTGCACAGCTTGACTCCATTCCTGGCTAGGGTCATCCTTTTGTCACCAGTGTATCAGAATACGGAGTGGCAATTTAAGAAGACCTGTTGCCTAATCCCACGTGGAAATCTTATTTTGCTCTAGTTAAGAAAACAAAATTAGAAGGAGACAGTGGGAGTTGCTCAAAGCAGAACTAACAGGCAACAGGAAAAAAGAATCGCAAGGAAGGAGATAAAACACTATCAATAAATGGCAACTGGTATGGGGCAATTTAGCGCCCAAACAGTCCAGCAGCCCACACGGCACAGAAGATAACTGAGGTCCATGATACTTAGTCAACGAAATTATATGTCAACTCTTTTTAGAAGGATTTTGACAGACATGCTCTTAATAGAATACTACACTATTTAAAGCAGTTTAATCTCCTAAGTAACTTTTCTGAGGACAGCTACATTTCACAAGTAGAACTTTCAGTTATAGGAAAATCTTATTTAGGTAGACCGTATCATTCCCCAAAGATGGTAAAGTGATTGCTAGTTTTCTTATATGCCAATTAATCTGCAAAATGTTAACACCTCATTGCAACAGTTCTCATGCAAAAGGTTACTTACCATAATGGAAGGTTTCTAGTGTTTTGAAAAAGAAGGGATTCTAAAGGAAGGGAGAAATAAAACAACAACAAACAGCTTCAAATTAAAATCATATCACAAATAACCTTGAAGGTAGCAGGACCAGATATCTATTCAATGACTTTGACAGCCATGTTCGTAATACATTTTGCACACAGATATAGGTAAATGAAATCATATAATTATACAGGCGTTAAGACACAAACACTATCATCATGTGAAAAACCTGTTATCAATGAAATCCAAACTCTATTTTCAAATCCCGTATCTCTTGCTTATGATCTTTCTTTTCATTAACAATTTACCTACTGGTTTAAGGTTGGAGTCCCCCTTAAGCAGAACCTGAGATAGGATTGCAGGCATTCACATGGGAAGTAATCCCTGGAAGCACGGGTAAGTGAATGGAAAAGTAAGTCACAGAAAGGGAGGTAGCCTTGGGGACATTTGGAAGACTAAGTATAAGGGGCTTCAGAAAGGTCCCACCCAAAGGGAGAGGAAGTTAGGTATTTATTTACTATCTCCCAATAGATAACGGATGAGGGCTATCCCAGAGGCATAATGCCCTAGCATTTCAGACCCGCTTCAAGTACAAGCTGCTGAGCTGCTGCAGCCAGAGAACGCCCTCAGGCCAAGTATCAGGTGCTTTCAGCAAGAAGTATTCCCCAGACAGAGACAGAGACAGAGATGGAAATAGAGAAAGCCAGGGGATCCGGGTGGGGGTCCTACAGAGCCTGCTGCATATGTACAAGCCTAGTCTCCCAAACCTCTCATGCACACACCCTTAACTTTCACATTTATTGTAGAGATATGCTCATCTTCATACTCACCATCTTCTCTATTCTCTTAGCCCAGCATCCTCTCAGGGATAAACACTGAACAAGAATATACGCAAAATGGTATAATAAATAGTTATAGGTAAATAGGTACAGGTTAAGTAAATAATACTTGGGTAATATTTAATAATTACTGAACAAAGATCAAGAACAAAATTGTTCAACTTGATAAGGAAATCCACAATCGATCTGTATAGGAGGAAAAGAACCATCTTTAGATCTTAGGAATTCTCCAGAGGGAAAAATAATTATTTCTAGCAACTCACTGTGTGACAGTTCTAAAGACATGAATAAAATTGGTGAATTCTTTTGTCCCACCGCTGAGGGTAGCCTCAGCTTTAGGCTGAACTAGGGTAGGCTCAGCTACCATGAATCCCTTAAGAGACTGGACCATTACGTAAAACACTGAGGCCAGGCACAGTGGCCCATGCCTGTAAACCTGGCCTTGGGAGGCCGAGGTGGGAGGGTCACCTGAGCCCAGGAGTTCAAGACCAGCCTGGGCAACATACTGAGACTCTGACTCTACAAAAATATTTAAAAATTAGCTGGGCTTGTTGGTGCACGCCTGTAGTCCCAGCCACTTGGGAGGCTGAAGTGTGAGGATTGCTTGAGCCTGGGAGGTCAAGGCTGCAGTGAGCTGTGATTATGCAACAACACTCCAGCCTGGTCAACAGAGTAAGACTCTAATTAATCAATCAACAAACAAATAAATAAATAATTGAGACGGGGGTGGTGGCTCACGTCTGTAATCCCAGCACTTTGGGAGGCCGAGGTGGGTGGATCACTTGAGGTCAGGAGTTCCAGACCAGCCTGGCCAACAGGACGAAACTCTGTCTCTACCAAAAATATATATATATATATATAAAAATTAGTCAGGTGTGGTGGTGCGCACCTGTAATCCCAGCTACTTGAGAGGCCAAGACAGGAGAACTCCTTGAACCAAGAAGGCAGATGTTGCAGTGAACCGAGGTCACACCACTGTACTCCAGCCTGGGCCACAGCGCAAGACTCTGTCTCAAAAAATAATAATAGCAATTGAAATGTTGAAGCAGGTGGAAAAAGGGCAATAGTCTTTTCGGCAAAAGGGATTAAAATATCTTAGCTATCTTAAGAGACGTTCCCCAGAGAAAGAAGTACTTCAGGAACTATTTAAAAAGGAAGGAAGAAATTGTGGCAATGAGCAGGGAATTTTCAGAGACTTTTTCCTTAAGAGGACAAGTGTTCCACTAAAGTTCATTTAAGTATTGACTTACATGTTAAAAGCACCACTCCGGTTTCTGGAGGGCAGATGGAGGGGGACCAGTAGGAGGCTACTTCAATAAGCCCATCTTACAAAAGGATAGTGATGAAGGCAACCAGTAGTAGTGACATTCTGAAAGTAAGCGAACAGGATTTGGCCAAAGAATTTAGTGCAGATTATGAGAGAAGAATCAAGGATGACTCCAAAGATTCTGCCCTGAACAACATGAAGGACTACCGTTAAGTGAAATGAAGAGGACTATAGGAGCAGCAGTGATGATCAAGAAGGGAGGGAGTTGTGGGGTTTGATTCTGCATACACTCAAAGTTGGCCAACCTACTATTCATCCAAGTGGAGACCTGAAGTTGACAATTTATATTCAAGACTAGAGTTCAGGGGAGAGAGCTACGAAAGAAAACAGATGAGTGCTGGAAAAACTACTGAGTTACCGTGGGGTACCCAGCAGTAAAAGATCAGGGAGACGAGAAGGAATTGCACTAAGAACTGAGAAGGAGGGGTAGCAAAGCAGAAGGAAAATCAGCACAGGGGTTCCCCAGACGCCAAGTTAGGTGATGCTCACTGATAACTTTGAAAAGAACTGTTTCAATAGAGTGGTAACAATGAAAGCCTGATTGGATTGAGTAAAAGAGAAAATGGGACCGCTCTCATTTCCTAGGAGAGGAAAAAAACCAAAAAACTGGAAACAGCAAGTAGGAACAACTTGATTAATTTTGCTATAAAGGTAGCAAAGAAACAGGGCTGCAGCTGAAAAGGGATGTGAAGAAAAGGGTTTTTGTTTTTGTTTTTTTAATAAAAGATACAGGCCAGGCTTGGTGACTCATGCCTGTAATCCCACACGTGGGGAGGCCAAGGTGGGCGTATCACTTGAGGTCGGGAGTTTAAGACTGGCCTGGCCAACATGATGAAACCCTGTCTCTACTAAAAATACAAAAAAAAATTAGCCAGGCGTGGTGGCACACACCTGTAATCCCAACTACTCCGGAGGTTGAGGCAGGAGAATCGCTTGAACCCGGGAGGCAGAGATTGCGGTGAGCCGAGTTCATGCCACTGCACTCCAGCCTGGGCAACAGAGCAAGACTCCATCTCGAAAAAAAAATAAAAATTAAAAATTAAAATAAAGGATATATGCATACAATTAGCATGCTAACAAAAAAAATGATGAGGTAGGGATACAACTGTTGAAGCCAGGTCCTTGAATGGATGAGTAGATGGGATCTAATACACCTAAAGATAATTTCCAACTACACCAAAGACCACAATCTACACGACTTAGCAGTTGCCTTTTCTTCTTGAAATTGTTTCCAGGAATTTCCTAAATTTGAACACACGTTTCAACACTAAGGCAAACTTTGGCCCAAAGTGTAGCGTTATGCATATCTGGAGGAACAGACTTCAAGCAGGCTTGAGGCCTGCTAGGAAGATGAGATTCCTGAGAAGTTGATCATCAATTCACCCAATCTTGCTATTCATACTGAGGAACGTCCTGAGGCTGTGGGCAGTTTCTCATATCCCTGGAATAGGCAATGTCACCAGGAAAACAGGGAGGAATCAAGAGGACCTCAGGACCTGTGTAACCACAATAATGGCTGGACCTGATGGGATCCAGATGCAATCAGCACTATCACTGCCAACAGGGCAGCTTTATGGGAAATTGAAGGCCAGGGAAGTTTGTCCTGGCAGTGGGACAAATTCTGCTGAGCCTCCTGCTTTGTATAGCCATTCTCATTTGCTTATTTAAGTTCTTCAATCCTTGACTTCCATTAAAAAAAACCTGTACCCTTTCTCTGTGTCTACTAGCCTATCAATCATCATTACCCTTCTGACAATCTTACAGGCGCACGTTTTAGATAATATTTTTTATTTCAATAAATATATATTTTCTTATACCTATTAAAATGTAGCGTGAGCATCACTAACACGATTTAGCAGATACCTCTGTTTAAGGCAAGTAAATTTTTAAAACGAAAATCCATTTAAAGCAGTTTTAAAGAAAATATTAAGTATCAAAAGTGTTACACTGATATGGTAGAAACTGTGATAGTGGCCAATGAAAGCCCGACACGTGATGGTGGCAAACGAAACTAAAAAATCATTGATGCAGTGGAGAGGAAGGAAAGGAAAGAGAAGAAAAGTGACTCATATCCTAACATTACTTGAAGTCAGAAGAAGCTTGTATCAGGGTCTTTCTTTGTTCTGTCTTCTCAGAAGGTCTGAGGTGGTGACTGAATCAGCAGCTGCCCTGGGGTGAGGGGTAGGGCTGCAAAACAAAACACACTGCAGACCCGCAAGAGATAAGCACCGGACAGACAGTCTCCAATTTACAATGGTTCGATTTAGGATTTTTCAACTTTATGATGGGCTTATCAGGATGTAATACCATGGTAAATCAAGTAGCAGTTCCCCTGGGGCTGAGGTGGTAACACTCCTGAAGAGATGGGTGGCACCAACAGGTGATCCTGAGTGAGAGCAGCGTGAGACTTTGGAGCTTTGGAGAATAATCAATTGCTTAAGGGATAAAGAATGAGAAAACTGAGAAATCAAGTTCAGATTGGGGTATGACCTCTCCTACTACAGGCTGGATGCCCACAAAGCCAAAGATAAGAAGAGAAAAATTAAGGCAGTAGAGTCCAGCGCTAACTACTTGGCATTTGGATGGTTGGAAAAGCAGGTATGAGGGAAAATGTCCCTGAACCAAACAGAAGGGACTGTGTTCACCCAGTCACCATGGGCTCTAAAGAAAACTCTGATCCTTTGATATAAAGAAAATAAGGACAGGCTAGCACAAAAAAGAAAGTGACTCAAAACACCAGGCACACAAAGTTAGCCTTTAAAAAAGTACCGAAATAGGAAGAATGTAAGAGAGGAATATGAATCAGACCTGTGACAAGTTAGATTACGTAAAAAGACTAAAATTCCTATAATCTGCATATAGTTTACGCCCCATGATTCCTTCAAAAAGTAGTAAAGACTAACCACACGTCTACACTGTAGCGTATGTGACAGGTGAGGCACTCTAGCAGTTCACACAGAAGAGGAAAAACCCATGAACCCACAAACCCAGTCCTTGGAGGGGAAAGCTCCCATGTGGTCCCCACAGAGTTTCCAAAGCCATTGAGGGAAAGTGGCCAGAAAGCCCCTGTTTCAAGGATACCAGTGGTCCCACACCATCACTGACCAGGTCAGTTAAAATGCTATCAAAACTGTTTCATGTTCTGACCTTTTTTTTTTTTTTTTTTTTAAACTATTCTGTAGGGTTCCAGACAACGGAAATATCTCCAGGTCACATCTCCAGGACCATTTTATTTTCTTTTTTAGTTTCGTTTTTCTGTTTTTTTTGCAGGGGAGACGGAGTCTTGCTCTGTCACCCAGGCTGGAGTACAGTGGCACGATCTTGGCTCACTGCAACCTCCGCCTGCTGGGTTCCAGCGATTCTCCTGCCTCAGCCTCCCGAGTAGCTGGTGCATGCCACCACGCCTAGCTAATTTTTTGTATTTTTAGCAGAGATGGGGTTTCACCATGTTGGCCAGGATAGTCTCAATCTCCTGACCTCACGATCCACCCATCTCAACCTCCCAGAGTGCTAGGATTACAGGCGTGAGTCATTTAATATTTATTAATATTAAAGTATTCAAGGGATACTGTATTCATCAAAAGGTCCACACTGGACATTCCAGTTTCTTTGTGAAATACTGAATACTCACCTGACAACAGTTTTTGCACATTAAAAATACCAAATCATCTATAACGGTGTAAGATCCCCCAGCTTTCGCAACTTCATGATTTTACCGCACAAGTCAAACTTAAAATTACTAACTGATAGGCTGGGCGCAGTGGCTCACGCCTGTAATCCCAGCACTTTGGGAGGCCGAGGTGGGTGGATTACCTGAGATTGGGAGTTTGTGACCAGTCTGACCAACATGGAGAAATCCCGTCTCTACTAAAAATACAAAATTAGCCGGGTGTGGTGGTGCGTGCCTGTAATCCCAGCTACTCAGGAGGCTGAGGCAGAACAATCGCTTGAACCCAGGAGGCGGAGGTTGTGGTGAGCCAAGATCATGCCATTGCACTCCCGCCTGGGCAAAAAGAGCGAAACTCCGTCTCAAAAAAAAAAAAAAAAAAAAGATTACTAACTGATAAACAGGAGTCCATATTAGATGTTTGAAATTCCTATGTTTTGTGCTCAAGTAAAAATGGCATTTCTAAATTATAAAGGAAGAGGATGTTAACAAAACATTCTGAGAGTGTTTTATCCCTCTTCCCCATAAAAAAATATAAATTGGACATAAGATCACTTTATTTTCTCTGACACTGATTTTTGTGTTAAGATGAATGCAACTTACAGCCCCAATAAATAAGAATCTTAAATTTGTATAATATATTTAAGCTCAAACTTCTATTTCATTATCAGTATTCTTTACACTTGTCTTTGATCAACAGAACATGAATTTTAAAATATGACTACAGATAAAAACAATTTCAAAATGGATAATGCTAGAAACTTACCATAAGGATACCCAAATGCTCACCAAGAATAAAGATAAACATACACACAAAAATATATATCCTGCAGCATTGTTAAGTAGTAAGAACAAAAGAGAAACCAACTCAAGAATCCATCAAGAGAGGACCAGTTAAATTATGGTAAATCCACAGAATGGAATTCTATGCAGCCATTAAAAAGAATGAGATATCTGTACAAGCTGATACGAGAAGCTCTCTGAGATATCCAGGATATTTTAATAAACAAAAAGTAAGATTTTTGCTTTTTTTTTTAAACCTTTCTATATTGCTTGAATTTCTTGCCAAGTCTTTTTTTTTTTTTTTTTTTTTTTTTTTTTTTTTTTTTTTGAGACAAAGTCTCACTCTGTCGCCCAGGCTGGAGTGCAGTGGCATGATCTCCGCTCACTGCAAGCTCCTCCTCCTGGCTTCACGCCATTCTCCTGCGTCAGCCTCTCAAGTACCTGGGACTACAGGCGCTCACCATCACGCCTGACTAATTTTTTGTATTTTTAGTAGAGACGGGGTCTCACTGTGTTAGCCAGGATGGTCTCAATCTCCCGACCTCATGATCCGCCTGCCTCAGCCTCTCAAAGTGCTGGGATTACAGGTGTGAGCCACCACACCCGGCGCCAGGTCTTTTTTAAGAGACAGTCTTGCTCTATCACCCAGGCTAGAGTACAGTGGCAAGATCACACAATCTTAGCACACTGAAGCCTCACATTCCTGCACTCAAGCCTCAGCTTCCCGGGTAGCTAGGACTACAGATACATGCCACCACACCCAGCTAATTTATTTTTTGTAGAGATGGGGGTCTTGCTATGTTTCCCAAGCTAGTCTCAAACTCCTGTCCTCAGGTGATCCTCCTGCCTCGGTCTCCCAAAGCACTGGGATTACAGGTGTGAGCGGCAGTGCCTGGCCCTCTTACCAGATAGTCTTTGTTTTGTTTTTTTAATGGCAGTTTGTATGGTCAAAGGAGACATGGATCTTTCTATATATTTGTCTTTCAACTTCTCTATATTGCTCAATATTACACATTAAATTATATTGCTTTAAATAATAGTTCTCATCCTTTAACAATGAGGATGTTAATTAATCAATTAACTTAAAAAGTCAGTGATAATGGAAAAGAATCAAACATTTAATTTTGCCTCTCCTACACTGTACAACTAGATAACCAAAGACTAGATAAAAGAAAATTTTCTCTTTATAGAAGTACTACAGGTAACAAATGAAAATGAAATTTTGTAATTATCAGTTATAAAATTTTATAATTATAATGATAAAGGTATCATTCTGCAACTGCTATGAATGGATACTGGCATTGATCAATGGCAGCCAATATATCAAAAAGAGAAACAACCAGACATTTTATGCCTTCTGCTTAGGTTCCTGATAGAAGTCTGCACCACTCTCCTATGAAATTTTTGGGGGTTTAAGGGGACCTGAATCTGATCAAGCTTCTCTAGAGTCAACTACCAATTTACAGGAAAGAGAGGAGCAAAAAGATTCTTCAGGCATGTAAACAGCAAAATCCAGAAAGTGGAAATTTTTAGGATAAACAACCACTTTGTGCAACAAAGAGTTTGCAAGGGCGGGGAGAGGGTTAAAGACCTGAAAGAAAAACCTATAGATCAGGGTTTCTCAACAACAGCACTATAGAGATTCTAGACTAGATCATTCTTTCTGTGGGGCTAATCAGTGCAGAATGTTTAGTAGCATCCCTGTCCTCTACCTACTAGCTGCCAGTAGCAACTACTCTGCTACTTCCAAATCAAAAATGTCTCTAGACATTGACTAGTGTTCCCTGGGAGACAAAATCTCATCTAGTTGAGAATCACTGCTATGTATTAAGAAACTTACAAGATAGAGCAACTAATCACATGTGTGAACCTTATTTAGATCTTGATTCAAACAAATAGTGAAAAAAGTTACGACATTTTTGAGACAACTAGAAATGTGGATAGTAGATATTGATGTTATTAAGAAATTGTCAACTATTTTTAATTGTAATAAAGGTATTATAGGTTTTTTAAATTGAGGCCTTATCTTTTAGATTTACATGCTGAAATACTCATAGATATAATGATATAGCATCAGGAATTTGCTTCAAAGTAGCTAGGTAACGGGGTAGTAATGAAACTTGCAGTGAACTGACACTCACTGAAGCAGGCTTATGGAACCTGGAAGCACAGGATACTATTCGGTCTACTTCTACATATGTTTGGTATTTTCTTTTTATGAAAAATTAAAAGTCGAGAAGACCATGGTGGCTGGCAACATTCGACTCAATGATAGATCAATCAGGTGACTGATTTCCACCAACAATGCCATGTATGCTTACTCATATACCCTCAGAAGTTCTCAAACTAATTGATTTTAAAAGGAAAATACTCACCATCTTTTTAAAAGACAAATTAAAATAAGTGAACCTCAGGATACTTTATATCCCTGGGGTTCACAAAACACAGGTTAGAAAATGCTGCTTTGGGGAAATTCCTGGATCATTAATGCTCTAGAGACTCCTATTATATACATTTACCTGTTCAGTGTTTGTTACTCTATGTCACTTATATTTGCTGATTTTCTTTTATTCTAAAAACTACCCCAGCCAGTGGTGTTTTTTAAAGTTTAAAAACAGAATAATATTTTAAAATATAGCTACAAAGCATCCTTAAGATACAACTTAATTATCCAATAGTAAACCAAGTAGTTAGGGCTATTTTCCCACCAGGTTGTTCTTCATAGTTGCTAAGCTACACTTAAAAGTATGTTACAGTAGTCCCCTCCTTATCTGTGGTTTCACTTTCCAAGGTTTCAGGTACCATTGGTCAGCCAAGGTCCAAAAACATTAAATGAAATATTCCAGAAACAGACGATTCTTAGGTTTCAAACTGCCTGCCATCCTGAGCATCATGATGAAATCTTGCACCATCCCATCTAAGATGTGAATCATCCCTCTGCTTGTGTATCCAGACTGTTTTACTACCTGCCCACAAGTCTCTGAGTTATGAGATCAACTGTCGGGGTATCAATGCTTATGTTCAGGTAACCGTTATTTTACTTAATAATGGCACCGAAGCGCAAGAGCAGTGAAGCTGGTGTGATGCTGGCAATGCAGATATGCCAAAGAGAAACCATAAAGTGCTTCCTTTAAGTGAAAAGTAAAAGTAAAAGTTCTTGATTTAAGGAAAGGGGAAAAAAAAAAACCAACAACAAAAAAACAGTATGTTGAGTTCCTAAGATCTATGGTAAGAACGATTCTATCTATAAAATTGTGAAGAAGGCAAAAGAAATTCATGCTAGTTTTGCTGCTGCACCTTAAACTGCAAAAGTTACCACCACACTATATAAGTTTCATTACAGCACACTGTTGTAATGTTCTATTGTATTCAGTTATTGTTGTTAATTTCTTACCGTGTGCCTCATTAATAAGTTAAACTTTGTCATGGGTATGCATGTAAAGGCAAAAACATGGTATATTTAGAGTTCAGTACTATCCACAGTTTCAGGCATCTATTGGGGGTCTTGGAACACATGTCTCCCTCAGATAAGGAGGGGACGCTACTGTATATGCATATTAATAGATCTAAGGAAGAAAACTATACGATTCTCTCCACAGATGCCAAAGGAGCCTTTGATAAAACTCAACATCCATTCATGATAAAACTACTTAAATAAAATTGAGGAATACTTTTTTCCTTTTTTTTTTTTGAGGCAGAGTCTCACTGTGTCACCCAGGCTGGAGTGCATTGGTGGCATCATGGCTCACTGCAGCCTCAACCTCCCAAGCTCAAGCAATCCTCCCGCCTCAGCCTTCCAAGTAGCTGGGACTACAGGCACACCCCACCATGCCCAGCTAATTTTTGTATTTTTTGTAGAGACAGCGGCTCATCATGTTGCCCAGGCTAGTCTCAAACTCCTGGACTCATGCCATCCACCCACCTTGGGCCTCCAAAAGTGCTGGGGTTATAGGCATAAGCCACTGCACCTGGAGGAATACTGTCTTAATATGACAAATTAGTCCTAAAGCTAGTATCTTCCTTAATGAGGAAATATTAGAGGCATTTCTACTAAAATCAGGAATAAAGCAAGTATACCCACTATCTACCACTATTCAACACTATACTAGAGGTATAAGCCTGTGCAATTATATAAGTGAAATCAAATAGAGGCATAAGAGTGGGCAAAGAAGTACTGAAATTCTCTATTTGCATATTATATATCAGTTCCCTAAATGATAATACAACTCAAATAATTTTTTCAGCAAAGTAGTAGGATATAAAAGTAACATTTAAAAAAACAGTCTTCATATACACAAACAACCAATAGCAAATAAATGGTAAAGAAAATCTCATTTATAATACTAAGAAAGAAAATTACTTAGGGCCGGGCGCGGTGGCTCAAGCCTGTAATCCCAGCACTTTGGGAGGCCGAGACGGGCGGATCACGAGGTCAGGAGATCGAGACCATCCTGGCTAACACGGTGAAACCCCGTCTCTACTAAAAATTACAAAAAACTAGCCGGGCGAGGTGGCAGGTGCCTGTAGTCCCAGCTACTCGGGAGGCTGAGGCAGGAGAATGGCGTGAACCCAGGAGGCGGAGCTTGCAGTGAGCCGAGATCTGGCCACTGCACTCCAGCCTGGGTGACAGAACAAGACTCCGTCTCAAAAAAAAAAAAAAAAAGAAAATTACTTAGGAATAATCTTTAAAATGTGTAAAATCTGTACAAAGAAAAATTCAAAACACACCTGACACGAAAGTAGATATAAATAAAAGAGGTAATACTATTCTCAGAGAGAAGGACTCAATATTATAAACACATCAGCTCTCATAAGTTTAATGTAACCCTAATAAAAATCCCAACAATGCTTTTGAATGAAATCAGGTTGACACTAAAGTTCATATAAAAAAATAAACCTGCAAGAATAACCAGAAAAACACTGAAAACAAATACAATAAACTACAAGGATGGGACAGGTCTTATCAGACTTACACCATACTATAAAAGCCTCTGTAATTAAAACACTGTGGTGCTGGCACATGAATGAACAAATCAACCAGTGGAATAAAACAAAGTGCAGAAACAGACCTAAGTATATATAGAATCTTTGACATAACGACTATTATATATACATATGTTTTGGCATCTTAAGTCACTGGGACAAATATGGACATTTCAATAAATAGTACTGGGACAACTGGACAATTTGTTTTTATTTAGAAAAAATTATATTTCTATTTCATATTATATACAAAAATAAAATCCAAATGGATTAGTGATCCATTTAGAAACTTAAAAAATAAAATCATACCAGTATTAGAAAAAAAACACAGGAAAAAATTATCTTTACCTTGAGGTGGAAAAGGATTGCTAATTATGACTCGAAATCCAGAACCAATAAAAGACTAATAAATATGACTACATATTTCTTAAAAAAATTTTTGCATGGCAAAAAAATTACCATAAACAAAACCAAAAGACAACTGAAAGCTGGAAGAGAATATTTAGAACATTTGCCACGAATGGCTAGTATCCCTAATATGTAAAGAGTGCTTAAATATTGAGGGACAAAGGACTAAAAGCTTGATAGAATCAGGAAAAAAAAAAAATGTAACCAGATGATTCTTGAAAGAATATGGTCCTAAAACTAAGAAAAAAAAAGGTTCAAACTCATTTATAATTAGACAAATGCAGATTAAAACATGGATACCATTTTCCATTTACTGGATTGACAAAGATTAAAAACATGACAACACATCTTGATTACAAGGATCTAGAGAAAAAGGCACTCTCACACTGTTGGTGGGAATGCAAACTGGTCCAACTATTCTAGAGAGAAATCTAGCAATCCTAATAAAACAACATATACGTTTATCTTTTGACTAAGCAATCCTACTTTTAGCAATCTAACCTGAAGCTGTATCTCAACAATACGAGGCCGGGCGTGGTGGCTCATGCCTGTAATCCCAGCACTTTGGGAGGCCAAGGTGGGCAGATCACCTGAGGTCAGGAGTTCAAGACCAGCCTGGCCAACATGGTGAAACTCCGTTTCTACAAAAAAAAAATACAAAAATTAGCCGGGCACAGTGGCACATGCCTATAATCCCAGCTACTGAGGAGGCTGAGACAGAAGGATCACCTCACCTGAGCCTGGGAGGCTGAGGCTGCAGTGAGCCACGATCACACCACTGCACTCCAGTCTGGGCAACAGAGCAAGCCTCTATCTCAAAAAAAAAAAAAAAAAAAAACCGGATGTAGGAGGCATCAAAATATAATACAAGTAGTAGCAAATGAACCTGTCAGTAAATGACATACATTAAAGTCCGGTGAAAAGAACTGACCTAAGTAACTTTGAAAAACAGTATTTTGACTAGATACTGTAAGGCCAAAGGCATAAAAGAAGTACTGTATACACGAATACCTAATCTAGCTAGCAAATTTGTTTCTCACAAAAATATAGGTTAGCAAATTCTTAGAGTACTTTACAGGGCTGAACAAATATGTTGTAGATAATGACAGCTAAGTTTCTCACTGTTGCACAAAAAAGTTACAAGTAAGGAAAGGGGAAAGCTAAAATGACTCCTGTGGTGTTATATTAGATTCAAAGATATCATTATGAAACTTACAGTTCATAATATATACAGACAGAAACAAAGACCAATGTGTGTGCATGTGTGCAATTAGTGTATTTCCTAGCTCTGTCCTCTGAGAAGGCCTAGAAACAATGAGCTCACTAATGCCAGACCTTGGTTTCTGACACTATTCTCCAATAAAAAGGAAACAGGGCTCACACATATAGACACCAAAATCATACAAGTTACCATTAATTCAACCTACAATTAATGGGAAAAACAATCTTTTCATTAATGGAAAAAATAATCACTACAGTAATAAAATATAATTTTCAAAAAAGACCAGAAACTTGGTGGTAGTTAAGATTAGCACTGGCTGTTCAAAGGCTGCACAAATTATCTCAAAATTTAAATTGCTCAAATCAACCAACGCTCACTTTATAACCAAATTCTATACCTGTTCTATTCTTACTCATAAGCCTCCACTTCAAATCTTCAAATATAAAAGCATTCCTCCCCTTGGATGATCAGAAAACTAGATTTCATACCTAAAAATACAGAACAGGAGAGCATTCCAAGCAGAAATATACCCCAAACTAATGGGTTTTTGTCTTGTTTTGTTTTGTTTTGTTTTGTTTTGTTTTCTGAGATGAAGTCTCGCTCTGTTGCCCAGTCTGGAGTGCAGTGACGTGATCTCAGCTCACTGCAACCTCCGCCTCCCGGTTTCAAGCGACTCTCCTGCCTCAGCCTCCCGGGTAGCTGGGATTACAGGCGCACGCCACTACGCCCAGCTAATTTTTGAATTTTTAGTAGAGACAGGGTTTCACCATGTTGGTCAGGCTGGTCTCAAACTCCTACCTTGTGATCCACCCGCCTCAGCCTCCCAAAGTGCTGGGATTAGCGTGAGCCACTGCACCCAGCCTAACTAATGGTTTTTAAAAAGTTTATGAGAGAACTATGTCCTGTGCCTCCAAGTAGCCTGAGATAAGCCTCCCATAATCACAACATTTTTGGTTCAAACAGCAAAACTGTGTATAAATTATAAAACTCTTATAAGTGAAACACACGAATACTCATTATTCTATAATAAACTATCATATCAAAACAATGAAATTGAGAAGTCAATAAACGAGCTTTTTGTTTTCTTATGGGAAGATACATGTTCACTTAATAAGCTTATGACACTAATCATGACAGGGAAATGTATATTAAACGAATTTGTAAAATATTTCCTATCCCTAACCAATTTTAAGAAGTCAAAATACACTCTAATAAAAAAAATCCATTTATAACAAGGATAAAAGCAGAGTTAAATTATAAAACTTTTCAAATAAATATTTTATAAATACTGTGTCCCCAAGGCAGTTATAATAATATTTTACATATTTACATTAAAGAAAATAATTTTGACTTAAAAAACGGAAGATGTTTACAGGCATCTCTCTTCAGAACCCTGTCACAACTGTCCCACCTATGCACCCCTGAGATAGAGACAGACAAGTCACATCTAATTCTCCTCCTGAAGCTGGCTGCAGCCAAGGAGGAAGAGGAGACTCAGTACCACCTACCCGCTTGACAGCATGAGCTCTGGAGTCAGCATGCCTGAGCTCAGATGCTAGCTCTCTCACCTTCCAGCTTTTCCATCCTGGGAAAGTTACTGAACTCCCTAAAACTCTCAGATTCCTCATCTGTAAAATGGGGATGATAATAATAGCACTTACTCAACAAGGTGACTGTGAGATTTCAATGAGTTAATCAAACATCTAATTAATTAGAACAGTGCCAAGCACTTTGTAAAACATTTGATAAGTGAGATTCGATATTTATCTCTCTTTGCCTTCGAGAATGTAAGTCACAAGAGAGCAAGGACTTTGTTTTGCTCATTGCTATATTTCTAGCACAAATATACTATATTCCTAGCACCTGGTACACTACAAACTCTTGGCCAAGTCAACATCATACCCAATGACTAAACACAAGAGGCAATCTCATTCAAGACAGAAACAAGAAACAAATCTTAAAATACTGTGTCAGTTAACAAATTGGCAAATTTTTAGGGTGCATGGCACATCTGTAATCCCAGCTACCCGAGAGGCTGAGGCAGGAGGATTGCTTGAACTCAGGAGTTCAAGACCAGCCTGGGTTGGCAACATACTGAGACTCCCATCCCGCAACAACAACAAAAGACTTCAGTGCACAAGCAGTTCAACAAAATCTTTACATCTGTACACATTCATACAACCGCCACCCAAGAGCAAGATAAAGAATATGGCGGGGCGCGGTGGCTCACACCTGTAATCCCAGCACTTTGGGAGGCCGAGGTGGATGGATCACGAGGTCAGGAGATGGAGACCATTCTGGCTAACATGGTGAAACCCCATCTCTACTAAAAATACAAAAAAAAAATTAGCCGGGCGTGGTGGCAAGCGCCTGTAATCCCAGCTACTTGGGAGGCTGAGGCAGGAGAATCATTTGAACCCGGAGGTGGAGGTTGCAGTAAGCCGAGATTGCGCCACTGCACTCTAGCCTGGAAACAGAGCAAGATTCGGTCTAAAAAAAAAAAAAAAAACCTATACATATATGTGTGTGTGTGTGTGTGTGTGTGTATATATATATATATGTCCTGCACCTCAGAAACTCCCTCTCAGTCAATACCCACCCAAAAAGGTAAACCCTATTCTGACTCCTAGCCCCAATTACGCCTGTACTTGAACTTCACATAAACAAAGCCAAACAGTATGCTCTTTTGTACTGGGCTTCTGTGTTCAACTTTATTATGTGTGAGATCCATTCATGTTGTGTGCATCCATAGTGCATTCTTTTTAATAGCTTGGTATTCCATTTTATGACTATACTATAATGTATCCAATCTATTGCTGATGACATTTAGGTTGTTACAGTCTGGAGACAATATGAAAAATGCTGCCATGAACAGGTTTGGGGTACGTCTTTTGGTGGTAATCCTGACTCATCTACAGTTTAACAGTTTTTGCTTGTTTTGGTAAGGGCTGGTTAATAATACCTTAGATTGGGAGGATGCAGGGAACTAGAAAGTGGGCACTGCAGGCGAGAGTATAAATCAGCATAACCTTTCTGGAGGACAGTTTGGCAACAGGCACAAGAAGCCTATAAGCATCTATACCCTTTGACCAATATTACTAATTCAAGGAAATTTCTTATTTAGAAATTGTACATGGCAGGTCTTCTTCTGTTTTATATGTATTAACTTGTTTTATTTATTCTAAGGAAATAATTAAATGACCACAATAATTTGTTTAGGATGTCAATCTTATCATCATTAGTAAACACAAGAAAAAGTAGTAAACAAAGTAAATAACAGGGGAATTATTTTCAAATATATTGTACTTCTGTGAAATCAAACACAATGTAGCCACTAAAAAAGTTTTCAAAGAACATTAAAGATACAGGAAAAAGTATACTTTAACAAAAAAAGGTAACATGGAATGCACAGAAATAATTCAAATTTCATTTTTTAAAAAGAATATACATATACACATACCACGTTATTAATAAAATAGTGGTAATCACTGGAAGACATGCGTACTTTCGTATTCTTTATAGTTTTCTGTACTTTCCAATTTTTCTATAATATATTGCTTTTATCAACTCAAAAAATGTGATTAAAGACTAATAAACAACGCTGTTTACATTCTAACAGGAAGAAAACAGAAACTCTAATACAATTCAATTAGGGCAGTGAGACAGTTTTGCATATGACGATATAAAAGTATTACAGAAAGACATCCAGCCTGGAGATAACGGAGCGGGGCCTTGTCAGGAAAGATGTTCCCGGTGGTACTTCCACCAAGAACTCAGGGAGAAAGAACTGTATCTCTAGGTTAGACAGAACATTCCCAGCTAAATCCTGTTAATTCCTCAACTCACTGCACCTAGAGTTCAATTACACATTGTACCCTGCCTGGCAAGTGTTCTTTTCTCACTTGCAAAAAGGCTTAGGCAGATGGACAGATGGGAATTGGTATGCAGCTAAAGTTTGACAGCATCAGACCTGGAAGATGCTGGTTCCATCCACCCTGCAGCCTGACAGAATAGCATCAAGGACAGGCCTTCCTTCCCTGTCACAAGAAATTAGGGCAACAACTTTTCAGATTTCCTTATGTCAGAAATGCCAGGCAGAGTAAACTAAAATTTATATATATCAAAATTCACTGATTCCTCAAGTTTAAAAAGTCCTTCTACTTGAAGAAATAAAGTTAACAAGAAATTACCCAGGCAATGGCAATTCTCTGTATCCAACCTCCCACTCTTCCTTGCTCCTCTACAGATGGACCACCTCTGGTTCAATGAAATCTAAGCATGGTAAAGATACATCTTAGTCCTTTAGGGGTCAATTCTCACGGAAGCAAATGATATTTGTTTAATAATTAATATAAAGGAACATTTTGCTGTGTTCCAAAAAATAATCACTCATTTCATGGTACAGTAAACATCAGAGTAAATACCACGGGAAAAACATTCAGAGTCCAAATTACCAATACTTAAGAATTAAACTTAGTAGGCCTGGCATGGTGGCTCACACCTGATATCCCAGCACTTTGGGAGGCCGAGGGGGGCGGATCACCTGAGGTCAAGAGTTCAAAACCAGCCTGGCCAACATGGTGAAATCCTGTCCCTACTAAAAATAAAAAAATTAGCCAGGCGTGGTGGCAGGCACCTGTAATCACAGCTACTCGGGAGGCTGAGGCAGAAGAAACACTTGAACCCGGGAGATGGAGTTTGCAGTGAACAGAGACTGCACCACTGCACTACAGCCTGGGCAACAGAGCAATGAATGCTCCGTCTCAAAAAAAAAAAAAAAAAGAATTAAACTTATTAAAAAGATACTGCTTTTGTAGGGTAGGACAATATAGCTAAATTTTCTAACTTTTGACATCTGAACCACATAAAAGTTTCAAGGACTGATGGTCAAAAAGACCCTGGGCTCAAAAAAACCTATTTTAGACTCACTTCCACAGATATGAAGTTACACGAATTTATGTGTCAAAGCAGAGAGGGCATATTTGTTTTGGCCTTGCCCTCCCTTCTTCCGGTAAGCCCTCTGTATTTCCTCTTTAATTTCCCTATTTACAAGTGTATACTTAAATGTATTACAAAATTCTCCATCAAATACCTGGGACTTTTCATGGTTATAGTGTCAAGTGACCTAAATTAAGATAAATACAATTCTAGTCTAAAATTCGGTAGCCTATCAAATCTGCATTGCATAATGAGACAAATTTCTTTTTTTTTTTCTTTTGAGACGGAGTCTCACTCTGTCGCCAGGCTGGAGTGCAGTGGTGCAGTCTCTGCTCACTGCAACCTCCCACTCCCAAGTTCAAGAGATTCTCCTGTCTCAGCCTCCCAAGTAGCTGGGATTACAGGCACGCACCACCACGCCCAGCTAATTTTTGTATTTTTAGTAGAGACGGGTTTCACCATGTTGGCCACAGGTTTCACCATGTTGGCCAGGATGGTCTCGATCTCCTGACCTCGTGATCCACCCGCCTCGGCCTCCCAAAGTGCTGCGATTACAGGCGTGAGCCACCGCGCCTGGCGAGACAAAATTTTTACGCAGTTTAAACCGCTCAAATTTCAAAAAATAGTTCTTTGAAAAAACATAAGCATTTACATAATCACCAGGGATTCTGATTTTGTTCTACATAGAACTTAAATGTTCGGATAATCTTTATTCTAGTTGCGTAAAATATGTTATGGAAACAGGATGTGGAAATAGAATTGGATATACAAGACTGCTAAAGATTATACAAAACGAGGACGCTGCCTTTCTTTTAAAGTGATAATTTGTTGTGTCTTGTTTTCTGTTGTGAGAACCGGCTAGCCTGAAAACTGATTAAAGAAAACTGTACTTGAAAATTAAGTAAAACTTAGCTACACCTAGCACTAAACACTGCAAAGAACATTGTGATTTACATGGTTTTCTCTTCCTGGACCAGTAGAGGGAGACTAAGGCATCTGGCCTGGTCGTGTAGTGTTTCTATAAAATTGGGGAGGGGGAAGCGGAGGCTGTATTTAAATGTCCTGCTGTCAATCAAAAGACACTTCCTACAATCACAGTCACCATATCTGCTATTACTCGTGAGCGTGCTCTCGCCAAGAGACACCACCAAACGCGGCCCGGGAAACCGGCTTCAACTAAAGGTGACCGCAGGCTTTGCCACAACACCCAAATAAGGACTTTCGGAGCCCAACCCCAACTAGTTTCTTTGTTTAAATGCCTGTGAATCCCTCCCACGCCGGAGTCAAGAGGCTGTGGCGCCGCCCTTTATTAGCCTCACACTTTGATTACAAAACACACGAGTCGGCGGCCTGGCTGCGGAGGCGGCCCGAGCTCTCAAACGTCAAACCCGGAGCGCGGCGGCGGCGGCGGCTGAATCAGAGGGCAGCGTCCGCCGCTGTCGCTGCCGCCGCCAGCCGGCCCGGCAGCGTCCGCCCGGCCGACTCAAGTTCGCCGGCACCGGCGCCCACGGCACAGCCGCAGGCGGTCCCGGTGTCGCCGGCTTCGAGCGACAACTGCACTCTTTGTAAAGTTTAAGCCGCGGCGCGAGGGCGACGCAGGGGGTCCGGAGAAGCGTTCCCTTCGGGCCCCCGCCGCCCACTCCATCTGCCCCAGTCCCGGCGACCCAGGTGTGTGCGGGGGCCCAGGGCCACGACCCGGGTCAACCTGCCGCCCGCCGGGGGCCCGGCCCCAACTTCCCCGGTACCTTTCAAGTCCCCGAAAGCGAGTACCTCATCTGTTGCTCTGTTTACTCCGCGGAGCCCCGCCGAGCTGGCTGGCGCGGTCGCCTCTCGGGCCCGCCGCTGCCCCCGTCCCACCGGCCCAGGAAGTTTGATAAAGACGGGAAAGGGGGCGCGACAGGGACCCGCGGCGCGGAGGAGACGCGGGGCCGGGGCGAGCCCATCGCCGCCCGGAAGGAAGGCAGGCGCGTCGGCCAGCCGGGCAGAGCGGCGGGGCGGCCGGCGACTCCGGGCCGGAGCCCCGGGCGCGGTGGGGCGGGGCGGCGGCGGCCCGGGCTGGCGAGGGGCTGCGGGCCGGGCCGGCGCTCAGCCCGACGCCCCCGCCGCGCCCGCCCGGCCGCGTCCCCTCGCCCCAGGCTCCCCCTGCCAACTTCTCCGCCGGCCCTCTTTGTTCGTGTTTGTTGTGGCGACTCTTCGCCCGGGCCGGGCGAGCCCCCCGGCTCCCCTCTGGAGCCCGCCCGGCGAGCCCGGGGCCCCGCGCGCCCCGTTGCCCGGCCGGGGGGCTAGGCGCTGGGACCCCTGAAAGCTGGGCGCGGCGCGGCGGCCCGGCCCGAGGGAGTAGCGGGCGGCTGGCGGCGACGGCGGTTGGTCGGTGGCCGGCGGTGGCGGCTGCGGGGCTGGAGGGGGTTTATTTACCTGCCGTGGAACCAGTCCTTGCAGATATCGCACTCGATCATGAAGCGGTTCACGTCGTACGGCTGCCGGCACACACAGTACACGGGCGGGGGCGGCGGAGGCGCCGAGGCCCGGCCCAGAGCCGCCACCGACACGGCTGCCGCGGCGGCTCCAGCTGCTGCTCCCGCGGCCACCGCCGCCGCCGCTCCGGCCATCTTTAAAAAACACACACACGCTCGCTCGCTGCTCCGCTCGCCGACTGGAGCGAGCGCAGCCGCCAGCCAGCGCCGCCTCCTGCAGCAGCCGCGGCGGCGGCGGCGGCGGCGGCGGCGCTTTAGTGCGCGCGCGCGAGGCCGCGGCGGCTGGCGGAGGGGGAGGAGGGGGCGCGCGCGACGCGCGAGGCCCAGGCCCGGCTGCTTCCGGCGCTCGGCGCGGGGCCGTGCGTCTCGCGCACGTCTCTGGCGCCGGCGCGCGCTCCCCGCTCCTCTCCGCGACGGCCGGGCGGAGGGAGCCGTTGAAGGGCACGCAGGCGGCTGCGGAGGCGGAGGGAGCCGAGGCCCCGTGAGGACACGCGCGGTGGTGGCGGTGGCGGGCGCGCGGCCGCAGCCGGAGGAGGACGGCGGGAGCGTGCGAGGAGCCGGCTCGGTTATTTCGGAGCGAGAGCAGAGGCCGGGGGAAGTTCCTGCGGAGTGCACAAGGGCAGACGAGGCGCCGCGTCCCGAAGAGGGGAAGCGAGCAAGTTTCCTCCTGCCCGGGTCGCCTCGCGACGCTAGGAGAATCGCTCAGCCCTCCGCAGCCGCCCAGCGAGAACCGGAGCTGCGGCCCGGCACCGGCGTGGGTCCCGCCGAGCTGACACGCCGAGCCGGTTGTGCCTTTCCGAGGGGAGGAACGTGCCGTGGAATCCACTCAAACTTTGGAAAACGTCCCACCCGGATTTCCACCGAGCAGCAAGGAAACCAGAGCGTTGATGGAGCCACTGTTAGTTGCGGGAGGGCTGTCCCCAAGAGGAATTCATCACTGTCGTCCGTTGGGAGGGACCAACCTTGAAATGGGGTTGGTGGAGAGAGGGATGGAGAAGAACCGGCGTGCTTATAAATAACAAGACTTAGCTATGAACCCTTCCGATTCCCAAGTGGGGAAGATAGGGGTAAAATTCTAAGCGACTTCTCGCTCGGAAGAGGGATACCACAAAAAGCGGAGCGCAGGGTACTTCGCACATAATGGGCCATCAGTAATTTTTGAATGGATGAAATTGAGAGCCAAATGTAAGGTGATAAACTGAAGAATAAAAACAGCTGACAAATACTGAATAGAAAAGATTGCGTTGGAATCACAGCTATGTGGATTGGAAGTGATGTTAAGGATTAATGAATTGAGTATTTGCAGCTGAATTTCTGCTGGCATTTCTGTCAGTGGGGAAAGCTCTCACAGCTCCCTAGGTAATTTTTGTTAGGGGAGGAAGAAGTGTTGGTCTGTCACCCACCCCCAGGCAAAGAGTCGCTGATCTAATTATCCTTTTCTTTTTTGTTTTTCTTTTTCTTTCTTTCTTTCTTTCTTTCTTTTTTTGAGACAGAGTTTTGCTCTTGTTGCCCAGGCTGGAGTGCAGTGCTGCGATCTCAGCTCACTGCAACTTCCACCTCCCGGGTTCAAGGGATCCTCCTGCCTCAGCGTCCCAAGTAGCTGGGATTACAGGCACGCGCCACCGCGCCAAGGTCATTTTTGTATTTTTAATAGAGACAGGGTTTCACCATGTTGGCCAGGCTGTTCTTGAACTCCTGACCTCAAGTGATCTGCCCGTCTCGGCCTCCCAAAGTGTTGGGACTACAGTCGTGAGCCACCGCGTCCTGCCTAATCTCCTTTTTATAGCTGAGGAAAGCTAGTAACTTGCCTGAAGTCTCATATATTAGAGCTGTAACCGAAGTTTTTAAATTTCTCAGTTCTGCAACCATTCGTTTTTCTATCACATCACTGTTTGGCACATACATAGCAGGAAAAGGAAAGGCTGGAAATCATAGTTGACCACACACTGAGTAAGCTTGAAACATATTTCTACTGGAGAAAAAAGAAGTTACTGTAATGTTGGCATAGGCATCACATATTGCTGGAGTGGAAAGACCCATGCACTCAGGTCCTGCTTTCTAGAAGCTGTGTGACCTCGGGCCAGTCACTTCATTTCTCCTGAACTAGATCCCTGATGATCTGTTGAAATAAAAATTATGGATAGTAATGCCTTAATTACCTCACAGAGGTTTTATAAAGAGCAAAAAGACGATGTGTTTTTAAATGTACTTTGTAGAAGGTGTGTGTTGTTGAGACAATACAGCAGTGAAGAGAAGGCAGGCAAAGCTATCTTATTGGAGTCTGGCTAAAGAGCACCAAAGCAGCCTGGTGTGGGATGTCCTCTGGGGGCCACCTGGCCTTGCTATGTTAACATGGAGGGACTAGGCAGGGGCGTGAAGAAGGCAGCCAAGCAGAGGAGGAGGCAGCAGCAACAATGAGAGATTTGGATCTGTGTCCCCACCCAAATCTCATGTTGAATTGTAATCCCCAATGTTGGATGGAGGTGGGGACTGGTGGGAGGTGACTGGATCATGGGGGTGGATTTCTCATGAAATGTTTAATACCATCCACTTGGTATTGTCCCTCTGGTAATGAGTGACTTCTCAAGAAATCTGGTCATTGAAAAATATGTGGTACCTCCTCCCTCTCTTGCTCCTGCCCCGGCCATGTGATGCAGTTTGTCTTCAGCCATGATTATAAGTTTCCTGAGGCCTCCCCAGAAGCCAAGCAGATGCCAGCATTATGCTTCCTGTACAGCCTGCCCTCCACGAGCCAATTAAGCTCATTTCCTTTACAAATTACACAGTCTCATATTTCTTTTTCTGTCTTTTTTTTTGAGACAGAGTCTGGCTCTGTCGTTCAGGCTGGAGTGCAGTGGTGCGATCTCAGCTCACTGCAACCTCTACCTCCCAGGTTCAAGCAATTCTTGTGCCTCAGCCTCCTGAGTAGCTGGGATTACAGGCACCTACTACCATGCCCGTCTAATTTTTGTAATTGTGGTACAGAGGGGTTTCACCATGTTGCTCAGGCTGGTCTTGAACTCCTGACCTCAGGTGATCCTGCCTCAGCCTCCCAAAGTGCTGGGATTACAGTCGTGTGCCACCGCACTCGGCCTCAGATATTTCTTTTTTTCTTTTCTTTTTTTTTTTTTTTTTGAGACACAGTCTCACTGTTGCCCAGGCTGGGGTATAGTGGTGCGATCTTGGCTCACTGCAACCTCTGCCTTCCGGGTTCAAGGAATTATTTTGCCTCAGCCTCCCAAGTATCTGGGATTACAGAGGTGCACCACCACACCTGGCAAATTTTTGCATTTTTAGCAGGGACAGGGTTTCACCATGTTGGCCAGGCTGGTCTCAATCTCCTGACCTCAGGTGATCCACCCGCCTCAGCCTCCCAAAGTGTTGGGATTACAGGTGTGAGCCACTACACCTGGCCTAGATATTTCTTTATAGCAACGAAAGAACAAACTGATACAGTTGTGTACAAGAGGACTGATCAAATACAGTCGTGTTGGCCGGGCGTGGTGGCTCATGCCTGTAATCCCAGCACTTTGGGAGGCCCAGGCGGGCGGATCACGAGGTCAGGAGATTGAGACCATCCTGGCTAACACAGTGAAACCCTGTCCCTACTAAAAATACAAAAAATTAGCTGGTTGTGGTGGCATGTGCCTGTATTCCTAGCTACTCGGGAGGCTGAGGCAGGAGAAGCACTCAAAACCGGGAGAGGGAGCTTGCAGTGAGCCAAGATCACGCCACTGCACTCCAGCCTGGGCTACAGAACGAGACTCCGTCTCAAAAAAAAAAAAAAAAAAAAATACAGTCCTGTTGCTTAACAGCAGAGGTGAGTCTGAGAAATGCATTGTTAGGCAATTTCATCGTGGGAACACCATAGACTGTACTTACAACCCTGTTTGGTATAGCTAACTACACACCTAGGCTAGATGATGTAGCCCATGCTCCTAGGCTACAGAGCTGTATAGCATGCTACTGTGCTGAATTCCATAGGGATTTATAACACAGTGGTAAGAAATTGTGTTTCTAAATTTCCCAGTAAATTAAAGGGATAGTAAAAATATCACATCATAATCTTATGGGGCACCATCATAATATGCAGTCCATCATTGATGGAAATGTCATTATGCAACACATGATTGGCAATATGTTAAGGAAAATGGGAGCCAGGTTTCTCAATGTTCAGGAAGAGAATTACAAATAAGAAAAGAGGAAACTTTGGTGGTGGACTAGTAATGGAGGTATCAATCTATCACTATTTGTAGAAATAGATATAGGTGTACATGTACATACCCTGTCCACTGAGAAGATCTGGGAGTAGTGACACCGGAAAACAATGAGAACAGCTAGCCCAGGTCTTGGCTTCTAAATACCAATCTCCACTTCATTTTTCTTCTTGGCAGAATAGTTGATTCCAGTACTGGAGAAGAGAAAGTACAGGATGAGCCTGGAGCTTGTAGTATCAGAATATAAGGACATGCTCAAAGAATAATGAGGCATGTCTAAAGGACACCAGCCAAATCGAGGACAAACTGTACTTCAACGTTAAAATAAATTGTGTACTATAACCCATTGAATAATATAGGAAACTATACCTGTGTAAAGAAATACATAAATTGAAAGTTTGATAAGCATTGGAATATTTTCATAGTTTCAAAGTATCTCCCAACAAAATTCTTCCTAATTACAAAGGGAACTAGAGTAACTTCTCAGTGTTAAGAAGCTTGGCAGATACTATCTTAAATGATCAAGTGCCATCAATAATGGGACAAATCAAGATCACGTGCCACCTGATAGGATTTGGTGAGAATACTAGCATCACTTCTGTGCATTTCTGCCCAGTCTATTTAATTAATCTCCAGTTTGGAAATGTGGCTAGTTTTAAAAGTACATGAAGAGATCAGTAAAGAATAAAAATACTCTAAGGCATACAAATCTGTAAGGAAAGGTTCTAGAAATTGTAAACACAAAGATTTGATCTTGGGAAGAAAGGGATTAAGGCTAGAACTCTGGATAATGCCAACATTTTAGTGGCAAGCCCCATACATCGTAATTAAGCTCATGGCTTTGGATTCACAACCTACTCTCTCTGTGACAACTTATTAACACTTGGATTTTAGTTTTCTCATTTTAATGGGAATGGTAAGCATATCTGCTTCACAGGGCTGGGTGCATTAAAGTAACATACTTTGCACAATTCTTAGTATATGATAAGCCATATAGCTACTAACTAATTATGAATAATTATTTTGCTACTTGTTCATTAATAATAATAGAAAAGACAGCTCTATTATGAAGAGCAGCTGAAGAAGTAGGAGAGAAGACTAGGAGAATATTATCTCAAAAACAAGTGAGGGATAGAATTTCAAAAGGAAAAATATCTTAAAGACACCCAGCTACATGGCCAGCATCAGTTGCCAATGACTGTCGGACTCCCTTTCCCTTTCCCCTTTATGGTTTCTCCAATACTCACAGATCTGTCTTAATTTTCACATCAAATCTAGGCTGTTCTGTTTGTTTTTAACACTCCACTCGTTCATATAACCTCATTTCTCTGACAAGGAATGTTTGCTCCAAACTAACAATTCTTCCTACTACTAATTATACTGGTCTATCTCCACAACCACATCTACTGTTCTCTTCCTTAGAAAACAAACATACTGGCCAAGCGCAATGGCTCACGCCTGTAATCCCAACACCTTGGGAAACCGAGGCGAATGGATCACCTGAGGTCAAAAGTTCAAGACCAGCCATGGCCAACATGGTGAAACCCCATCTCCACAAAAATACAAAAATTAGCCGGGCATGATGGCAGGTGCCTGCAATCCCAGCTACTCGGGAGTCTGAGATGGAAGAATCGCCTGAACCTGGTAGGCAGAGGTTGCAGTGAGCCGACGTCGTACCACTGCACTCCAGCCTGGGCGACAGAGTAAGACTCCGTCTCAAAAAAAAAGAAAAAAAAAAACATATTTTGGGAATATACTTTGGGAATGCTACATTAAACCACTGACATGCATTAAATGAGAGTGATTTGTTCTTACATAGTACTTGATCCTCCCCGTAACCTGTTCATCAGATTAACAAAACAGGGATTAACTACACAAACTAACTAGCCTGGCTAAAGTTATGGTAGGAAGACAGGGAAATTTTGATTTTACTGCGCTGGAGGGAAAAGGATAATGTCTGAGTGGAAAAGATTGCCTATGGAGAGTAGATCTTGAAAGACTGCATCATGGTGCTGGGAGGAAGAAGAGTGGAGTCCAGTCAGGGAAGCAGGACCCAACACACACAGCTTAGCAGCTTTGTTCACAGCCTGATTTTCTTTGCTTCTACCCCAGGAGCCGGGGAAATTCTAAACTGACAGACCGAGGTTAAGATGTTATTAAAGAGGACTGTCATGTTGAACACATTCAAAGCGCAAATGTTAATGAAAGTGGTGAGAAAGTATAAAGGAAAGCAAAGCAGATAAATGACATTACTAAGGACAGTGAATCACAATGTAGCCAGGCATTACAAAGGATATAGTATAAAGTACATAACATCACTTAGAAAGTATCCTTGCCAAAAATGTTTAACCTGAATACAATTAAACCTTAAGACTTAATTTCCAGTTGACAGGAAATTCAGGAGATAGAGCAGCAACAAGTTGCATGATACCACAAGGAAATAAGACTCATCCAAAATATGAAACATTTCACAAAACCACTAGCTTAGTTTATATAAAAGTTGTCATTTTTAAAACAGAGTGTAGCCTGGGCAACATGGTGAAACCCCATCCCCACAAAAAATAAAAATTAGCCAGGCATGATGGCATGCACCTGTCATCCCAGCTACTCAGGAGGCAGAGGCAGGCGGATCAAGCCTGGGAGGTCAAAGCTGGAATGAGATGGCCAGCGTGGTGGCTCACACCTGTAATCCCAGCACTTTGGGAGGCTGAGGCAGGTAGATCACGAGGTCAGGAGATCAAGACCAGCCTGGCTAACGTGCTGAAACCCCTTCTCTACTAAAAATACAAAAATTAGCCAGGTGTGGTGGTGCATGCCTGTAGTCCCAGCAACTCGGGAGGCTGAGGCAGGAGAGTCGCTTGAACCCAGGAGGAGGAGGTTGCAGTGAGCCAAGATCACACCACTGCACTCCAGCCTGGGCAACAGAGCAAGACCTGGTCTCAAAAAAAAAAAAAAAAAAAACACGGAAGAAAGAAAGAGAGAGGGCAAGAGAGGGGAGGAACATTTTTCTAGATCAAAGTCTTAAGAAACGTAACTAAATAATACAATTCATGAAGCTTGATGGATCCTGATTCTAAAATATCAGCTATAAAAGACAGTTTGAGGGACAATTTGGAAATTTTAATATAATCTGGATGTTAGGTGAAATTAAGGAAACACTGATTTTCTTTGGCATGATACATTATCATGGTTTGTAGAAGAATGACATTTTTAGAAGACTCGTGCTGAAGCTTTTAAATGATGTCAGCACTTGCTTTAAAAGATTCAGCAAAAAAAAGAAGAGGATGAGGAGAAAGATGAATGAAGCAAACAATAATATTCACAATTGTTAAATCTAATTATATGTCTGCGGATGTTTATTGTACTATTTGACATTTTTCATAATAAAAATTTTAAAAATATAGACTTTTTCTTGAGTCTGGCCAGAAGTTTAATAAATCATATTTTCATAATTGATTATTTCCTATTTTGAATACCTCAATAGTTTATTTTCTTGTTATATTCTAAAGTTGCATGTCTTCCAGAGATCAAAATGTTATGGGGCCACTATTTTGTTAAGTTTTATAACCTAAATGGATCATGAAATAAGGATGTAAATTTTTTTTCTTTAAAGGGATTCTCTGTCCCCCAGGCTGTGGTGCAGTGGCGCAATCTCGGCTCACTGCAACCTCCGCCTCCCAGATTCAAGCAATTCTCCTGCCTCAGCCTCCCAAGTAGCTGGGATTACAGGTGCTCACCACCACGCCCGGCTAATTTTTGTATTTTTAGTAGAGATGGGGTTTCACCATGTTGGCCAGGCTGGTCTTGAACTCCTAACCTCAAGTGATCCACCTGCCTCAGCCACCCAAAGTGCTAGGATTACAGGTGTGAGCCACCACGCCTGGCTAGTTCTTCTAAATGGAGATGGAAAGGGTACTTTTTTAGACTAATATATACATACCCAGAGAGTCTCCTAAATCCTCTGAGGGCTGTGCTCTCATCCCTCTATCCCTAATCTAATGAGACATGTTACTCATGGGAGTACGCTACACTTGTGATCAGTGTGGAAGCAGAAAAAATTTGAGAACTACTGTCTTCCTATAAAAAGTTCCACATTTACCCCAATCTATCCATGAAAAAAACTGGACAAATTTCCACAGAGGGACATTCTCAAAATATCCAATCAGTATTCCTCAAACTATCAAGGTCGTGAAAAACAAGACAAATCTGAGAAATTGTCACAGCCAAGAAGAACCTAAGGAGACAAGACAAGTGTGATGTGGTGTCCTAGTTGGGATCCTGGAAAAAGAATGGACATTAGGTTACAACTAAGAGAATCTGAATAAATTATGGGCTTTAGTTATGAACATGTATCAATATCAGTTTATTAATCATAACAAATATTAATATATCAGACTAATGTAAGACACTAATAATAGGGGCAACTGGGTACGTGCATCTGTGCTATGTTCTTTTCTGTCAATGTAAAACTGTTCTAAACATAAAGGCTATTCAATTTTTTTTTAAGTTTTACCTATCAGGGATCTAGCGCTTAAAGTTGTCCCATGGTCATAAATGCTTTGAATTTATATATTGCCTTGGTCTATCAAAACACCATTCCATACATTATCTACAAAGTCTCTGGGTTTCAAATGCCAACCCAGTTACTCAAAAATAGTTATGTGGGCCCTAGTCGTGGTTTCCCATTTTGAATTCTGCGGCACTTTAGTGTAGCTTGGGAAGATATTCCTGGTGGGAGGCTGGGCGTGGTGACTCACGCCTGTGATCCCAACACTTTGGGAGACCGAGGTGGGCAGATCACGAGGTCAGGAGTTCAAGACGAGCCTGACCAACACGGTGAAACCCCATCTCTACTAAAAATACAAAAATTAGCTGGGTGTGGTGGTGCACACCTGTAATCCCAACTACTCCGGAGGCTGAGGCAAGAGAATCGCCAAACCTGGGAGGCGGAGGTTGCAGTGAGCTGAGATCCTGCCACCGCACTCCATCCTGGGTGATAGACCAAGACTCCATCTCAAAAACAAAAACAAAAACTCCTGGTAGGGTAAATAACATATCGTTTAATAATGATTAAATCCAGAAAATTATGTCTCTGTGTGTGTGTGGTGTGTGTGTGTGTGTGTGTGTGTGTGTATCTGTTATTAGCCTGAGGGGTTGGCTAAATTTAAAAGTAAAATGCATTCATCCATCCATTCATTTGTCATTATTGTCCACTATAAACATATGATAGTTGCTAAGCACACAGGGATCAAAGACACATTCTCTGTTCTCCAAGGGCTCCCATTCTGCAAAAGAGATAGACAATTACATATGAAATTGCAACCTAATATACTCAGTACCGTGGTGGAGAGAAACACAAAGAGCTGCAGCTGCATGGAGGAGGGACACCTAATCCAGACTGGGGCTAATCAGAAAATGTTTCGTCCTAAAGGATGTCCTAAAGGACAAAACATTGAAAGAAATTCTGTGTCCTTCATCACCTCCCTTTATGAAATAGGAAAAATTTTACCTTTCAAGAAATGTAGGAAAATATTACTCTCAATTCAAGTAGATTCTTCTGTTGATTTATTTAATGTTAGATGTTTGGTTTTTCACATTATAAGAGGCAAACAAAATCATCAAGGTAGTACTTATCAATAAATAAGGCTGAGATATGTATCTTCAAAGGGGATTGAATGAGAGACAGTGGAAAAACCCTACTATATCAACAACCACAGACATTTATTAAACACTGAAGGCAGTCTGTTTAGCAGTATTATAAGTATAAAGAAAAAGTTGATAAATACTATAATGGAAAATTCTGGGCATGTTCTAATAAATTTTTTTCCATTCTTATTTTGGGGGTGATTCATCCGTGTTTCTGATTGATGGTAATCAACAGTCACTCCTTATGATCAATAAACAATTTTTTTTTTTGAGACAGAGTCTCACAGCAACACCCACGCTAGAGTGTGGCACAATCTTGGCTCACTGCAACCTCCACCTTCCAGGTTCAAGTGATTCTCCTGCCTCAACCTCCCAAGTAGCTGGGATTACAGGCATGCACCACCACACCTGGCTAATTTTTGTATTTCTAGTAGAGATGGGGTTTCGCCATGTTGGCCAGGCAGGTCTCGAACTCTTGACCTCAGGTGATCCACCTGCCTCAGCCTCCGAAAGTGCTGGGATTACAGGCATCAGCCACTGCTCCCGGCCAATATTTTTAAAATTCAAAGAATATCTTTCATATTGAATCCAAACGATGAATAATTCTTTTTTTCTTTTCTTTTTTTATTTTATTTTATTTTATTTTAGAGACAAGGTGTTGCTCTGTTGCTCAGGCTGGAGTGCAGTGGTGCAATCTTCCCACCTCAGCCTCCACAGTAGTAGTAGCTGGAACTACAGGCTCACACCACCACGCTCAGCTTTTTTTTTTTTTTTTTTGTAGAGACGGTGGTCTCCCTATGTTGCCCAGGCTGGTCTTGAACTACTGGCCTCAAGTGATCCTCCTGTCTCAGCCTCAAAAATTGCTGGGATTACACATATAAGCCACTGTGCCCAGCCAAGTAATTCTTTTGTGACTTGAAAACTGCAGCACTAAATATATATGTAATAACTTCAGATATTGCACATTGTCTTTAAAATCCTCATATATGTCTTATAAAGCTTTTTACCCATGGATAACTAATTTATGGCCTAATAAATCTTTAGATTTAATTAAATTGTGAGTCCTATCTCTTCATTTTATTGCCTCACAGATTTATTCCTTTATAGGTTCTAATTAAGAAATTAAACCAATAGGAATTCAAAGTTTTCACTTTTTTTCTAATTTGCACAAAAGCTGTAGAATACCACTAAATATTAATATATTTCTTCATAATATAGGAGATAGAATTCAGAATTCCCAACTATCTTTTGCTTAAGTACTTAAAAATCATCATTAATATATAGTCAGCCCTATTATTCAGGGGTAGTTATGAGAAAGAAGTTTGTATTTCCATATGTTTGAGAAAGAATAAGTTTAAAGATATTTTAACAATTACATTGAAAAGGACAACTTTATCATGTAGTAACATAGATAAACTGGATTCATAGGATTTTATGGAGGCCTGTTTCAGGTAAGGCACGATGCTGGATGTCATGGAGAAAATGAAAGGCATGGCAGATCACTTAAGTTCAAGAATCCAAGACCAGCCCGGCCAACATGGTGAAACCTCATCTCTACTAAAAATACAAAAATTAACCGAGCATGGTGGAGGAGGTGGAGGTTGCAGTGAGCCAACTTTGCAACACGGCACTCCAGCCTGGGCGACAGAGTGAGACTCCGTCTCAAAAAAGAAAAACACACACACACACACACACACACAGAAGAAAGGAAAGGAAGGAAAGAGAGGAAAGTGAAGGAAAGAAGGAAGGAAGGAGCAAGAAAGCAAGAAAGCGAAAGAAAGAGAAAAAGGAAGGAAGGAAAGAAAAGAAACAAAATGGAAAGAAAGAAAAAGGAGGAAGCAAGGGGAGGGAGGGAAGGGGAAGGAAGGAAAGAAGGAAGGAAGGAAGAGAGGGAAGGAGGGAGTGAGGAAGGAAAAGAAAACAAAAGGCAAAAATCATTCCTGCTTTTTAATTTTTTTTATTATTTTATTTTTTTGAGACAGAGATTACAGGCATGAGCCACCGTGCCCAGCACTTTGGGGAGGCCGAGACGGGCGGATCACGAGGTCAGGGAGATCGAGATCATCCTGGCTAACACGGTGAAACCCCGTCTCTACTAAAAATACAAAAAAAAAAAAAAAAAAGTAGTCGGGCGTGGTGGTGGGCGCCTGTAGTCCCAGCTACTCGGGAGGCTGAGGCAGGAGAATGACGTGAACCCGGGAGGCGGAGCCTGCAGTGAGCCGAGATTGCGCCACTGCTCTCCAGCCTAGGCGACAGAGCCAGACTCCGTCACACACACACAAAAAGAAAATGATTAGTAAAACAGTGAGCAAAGGGTTAAGCATGAGGTACACAGGGAGCTCTGAAGAGCCAAGATTTTCAGAGGACTTAGAGAAAGGGACATTCTATCAAGAACAAACGCAGAATTGCAGCACAGACTTGTAGAAAAGGTGTCAGGAAGATTAAAGCCTAGGATGAGCCGGGCCTTGCCAAAATAAGTTAAGGACAACTAAAAGGACTCTTTAATCTATATTTAGAAAGAGAAGAAAGAGCAAGAGAGGTGTAGGCATGATGCTTGGGGCAGATGGTGTGATACTGGTGGATGATAAAGCAAAATTGCTCCATTTCTATTTTGTTTTCATCTCTCTTATCAGTGGACATCTTTGAGCTAGAAAATACTCTCTACCAAAAAAGATGGACATGTGACTGAGTATTGATTTGACCCACTTATTTGTAGCAGGATTAGGCAGACTAGAAAATTTCTGTTTGAAATTAGACCAGGCCGCGTACGGTGGCTCACATCTGTATCTCAGCACTTTGGGAGGGCAAGGCGGGCGGATCACTTGAGGTGAGGAGTTCAAGACCAGTTTGGCCAACATGGTGAAACCCCGTCTCTACTAAAAATACAAAAAATCAGCCGGATGTGGTGGTAAGCACCTGTAATCCCAGCTACTCAGGAGACTGAGGCAGGAGAATCGCTTCAACCTGGGACATAGAGGTTGCAGTGAGCCGAGATCGCGCCACTGCACTCCAGCCTGGGCGACAGAGCGAGACTGTAAAAAAAAAAAAAAAAAAAAAAAAAAAAAATTAGACCAAGTTCTTGAATGAGGCCAAAGGGAAGTATCAAAGTATGGGAGAGGTGGAGGCAGTTGGGGCTGGAGAATCAGACCCAGGGGCGGATGCATGGAGAAGGGTAAGCTTGTCAATAAATAAATAAATAAACAAACAAACAAATAAACATTGTCCAAAGGAAATGGTAAAACCAGATGACAACGCAGAAAAAGCTGTGTTGGCAATGGGATCGGAGACAATATAATAGAGAATGGAAAACAGAGTTCCTGTGCCAGGAACTCTCCAAGCTGCTTAGTATATATTGTCCCATTTAATCCTTACAACAGTCTTCATGCAAGTGGTATTATGATCCCTGGTTTCTCTAATGTGGAAAATAAGACTTCGTTTGCCTAGTTATTCAGCTAGTAAGAGGAGCAGGTGAGATTTGACCCCAGGTCTGGGTGACTTCACAGTCTATATTTTTCCTCTATATACTGAAGAGGGCACAGTGACGTGGAATCCAAGGGACAATAAATTCAAGAATCTGAGGTGCCCACTGGGCTCAAGGAAGTCTGTGAGCAGGAATGAGAGTCCCCATCCTGGAGCTAGAAGTTAGGGGTAGGATGACCTTCCCTGGGCAAGAAGACACAAGGACAAATGGACACAAGGAAAGTTTTGGAGGTGATGGAGATGTCTATTACCCTCATTGTGGTGATGGTTTCATGGGAATATGCATATGTCCAAACTCATTGCCTTGTCCAACTCATTACATGCAGTTTATTGTGTATCGAGTATACCTCAGCACAGCTGTTTTGTTTTGTTTTTTTTTTAAGAAAAGAACAAAGTTAGGTACTAGGTGTAAATTGTCTTGTACATATCAAAACAATGACCTACTCACAGAGATTAGGACAGAAGGTCAGGAATTAGTAGTACAATTCTAGGAAGGGCGATTTTATGCTGAGCTGCTTAAATACTTCCTGCAAAGATCCATGAAACATGGGAGAATGCTAAAAAGAAACCCCAGGACGAGAGCTGAGCAGAGACCTAGAGAATAATATCTCAGATTGGAGAGGATGGAAGGCTCCAAAAGGAGGGTCTCCAGGGATTAAAAAAATAATGAAACAGGCAGAGTGTGGTGGCTCATGTCTGTAATCCCAGTGCTTCGCAAAGCCGAGGCAGAAGGACTGCTTGAGCCCAGGAGTTTGAGGCTACAGTGAGCCATGATCACGCCACTGTACTCCAGCCTGAGCGACAGAGCAAAATCCCATCTCAAAATGATGATGATGATGATGATGATGATGATACTGATAAATTGTTTGAAGCAGTCTTTTTAACATTAGAAAAAATAACTAACAACAGTGTGACAGATATATAGGAGCATTTGGGGGATATTAATGAAGAAGCCCTTAGAAAAATAAGCAAATTTTAAAAAGTCAATTTTAACTTTAGGACTAATTAAAGTTGTAAGAGAAAGGAAACAATCACAGCGCATTATGGATTCTGTTAGTGAATCCCATTTAAAATCTGGCTATAAATCTAAACCACACGCAAAAAAAAATGTAATATAACTGTATCGAGAAGGATGGAAAAAGAAGAGGGCATGAAAGAGTGAAATCTTCAATAACGATCACTGGAAGTCAGTAGGTAATGTCCAAGACTGAGACATTGAGAAAGAGCCATATAAATAGTTCATCGAGCAATATGGAGTTAAATAACAAGAAAATGGCTAAAGAAGTTCAAAGTAGGTGCCACTGGGGAGTCAGTCTGGGTGGCAGGGGGGTGGGGAGGCTGGGCAAGGGTTCAGTGTGCAAGCAGAGACTGCTTTTTTCATTATAAGCCATTTTGTACTATTGAATTTATTAATTATATCCTTATATTATTATGGTTAAGTTGCTGCTTTTAATAAAGCAGATGGAATTTGAACAATTAAAAAGAAAGAAAGAGAAACCACACCAAAATAATTGTGAGTCTTCTCAAGAAAGCCTCAGAGGGCTGGGCACAGTGGCTCACACCTGTAGTCCCAGCACTTTGGGAGGTTGAGGTGGGAGGATCACTTGAACCCAGGAGTTCAAGACGAGCCAGGGGAACATAGTGAGATGCCTGTCTCTACAAAAAATTTAAAAATTAGCTGGACATGGTGAAGCATGCCTATGGTTCCAGCTCCCTGGGAGGCTGAGGCAGGAGGATGACTTTAGCCCGGGAGGTCGAGGCTGCCACAAGCCGTGTTCATGCCACTGCACTCCAGCCTGGGCAACAGAATGATGTCCTGTCTCAAAAAAAAAAAAAAAAAAAAAAAAAACAAGAAAAGAAGAGAAAGCCTCAGAGAAACATCAAGCTCCAGCCAATGAACTTAAAGGCAAAGGGTGAGCCACAGGGCAAGCACCAGGGTAGCTCACTAAACAGCTCTTCTAGAACCATCCACAACAAGTGTACTTCCCCTCTACACCTCGGAAACAGAGTTGCTATAGCTGCAGTGGGCTCTGTCCAGGGCCAGTTCTCAAGCCACTGGTCTTGTTCTTGGGCTTATTCAAACCCAGATTGTTAAGCCCCACCCTAAGAGTTCCAGGAGGGCCCAGAGAGGCAGAGAATTCACATTGCTAAGTTCCCAGGTCGTGCTGATGCCACTGGTCTGGGATCACACTGAAAACACTGGTCTAGGCGGAGGCTTGAACTGCTCTCTACAGAAAGTGGGTAACGTGTCTGAGGGGAGCTCCTAAAGATGCTGAGAGCTGGAAGAGAAATACAGCAGGGCTTAAGGTAACTCCAGGGCTCCATGACAGACACGAAGTAGATGAAAAAGGAAGAGAAGAAGGAGGAGTAAAAGACAAGGATAGAAATAGACTAAGGTTCTATTCTCCTAGAATAAATCCCTTCTTACTTTGATAATTGAGGAGTTCCCTAACCTGCTGGCTGGCTTCCCAGGTAGTACACTGGCAAAATGCCTGTAAATGCTCTTCACCCACTTACCTAAATCCCACAATCAGAGCTCCCATTCAGGGAAGAATCATGTTGATAAACTGCAGCAAAAGCCTAACCCAGCTACATACTAACAAGCAGAAACTTACATCATAAACACGAAAGTACAAAAAAAGACATGTGAGGAAAATCAGCAGTATAAAAAAGAACTAACCTCAAAAACAGACACAATAAGAAATAGCTCACCCTGGAAGATACATGATCCAGGAAAGTAAGAGAAGTAATTGTTTTGTTTTGTTTTGTTTTCATAATTATAATGAACAACCTCAGAGAAACTTAAGCACAAATTTCAAGCAACAAGAACAAGCTGTTATGAAAAAGAAGACTTGATCATTCCCCATAAAGTTTGAGGAACCTAAACAATATGACTGCCAAATTTATTTTTTAAAAAGCAAATGAGCTGAATAATGAATAAACAAAGCTAGAGACCAAATTAGTGATTTGGAAAATAAAACCAAGGACATCTTCCAGAACATAACTCAAAAAAGCAAGGAAATGGAAGATATGAGAGAAAAATTGAGACAATAAAAGATGAAGGAAGTCCAACATTTATCTTTTAATTCTACAAGGAAAGAAAACAGAGAAGGGAAATAAAATATCAAAGAAGTAAGATTAGGGGGAAAAATACCTAAGCTTAAGAATGAAATGAATAGTTTCAGAGTAAAAGGGCCCACTGAATGGCAAGAACAGTGTAATAAGCCCCATAGCTAGGGACATCTTAGTGAAAATTGAGAATCCTAAAGATTAAAAATATCTATGTGTATGCATATCAAAAGTTTCCAGGAGAAAGCATGTTATCTATTTCAGACCTTGCTAGATGCTTGAATGTCTTTCAAATAGGGCTACTTTAGGCTGTGTTTGAAACAGGTGGCTCACGCCTGTAATTCCAACACTTTGGGAGGCCGAGACAGGTGGATCACCTGAGGTCAGGAGTTCGAGACCAGCCTGGCCAACATGGTGAAACCCCATCTCTACTAAAAAAAAAAATTAGCCAGGCATGGTGGCGCCTGCCTGTAATCCCAGCTACAAGGGGGGCAGGGAGGATCACTTGAACCTGGGAGGCAGAGGTTGCAGTGAGCCGAGATTGTGCCTCTGCACTTCAGCCTAGGCAACACAGCGAGACTCTGTCTCTAAATAAATAAATAAATAAATAAATAAATAAATACAGGGCTACTTTATAAGTTGTAGGGCTCCATGAAAATGAAAATGTGGGACCCCTTCTTCAAAAATTATTAAGTAGTTCAAAATGATAACAACAGGGCATTAAACTAAGCATGGGGCCCTTCTAAGAATGGGGCCACTTATTTTCTTTTGCCCCTTTATTTTTAGGTCATTCTCAGCCACCAGTGTCTGTTGTATTTCATGCCACATTCTTTCTTGGAGCGCACAGCTCTCATGCCAATGAAGGCAGCCCTGCTTCCAAGTTCTGAGAAGCAAAGACTTTGAAGCTAGAATTCTATACTCAGACAAACCATCCATCAAGGCAAGGGGGTAAAGAGAGACATTTTTAGACTTGAAGGATTTAGAAAATTTACTTGAAAAATTATTTCGGCAGTTTCTGGAAAGATGAATAAGGACTCCAAGAAAGGATGTGGCATGAAATACCAGAAGCAGTGGTACCTGAAAATGACCTAGAAATAAAAAAGATAAGAGGAAAATGGGAGCTATTTAGGTATTAATGTTTAAGTGATTTTTCCTTACACTTCTAAGTTTTAATGACACTGGATTACATTTTTCTCTGTAGAATCAGTCATTATTGGTTCAATGGTGACTAATATTTAAATAATTATAATATTATAATAGCTTTTAAGATTATTTTTATTCTTAGAATCAATCTATAGTCAAATCACAGGAAAATATAATTATGGTTACAGAACAGAATGTAAATATTATAAACCTTGATAATGTAAAAAAAAAAGTCTAATAAAGAAATGGCAGGTGAAAGGGAAAATAAATAAAAGTATGCAAACTGCTTCATTTACCTTAGGAGAGAGTTAATAGGAACTGCCAGAATTTGATAAACTAAGAAATAAAGATCTTAGTATTTTATTTGAAGTTGTAAAATATACCATAGAAGAACTAAAGAAGAACCAAAATATCTAATAAAAACTGATTAGGGAAAATGAGTGATTACAGATGCATTAAATTTCCTTCCTTTTTTCCTTCCTTCCTTCCTTCCTTCCTTCCTTCCTTCCTTCCTTCCTCTCTCTTTCTTTTTTTTGAGACGGAGTCTTGCTCTGTTGCCCAGGCTGGAGTGCAGTGGCGCAATTTTGGCTCACTGCAAGCTCCGCCTCCTGGATTCACGCCATTCTCCTGCCTCAGCCTCCCGAGTAGCTGGGACTACAGGCACCTGCCACTATGCCCGGCTAATTTTTTATATTTTTATTAGAGATGGGGTTTCATCGTGTTAGCCAGGATGGTCTCGATCTCCTGACCTCATGATCCGCCTGCCTCAGCCTCCCAAAGTGCTGGGATTACAGGCATGAGCCACTGTGCCTGGCCTCTTTCTTTCTTTTGACAGGGTCTCACTCTGTTGTCCAGGCTGGAGTACAGTAGCATGATCTCAGCTCACTGCAACCTCTGCCTCCCTGACTCAAGCAATCCTCCCACCTCAGCCTCCCAAGTAACTAGGACCACAGGCATGCACCAACACGCCAGACTAATTTTTTTTTTTTTGACCCATGTTACCCAGGCTGATCTTCAACTCCTGAGCTCAAGTGATCCCCCATCCGTGGCCTCCCAAAGTGTTGGGATTACAGGCGTGAGCCACCGCAACTGGCCTAAATTCTTCATTTTCATAGCAGGGAATTAATAGACACATTCTGCACTGATAAATCAAGAAAGAAAGGTATAAGCAACTTTCAGTTTCTATAATAACCACCAAAAAAAATAAAACAGGAAATCTTGAAAACAGAAGCTTCTGGGAAGTAGGACTAAGGGAAGAATCTGGGGAGGGGAGTGTGAAGTTTCTTTTGCATTTTATACCTCTCTGCATCATTTTAATTTTTCTGTGTGCACACATTCTTTCTAAAACTAAAACTAAGTTGAGCAAGAAAGAAAGTAAGAGAGAGAGGGATCAGTAGAATACAGTATGGCGGGATGAACTGGACTTTCTTTCATGATCTCCTGGTTGCTAAACTGGCAGATCAAAGGAATTAATCGCTACCACATCCTAGGCCCTCTTCTAGGAGCTGGTGGTGTAGCCATAAAGTTTAACAAAGAAAACAAAACAAAAAACAGTTCTCATAGAACTCTCATCCTAGCTCAGAAAGCTGACATCCTGGGTGGTTAAGTCCTAAAGATATTTCAGTTAGGGAAAGGGTCAAAGGAGTGCCCAGGGTGGCAGAATGACATGTTGTAGTTAAAAACTGGGTGACCAGGGAAAGCATCACCAAGAACGTGACTAAATGACTAAAGGTAAGGAAGTGATGAAGGAGTGGCCACATGGATATCTGGAGGGAGTATTGCAGACAGAATAGCAAGTGCAAGGGTCCTGGGGCAGGAGTGTGCCTGGTGAGTTCCAGGAACAGCAAAGAGGCCAGAGTGGCCGGAATGGAGAAGGCGAAGAGAAGTATTACAAGGGATGATGTCAGACAGGGAAGGGGATGGGCAGGTCATGTAGGCTTTTTGGCCTTTTGAAGGACTGTGGTTTTATTCTGAATAAGTTGGCAAGAGATTAGGTTGCAAAAAGACTGTGGCTTCCCTCTTGCTTTCTCTCTCTTCCTCTTTTACTTTCTCACTTTGATAGAAGCTGGCAGCCACACTGTGAGATGTCCTGTGGAGAGGCCCACATGGCAAGGAAATGAAGGATCCTGCCAACAGCCAGTGAGGAACTGAGGCCCTCAGTCCAACAACCCGTAAGGAACTGAATCCTGCCAACAACCACGAGTGAGCTTGGATAAGAACCCCACTCCCCACGTCAAGCCAACGACAGCCCCAGCAAACATGTGACGGCAGCTTTGCAAGAGCCCCCGAGCTGGAAGACTCAGCTAAGCCATGCCCAGACTCCTGACCCAAGGAAACTGTGAGATAATAAATATTTGTGGTTTCAAACCACTAAATTTTGGAGTAATTTGTAATGCAGCAATAGATAACTGTCTTAGTTCATTTGTGTTGCTACAGAGGAATAACTGAAGCTGGGTAATTTATAAAGAAAAGAGGTTTCTTTGGCTTACAGTTCTACAGGCTGTACAAGAAGCATGCCTCGTGCTGCTTCCACTCATGGCAGAAGGTGAAGGGGAGCCATTGTGTGCAGAGATCACATGCTGAGAGAGGACGCTGGAAAGAGTGGGTGGGGAGGTGCCAAGCTCTTTTTGAACAACCAGCTCTTGTAGGTACTAATAGAGCAAGAACTCACTTGGCCGGGCGCGGTGGCTCAAGCCTGTAATCCCAGCACTTTGGGAGGCCGAGATGGGCGGATCACGAGGTCAGGAGATCGAGACCATCCTGGCTAACACGGTGAAACCCCGTCTCTACTAAGAAATACAAAAAATAGCCGGGCGAGGTGGCAGCGCCTGTAGTCCCAGCTACTCGGGAGGCTGAGGCCGGAGAATGGCGTGAACCCGGGAGGCGGAGCTTGCAGTGAGCTGAGATCCGGCCACTGCACTCCAGCCTGGGCTACAGAGCGAGACTCCGTCTCAAAAAAAAAAAAAAAAAAAAAAAGAACTCACTCACTCCCCCATCCAGAAAGGGTGTTAATCTATTCCTGAGGGATCCGCCCCATAACCCAAATGCCTCCAATCAGGCTCCATCTCCAACACTGGTGGTCAAATTTCAACATGACGTTTAGAGGCGACAGTCATCCAAACCATAGTAATAACTAAGACACCACTGACAAAATTTAAAAAATAATCTGTGCTGGGAGTAGAAAAAAGGCTTCATATATAGGACATTTTGTAATTCTATACACTAGAATTAATTATCAAGCAAAATCTTGATGGGCAAGAACTTCCATTTGATTAGGCACCAATGAGAATCAAACCCTCTGTGTACAAATGTACATACCTGATGCCTGAAAGGATTTCGCACAGGTGAGCTTCTGGCTCTGTACATTTAAAAACTTGCTTCTGCTTCATTGTTCACATACTTTATTTCTAATGACCTATTGCTAACTCTAATTACAAACTCTTGCCCTCCACTTTCATGTCACGGGTGAATCGAATCCCACAGCGGAGGAGGGGTCCTGGCTTACAGAGGTGTGCCAGAGCTGGCTCGTTCTAGCTCATGAAGGTCCATTGTTAGCTTTTCAGGAATTTTTGGAGGCAGTTGTTAAACATAGCCATTATTAATTAAATTTTGTAAAGTTAAAATTAAATAATACTAAAAATGAAGATAACAAATACTCAAAACTCGTCTCTTCCCAATTATTTCACTACATTTTACTGTCACTGTGCTCCTGGGGTTATTTACATTCTACTGGATTCATGTGGTGAAATACTATATACCCCGGTGTGCTGCTCTTCCCAACTTCATATTCAGTGGCCATGGACAGCTTGGAATAGGCCACAGTGGGAGTATTTACACCATGGAAATTAGCAAACACTATAGATCTGGTTGTGAAACATTTACTAGTGTACCATTGCCTTGTAGTCATTCCTGCTCCAGGACAGCTAGCCATAACATAACTATACACAGATTTGATGACAATCTATACAAATACATTCCACAAAACCCAAACAAAATGAAACCCAACTCGAATTTCCTTAGCTGGATGCCCACAGTGCCTATGGTCACTTGTTCAGCGCTAAGAGGAGAATAAATGTGACAGAGAGTAAGTCAGACTGGAAGGAGAGAGCCATTTTAGCTGCCTTTTGAATTTTTTTTTAAATGAGATTATATAACCTCATTGCTAGGACCCCTCCTAGAACAGTGGAAGAAGCCCCAGCAAGTGAGAGGCCCTGAAACCTAAGCTTCATTAGCTTGGTGGTACCTCTGCCTCTGCTCTAGAACTCTCTGGCTGTTTCCACTGCCCCTCAATGACTCCTACCTGGGGTTGAGCCCAAGGGTTGGGGGAAAAGTAGGGTGGGTGGCTTCTCTATGCTCACTCTGGCAGGCTCCATAAACCAATAAATGTGCAGAGCAAGGACCTTGCATTTTCCCTTCCAGGCTTCTTATCGGAAAAGAATTACACCCTTGGGCTCATCTTTCTTTCTTTTTTTCTTTTTTTAAATAGTCTTGCTCTGTCTCCCAGGCTGGCGTGCAGTGGTGCGATCTCGGCTCACTTCAGCCTCTGCCTCCTGAGTTCAAGCATTTCTCTTGCCTCAGACTCATGAGTAGCTGGGATTACAGGTGTCTGCCACCACACCCAGCTACTCTTGTATTTTTAGTAGAGAGAGGGTTTCACCATGTTGGCCAGGCTGGTCTCGAATTCCTGACCTCATGTGACCCACCTGCTTCGGCCTCCCAAAGTGCTGAGATGACAGGCGTGAGTCACTGTGCCTGGCCCGATAAGAACTCTTTTCTGAATATAACCACAATACCATTATCAACTAAAACCTATCAGAAAAGAATTATACCCTTAGACTCATCTTTTTTTCTTTTCTTTTTTTTTTTTTTTTTTTTTTTTTGAAGTGGAGTCTCACTCTGTCACCCAGGCTGGAGTGCAGTGGTGCGATCTTGGCTCACTGCAGCCTCCACCTCCTGGGTTCAAGCGATTCTCCTGCCTCAGACGCCTAAGTAGCTGGGATTACAGGCCTGTGCCACCACGCCCGACTAATTTTTTGTATTTATATTAATAATAGAGATGAGGTTTCACCATTTTGCCTAGGCTGGTGGTGTCCAACTCCTAACCTCAAGTGATCCACCCACCTCAGCCTTCCAAAGTGCTAGAATTACAGGTGTGAGACACCATGCCTGGCCTCATCTTTCTTTTTCCTATGGGCCCTATCCTTCTCAGAGACATGAAGCCCCAGTCTCTTGTCCTAGCACTAATGGCAAACAAAAACAAAAACAAGCCCCAAAACAAACTGCTGGAAAAGAATCCTTGCTGACTTATCAAGAAGCAAATACAGCTGTAGTTCAAAAATGATCATTCGGCTACAGAATGATTCTATAGGGGTTTACATAGACCAGGGGTCAGGGCTGGAACCCAGGTTTGGAAGCTGCAGGGAGGCAGATTTTAATTTGGCATGAACAAGCTCTCCATCATCTGATGCATTCAAAAGGAACTCAGTTTGTCCAAGCAGAAGCTGGAAAACTAGTCTCAGGATATTCATTCACACAGCAGATAAAGTTTTGAATTAGATGACTTTCAAGTCTCCAGCTAATCCCACGTTCTCTAATATTTTCGCTGTTAGGATGGCAAACACACCACCAGCTTTAACACATCTTTTATTTTAACTGAGTAAAAATAAAGTATCATTCAAAATATACTTCATAACTTAGAGCTATTGCTAAATAATTTTCCTTTAAAATTGTATCTGGAAAAGATCTGATATGACGGAAAGACAAAGCAAAAACAAAAATTCCCCAAGCTCCAAGATTTAAAATTTGAGAAAAATGTTCCAGGTCTCAGTATGAAATGATCCAAAATAGGCAATATAATTTTCACATCTCTTGGAAAAATACTGAGTCATATTGCCCACCCACATCTTACAAAAATAACAGAAATCCAATGATTCAAGCAAGATACACTCTGTCATTGTCTGAAGCAAACATTTGAGTCATTCTGGAAAATTAGGAGCAAACCCTTGTCAGTGACAAAAGTTTTTAATTCCACGTCCCAAGGAAAATTTTGCAATGACAAGTTCTTTCCAGCCCCAGACATGCCTTTTCCCTGCACCCTGGAATACCTTAGGGCTGGATACCGCCCTCTCTCCCGAGAACAACAAACAGCACGTGTGGAGCAGGCTGGGCTGAATGGGTGACGTCATTCATTCACGCAGAGCACAGCCATACATCCAGCGAGCAGTGCTGAGGACTCCATCAACAGTCCTAGGGCGAGTCTAGTGGGCGGGAAAGGCTTCCTAGAGACCCTCACAGCCCACAGGACCAATGGAGGCCCTTCCTCATCCACTCCGAGCACCCTGTCCTGCAGACTTTTCTATTCTCAGACGCAACACTCTAGCCCTCCTGTGGTTTACAACTCCCTCCCTCTCTATCTCATATCCCTTTCCCTTGCTTGTGTTCCTTTTATCTCCTGCTCCCCATGAACTCCTTTTTTTTTTTTTTTTTTTTTTGAGACAGGGTCTTGCTCTCTTGCCCAGGCTGAGGACTACAGGCATGCACCACCATGCCCTGCTAATTGAAAAACCAATTTTGGCCAGGTGCAGTGGCTCACGCGTGTAATTCCAACACTTTGGGAGGCGGAGGTGGGCAGTTCACTGGAGGTCAGGAGTTCGAGACCAGCCTGGCCAATATGGTGAAACCCCATCTCTACCAGAAATACAAAAATTAGCCGGGCATGCTGGCAGACACCTGTAATCCCAGCTACTCAGGAGACTGAGGCAAGATAATTGCTTGAACATGGGAGGCAGAAGTTGCAGTGAGCCAAGATGGTGCCATTGTACTCCAGCCCAGGTGACAGAGTGAGACTCTGTTGTTTTTTTTTTTTTTAGAGATGGGGGTCTCGCTATGTTGCCCAGGCTGGTCTTGAACTCCTGATCTCAAGTGATCCTCCCATCTCTGCCTCCCAACATGCTGGGATGACAGGCGTGAACCAACAATTCTGGCCAGACTCCTGTCTGCCTCTTCCTACAAGCTCAGGGTTGCCTGTGCATTGCCCAGTAGAGTGTCCAATGGCAGTAACAGCTGGATGAATGCCCTGGAGAAAATGACAACAAAAACAAAATAAATTCGAAATAAGCTGTCTCTGAGCCTGTTACTCCTAAAGGAACAGACCTAGCCTCCTCATTTCTTCCCGGAGGAATTTTGGTGCTTCCAGTTTTCTTATTCTCCATCACTCTCCAATCCTTCACCACTAGGGACATCACTGAGATGGCTCCCCAGATGGCACCAATGGCCTTGTGGGGCCTTATGCCTGGCTTCCTTTGACTCCTCTCTGCAGCACTGGATAGTGACAGCAACCATTCATTCTCTTTGAGAATTCTTCACCTGACAAGGCACCCCTGGTTTCCCCTGTAATTCTGCCAGCTAATGTCTGCACAGCCCTTTCACTGCATTGTCTTCCCCTTTGTCACATCTTTCCTGATTCCTTTTTATTTCCACTTTCTCAACACTGCAGACCTCCTCCTCTACCCTCAAAGCCTCTACTTAGTGCTGCTGATGACACCCAAATCCCCCACTTCCCAGCTCCATTCCCACTGCCCCCAGAGCTTTGCCCTCAGCCCGTCAAACTCTTCCTGCCAGCCTCAGAGTCTTCATCTTTGCCCCTAACCGAGGCTGCTCCACTTCCTGAATCCCCTGGCAAGCATCTGTCTTCTTCCAGTCACAGAGCATCAACCTTCCATTTTTTTTTGATTTATATGTAGGCCTTGCTGACCTGGGCAACACCCTCATCCCAGTCACATGCAGAAGATGAATTCTTTCTTTAAAATCGCTTTCCCATCCATCCCCTTTCTCCCATCCCTTACACTCCTCTAGCTCTGGCCTTCCCTGCCATTCACGTGGATTCTTGCAGTCCCCACCCCACAGCATTGTTTCCCTGAGTTTGAGCCTTTCCCTCCTCCAACTGAGCTCAAAGAACTCTCCCAAAGCACCTCACAGATCTACTGTGCCCTACCCATGACACTTCAGTGGGACCCCATCCTCCCAGAATAAAATTTACTTCCTTAGCCTAGTATTCAAGCTTCCCCAGCAGAAGCAGCGACAACAACAAAAACAACAAAAAATTATAAATAAATCCGGCCCAAACCTATTTGATCAGCAGCACTGGAGGAAGAATATAGTGCCTAAGAGCTCAGGCTTGAACTCTAGAGCCAGACTGCACTTTCTAGTAGTGTGTTTTTGAGCAAATTATCTAACTTCTCCGGGCCTCAATTTCCTTAGCTGCAAAATGAGGCTGAACAATAACATTGCCAAGGATAGGCAAGCATATGCAGATAAAGCAGTTAGAGCAATGCCTGGAATATTGTAATTGCTCAATAAATGGTGGCTAGCATTATTTTTCAACCTGCTCTCCCACTGCTTCTAGACATGAATCTCTTCACCTCCTAGTCCAATTGACCTGCTGGGGGTTTCTCCCTTTCTGTGCTTTGCCTATGTGAATCTGTCCATAGGAAATGCCCACACTGCTCCTTGTCTCTGTTGATTGAAAGCCCTTAAGGTCAAACTCAAATGCTATCTTCTCCATGAAGCCCTATTTAACTTCTCTTCAGCTGGAAGAGTTAGTGACACTTCTCTCCTGGTGCTTCTCTTCTTATGCTCATTTTTATGGGTAATGTGTCTGTGCTACTGGATTGTTTTTGGCCCTTAAGGACAGAAAATCTTAATTAATTTTTCTATTCTTGCATAATCATTTCATCCCAGACATTATGTTTTTCATCTCTGAAAGTTCAATTTGGGTCATTTTTATAGCTTCCATGTCTACCTTTATCAAGCTCATATTTTTCTCTATGGTCTTGAACACTGGGAGTATAATAGCTGTTTTAATATTCTTGTCTACACATTGCATCATCTGTGTCATTTCTGAGTCTGTTTCTATTGATTGGTTTTTCTCCTCATGATGGGTCATCTTTTCCTGCTTTTTTGCTTACCTGGTAATTTTTGCTTGGATGCTAGACATTGTCAGTTTTACCTTCTTGGGTGCTGGAGTTTTTGTGTTTCTTTAAATATTTTTGCACTTTGCTATGGGATGCAGTTAAATGACTTAGAAAGAGTTTGATCCTTTCAAGGCTGGATTTGAAGCTTTGTTCAAGGGGCTCAGGACAGTTTTATCTCAGCTGGACCTGATTGGATCCCTGCACTGAGATAATACCTTTTTGAGAACTCTACTCAGTGGCCTGTATTTCTACTCTGGCTGGCAAGAGCAGAAACTATTCCCAGCTCTGTGTGGGCTCTGGTGGGTGTTCCTGCTGTCCTTTTTGAGTAATTCTTTTCCCAGTCTCTGGTTGTTTCCTCATAAACAATCACCGATTAATACTCAGATGAAGAACTCATGAGGAGCCCTCTTCAGATCTTCAGTTTTCTTTCTTTCTCTCTGTACGTGTGTGTGCATGACATTGTCTCCTCTCCATTACTCCACCCTGCAAATTCCAGCCACCTTGGCTTTCCCAAACCCTGAAGTCTTCTCCCTCAACTCAAGGACAACAATGGGCTCCATTTGGGTTCCTCCTCCCTGCAATAAGAACCGAAAACTCTCTCCAGGTAGTAATCCCGGGGGATTGCATGCTTCCCCTCATATGTTTCCATTCTTTCAGTTTTCATGGTCCTGCATTGCCTGTTGTACAATGTCTGAAAACAGTTCTTTCATATATTTTGTCTGGTTTTTAAATTGTTTTAGGTGGGAGGGAAAATCTGGTCCCTGCTTCTCAATTATGGCTAGAAGCAGAAGTATATCTCTACATAATACTACGAAGCATGCTTTGTTCATCTAAGTGATCAATAACACTATAAAATAGCATTTTAACTGGGTGTCGTGGTGCACACCTGCAGTCCCAGCTACTTGGGAGCGTGAGGCGGGAGGATCGCCTGAGCCCAGGAGTTTGAGGCTTCAGTGAGCCATGATCACATTACTGCACTCCAGCCTGGGTGACAAGACCCTGTCTCAAAAAATAAAATAAAATAACATTTTTATTTCTAATTTTAAAATTAATCTAGCACAGAAAACTTTTTAACTACAGAGAAATACAAAGAAAAAAAACAGTTCACACATAACCTTCCATCTTTTGCTGTATGATCTTCCTCTCTTTATAAGTACATTGCTCTTCTTATGAATACACATATGAATATATTTATTATTATTATTTACTCAGCAAACACCGTTGAATGAATACCGGTGAATTGGTGCTAAAGAGTCAGGTATCATGCACAGGAACGCTGAGTCCCCTTAACTCTTAGGCAGGAAACAAATGGCTGTTTAGCAGGTAGAGACAGCTGCTTAATAAGGAAACCCCTCGGCGGGAAGTTACTTAAGAAGTTTGGACAACCAAAGTCTAAATACAGAGCCCAAACCTGATTAACTTTTGGCGTGTGGGTTGCCCTGAGTTGGCAGGGCACAAAGCCTCTCTTTCCAGAACAGAATTTACTCTGTGTCCAGGAAAGGCAGGTAGAGAGGGTGTCTGATTGCGTGCTGAGCAAGTCGAGTTTGAATGGCTGATGGAAAGAGGGAAAACAGGTGACAGGGTGTAGGCACCCAGCCTCATTGAGGTCATGCTCCATTTACCCCAGTGGAGAAAGGGCCGTCTTTAAAGTCCCCTGACTTCATGGGTAAAATGCCTTTTGCTCCCTCCTCCTTGTGCCCTGCTCACAGCAGGCAGACCACGAATATCGGTTGTAATCGTGAATGGGATACATGAACAGGATAATAGACGGTCTCTGAGATGCCAAGTCTTTTTCTGGAAAGTTCTGTCTCTCTGTGATGGTTTTACCTTAGCAAAGCATTTTGTCAGCTCTGCCCACACCAAATCTGAGATGTTTGGCACGCATTCCACAGGGATGCAGGGGCCTAATTAATTGGTTCACAGATGCAGAAGTTTTTATTACCCTTTCAGTTTTCAATTATCTGACCTACAACTATTGTTTAGGTGACCAAGCTGGTGTCTTTTGATTCCTGCCATTGACCTCTGACCTCTTGATTGCTTTTGGTGGCACTCTCTGAGTAGCAGGGGAGGGCAGGGGATGGAAAGAAGTTCAAGTGTCTACCAAGCAGAAGTAGAATATTCTTTTGATGAGAATCCAATAAAAAAGCCCAAAAATATATAAGCAACAAAATACAGAAAAGAGAAAGAAAGAGAGAAGAGAAAGCAGCAGATTCTTCTTTTACATTGAACACAGAGGATGAACACAGCCAAGCAGCCTCAGATCAAACAGCCTCAGCCAAACATAACAGAAAATCTTACAGGCAATAAGATCTGAGTCCTCACTGACAGAGCTAAAGCAAGAACTCCTGTGTCCCCCTCTTATCTCATGGGAAGCAGGTAGGATCCTGGGGTATTTAAGTACACAGGCTCCGTGTTACAGACTACAGTTCTCATCCCAGCTCCACCACCTAATACCAGCATGACCTTGGGCAAGAGCCTCACCTGCAAGGTGGGGCTGAATTTAATAGCATCTACCTCATGAAGTTGTTGTGAAGATTCAATGAGGTAAGGAGTGACAGCGGGACGCAGTGGCTCACATCTGTAATCCCAGCACTTTGGGAGGCCAAGGTTGTCAGATCACTTGAGGTCAGGAGTTCAAGACCAGCCTGGCCAACATGGTGAAACCCCGTCTCTACTAAAAATACAAAAAAACTTAGCCGGGTGTGGTGGTGTGCACCTGTAGTCCCAGCTACTCGGGAGGCTGAGGCAGGAGGATCACTTGAACCTGTGAGGTGGAGGTTGCAGTGAGTGAGCCGAGATTGCAACACTGCAAGACAGAGCAAGACTCCATCTGAAAAAAAAAAAAGAAAAGAAAAGAAAAAAAAGAAAGGAATGAAATATTTAGACTATCTCTGGTACTCAGTAAATCTCGATAATGTTAGTAAATGTTAGCTATTATTATTTTCTTTTCCAGAACTTTTTCTTTGCATATTTGATTTTATTTAAAGAAATTATGCAGGCCAGAGTTTTCAACTGTTACAAAAAGTTGAAGCCATGATGAAGCAGACATTTCTGGGGGGGGGGGGAAAGGGAAGTGAGAAACATGGGGAATAAAATATATTAAATGTGAAATACACATGAATGCCCTTTTGAAATTACTTTGATATTTGGAAACACTAAAAGGTATATAACTTACTCCTAGAAGATGTTATATAATGAATGTAAAAACCTGTCTTACCTAAGCATTAACTCTAAATCAATCAGTTGAGTTTACTGTTGACTTACTGTTATACATTTTGAATTCTTGTAAATGGAGCTACAGCTAAGATGTTGAGGGAATCTAAGTTGTCAGTTTTTGCCTATTTATCAGAATCAGGCAAAATCTAAAAGCTGGGGGAAGAAGTCAGTCTTACGGTAAAACAAAGAAAGTCATTATGCTCTTTGTACTCAGTGCCCTCCACTCTGTCAAAAAGATACAGAAAGCCCCAGTTTCCAGAAAAGATGATGAGAATAAAATGAACCCAGATTCACAGAAAACATCTTTTTTTCCACTTGTCTAATCAGTCTTGTTTTGTGTGCTGCCACTGGCATAGATGCCTGCCTTTCTGTTTCATTTTGATCACTTTCAAGAATTTTGGAAGAATGTCGTTTTATCCTAATTAAAATTAAAGGCCATTATTCCCATGCCATGTAATTTATTTGGTCACTCAATAAATATTTATGAAGTACCTCCAGGGTGCCAGGCCCTGTGGTCAGGGACATAAAGACACGTGGTCTCTGCCCTGGTGGAGTTCACTGAGTGGAGAGAGCCTTGTAGAGAGGCGAGCAAACTGATCCGTGCCCGAGCTTTAGAGAGGAGGGTGCTCAGGGATAGTGCCCTTCCAAAGGGAGAAGAAACTAATTACCGGGAGGGTCAGGAACTTTCAGGGCACATTTGAGCTAACATACATCTTCCAAAGAGACCTTTATTTTTCATATTCTGTAGGACTTAGGGGACTTGGAAGTGGTTAGGAGCCACTGCTTGCAAAAGTCTCACCCGAACATGGTAGGAATAACTTTACAATCTCAAAATTAGCTGATACCATCTGTGTTATTCATTAAGAAACACCTGACATAAATGTTCAGCCTCGCCCACCCATTTCCTCTCTCAGTATATGTTGCATGCCTACTATTTGCCCAACCAAATGGAATTATGCCATTAGAATAACTAAGAATTACCCTGATTACCTTCAGTGAGTTCCCTATATTAGACCTACCAGCCATTCTTATTAAGGACAATGGTTCTTACATCCAGAACTCCTTAGAGCACTTCATGTTTAACCTTAAAGAGGTTCTTTGCTTGTAATTAACTCCCACAGCATCTCAATCGGGATCACTACCAAGATTCAATACAGAGTTTCAGTGTCATTTTTCTTCCAGACGTTCTTTTATTTTTATCTCTTTTTTTGTTGTTGTTTTGTTTTTGTTTTTGAGACAGAGTCTCACTGTGTCACCCAGGCTGGAGTACATTGGCACGATCTCAGCTCAATGCAAACTCCACCTCCTAGGTTCAAGTGATTCTCATACCTCAGCCTCCCAAGTAGCTGGGATTACAGGTGTGCACTACCACACCCGGCTAATTTTCTATATTTTTAGTAGAGATGGGGTTTTCTCACGTTGGCCAGGCTGATGTCGAACTCCTGATCTTAGGTGATCTGCCTGCCTTAGCCTGCCAGAGTGCTGGGATTACAGGCGTGAGCCACCATACGTGGCCTTGCTTTTGTTTTCAAGACAGGGTCTCACTGTGTCACCAGGCTAGAGTGCAGTGGCACAATCACAGCTTACTGCAGCCTCAACCTCCTGGGCTCAAGTGATCATCCTCCAGCCTCCGCCTCCTGAGTAGCTGGGACCACAGGTGTGAGCCACCACACTCAGCTATTTAACTTTTAGTGGAGACAGGGTCTCGCTATATTGCCCAGGATGGTCTTGAACTCCTGAGCTCAAGTAGTCCTGCCACCTCGGCCTTCCAAAGTGCTGGGATTACAGGTATAAGCCATGGCACCTGGCCTCTTTTTATCTCTTCTTGAAGATGGTATCTACCCAGTGACTTTTATGGGAATGACAAAAGGTCACAGCTTAGACATTAGTTAGGACAAGGAAGGATGTGAAGGGGCATGAGTTGGTGTGGAAATACCAAGTATGGGTGGAAGGGGGATGAGCAGATAGGCGGGGTCAAAGCTGCAGGCCCTCTGAGTGGACTCCCTGGGTTCCAGGAGCAGGGAGCCAGTGCAGAGAGGGTGGGAAAAGAAGTCAGACTCCTTTACTGCCAGATTTGCTTCTTTCTCCATGTGAACACTCCACGGACTTCCAGAAGCATTGATCCTCTGCACTAGTGTCCCCAGATTTAGGGACAAATAGATTTCTTGAGTTCCCAGAGGAAACAGATTCTGAGATGAGACTGGATACAGAGCATGGCCCCAGGATCTGTCACTGATGGGGAGTGAAGGGAAAAGGTGGAGCAGAGGGAGGAGCCTCAGTCGATCCCAGGATCCCACAGGGAGCTCTGGAGCTGGGATGGCCCTTCAGAGCTGCCCTGAATTGGAGCTAGCGGACCACACCTGGGCATTGACCAGTCCTTAACATGGGCTGTCCTGCAGGAAAGGGGTGACCTTGAGCAAGGAGGGCAATTCCTGGAAAGGGACTCAACTAAGAGCAGCCATCAGCCACCCATGTCTCCAGCAACTGGGGGAATGAGCACCCACAGAACCCAGTACTGAGGATAGGTCATTTACATAACAAAGGAGCAGTGGTTGCCTGTTCGCATTTTGTTTCACATTAGTTTAATTTTTTAATGGAATGCTTCGTGAATTTGCATGTCATTCTTGCACAGTGGCCATGCTAATCTTCTCTGTATCATTCCAATTTTTTAGTATATGTGCTGTCAAAGCAAGCACTTGTTTCACATTAGATGATAAAGGCATTGAGGGAAAGACTTGCTCTTCCAACTCTATGTATCCCCCACAATGCACTTGCTCATGATAAAATCAGGGCCTCCCCAGACAGGATTACCAGTTGCACCTGTAAAGCCCATATCTAACGTCCTACCTGGCACAGGGATGCCAGCATAATAAATGGGGCTGCAGAGGAGCATCATCCTGGCTTGGGATTCCTCGTCTTTCTAGATTGCTGAAAATCAGGATCTGAGGGCCACGGAGCACTCAGAATCACCACCAACTGTTGACCCAGAACCTTTAGAACAGTGGGTCTCAGAGAGTGTCTCCCTAGCTCGAGACATTAGGCTTCAGCAAAGCGGCACAAGTGCAGGCGAAGGCAGCCTGGAGCCATGGCTCTGCACGGGCCCTTGCCTGGCCAAGGCAAGGGACAGGACAAGAGTAGGAAGGAAGGAGTATCAGAGGTCAGTGTATCCATCCAAGGGCTCGACCTGGCCAGGGGACAAGGCAGAGGAGCCAGGCAGGCCCTGCTGCTCAGCACAGCCGTGATGCCACCTGAGATGAGGTGTGACAAAGGTGCCTGTCAGTGTCCGTCCTCCTGTTCTATACTAAGGGTCTCTGTGCCAGTTGTCAGTTCCTTATTGTAGTTGAAGGGAGGTGCGCTCCCTTTCACTCTGGGTGCTACTTTGTTGGCTGAGAAAAAACAAGCTGCGGCCCAAGCCGCCCCCCTATGTGAGAAAGAGAAGTGAAACAGGCTGTGGGCTGGGCAACAGGAGGCTGACTATGAGCGACCTGCAGATGTCAAGCCTTTGCTGGCTTGCTCTGGCAGCACAACAGCATACGAAGAAAACCAAAGTGGCTCTCTCATTAGCCAGCTCCCGGAAGAGGAATGGTTCCATTCCTACAACCACTCAAGCAGCAGGGATTTACTGAAACCGATCCACACTCAGGTCCCAGAGGATACAGTCCCTGCCTGAAAGGCACTAGAGCCTAGTTAGGGAGAGTAGAGTATCTCACCTGAAAAAAACAGCAAATGGACATGACCTGCATAATCAGGGACTAAATTATGTGAGCCAGTCTCAAGGCGCAGTCCGTCAGGGAAGAACTCACCATGAAGACTACCGGAGATCACAAAGAGGAGGCCAGAAGTGAGGAAGGGCTCCAGAGGCCAGGAGAGGGCATGGGGTAGGGGGGCATGAAACTGCAGGAACAGAAGCCTGGAGGCAGAGACGACAGTGAAGAAACGGCCCTGCTACAGCCCTGCACCCGAGCCAGGCGCATGGGTGGAGGCTGCCTCGAGAAGTCCCCTCAGCACGGTTGCCACATAAAAGAAAAGATGCTCAGTTAAATTTGAATTTCAGCTAATCCGTAAATAATATTTACCACAGGTATGCCCCACACAATGTAAGACTTTTTTCTAAAATATCTGGTTGAGCATGGTGGCTCATGCGTGAAATTCCAACGCTTTGGGAACACCGAGGCAGGAGGATCAGTTGAGTCCAGGGGTTTGAGACCAGCCTAGGTAACATGGCGAGACCCTAATTCTACAAAAAATACAAAAATTAGGTGGGCATGCTGGCACACACTGGTAGTCCCAGCTACTCAGGACACTGAGGTGGGAGAATCGCTTGAGCCCAGGAGATTGAGGCTGCAGTGAGCCGTGATTGCACCGTCACACTCCACCCCAGGCAATAGAGTGAGACTCTGTCTAAAAAAGAAATAAAATAGGCTAGGCACAGTGGCTCACACCTGTAATCCCAGCACCTTGGGAGGCCGAGGTGGGCAGATCACCCGAGACCAGGAGTACAAGACCAGCCTGGCCAACACGGCAAAACCCTGTTTCTATTAAAAATATAAAAATTAGCTAGACATGGTAGCACATGTCTGTGATCCCAGCTACTAGGGAGGCTGAGGCAGGAGAATTGCTTGAACCCAGCGGGCAGAGGTTGCAGTGAGCCAAGATCGCACCACTGCACTCCAGCCTGGGCGACAGAGCAAGACTCCATCTCAAAAAAAAATAAATAAACAAATAAATTCAAATATTATCCACTGTTTAACTGACATTCAGATTTACCTGGGCATCCTATATTTGATTTGCTAAATCGAGCAACCCTCCTCCTGAAGTTATATTTTACAGTCGCTCACTTGATACTCAGTACTTCCCTATGAGGTAGCTCTCTTATCACCATCATCCCCATTTCACAGGTGAGAAAACTGAATCACAGAGTTGTCCACAGTCACGCAAGTAGCGCATCTGTTTCCACAGTCTGTGCTCCTAACCCTCCAAGCGACTACTAGAGTTTGGGATCCATCAGTCCTCGATCCAGAGTGTGGCTCTGCCACTTCTTAGGTGTATGACCTTTGGCAAGTCACTTACCCTCACTGAGCCTCAGTTTCCCCTTCTGGGAATAATAACAATTCCTGACTTACAGAGTTTTGTGTGAGGTAACTGAACAAATGGGAAGTGATTCACACATGGTACTTTGATGATGATGATGATGATGATGATGATGATGATGATGGGAAGCCGTGGAGCATGTAGAGTCATTGATGAGACTAGAGAAAATGACACGCCTGTGCAGCCTCCGTGGCCATTCCCTTGCCTTCACATGCCTGCCTCTACCCTAGTCCTCTCCCTGCTCCCTAAACATAGACACAGGGCTGGCCCCAGGCCCCGTGTGTAACAGGCTTTCTGCCTAAAGCCACCAGGAGCCTCAGAGCCCAGAGCTCCTGTTGCTGGTGGCTGGAGTTTACTGCCTGGACTTCTAGCCCAGGTTCCCGACTATGAGCAGACCAGGACTTTCTACTTGTCCGACAGCCCCTCCAATCACTGCCCAGGTGTGCCTACATCCTAGTTCTTGCTGCCACCAGGAAAAAATCCAATCCATGGAGGACTGTGCCCCCATCTACAACTACGGACGACAAACGGTTTCCCCTTCCTGTTATATAACTCGGCCTGCCATGTGCCTGCTCTGAACTACTTCAATATAAGTATCTGATGAGTAAGATCAAGACAGAAAATATCTGTTGATTAGGTTTTGTTTCTGTCACTTCTTGCCTTCTCAGGACAAGTCAGGTCTAGAGGTTAATTTCCGGTCCCTCGACTTCCCACCCTGAAGCCTCCGCCCTGCTCCAAGTCAGTTTAGCAATGGGACACACCCAACACACTGCCCCGCCTTCTCACACCTGGGCTAGGGTGTCCAAGGTGCTGGGGAATCTAGCCCTTAGCAAAGATTACCTTCTCCCTAGTACCAGGATTATTTCAATGTTTTTTCCTTATGTTTTGTTTTGTTCTACCATCAATGTTCCACTCAGGTATTAATCCTAGCAAGTAAACTAAAAAGGCTGGGCACAATCTGTAATCTCAGGCTTACACCTGTAATCCCAGCACTTTGGAAGGCCAAGGCAGGTGGATCTCTTGAGCCCAGGAGTTTGAGACCAGCCTGGGCAACATGGCAAAACCCCATCTCTGCAAAAAATTAGCTGGACATGGTGGCATGTGCTTGTGGTTCAGCTACTGAGAGGCTGAGGCAGGAGAATTACCTGAGTCCAGGAGGTCAAGGCTGCAGTAAGCCATGATGGTACCACTGCACTCCAGCCTGGGTGACAGAGTGAGATACTGTCTTAAAAATAAATAGGCCGGGTGCAGTGGCTTGCACCTGTAATCCCAACACTTTGGGAGGCCAAGGCGGGCGGATCACGAGGTCAGGAGTTCAAGACCAGCCTAGCCAACATGGTGAAACCCCATCTCTACTAAAAATACAAAAATTAGCTGGGCATGTTGGTGGGTGCCTGTAATCCCAGCTACTCGGGAGGCTGAGGCAGGAGAACAGTTTGAATCTGGGAGGTGGAGGTTGCAGTGAGCCGAGATTGTGCCACTGCACTCCAGCCTGGGCAACACGGCAAGACTCCGTCTCAGAAATAAATAAATAAACTTTAAAAATGTATGGTCAGTTTTCTTATTGGAACTATGTCTACCTCCTTGGGTGGAAAGAGCTCATTCTTCCATGATCAAGCCCTGACCTTCAAGTAACCCCCTGAGATTCCTGACTTAGTTTGATCTGACTCTTCTTTTCTTCCAGGCAGTGCTTTAGGCAGCATGAAGACTGCAGAGAAAGAGAGACCAGATTTCTGCTCTCAAGGCGTGAATAATAGTCTTGACCCAGATTCTAACTATGTGGTCACTCCTAGTCTCTTTTTAACTCACTTTCTTATCTTGATTCTTAGAACCAACAACACCTGGCTCTGGAACTCTCACAAGCTGTGGTTCTATGGTCTCCTGACTTCCAACTCTCCGTTCCTGTCCTTCTCACCTATGTGAGTTTCCAGCCTTCAGACACTCCCTGCGCTAATGCTGAGTCCTGCCCCAAGACCCTCAGCTGCCCACCCTGCAACACTGACAATGCACAGAGTCCAACCATCTGGCCCTCATAAAATGTCCCAGGCTCCATGCCAAGTTGTGCTACAGATTGCTTGGCCATCAGTTCCCTAGGAAACTGTAGGCTGGACTGGCTGCCAAGTCAATGAAGGGTTTCAGCCATGTGGTTGGCCACCTGGGCAGAAGCCTTGCTGATTGCCTTCTTATCTGGTAGTTCCCCTTCCTGAGCCTTGATGCCCAACCCTATCTGAGTCACCTGGGCTTTGGAAACCTGTTCCTTTGGAGTTCCAGTCCTTCTAGGTCACAAGCACCTTGAATATCTGATGAGGGCCTGCCTTCATTCTTTTGATCTCTTTGCTGGTGTTCCTCCTGGATGTCCTTGGCCTATGACAGCTGGCCTCCAAACACTGGTGAACCTGTCTCCAGAACCCAAGTCTGAGTCAGCAGAGTCTTGGTAACTTTCCCTAGTTCAACAAAAACCCACAGCTATACCACAGTCCTGCCTGCACTCACACCCTCCACCCACCTGCCCACTTACTCATTCAACAAATGTTTGTGGAGTATGTGTTTTGGAGCCAGATGATGTGAAAGTTGACGTTTCCCAACAAGGAATGGACAAGACATGGTTCCTGGCCTAGAGGAGCTCACAGCCAAAGTGGAGGCATCAGAATAAACATAATCCATTTCAAAATGTGAAAAGGGTCACAGCAGGGTTGGAACAAGTACCAGGGGAACACCTGGGAAAGGCATCTAACTCACACCCATGGGACAGGGAATGTCTGCATGAAGAGTGATATGAAATCTAAGCTGAATCCAAAAACAGCAGCAAGAGCTGGTAAATGGTTGGGGGTGCTCCAAATTTAATGCATGAAAACTCAAGGAGAAAAGGCAACTAAAAATAGGAAATTGCAAACGTCAACATAATTGGGGCAGCGGGAGAAGTGAGCAGGGCTTCACCTGAAAGAAGGAGTTGGTTGGCATCTGAGGAGAGTGGGAGGCCACTGGGGTTCTCAGCAGCATCCACTCCACCTATTCTTCTCTTCACAATGGGATCTACGCTTCAGGAAACTCACTTTGCTATCATGATAGAGAATGAATGAGAGGGAAGGCAAGATCCTGAGTAGGAAGAACAGAGAAGACTATGACAGGATACCAAGACTGAGATGACAACGGCCCGAACCACAGGAGTAATACAAAATACTGGGAGCCTAAGACCAATGGGACTTGGTCATTGATTGTGCATGCCCTGCAAGGGGAAGGGAGGAGACTGTAGCGATGCCGGGAGTCTAGGCTGACAGATGACCTGGAGTGAGACAGTGCTGTGAACTGTCACCAGGGAATAGGGGAGGAGGGGCAGGTTTGTGGCATGGGGGATGGGAGACAAGGTTCAGACAGGAAGGACAGTGTTGAGTTTGAGGTGGTTACAGGACATCCTGTGAGGGGGCTGTGTGTCTCCAAAGTGATCTTGGCCAGTGAGAAAGTCTGAGAGATATCAGCAAACCCATGAACTCTGTAGAAAGAGAAGAGCAGAAGGCGGTCTGGAAACATCAGCTAAGAGACAGATAGAAATTGACATAATCTCAAAGTGTCTCCCATACATGACACTTCCTAGTTACATAGAAAGAAGTAACTTTACAGTGGAGAAGCCTGGTAGACACCACCTTCCCTGAGTGATCAAAGTTATCAGGAGTAATGAGACAGGTAGACATCGTATGCCTCCTGATAGGCTGCACCGAGAAGGACACAACATCACTTCTGTAGTATTCCTGCCAAAAACGTATACTCTAAATGATTATATATGTCTAATCATGAGGGAACATCAGGCAAAACCATACTGAAGGACATATATACAAAATAACTGGCCTGTGCTCTTCAAAAATACCAAGGTCATAAAAAAGAAAGACTGAAGAACTGTTCTGGATCATAGGAGACTAAAAAACAAACATGACAGCTAAATAATTCAATGTATGATCCTAGATTCGATTCTGGACCAGAAAAAAAAAAAAAGAGGTTTTTTGCTACAATTCCTTTGTGACAATTAGCAAAATTTGAAATAAAGTTTATACATTAGACAATAGTACTGTATCTCTGTTATGTTTCTAATTTTGATCACTGCACTATGTAAGAGAATGCCTTTTTTTTCCTTTTTTTTTTTTTTTTGAGACATAACTTCGATCTTGTTGCCCAGATTGGAGTGCAGTGATGTGATCTTGGCTCACTGCAACCTCTGCCTCCAGAGTTCAAGCGACTATCTTGCCACAGCCTCCAGAGTAGCTGGGATTACAGGAATGCACCATCACACCCAGCTAAATTTTTTATTTTTTATTTTTTAGTAGAGATGGGGTTTCACCATGTTGGCCAGGCTGATCTTGAACTTCTGACCTCAGGTGATCCACCCACTGCAGCCTCCCAAAGTGCTGGGATTAGAGGCAAGAGCCACTGTGCCCGGCCAATAAAATGCCTTTTTAAGGTAATACTAATGGAACTATTTAGGGGGAAAGGAGAATTATGTCTGCAACTTATTCTCTATGATTCAGAAAAAAAGGTAATATGAACAGATAGATGACAGGTAGAGAGTGATAAGGCGGGCCAAGCACATTGTCTCACACCTGCTAATCCCAGCATTTTGGGAAGCCAAGAGAGGGTCGCTTGAGCCTAGGAGTTTGAGACCAGCCTGGGTAACACAGGGAAACCCCAACTCAACAAAAAATAAAAAATTTTTTAAAAATTAGCTGGGCATGGTGGCACATGCCTGTAGTCCCAGCTATTTGGGAAGGTGAGGTTCGAGGATCACTTGGGCCTAAGAGGTCAAGGCTACAGTGAGCTGTGATCACACCACTGTACTTCAGCCTGGGCAACAGAGCAAGAACCTATGTTAAAAATAAAAAATAAAATAATAAAGCAAATGTGATAAATTGCTAACATCTGGGGAATCTGAGTACAGGTATGCCGGCATTCTTCATAGCATTCTTTCTTACTTTTCTCTTTTTTTTTTTTGAGATGGACTCTTGCTCTGTTGCCCAGGCTGGAGTGCAATGCTGTGATCTCTGCTTACTGCAGCCTCTACCTTCCAGGTTCAAGCGATTCTCCTGTCTCAGCCTCCTGAGTGGCTGGGATTACAGGCCCCTGCCACCACACCTGGCTAATTTTTTTTGCATTTTTAGTGGAGATTGGGTTTCATCATGTTGGACAGGCTGGTTTCAAACTCCTGACTTCAAGTGATCCACCTGCCTTGGCCAAAGTGCTGGGATTGCAGGTGTGAGCCACCATGTCTGGCATCTTTCTTACTTTTCTATAAGTGTGAAATTATTTTGAGGTATTAAATACTAAATATTTATTACATAGAGTTGAAAACCGACTTATTGTTCCTCTAAGAATTTCAACTCCTATCCCTACTCTTTCCTTCCCCTCCACTTTGCAGTGCCACTATACCTTCAAACAACATTCTCTCCTTTTCTAATTATTATTGTGATAAAAAGACATAAATTTACCATTTTTAAGTATACAGTTCAGTAGTGTTCAGTTAATTTACATTGTTGTGTGACAGATCCCTTGCAAGTCTGCAGTTATTTAAATAAAAGTTTTTTTAAGAAAGAAAGAAAATGGCAGCAGAAGAGGAACCCTAGGAGGAGACAGAAAGAAGAGTCACAGAGGTAGAAGAAAAAAAACAGAAGACTGCGATGTGGCAATAGCCAAGGCAGGAGAGAATGTCAATAGGGGCCTGTGGCCCGAAGGGTCATCGCAGCAGACACGTCACATAAATGTCAGGAAGAGACAAAAGGGACAAAGCATAATCCCCCAAGTTTGCTCTAGAAAAGATCTTCTCCTTCCACTTTCCACAGGTGCTCCTGGTAGGAAGGTGATATGGCTTGGCTGTGTCCCCACCCAAATCTCATCTTGAATTGTAGCTCCCATAATTCCCACGTGTTGTGGGAGGGACCTGGTGGGAGGTCATTGAATCATGGGGGCAGGTTCTTCCTGTGCTATTCTTGTGATAGTGAATAAGTCTCATGAGCTCTGATGGTTTTATAAACGGCAGTTCCCATACATATACTCACTTGCCTGCTGCCATGTAAGACATGCCTTTGCTCCTCCTTCACTTTCCACCATGATTGTGACGCCTCCCAGCCATGTAGAACTGTTAGTCCATTAAACTTTTTCTTTATAAATTACCCAGTCTCTGGTATTTCTTCATAACAGTATGAAAATGGAATAATACCAAAGGGAAGCCTAGAATATTCTTTGAAACTATTAACTCCATGTGTGGCTGAGGTAGATACCACAGGGTGGGCTGTGCTTTGGTTGGGAAGGTGTTTTGTGGGCCCACTGGGTATGTACAGGCGAGGCTCTCCAACACCCACCTTCGCCTTCCCATGAAAGGTAAAGGTGAGTCAAAGGGTCCAGCATAGACAGAAAGAGTTACCTTCATGCATGGGCCCCTGGTGACCTCAGAGATAGGATTCTGGGGTGGGCCTTGGGATTAAAAGAAGCTAAGATAATTTTAGGAAATTTCATGTAGGAAGCAAAGGAGCTTGAGCAGGAGATGGTGGCCAGGAAGAGGAGCTGCTGGTATGACGCTCCCTGGGGCTAGGTGGCCATGGCCTCAGAAGCATGCGGGTGGTGTCTTGTTTCCTTTGCTTTCTTTTCCATAATTCTTCGGAATTTTCCAGAGACTTTAATAACAGACTGTCTCACCCAGTGGCATGGGGTAGGTGAGTGGTGTCCCTGGGTGTGAAGACAAGGGGGCATGTTTACATCTGAGGCTGATGTAAATTAGAGAGCTTGGGCAGCCCACAGGTGATTCAGAAATAGGGATAAGACCAGGTATTTAGAGAGAAAATGGAGACATACATCCGGCCAGGCACGGTGGCTCATGCCTATAATTCCAACACTTTGGGAGGCTGAGGTGGGCAGACTGCCTAAGCTCAGGAGTTTGAGATCAGCCTGGGAAACATAGTGAAACCCCGTCTCTACTAAAAATACAAAAATCAGGGCCAGGCACGGTGGCTCACGCCTGTAATCCCGCACTTTGGGAGGCCGAGGCTGGCAGATCACCAGGTCAAGAAATCAAGACCATCCTGGCCAACGTGGTGAAACCCCATCTCTACTAAAAGTACACAAATTAGCTGGGTGTGGTGGTGTGTGCCTGTAATCCCAGCTACTCGGGAGGCTGAGGCAGGAGAATTGCTTGAACTTGAGAGGCAGAGGTGGCAGTGAGCCGAGATTGCGCCACTGCACTCCAGCCTGGTGACAGAGCGAGACTTTGTCTCAAAGAAAAAAAAAAACAAAGACATAGGCAGGAAGAGTCATCTGCCTAGAGGGAAAGGGTTTTCTTTTGTTTCAAGATGGAAAAGACTTTAAAGTATTTAGTTGATGATGAGAAAAAAAAAAATTAAAGAGTAAAGATTTAAGAGAGACAACGCCTTCCCAACCAAAGCCCAGATGCCGGATTTGGTTGGTTCTTAAACACTCCAGCTTGAAAAGAACACCACAACACCACACCGCCATGAGACAGGGGACTAGCCTGCACACCTGCTCAGGGTGACGCTCTGGAGTCCCAGTGCCATCAATTTTACCTTGAGCCTCACGAACCAATTGGCTCAATCATTAAGCCCAGGCCTCTCTACTGTACCCACCCCACCCAGGGGTGTGGGGCCCTCTGATGAACAGGTGACATTAAAGCAAATGAACGTTGACTCATAGCCTACTAAGCTTACATGCTTATGTTTCATTTTCCCAGTAGTCCTGAGTAGGCATTACTATTCCCATTGTAAAGATGAATACACTAAGGCTCAGAGAAAGTCTATATCAAGCAGGAAAAGGCAGAACAGAGAACCAAACCTGGATCGTATTTCAGCATTCATTTTCCCTTCATTCCAGACCTCAGGGAATATATTCTAATGCCCCCAGAGACAAGAAAATTATGTCCCAGTACCTCCAGAATTAGAGAAAGATGACCAGGCTTTTTCCTGATACCTCCCTAGATTTTCACAATTACAGAAACATGGTCCTCTACCTCCGGAACCACAGAAACCTGAACCTACATAACCTGTCCAACTTGCTTCTCTTGAAACCCAGAAACTTTCTACAGTTGCTCCTGAAGTTTCTCACCTGTCATGGAACTTCAGAGCTGCTGAGAGCTGCAGTACCATAAAAAAGCAGAGAGAAGAGAGCTGGTCTGGTTGAAGGGGTGGGAAGGGGACAGGGAAGCCCTTGCTTGGACTCTTAGCTCCAGTTATTCCCATTAAACTTGAGGTGCCTCCAGAAATCCCAGGACTTCTCTGAACACAGTTTAACAATCACAGCTATTAATCAGTTTTGGTTTTGTTTTTGTTTTGAGACGGAGTTTTACTCTTGTTGCCCTGGCTAGAGTGCAATGGCATGATCTCGGTTCACTGCAACCTCTGTCTTCCAGATTCAAGTGATTCTCCTGCCTCAGCCTCCCGAGTAGCTGGGATTACAGGCATGCGCCACCATGCCTGGCTAATTTTTATTTTTAGTAGAGACAGGGTTTTTCCATGTTGGTCAGGCTGGCCTCAAACTGCCAACCTCAGGTGATCCACCTGCCCCAGCCTCCCAAAGTGATGGGATTACAGGCGTGAGCCACCATGCCTGGCCTTTTTTTTTTTTTTTTTTTAATGAAAATTTTGAAGCTCAAAAAAGTAAAGTGGCCTGCCTAGGGTTACAAAGAAAGCTTAAATGAACTACAAATCCCAATAACTGTTTATTTCACAGCTACTAAATCCAGCTTCCTCTGATAGACTGCTAGCTGCTTAACCCAACCCAATACCAATGCCCCTTCTCCCACTTAGTAACAAACCCCACATTTATTCAGAGTAACACTGTTCCCTGGACTAAATTTCCCAGCCTCTCTTCAATTTGGACTGGCCATGTTAAGTTCTAGCCAAACAGATGTAAGCAAAAATATAGTATGGTTCTTTCAGGAAGAACATAGGCCCTTCTTCTCCCTTCCCTCTGTCCTGCTGCCTGGAAGTCAGATGTGATGGCTGGAGCTCCAGCAGTCAGTTTGGACCATGAGGATGAGACACAGCTTAGGGAGGGCAGTCAGAAAACTAGAGAGTCTGAGTGATGAGGATGCTGACATAATAGACCTCAACTATATACATGAGAAACAATTTTATGTATCTTGTTTAAGTTGTGATTGTTGCAGCTGAATCTAAACTAACTGGTAAAAATCAAGAATTGCTTCAACTATTTTCTCTAAGCCTTAATGACAATCCTCAAATAGACAGCCTGAATGTATCTCTGGGGCTTGGGAAGGTATAGCCAGCAACTTCCTGCTCACTCTGAAAGCCCCTGTGTACTGTATTTCCACAGCCAGGAGAGGCAACATTGCTCAGTCCTTGGAGGACCAGGTCATACAGGTTCATCAGGGTTTTCTAAGTCTATGTTCTGGACTCTATTTCCAGAACTCCAGCCACCTCCTGAGCCTTCAAGCTACTGTTTTCCCCTAACCCTCAGAAAACCCCTGAGGTTTTGTAATTATGAACTCCAAACATGGGGCACCAAAACTCAAAAGAAATCAGGAAAAGCAGCTCCTTAACCTTGTCCGAAGAAGCTCAGTAAAAATATAAATAGTAGCCGTGAGTGAGGCAAACACAAATCTGTAAACATAAAGAGATTAGAAGCCAGGCATGGTGGTTCACACCTGTAATCCCAGCACTTTGAAAGGCCAAGGTGAGCAGATCATGTGGTCAGGAGTTCGAGACCAGCCTAACCAACATGGTGAAACCCCGTCTCTACTAAAAATACAAAAATTAGCCAGGCGTGGTGGCATGTGCCTGTAATCCCAGCTACTCAGGAGACTGAGGCAGGAGAATTGCTTGAACCCAGGAGGCAGAGGTTGCAGTGAGCCAAGATCGCGCCATTGCACTCCAGCCTTGGCAACAGAGCGAGACTCTGTCTCAAAAAAAAAAAAAAAAAGAGAGAGAGAGACAGAGAGAGATATTTACATTCAATAGGGATTTAAAAATCATTAGAATGGGAACCTTGAAACTTCAGTAAGGATTTTCCTGTTAAAAAACAACAAATTCGTCTGGGAGCAATGACTCACGCCCCTAATCCCAATACTTTGGGAGGCCGAGGCAGGTGGATCACCTGAAGTCCGGAGTTCAAGACCAGCCTAGCCGACGTGGTGAAACCCCTTCTCTACTAAAAATACAAAAATTAGCCGGGCGTGGTGGCAGGTGCCTGTGATCCCGGCTATTCAGAAGGCTGAGGCAGGAGAATCGCTTGAACCTGGGAAGCAGAGGTTGCAGTGAGCCAAGATCACGCCACTGCACTCCAGCCTGGGCGACAAAACCAGACTCCGTCTCAAAACGAAAACGAAAACAAAACAACAAATTCAACCTGACTGGAGAACCAGAACATGGGAGACCCCCATTCGCTTCCCACTGATGAGAAGTGTCCTAGGAATCACAGCAGCTGGTGTCTGAGATCAACAGCTCCCCCAGTCACTAAAGCGCTACCCTGCCTTTCACTCTCTAGCCCCAGAGCTGGGAAAGGAGCAGGTATGGGGACATTGTCCCTGTTAGCAGAGGGAACATGGCTGCTTGTCAGTGCCTTATCCCACTGTCAGGGCAGCTGTCTGGGATGTGAGGGGAGACTGCATGAACCCCCATATTTGTGAAACTGAGGCAAAAGGAAGTTCACTTCCTGAAAGGGATGAACTAGTCAGGCATGACATCTACAATCACCTCACTTATGAGGCTGCAACAGAGGGGTGCTTGTCTACAGAGGACATTAGCTACATGGGCGATGGCCCCGGGCAGATGACAGCCACGCTCGCCCATGGCACTGAGCATACCATGGTGCCCGGTGACAACACTGGGATTGTGTCTGGAAGCCCTAGATAACTTTGCTTCCCAGGGCTGCTAACACTGACTGGGGAGGACCCTCTGATGTTACAAAAGCCAAAAACGGCACACCCAGTCTGTTTCACTAACCTGATTTCCATCTAGGAAGTTAGTTCTTGTTTCTCTTAAAATGCGACTCCCAGAACTGAACATAATAAATACTTCATTCCTAGGACCCTAAATAGTCCGATGGGGCCATTACTTCCCTTTTACTTTCCAGCAACGTGACTTCCATCTTCCGTGGCAGTGGGAAAGCACCTGACCTGGCGTCTCATTCCACTCCTGCCACTTAATGACCGAAGCCTCTTTGAGATTCAGACTCTTTGGCTGTCAATGGGGATAAACATACCCTGCCTATCACTGTGAATCATTCTGAAGGTCGTATGCTCATATACCCAGTTTCCAGCAGTCTGGGGAGATGTGAGATCCCTTTGCACTGATACCCCATGTCACAATGATTCTGAGGCCCCAGATGAATGCAGGCCCTCAGCCCCAGCCCTGCAGAAGTATTCCCTGGGTCTTTCAAGGAGTCCACAAAAGGGTCCCCCACATCTGTTGAACCAATTAGTCCCAGTCATCATTGTATCCTTCTTCTGGCCTGGCTTCTGTGGCTTGGGGTCCACCAATAGGAGCCTTGGGGCCACTACCTCTAATAGCACAGTGCCCATGGGGCTGCCGGGCTCCAGGCCCGGGGTTCCGTCAGTGCTCTAGACCTCTACACCCTGTGTGACCCAGCAGTGCTGATTCTGTGCACGGATGGAGAAAATGCACCTTCCACCCTTAGCCACTCCGTTAGCTCCTACAAGCAACTTTCAGCAACTGCCAAAAAACCACCACTGACAAAAACACCGGTTTCCACAGGAGTGAGCTCAGCTGTTCACACCTTCAGACAATATCTCCCCTGGACTCAGGACTGCCTCAGCCTACATGCCTGATTAATACGCCCAAGCCAAAACTGTGAAGCCCCTCAGAGGGGAACAACAAGAGCGCAGCTGCCTGTCCCAGAGGCCTTCATGAAACCAAAGGACTTCACCTCCACAGTGAACTGAAACATCCACCTCCAAACCCAGAAAACTGCTGGCCACTTTCAAAAGACACCTCCTCCTCCCTCTCAGGACCTGGCACTGTGGCCTAAGCCACCTCTGTCCACGTTGGAGGAGGGACCACCTAGGGAAAAAGAATAAAGGGTTCAGAGTAAAAAAATACTGTTGATTGCAATGTGGCAGAGGTGCTAGGGCACTGGGGGAACACATAAGTTCAGAGAAAATCAGACAAATGTAAAAAAGAAGCTACCATTAAGTCCAGACGGAGAAAAGGGTTGTTGAATCACAGAGTGTTGTCCTAGAACACTGCATGGCTCAGAGGTGAACAGCTCGCCTCTGTGAACAGTCGTCATTTATTTCATAAAGTACTGGAATACAAGGATACAGAAGGGGGTATGGGAAGGAGAGCGTCTCCTCCGCTACCATGATTGGAAGTTAACAAGTAGTGTGCAAAGTCGAAAATCAAGAAATAGTAATGTGGCTGGACGTGGTGGCTCACGACTGTAATTGCAGCACTTTGGGAGGATGAGGCGAGTGGATCACCTGAGGTCAGGAGCTCGAGACCAGCCTGGCCAACATGGTGGAACCCTATCTCTACTAAAAATACAAAAATTAGCCAAGCATAGTGGTGCACTCTTGCAATCCCAGCTACTTGGGAGGCTGAGGCAGGAGAATCACTTGAACCTCGGAGGCAGAGGTTACAGTGAGCTGAGGTTACCCCACTATACTCCAGTCTGGGCAACAGAGTGAGACCCCGTCTCAAAAAAAAAAAAAAGAAGAAAGAAAGAAAAAGAAAATAAATAGTAATGTAAGCATATTGTTTAGAAAAATGGTAGAAAATACAAGAAAAATGGCTACAGAGTTGGCAGTGCCGGCCTCCAGGAAGACAGCCTTGGGGAACAAGAGGCTGAGAGTAATTATAATTTTTCATTATACTTTTTATGTATATTTATTCTACTTTGCTGTTTATAGCTATGTACATGTAGCATTCGGTTAGAGATAATTTTATATAAAACAGGTCCTCACCAGGCATGATGGCTCACACCTGTAATCCCAACAATTTGGGAGGCCAAGGTGGGCAGATCACTTGAGCCCAAGAGTTTGAGACCAGCTTGGACAACACAGTGAGACCTCACCTCTTAAAAAAGTTTAAAACGTTAGCCAGGCAGGTGGCGTGTGTCTGTAGTCCCAGCTGCTCAGGAGCCTGGGAGGTAGAGGCAGCAGTAAGTCATGATTGTGCCACTGCACCCCAGTCCTTGTGACAGAGCAAGACCCTGTCTCAAAAAAAGAAAACAAAGAAAAAAAAAGGAAAATGAAAGAAAACAGATTTTCTCAGCCTCTACAAAGGCAGGTTTCAAAAACCTCAGGGCTCTATCACAGTCAAGGCTATCATCAGATACATGGCCACGTGTATTACTTTGCTAGAGCAAAGTAACAAAGTACTACAGACTGGGCAGCTTAAACAACAGCAAAGCATTGTTGCACAGTTCTGGAGGCTGGACGACCGAGATCCGGATGTCGGTAGGATGGGTTCTGTCTGAGTGCTGTGAGCGAGAATCTGTTCCAGGCCTCTCCCTGAGCTGTTGGTGGTTGCCAGCAATCTGTGGGGTTCCTTGGCTTGCAGAAGTAGCACCCTGATCTCTGCCTTCATCTTCACATGCCATTCTCCCTGTGTGCATATCTGTGCTCAAATTTCCTTCTTCAGTTTTTGTTTTTATTTTTATTTTTGAGATGGGGTCTCACTGTGTTGCCCAGGCTGGGGTGTAGTGGTGCAATCATAGCTCACTGTAGCCTTGACCTCCCTGGCTCAAGCAATCCTCCTACCTCAGCCTCCTGAGTAAGCTGGGACCACAGGCATATGACACTGCACCTAGCTAGTTTTTTTAAAAGGTTGTATTTTCTGTAGAGATGGGGTCTCACTAGGTTGCCCAGACTGGTCTCAAACTCCTGGACCCAATTGATCCTCCTACCTCAGCCTCCCAAAGTTCTAGGATTATAGGCAGGAGCCACTGTACCCGGCCTAATGGATCAGGGACCACCCTACTCCAGTAGGAACTCATCTTAACTAATCACATGTGCAATGTCCGTATTTCTAAATAAGGTCACATTTTGAGGTACTGGGGGTAAGGACTTCAGCAATGTAGGGGGCAGTGGCGGTAGGAAGAACACAATTTAGCCCATCGAACTATTAAAACTGTGGAGTGTTATTATCATATACTGTAAAACAAATTGGCCATCCTGCAGGTCCTGTGTCTCAGCATGGCTGCCTTCCTATAATACTGACAGGTACACTTGCTCCCAGAGCTCCCAATTCAACTCTGCGACAGCCCCAACTCTCCTCATTTCTCCCTGAACACACACCCACTGAGAGGTACTCTTGCTCCCTCCCCTCAGCCCCCACATTAACACCTGTTGCCCTGTGGTGCTACTGTGCCTATGTCCTGATTCCTTTGCACAGATCCCTGCTCGCTAGATGAGCCCCATCCATTCTCCCTCTGCCACCGATCCAGCCAGTCCTTTCCAAAAGCTCCTTCTCCTTAGATCAGGGGTGTCCGATCTTTTGGCTTCCCTGGGCCATACTGGAAAAAGAAGAATTGTCTTGGGCCACACATAAAATACACTAACAATAGCTGATGAACTAAAATAAATAAATAAAAATAAATCACACACAAAAAAAGGCTCATGACATTTAAAGAAAGTTAACAGATTTGCGTTGGACCACATTCAAAGCCGTCCTGGGCCGCAGGCAGCCCATGGGCTGGACAAGCTTGCCTTAGATAGAGACCAGGAAGCCCCCAACTTCCCCCATAATAGAACTTGTAAACTGAATCTCAGCACAAAAAGATCATCCTCCAGCGGCTGAGTACACTAGAAGCCTGAGTCCTCTGCTCATGGGGCCACTTACTAGTTGGGTAACGGACAACTTAACCTCCCTGTGGCTGTTTCCCTACCTGTAAAGTGGGACTAATAATAGTAACCCACATCATAGGCTTACATGACATAAAGCATGTGAATCTCCTAGCACAGTGCCTAGAACACAGTAGGTATTCAATACATACCATTTGTTACTATTTTACTATTACCAGTTGTTACTGCTTGTTATCTTCTTTCATTGCATCATGTCCAGAGCAAAGCCTGGCTGTGCTAGACCCCCAAACCGCCTTTGACTCAAAAGAGAGGCCCCCCCCGGGCTGGGCGTGGTGGCTCACACCTGTAATCCTAGCCCTTTGGAAGGTCAAGTTGGAAGGATCCCTTGAACCCGGGAGTTCAAGACCAGCCTGGGCAACACAAGAAGACCCTGTCTGTAATTAAAAAAAAAAAAAAAAGCTAGGCGCGGTGGCTCACACCTGTAATCCCAGCACTTTGGGAGGCCAAGGCGGGTGGATCACCTGAGGTCAGGAGTTCGAGACCAGCTTGGCCAACATGGTAAAACCCCATCTCTACTAAAAATACAAAAAAAAATTAACCAGGCGTGGTGGCAGGTGCCTGTAATCCCAGCTACTTGGGAGGCTGAGGCAGCAGCATTGCTTGAACCCCAGAGGCGGAGGTTGCAGTGGCTGAGATGGCGCTACTCCACCCCTGCCTGGGCAACGGAGTAAGACTCTGTCTCAAAAAAAACAACAAAAAAAAGAGAGAAGCCCCCCCTGGGGCTGTGCCGTGCATCTCAGCTATCAATGCTTCTGCATCCTCCTGGTTCTGTCCTGCTAACAACCAACAGGACAGCTCAACCTGCCTGCTTTCCTCCTGGTCTCCCAGGGCACATCTGTCTCTGGAACAGCCCTCATCCCACTCTGCCTCACTCACATGATTCCTATTAGTCTCTTAACTCACCATGGTCTTCGGGAGGACATCCTTCAACGCAAAAGCAGCACTTTTAAAACATGTTTAAAAAGTGATTTAGTAAATACTGTTGTTTTGTGAAATTTTTAAAGACAAAGTCAAGTTACGTTACCCATGCCATAAAAATGAAAGCAAAAACAGAAACCCATATTACATTCCATTTAAAAGTCACTGACACCCAAGCACCCAGCCGAGGGCTCAGCAGCTTGTTCTTGCAATGTTTTACAGTGAGAAAGGAAGGAACATAAAGCCTAGGAGTGGATCTCTAGAGAAAGACATTGTATATTTCGTCTGAAAGCATCTGACTTACGAACTCCACTTCCAATACCATTTGGAGATGGTTCTAACCAGAGAGAAGCAAAACCCTAAAACATTTCTCAAACAGTTCTTCAAGACCTGCTGCCTAAGATTCTTATAGTACTTGCCACAGCAATATAGAGAACTTTCAAGCTTCTTATTTGTAATAAAAACTGTCAAGAGGCCAGGCGCGGTGGCTCACGCCTGCAATCCCAGCACTTTGGGAGGCCAAGATGTAGGGATCACCTGAGGTCAGGCATTCGAGGCCAGCCTGGCCAACACGGTGAAACCCCATATCTACTAAAAAATACAAAAAAAAGAAAAAAAAGAAAGAAAAAAAAGCTGGGCACGGTGGCTCACACCTGTAATCCCAACACTTTGGGAGGCCAAAGCGGGCAGTTCACAAGGTCAGGAGTTCAAGACCAGCCTGACCAACATGGTGAAACCCTGTCTCTACTAAAAATATAAAAATTAGCCGGGTGTGGTGGCGCATGCCTATAATCCCAGCTACTCAGGGGGCTCAGGCAGGAGAATCACTTGAACCTGGGAGGAGGTTGCAGTGAGCCAAGATGATGCCATTGCACTCCATCCCGTGTGACAGAACGAGACTCCATCTCAAAATAAAATAAAAAAAAAAATTAGCTGTGTGTGGCGGCGGAAGCCTGTAATCCCAGCTATTCAGGAGGCTGAAGCAGGAGAATCGCTTGAACCCAGGAGGCGGAGGTTGCAGGGAGCCTAGATTGTGCCACCACACTCCAGCCTGGGTGATAAGACCAAAACTCTGTCTCGGGCAAAAAAAAAAAAGGGTGACAAGTACAACAGTTCATTGCACATTTACCGTGTGCCAGACACTCATCTGTTTTGTGTGGTTTGACTCATTTAAATAAACCAATTAACTTTTAGAGAAGGAGCAGTTCAGGAAGGAAGGCTTTCAGTCACATAGCTGTGTGACCCTAGGCCTTCAATTTCTCTTCTATAAAGTGGGGACAATACCCACCTAATAGTTATTGTGAGGATTAAACAAGACAAATGTAGGTATAGCACTTTCACCCAAGGTTTTCCAATGTCATTTCATAGGCATAAAGAATCGAATGATACATTTGAGAAGTACGTACTGTATTAATGAAAAAAATGAACAAACCAGGAAATGGAAAATTTTGAGATTTGTTTTGGCCTGTTTCAATCTGCCCTTCAATATGTCCGTCCTGGTGGAGGTGACCTTGGACTGGCGCTTGACTCCCCATAGCCAGTCTCTGCTAAGCCCTGTCACCACATCAAAGGGGCCACCAAGACAACGTGAAGTCAGAGGAACCCCAATCCTGCCCACACTTCAAAGGGGCTCCTCTTCCGGAAGTTGTTACAGCATTCCTTTCAAGGAGGGTAAACAACGAAACAGCTCCAGGAGCTCACAGCTCGCTGCAGCTACATCAAACTGGCCTCCACGCTGGGATGTGGAGCTCTCTGGAGCCCAAACAGCACACCCAATAATGAAAATGTCGCTCTGCCGAGAGCAAGTCGGCCCTGCTGCCTTCCCATTTCACCCTTACACTAATGAGCACCAGGAAGCGCCGCTCCCAGGGCGCGCCCTCAAACGGCGTCTGGCCCTGAGCAGGTGGCACCCCTCTCTTCCTCTCTGCCCTCTGTCAAGACCACACCACGACTGTTTTGATTCCTGGGCTTCCGCCCTTTAGTTTACACATGTGATGATTCCGTTTGACAATCGCAACCTGAAATACTCCTCTTCTGGGCTGGAGGTGGGGTAGGGGGGTGGGGGTGGCGGACCGAGGGCCCTCAAACAAAGACCCGCTTTCTCCTGAACAGGTGTCATGAGACCAACCTTTGACCTCCGGCTCCTTGGCCTCCGGGCGCGGGCCCTGGGCTGATACGGCGGTGGACGTGCAGGGCAGCGGGCCCGCGCCCACCAGCTGTGGCCCAGTTTCTAGTAAGAGAGGGACAGAGACAGGCTGAGACCGGCTGGGGAGTTTCCCGACGCTCAGCAATCCCCTAGGGGGGCGGCGCAGAGGACTGACCCTTTTGTGGGCCCTCGGGTCCCCCCGTGGTACCCGCTGGCGCGCTCGTCCCCTGCCACCCCCAGATCTCTGTGCACTCCCCACCCCCGGGCGTTGGCACTGCCCCTCGGCGCGCTCTCGCCTCCCCCGGACCCGGAGCACCGCGCACTCCATCCCGCAACGCGCACATCCCCCTACCCCCGCGCGTCCACACCTCTGCGGCGCCCCGCGCCCCCACAACCCTACACCGCGCCCCCAGGGCGGGGCCGGATGCGCAGACGTGCAGCACGTGCGCTGCGCAGCGATTGGCAGCGCCGCCCCCACCCCGCCCCGCCAGGGAAAGGGCGTCCAGTGCGCGGCCGCCGCTGCTGGTCCCGCTGGCAGGGGCTGTCGGGGCGCGCGGGCCGGGCCGCGGGGGTCGCCGCCCGAAGTGGCCGGGGAGCAATGACAGCCCGATGGGGAAGGACGGCGGCTTCCCTAGAGGGCCGATTATCTGGCTCGGAGCTGGGAGGCGTAGGGGCCGTAGGTGCTGCTCCTGCGGAGTGGAAATACTTTCTGCGAGTGGTGCGCACGTGTTTCCACTTTATTTGGTTGTCACCTGGGGCCCAGTGCACTTAAACTCCGGCGTTATTCGGGACCGAGCCAGGAGGCCACTGCACCCTTCAACCTGCGGATGGGGGCAGAAGTTAGGAAGGGGACTGAGTGACAAAAGTGACAGAGGCGCAGCTCGCGTTCGTGGCCCGGGAAGTGATGCTCAGTTGTGGGTTGGGGACCAGAAAGATGCCCATCGCGGGACTGGGCGATGAGGGCGCCGATTTGAGCCGAAGCTACTGTTGCCCGGCCCGGGACGGCTGCCGGGCAGGCAGGATCTGCAGGCGCGCGGCCGGGACGCGCAGGGAGCGCGCAGGGAGCGGTGGGGCTTCCCGGCCGCTTCGGGGACATGGGCAGGAAAGGGCACACAACCGTAAGTGACTCTCAGCTGTGAACCTCGGCTGAGACTGCCTCGCCTCATCCCAGCAGCAGCCAGCCAATGAAAAATAGGCTGAGGGTGTTCCCGAGCCAATGGAAGCCCGCGGGCCGTGAGGACTTGCCACTAGAAACGTTTATGGTGTCCCGGCCCGGAGACTTCTGTGTGTTTGTTAGGGGGGCGGGGGACGTCTTTCCAGCAGCCCAGGACAGGTGTGTGCCTAGGCGGATTAGAGCGCCTGCTGTTTGTAAGGCCCCTGCCGTGGCGGGTGGAGGGGGAAGGGAGGACAGGGGGAGGGTAGAGGTGAGGTATCTGGGAGCTGGCGAAGGGTTTCTCCCGCTTTCTGTGTCCTGCGTCACTTTCCTTTCTGTTAACGGTGGTCTTCCCTTTGTGTCGCGCTTGATCGTTTCTAAATTGCTTTCCCATGCGTTACTTTACCCAGCCATCACTGTAACAAACAAGATAGGTTTGATTACTCATTTTACCAGCAGGGGAAGTGAGGCTCAGGTAAGTTAAATCCTATGCACATAGTGGCACAGCTGCTTAGTACAGGTTTGGGACTGGAACTCAGGTGCCCCGACGACAAATCCAGGGCTCTTTAAATACATCAAAGGAAGGAAACCAGGTGTGTTTTATGATCCTGGTGCCAAGGGCACACCCAGTGATTAAAATGAAATCCAGAAGGACTGGGTGAGTTTTATTTCCCCTCAGTCACGCTCTTTCAGGTTGAACCTTTGCAACACAGGTTTGCTCTGCTCTTACACACCATGCCTTAAGATTAAGAGAGTCCACTGACTGCCAGAAAAGCCAGAAGTAAAAAATAGAATGTGTGTAGAGGCGGGCGGGTTACTCACTGTGCATTTCCTCCTTACCCACACCCTCAGGCCACCTTGAGACCCGTGGTCCTCTCTCATGTTGATCCCCCACCTGCAGATACTGTTTCCTGTTCCATGGACTGGGCTCGGCCTGCGCACCCAAGAAGCCTGTACCTCCACCACTGCCATTATCCCAGCCACGAGGAAATAAACACCTCCCTCCTCGCCCCTGCACGGCTACTATTTATTTATTTACTTATTTATTGAGTCTCGCTCTGTCACCCGGGCTGGAGTGTTGCAATCTTGGCTCACTGCAACCTCCTTCTCCCGGGTTCAAGCGATTCTCCTGCCTCCGGCTTCCAAGTAGCTGGGACTGCAGGCGCTGGCCGCCACACCGGGCTAATTTTTGTATGTTTAATACAGACGGGGTTTCTTTTTTTTCCTTTTTTTTTTTTTTTGAGACGGAGTCTCGCTCTGTCGCCCAGGCTGGAGTGCAGTGGCCGGATCTCAGCTCACTGCAAGCTCCACCTCCCGGGTTTACGCCATTCTCCTGCCTCAGCCTCCCGAGTAGCTGGGACTACAGGCGCCCGCCACCTCGCCCGGCTAGTTTTTTGTATTTTTTAGTAGAGACGGGGTTGCACCGGGTTAGCCAGGATGGTCTCAATCTCCTGACCTCGTGATCCGCCCGAGACGGGGTTTCACCATGTTGGCCAGGCTGGTCTCGAACTCTTGACCTCAGGTGATCCTCCCACCTCGGCCTCCCAACGTGCTGGGTTTACAGGCATGAACCACTGAGCCCGGCCAAGGCTACAACGTTTTTAATAGGAGTGTTGCTCCTAGAGGATTTGTCAGTCGGGGCCTTGCTGTGTCTCTGCTATGGTGCCTGACGAAGTCTCTGGATCTTTTCAGCAAAGCAGATGATGCTCAGTGGTTCCCAGGGCTGAATGCCCATCACAGTCATCTGTCAAGCCTTTTAAAAATACACATCACTGAGCGCATCTCTGGATTGGGATTCAGCAGGTCCCGGGCGCGTGTTATGTTTTTTGTTTTAAATACTGAAGTGATTTAGATGACCAGTCAGATTTGAAACCCACAGATATAAAATGACTTCCATCTGAAAAGTCTGAAATAACTCAAAGCTGAAATTGGAGGCTTTTTGGTCAGATGGGAACTTGTCATTCAGAGGTCCATCATGCCTAAGAATGTGAAGAATGACAACTCTATTCATAAGAGGGCCCAAAGGGGAACTAAAACGCTTTGTGGTAGGAATATCCTATGCTGAGTAATCTAGGGCCTTAGGGGAATTTAGGGTTTGGGAACTGATACTGGGTGTGAACTGATTTTATTTTCACTAAAATAAAACTAAGAAATCGTCAAAGTCAGTGGCTTACATCCTACACAACTTGTATTCCTATCAATGGATGCTATTTGCTTTGTTTTCATTTATCAGCCCTTGCTTTCTAGACCTGCGCTGTCCAGTACATTAGCCACTAGCCACATGGGGCTATTGAGCACTTGAAGACTGTCTAGTCCAAGTTGAGATGTGTTGTATGTGTCAAACAAACATTAGACTTCAAAGACTCAGTAAGGAAAAAATGTAATCATTAATACTTTCAACATTGATTATGTATTAAAATATTTTGGATCCGTTGGGTTAGGTCAAATACATTATTACAATTAATTTCAGCTTTTTCTCTCTTTCTTTTCTTTCTTTCTTTCTCTTTCTTTCTTTTTTTCTCTTTCCTTCCCTCCCTTCTTTCCCTCCCTCCCTCTCTCTCTTTCCTTCCCTCTCTTCTCCCTCCCTCTCTTTCTCTTTCTTTCTCTCCCTCCCTTCTTTCTTTCTCTCTCTCCCCCTTCCTTCCTTCCTTCCTTTCTTTCTTTCTCTTTCCTTCTCTCCCTTCTTTCTCTTTCTTTCTTTCTCTTTCCTTCCCTCCCTTCTCCCTCTCTCTCTTTCTTTCTCTCCCTCCCTTCTTTCTCTCTCTCTCCCTCCCTTCCTTTCTTTCTCTTTCCTTCCCTCCCTTCTTTCTCTCTCTCCCTCTTTCTTTCTCTCTCCCTCTTTCTTTCTCTTTCCTTCCCTCCCTTCTTTTCCTTCCCTCCTTCCTTCCTTCCTTCCTTCCTTTAGTTCCTTCCTTCCTTCCTTCTTTCCTTCCTTCCCTCCTTCCCTCTTTCCTTCTCTTTCCTTCTCTTCTCTTCTTTCTTCATCTCACTGTCTCCCAGGCTGAAGTGCAGTGACACCATCATAGCTCACTACAGCCAGGAGTTCCTGGGCTCCAGTGATCCTCCTGCCTCAGGCTCCTAAGCAGCTAGGACTACAGGCATGCCCCACCATCCCCTGGCTAATTTTTTTTTTGTTTTAGAGGTGGGGGTCTCATTATGTTGCCCAAGGTGGCCTCAAACTCCTGGCCTCAAGCAGTCCTCCCACCTCACCCTCCTTAATAGCTGGGACTATAGGCGTGAGCCACCACGCCCCAGCTTTTTACTTTTATTGCTTTAATATGCCTAGTAGGACATTTTTAATTGCATATTTGGCTTGTGGAGGCTGGGAACATTGTTGATCTGGATGACAGAGGTATATGTTTGTGTGTGTGTTGTTGAAATTCATCAAACTGTGTCCTTAAGTTTTGTGTACTTTACTGCTCTATGTAAGTAAAAGTCAGTTTAAATATTAAACAGTACAGGCCAGGTGTGGTAGGATCACACCTGTAATCCCAGCACTTTGGGAGGCCAAGGCGGGTGGATCACTTTAGGTCAGGAGTTTGAGACCAGCCTGGCCAACATGGTGAAACCCCCTCTCTACTAAAAATACAAAAATTAGCTGGGCATGGTGGCAGGTGCCTGTAGTCCCAGCTACTTGGGAGGCTGAGGCAGTACAATCATTTAAACCAGGGAGGCGGAGGTTGCAGTGAGCCGAGATGGCACCATTGCACTTCAGCCTGGCGACAGAGTGAGACTCCATCTAAAAAAAAAAATTAAACAATAAACAATGGCTTCCTGGTGTGTTTAGAGTAAAATCTAAGCTCTCATTGGCCACCAAGACTCTGCCCACTCCTTCACCTCATCCTGTCCCATCTTCCCTGTGGCTCGCTGGCCTCCCTGCTCTTCAAATCCGCCCTGTTCACATCCACTTCGGGGCATTGGCATTTGCCTTTTTGTCTACTTAGAAGGTTTTTCCTCCAGATTTTCTTTACATGGCTAGTTATTTGTCATCATTCAGATCTCAACTCAAGTACAGCCTCCTTCTTCCTTGACCACCTCTGTCAGGTAAGATGCTTTTGGTCAAAAGAACAAGAAACCCGACTGGGTGAGTTGGCTCATTCCTGTAATCCCAGCACTTTGGGAGACCAAGGCAGGTGGATCACCTGAGGTCAGGAGTTTGAGACCAGCCTAGCCAACATGGCGAAACCCCGTCTCTACTAAAAATACAAAATTAGATGGGCGTGGTGGCACACGCCTGTAATCCCAGCTACTCAGGAGGCTGAGGCAGGAGAATTGCTTGAACCTAGGAGGTGGATGCTGCCGTGAGCCAAGATCACACCATTGCACTCCAGCGTGGGCAAAAAGAGCGAAACTCCGTCTCAGGAGATCGAGACCATCCTGGGTAACACAGTGAAACCCCGTCTCTACTAAAAATACAAAAACTTAGCCGGGCGAGGTGGCAGGCGCCTGTAGTCCCAGCTACTCGGGAGGCTGAGGCAGGAGAATGGCGTGAACCCGGGAGGCGGAGCTTGCAGTGAGCTGAGATCCGGCCACTGCACTCCAGCCTGGGTGACAGAGCGAGACTCCGTCTCAAAAAAAAAAAAAAAAAAAAAAAAACAAAACAAGAAACCCCAGCTGGTGTAAACACAGAATGGAGTTTATTGGCTTGGGAACTAAAAAGTCCAAAAGAAAATCAGGCTCCAGCTAGGGTACGGTGGGGACCTGGATCCTTTTCCTGTGATTCTCTGGGCACTCCCCTGCGTGGGTCACTGAATCCTCAGGCTGACTTCCCAGCCATGAGCAAATTGGCTGCAGCAATCATGAGGTGGGATGCCTCACATGCACATCCCACCCCATCCAGAAAGAGAGTTTCTTCCCTCCCATGCTCAAAGAAAAACACTGGATTTCACCTAACCAGTCATTTAGCCCAGAGGAACCTCACATGCTCACTGGTGCATCCCTGAAATGTGCTGGTGAGCAGCACCCAGTCACTGCTAAAAGATCCCTGATTAGGCTTAAGCAGCTAAGGCCCCATCCTACACAAATCTCGAGGCTGCCATATATTCAGGAGAAGTGGGTGGGTTCTGTGAAGTTGATAACCAGCAGTGTCTGCTAGATAATCCAACCAGTTGACAACCTGCAGTATCTGCTAGATAATCCAGCCAGTTGACAACCAGCAGTGTCTGCTAGATAATCCAACCAGTTGACAACCCGCAGTGTCTGCTAGATAACCCTACCATTGCAAGTCACTACCTAGACCAGGGCTCAGCAAACTTTTTCTGTAAAGGACTAAATCGTAGATAATTAGGGTTCGTGAGCCTCCTAAGGGTTCTTTTGTTGGATTTGTTTAACAACCCTTTAAAAATATAAAAACTATTCTTAACTCATGGGGCGTACAAAAACAGGCCAAGGGCTAGATTTGGCCCAAAGATAATAGTTTGCCAACCACTCATCTGGATCATTATGATACTTGTGATGTCTACATTGACCTTGTTAACTTGTTTCCCCTGACTATAATCAAAGCTCTTTCAGAGTAGGAACCAAGTTTGTCTTATCCACTACTGTCTTCTCCACACCTAAAATGGTGTTGGCACTTTGGGAGGCCTAGGCAGGAGAGTCACTTGAGCTCAGGAGTTCGGGACCAGCCTGGGCAACATAGCAAGACCTCATCTCTACTAAAAATATAAAAAGTTAGTCAGATGTGGTGGTGTGTTCCTGCAGTCCAAGCTACTCAGGAGGCTGAGGTGGGAGGATCACTTGATTCTATGAGATTGAGGCTGCAGTGAGCCGTGATCATGCCACTGCACTCCAACCTGGATGACAGAGCAAGATCCTGTCTCAAGAAAAACAAACAAAAATACAGTACCAGGCACATGGTAGATGCCCAATAAATATTCACTGGATGAATGACTATGAAAACTTTATCCAGAGCATATCAGGACCCAGTGCCTATCTCTGACCTGGGTTTCTCTGTCCTGTCTGTCTGTGGGACACAGCTGCCCCCATAGTGACCAGTGCAGGAACAGACAGGGCTGCTGCTGGTCCACATGGTGCCTTTGTGCAAATCAGAAAAAAGGTCACTATTGCTGGCTGCTGTAGCCCAGCACCCAGGAACACATTGAGTGGGTGAGGGCTGAATTTTAGCCCCTGCCTTCCCTCTTCGAGGGCGTTTTTGGGTGGGATACCTGCCCAGTTGCGTGTGCCGGCTCTGGGATAGAGTGCAGAGCTGGAGTTCTAAGACCTCACCTGCTTTTATTGTTCCCACACCTCTCTGAAAAATGTTTCTGACAGCACTCTGCCTACAGCTTTTACCCTTTTCTCTCACCAACTCCCAATCCCTTCTCTTTCCAGTTCTTTTCAACACAGTGACTGTGATTTACATATACTGAACTGAAATTCTCATTTTGTGCTTGGAAGTTCATCCAAGCAGAGTAGAATGTGGCATAAGGGAGACCAGCCTGGGCAACATAGCAAGACCTCATCTCTCCTAAAAATGTACAAAATTAGTCACATGGAGAGGGATTGTGGTTGGAGAGAGATTTCTGTCCTGTGTGCTTACTACACTTGAAGAAAGACCATAAGAAACTCAAAAAAGAAGCAACCAAATCATCAAGGAAATAGTGAAGTTGCCGTAAAAACGCAGTCATGTGTTAAGGGTTCTTCTATTTGGAAAGATAAAGGCTAAGACGGAGGAACATCTGTTTAATCATGGATGTTATGGTTAGGGTGGTCTTGAACTCATTCACCAAATCCTTAAAGAGAACCGGGGAGGGGGTGCTCTGCTTAAAGCTTGAGAGAGTTATGTTTAGGAATAATCAAAGAAAATGTTCCTTCACTTGGTGGGTGGTAGGATCATGGAACTCATTATCCCAAGCGGGAGTCAAGCTGGAAATAAAAAGTCTTGGGGCACTTAGCTGTCGACAGACCCCTAATGACTTATGAAGAGGAACGAGGAGGCCTTGGGATAGGGCAATGTTCTTTGAAGTTGCTGACAAGGAGCATGACTGGTTGTCCATAGGGTGTCCCTGCATGCCCTTCTCAGAGACAGTTTTGAGCTGGGCAAGATGAGGAGCCAAGGCAGCACCCACAACCCCTGGCAATCTGGAAGTTTGCCCTGTTAATGGGGGACAGGGTGGGGGCCTCATACAGGAATGGTTGACTTTCCCAACTCAGTTTTCCTTAGGCCAGCTACCATCTATTGCTGGGAATTCGAGGGTCATCAAAACAAGGAAACGATGTTTGTGGATGTTTTACCTAAATGTCTACACTCTGCATGGGGACCTCGCCTGTTGTCATTATGAGAGCTGACATTTAGTGATTATGTACTGCATGCTGTGATATGCACTTATTTAATGTTTATAGCAATCCCATAAGGTAGGTGCTATTATTTCATTATCCTGTTTCACAGATGGGGAAACTGAGGCACAGAGAAGTAGCTCTTTCAAAGTCTAACAGGCAGTAAATGATACAGGATTCAAATGAAGGATGGAAGCCTCTGGAGTACATAATGGTCTATATCTCCATTAGACTGGGGTTATGGCCACTCCTATGGCGCTACCAGAGAGGACACAACTCCCCTTCAGCCATGTGGTACCAGGAAGGAGTGCAGGCCCATTGTGGCCATATCCACTTTTTCAAGAAAAGTCATAAGGATCAACACTGGGTGGATACAACAAATCTAGCTAAATGCAGACTGAGGTCGCCCAGCTCTGATCGTTGCTGTACCCACACCACCCTACAGCGACACATCTTATGGGCAGGGTGCTGTTGTCCATGTCCATGGAAAACATGAGTTACCAGGGGTGGGCTCAGAGCAGCAGGGAGCCTGGCTAGACACACATGGTGAAAAGGCTGCTGGGCTGGGGTGCCTGTGTCTAGAAGTTGGTCTCCTGCCTTTCAGCGGTGCGTAGTGATCTGTCTAGGCCTCTGGCCAGTCCAGGATTCTATGAATGTCATCGCAGAGAGCAACAGCAAAGGCTCTAAGGCACAGAGAGATGTTTGATGTCTGCGAAGATGGGCTCTGTGGCATATAACCGGATTGTCCCAGTTGGCACGTAAGCCACACAAAATGTGCAGAACCCGAGGCTACACCTTCGATTTCGTGTGTGCTGAGAAAACTGGCAGTGCACGGGGCCTGTGACATCCCGGGGAGACTTCGTTCAGGTTGGGCGCTGCACCTCAACCACACAGGGAGGGCTGGGGGCTTTTCCTAGTTTGCACAAAGGCGCCGTCTGTGAGCTAAGCTGCACATCGTGGGTGTGCGTCCACCCGGAGGAGGGACCTTTTCCAACTCACATCAAGTTTCCTTGTGTCCCCGGGGGCCCTGAAGCAGTCTGGGGTGCTGCTGACCTTCCCCACACCCCCACTGCTTTCTATTTATATCTTCCCATCTTTTCTACTGTTGAGAGTGGGGTGGGATTTAGGGGACCCAGGAATGCCGGAATTCTGCCCTGGCTCTTCCACCGCTTCCTTCCTGTGGGGTTCCTGGGGATTGGCACACACAGAGGATAAAGGCAAACGGCACAGAGCCTGACACTCCACTCCGGGCAGGGCTCTGGGCTGCATGGCACAGCTGAGGCTCGGAACTCCAGGATCCAGAGGTTCTCCCTTCCCTGGCCATGCTTGGGCCCACCCTGCCAGCACTCATGTGGGGAGGATGAGGGAGGCCAGAAGGACAGGCTCCGAGAGGACCTTGATTCGGCGTCCTTGTTCTGTCCCCAGAGCTGGAGGAGCCAGTGAGAAGAGCAAGGTCTACCAACCCCCTGAGAGCAGGATATAGGAGGGAAGGCCACACCTTGGCACAGACTTTATCACACAGGGTCCCTGCCACCTTATACAGGTGGCTGAAGCAGAGTCCCAGATCCTGGCCAAAGCGATTGGCAGCAGCTTCCTAGAGGGAAGCCAGCCGAGGGGCGGGCTTCTTGTCCCTTACGGGAACATGGTCTCATTTAATCTTCACAGCCTCCCTATTTACAGATGGGGAAACTGAACTGCGTGCTAAACGAGGATGAGGAATTGGGTCAAGGTCACGCAGCTACTAAGCAGAGCTGGGCTTTGGTGCTGTGGCCGACTTTGCAGCCTCTGCCCAGGTTCCTCTTTGGGATACGACTGCTGACAGTTCACCGCCAGTCTCTTCCCAGGAATAGCCCTGCCCAAAGGGGCCTGCCTGGCCCAGGGGTGGCTCCTTCCTTTCGGGGCAGCCTGAACTCAACTCAGCCATGTAGGGGTGAGATATGGGGAGAGGGGTGCAAACACCCAGCCCCTTGCCTCCACTCAGGACAACTCTGAAGGGCTTTGTAACTCGTCATGGGATGGAGGGCCAGGCTTTGGTGGCAAGTGCATCCCATTTCACCTTCTCCCTTGGCCCAGCCCTGCTTTCCTCTTACAGCTGCTGTGCTGAGCACATGCCCAGATCAGCCTCTGCGGGCATCTTGCCTATGCCATCTGCACTCCCTGTCCTTAGGAAGTGCTGCCTCACCTCCTTCCTAGGACCCAGGACAAATAAGCCAAAGATCCAAAAAGTAGAGGGTGAGGCAGCCCAGAGGTTCACAGCAGCGGGAAGTCACTGCCACCCCTAGGCTGGAGGGGCAGGAGGGGGCGGGGTGCCTGCATCTAGAAGTTGGTCTTCAGCCTTTCAGCGGTGCTTAGTGATCTCTCTAGGCCCCTGGCCAGTCCAGGATTCTATGAATGGGGACAGAAGAAGGGGTCGGGCTTCCCTGCACCCAGGGAACACCCATCAAAGCCAGGGCCATGGTGGGTCTGTCAAGGGGGGATATGCAGCCCTTGACGGAAACACTCCTGAAGTTGGGGGCCCAGAGTGACACCCCGGCTTCTCCCTCTCTGCTTGACTTTTCTGATGATAGACTACCTAACAACACGAGGTGTTCATACCGAGGTTTTAATATGCACGTATTTGGGTCATATTAAAGATTTCGTCAGCTTGGGGTCCATAATAATTTTTTTTTTTTTTTTTTGAGACGGAGTCTCACTGTGTTGCCCGGGCTGGAGTACAATGGCATGATCTTCGGCTCACTGCAACCTCTGCCTCCTGGGTTCAAGGAATTTTTCTGCCTCAGCCTCCCAAGTAGCTGGGATTATAGGCACCCGCCACCACGCCCAGCTGATTTTTGTATTTTTAGTAGAGATGGGGTTTCACCACGTTGGCCAGGCTGGTCTTGAACACCTGACTTCAGGTGATCCACCTGCCTCGGCCTCCTAAAATGCTGAGATTACAGGCCTGAGCCACTGCAATAATTTTTTCTTTTGAAAGAGAAACACTGCTGTAGGATGATATGCCGGAGGTGCGTGGCAGAGTACCTCCCTCTCCAGCCCAGCCACCACAGCCTTAAGGTCCAATTCCTTAAGTTTCGATTCGTTTGATCCTTCGGGATATGGGGGTGGGGAGCTGAAAACAGCCCTTAGAGCCAGAGGATGCTGGAGCACAGGAAAAAGTCCTAGAAGTTTCCTTGTCCACACTCCTTACTTTACTGAGGGGAAATGCCAGACACAGAGAGCTCTAAGCTTGGACAACCCCTTTTATGGACAGTGAACTGTGGCGTTTTGGGGAACCATCACTACTGAGGAATGGAGTCACCGCAGGGCTTTTATTTTTATTTTATTTATTTATTTATTTTGAGACAGAGTTTCCCTCTTGTTGCCCAGGCTGGAGTGCAATGGCGTGATCTCGGCTCACTGCAGCCTCCACCTCCTGGGTTCAAGTGCTGCTCCTGCCTCAAGTCTCCCAAGTAGCTGGAATTACAGGCCACCATGCCCAGCTAATTTTGTATTTTTAGTAGAGACAGGGATTCACCATGTTGGTCGGTCTGGTCTCGAACTCCGGACCTCAGGTGATCTGCCCACCTTGGCCTCCCAAAGAGCTGGGATTACAGGCATGAGCCACCGCACCCAGCCAATCGCAGGGCTTTTAGATCTCCGCCTAGATGAGGGCTTGTATGTGCACGTGTGTGTGTTTGGTATGTGTGTGTGCATGTACATGGTACGTGTGTACATGCATGTGTGTGACACATGTGCATAGTGTATGGTATGTGTGTGCCTGTGGGTGCACATGTATGTACATGTATAGTGTGCATGCATGTGTGTGGCGTGTACATATGTGTGTGCATGTCTGCAGTCTCCACCTTGGAAGTTCACATCTTTTGAATTTCTTTCTTTTTTTTTTTTTTTTGAGAGGGTCTCACTCTGTCATGCAGGCTGGGCTGGATTGCAGTGGTGTGATCTCGACTCACTGCAATCTCCACCTCCTGGGTTCAAGCGATTCTCCTGCCTCAGCCTCTCAAGTAGCTGGGATTACAGGTGCCTGCCATCACACTGGGCTAATTTTTTATATTTTTGGTAGAGATGGGGTTTCTTCATGTTGGCCAGGCTCATCTCGAACTGCTGACCTCAAGTGATCCACCTACCTTGGCCTCCCAAAGTGCTGGGATTACAGACTGAGACACCAGCCCCAACTTTTGAATTGAGACACTGGCCCCATCTTTTGAATTTCAAGTGGCCGCAGGCATTAATGATAGAATGTGAATACAATTTCATTTGTATTCATATGGAGGTAAAGTGCCTCTGACCTGTCCCCATGGTAGGGAAAAAAGATTGGCCTGGAGATACTTACCTGGTGGGGGAGATACCATGATCACAAAAATGATCTGCCCAGGGCAAGGCTCATCCATTGCACTCTGGATGGGCTGACCCTTGCAATTTCCCCAAATGTGGGACCTCAACTGCGTAATTTGTGGTAAAGGGGGACTGTGTTTGTGCTTTCTCCTAGTAATGAAGGAAAAGGAAAAAGAGACTGTCCTGGAGAGATGAGGACTGAGAAACCCAACCCAGCCCCTGGCTCCAAGGAGTCCCGGCCCAGCCCTGGAGACAGCCCTTATCAGCTGCCATCCCAGCTTCCTGTTTTTCAGTGGGCTGGGGACTGGGGCTGAAGGAACATCTGCTTCTGTTTATTCTTCCCCTTTATCTTAATGGGTTCCCTGAGATGGCTCCCTGGGACACCTCTCACCACTGCTCTGTGTACTCAGGTATGTACTGCTCTCTGTCCTGGCTAAGACCCAGGAAGGGAAGGAGGAAGCATGGAGAGGCCAGAGACTTGGTGCCCTGTGATTAAAGCTAGTTACTAAACAGGTCCGGGACTTAAAACTGGACCCTAAAGTCCATGTGGAGGAGGGAAAAAAGGAATACAAGGCGAAAGACTCTCCTCCTGAGAGTGAGAGCAGGACACGGGCAGGTTGCTGGAGGCAACCTTAGCGGCTAAGAGAAATACAATTACGGCCGGGCGTGGTGGCTCAAGCCTGTAATCCCAGCACTTTGGGAGGCCGAGACGGGCGGATCACGAGGTCAGGAGTTCGAGACCATCCTGGCTAACACGGTGAAACCCCGTCTCTACTAAAAAATACAAAAAACTAGCCGGGCGAGGTGGCGGGCGCCTGTAGTCCCGGCTACTCGGGAGGCTGAGGCAGGAGAATGGCGTAAAAACCCGGGAGGCAGAGCTTGCAGTGAGCTGAGATCCGGCCACTGCACTCCAGCCTGGGCGACACAGCGAGACTCCGTCTCAAAAAAAAAAAAAAAAAAAGAAAAAAAAGAAAAATACAATTACTTTTCAATTTCGGTTACACCTAGGCTAATAACCACAACTGGAAATTCTTGTTGGGAGGAGGAAGTTTTCTCTTATTAAGAGATAATAGAAAGTCATTCACCCTTGAACCTAGAACAGTCAACTTTAAACTGAAAGAACTTGACTCCGCTCAGGCCTCTGCTAGCCTGCAGTGCTTGTCTGCACCTCTGTGCAGGTTAGAAAAAGGCGCTCCTTTGTCCAAGCAGTCACAGCCCCCAACTTGGCAGGTGTCCCCCTCCCTATCCCCTTCCCCAGCACCCTGTGACAAAGACAACCTGGCATAGTTACATCATCATAGCAGCTTTCTCTTCTCCCTCACTAACACTTTCATTACCCTGGACAGCTTAAGCTCTGAATGGACCATCTCAGAAGCACAGAAAAGACTCGCAGGTGAGAAGCTGGAAGGGCTTTCAGCATTCCCTTGGTCCAAAGTCCCTGCTCCAATTCACTTCATGATAAGTCTTCTGGTTGAGTTTTAAGAAAGCTTTCTCCTCATATTCTGGGTCGATCAAGATCATTCTAAACTATGATTATTGGCAATTTAGAATCAATGAGAAAGGACAGAGCAAGACTCTGTCTCCAAAAAAAAAAAAAAAAGGCAGGTGCGGTGGTTCACACCTGTAATCCTAGCACTTTGGAAGGCCGAGGCGGGCAGATCACCTGAGGTCAGGAGTTCAAGACCAGCCTGGCTAACATGGCGAAACCCCATCTCTACTAAAACTACAAAATTAGCTGGGCATGGTGGCACATGCTACTCAGGAGACTGAGGCAGGAGAATTGCTGGACCTGAGCCAAGATCGCACCACTGCACTCCAGCCTGGGCAACAGAGCAAGATTCCAGCTCAAAAAAAAAAAAAAAAAAAAAGGGAATGAGAAAGTTTCCAGATTGTACTCAAGGATTTCTTTCCCTAAATTTTGCTTAATACCTATTACCTTAAAGCATGGTTGTTTTTAAAAATGTAGATATTATCAAGTTCAGTGCTGCTTAAGGAGTTTTCTTCTTTTGTAGCCAAATGGTCAATAGATTATGGTGGTTCCAAGCGTGGGCTTTGGCATCAGAATGATTAGAGTTCCAATTGCTAGCTCCTCCTCTTGCCAGCTGAGAGGACCTGGGCAGTTTACTTAACTTTTCCACACCCTGATTTCCTCATCTGTAAAATAGGGATAAGTAACATAATCTACTGTAAAGAATTAACATGTGAATTAAATGACGATGCATGGAAACATGTGGCCCAGTGCCCAGCACTTGATCAACATTAGCTACTATTAAGCTAATTTTAAATAGGTAAGGAATGTGATACCATTATTCTGTTTTCTTTTTTCTTTCTTTCTTTTTCTTTTTTTTTCTTTTTTTCTTTTTTTTTGAGACAGAGTCTTGCTCTGTCACCCAGGCTGGAGTGCAGTGGCACAATCTCAGCTTACTGCAACCTCCACCTCCAGGCTTCAAACGATTCTCATGCCTCAGCCTCCCAATTAGCTGGAACTACAGGCACCGCTACCATGCCCGGCTAATTTTTGTATTTTTTTTAGTAGCGATGGGATTTCATCATGTTGGCCAGGCTGGTGGAATGTGATACCATTGCTCTAGGTAATTGAGAGGATGACCATGTTTTCTGCCCCTTGGAGAAATGGTGGGTCCCCAGTCTGGGGCAGGGAAAGTGAGCCTGGGCCATCAAATTGTGCCAGAAGACAAAGAAGTGTTCCAAGACGGCAACCAGCTTGAAGGAAATTTTACTGGCCAAATTTAGGTCAATCCGAACATCAAAATAAATACTCAATATAGTTGGTAACACAATTTTTTTTTTTTTTTTTTTGAGATGGCGTCTCGCTCCATCAACCAGGCTGGAGTGCAGTGGCACAACCTCGGCTCACTGCATCCTCCGCTTCCCAGACTCAAGAGATTATTCTGCCTCAACCTCCTGGGTAGCTGGGACTGCAGGCACGCACCACCATGCCCGGCTAATTTTTGTATTTTTAGTAGAGACGGGGTTTCGCCATATTGGCCAGGCTGGTTTCAAACTCCTGACCACCTTGGCCTCCCAAAGTGCTGGGATTACAGGTATGAGCCACCGTGCCTGGCCTGATAACACAATTTTTAAAACTCTCTAGTGATATTCAAAACAAGGAATAAAGGAAGGGAAATACCAGCTAATAAAACTGAAAGGAATGATAGAATTAGAAATCACTATTTGGAAACCCCCAATTAAATAAAGATTTTTGATGAAACCACTGGACAAAAGGTTATTGCAGAGCAAGATACTCACATTGGGCTAAAGTATTACCTGCAGATGACTTGCAAATTACCAAAGGGAAAATTGCCTTTTTCAATGGAGATAGCTGGTGGTCCTCACCTTACCAAAGTGATCAAACTCAGCCAGGCACAGTGGCTCATGCCTGTGATCCCACCACGTTGGAGACTGAGGCAGGAGGATTGCTTAAGGCCTGGAGTTCGAGACCAGCCTTGACAACATAGTGAGACTCTGTCTCTACCAAAAAATAAAAAATTAGCCAGGCATAGGTGGCACTTATCTGCAGTCCCAGCTACTACAGAGGTCGAGGTGGGAGGATTGCTTGAGCCCAGGAGTTCAAGGCTGCAGTGAGTGAGCTATGATCATGCCACTGCACACCAGCCTAGGCAATAGAGAAAGACCCCGTCTCCAAAAATAAAAATAAAAACAACAACTAATAGTGCAGCTGTTATGCACTTATGCACTTTGTGATGTGATGTAATCTGAAATACTTAATACTACCACCTATGAATTATTCCTGCCATATGTGATAAAACATGAATCTAATCAAGCCTCATGACTTAATGGTGATAGAGGAACAAGTTAAATCCCACCAAAAGGATGAAAAGACAAATGTAAGGCTGGGCGCGGTGGCTCACGCCTGTAATCCCAGCACTTTGGGAGGCTGAGGCGGGCGGATCACCTGAGGTCAGGAATTTGAGACCAGCCTGGCCAACATGGAGAAACCCCGTCTCTACTAAAAATACAAAATTAGCCAGGCGTGGTGGTGCATGCCTGTAATCCCAGCTACTTGGGAGGCTGAGGCAGGAGAATTACTTGAACCCAGGAGGCGGAGGTTGTGGTGAGCTGAGATCACGCTATTGCACTCCAGTCTGGCAACAACAGCAAAACTCTATCTCAAAAAAAAAAAAAGAAAAAGAAAAGAAAAGACAAATGCACAGTGTGGAACGTACTATGAGACAACTAACCTGTGACAAAGGCTGTCTCCCTGACCAAACTTTAGTCAGACTCCTCTGAGCCCTCTTTTCAACTAGGCCTGGACCTTGGCCCCCGTCTTGTCTTTGGTCTGCCCAGCCAGTCTTACAAAGAATCCTGCCAAGTCATCCCTCCACCCTAGCTATCTGATCAAGCACCTCACCCCGCTTCCTTGATATCTAAGCCCTTAGCCTGTCTTTAGCAAGAATCACCTACGCTTGATGTCTTCCATCATGGGTCGATCAAGCTCATTCTAAACTATGATTATTGGCAATTTAGAATTAATGGGAAAGGACAGAGCGAGACTCTGTCTCAAAAAAAAAAAAAAAAAAAAAAAAAAAGGCAGGCGTGGTAGCTCACACCTGTAATCCTAGCACTTTGGGAGGCCGAGGCAGGCAGATCACCTGAGGTTGGGAGTTCAAGACCAGGAAATTCCTGTTAGTAATTTCCCGTCCACTGACCCCTCATCCTGCTCTTTGGCTGTGAACCCCCACTTGTCCTTGTACTCGGAGCTGAGCCAGATCGCACTCCCCTATCGCAGCACTCCTATTGCAATAGTCTTGAATTAAGTCTTTCTTACTGCTTGAGAATAATTTTTTTCTTTAAAACCTGGACACATCAAGAAGTCATTTTTTATGGTGAATTATTTTAGAATAAAAGAAATTAGAGAGACATAATAAATGCATGTAAGATATTTTGATTGGATCCTGGATCAAAAAAAGGAAAAATATCTATAAAAGATATTTTGAGAACAATTGGATATATCTGATTATGGATTGGATATCATAAAATTATTGTTAATTTTCTTAGGCGTGCTAATGATATTGGTTATGGGGAGAATACCCCGAGTCCCACTAAATGCCCACATTTAGGTAACACCTGTATTCAGGAGTTGTATTAGTTTCCTAGGGCTGCGGTAACAAATTGCCACAAGCCGGGTAGTTTGCAACACAGAAATTTCTTCTCTCACAGTTCAAGTCCAAAATCAAGGTGTTGGTGGAGCCATGCTCTGTCTGAAGGCTCTAGGGACGAGTCTTCCTTGCCTCTTCCAGCCTCTGGTAGTTGCTGGCAATCCTTGGCGTCCCTTGGTTGGTGACAACATCAGCAACATCAGGTGGCCTTCTTCCCTGTGTGTCTCTCCATGTCTTCAACTCTCTCTCTCCCTTATAAGGACGGCAGTTATTGGATGTAGGGCCCACTTTAATCCAGTGTGACTTCATTTCGAGTACCTCTGCAAAGACCCTATTTACCACTAAGGTCACATTCAAGGTATCAGAGGTTAGGACGTCAGCGTTTCTTTCATTGGGACACAGTGTAACCCACAACATGAATGCGGTGTCATGATGTCTGACATATACCTTCAAAGGTCTCAGTAAGAAATTCTGTAGATGCGAAGAAGGAGGGGATAGAGAGAGAGAGGGGAAAAAAAAAACTCAATGTGGTAAAATGTTAATTGTGGAATCTTTGTAGAAGGTATGGGGTGGTTGCTGTATTCTTTCAATTTTTCTGTAAGTTTGAATATTTTCAAAATAAAAGGTTGAAGGAAAAACATAGATTCCTGCTAATTCCCCCTCCATAGTCCTGTTCTATTTCCATATGTCTGAGGCAGGGCCCAAGAATATTTTGTTTGTTTGCTTGTTTGATTGTTTGTTTGTTTGTTTTTGAGACGGAGTCTCACTCTGTCGCCCAGGCTGGAGTGCAGTGGCACGATCTCGGCTCACTGCAACCTCCACCTCCCAGGTTCAAGCGATTCTCCTGCCTCAGCCTCCTAAGTAGCTGGGATTACAGGTGTGTGCCACCACACCCGGCTAATTTTTGTATTTTTAATAGAGACAGGGTTTCACCATGTTGGTCAGGCTGTTCTCAAACTCCTGACCTAGTGATCCACCCACCTTGGCCTCCCAAAGTGCTGGGATTACAGGTGTGAGCCACCGTGCCCAGCCAAGAATACATGTTCTTAACAAGCATTACTATTTTTTAATAGGAACTTGCAGGTGCTTCTAATGCTCTGCAAAAGTTGATAAATACTGGTTAATGTTATAAACCCAAATGGATATATTCAAATCCCCTGCAACTTTTTTTCTGCCAACAAACCCTAATTATAAGATGCATTCTTTTGAGAAACAGTACAAATGTATGTAAAACTAAATCAACCAACACAACACACACATACACTCTCACACAAAGATAACGAGTATTTCAGTGAGCACTGATCAATGTAACAGTGTCTAGCAATTTATTATTGGACATATATGTCACAGAAGGGAATTATATCCAAAGTAAATCTATTTATTTTGAATATCCACAGGCTCCAGCTAGTTGTCAGTAGAACGCTTTGTAGCTTTTTTCTAAGTGTGTTTTGCAAAGCATCACGTGGGACCCCAGGTCGGGTTGAGGAGGAAGCACAGTGAACAGGATGAATCTCTTCTATCCCTACCTACCACCTTCAGTGGCTACAGCCCTATTTTCATCTCCATTGTAATATTGCATGTCTGTCAGATACTGTGTTTCTTTAAAAAAAAAAAAAGATTTTGTTTCTTAAAAAGAATTTGTTTACACCACTGGTCTAGTTATTGCCTTTTAAATTATATTTTATTTTGAGACAGGGTCTCACTGTGTGGCCCAGGCTGGAGTGGAGTGCAGTCACACCATCACGGCTCACTGTAGCCTCGACCTCCTGGATTGCTCAAGCAATCCTCCTGCTTCAGTCTCATGAGTAGCTGGAACTATAGGCTTGCACCACCACGCCTGGCTAATTTTTTATTTTTTGTAGAGACAGGGTCTCCTTATGTTGACCAGTCTGGTCTCCAACTGGACTGAAGCAATGGTTCCACTTCGGCCTCCCAAGAGGAGGGATTACAGTCATGAGCTGCCACACCCAGCCTAGCTATTGCCTTAACTGACACATAATAGATATTCAATAAAATGTTTACTGGCCGGCCGCGGTGGCTCATGCCTGTGATCCCAGCACTTTGGGAGGCCGAAGCAGGCAGATCACGAGGTCAGGAGTTCGAGCCATAACATGGCGAAACCCCATCTCTACTAAAAATACAAAAATTAGGTGTGGTGGTGGGCACCTGTAATCCCAGCTACTCAGGAGGCTGAGACAGGAGAATCACTTGAACCTGGAAGGCAGAGGTTACAGTGAGTTAAGATCGTGCCACTGCACTCCAGCCTGGGCTACAAGAACAAGACTGCATCTCAAAAAAAAAAAAAAAAAAAAAGTTTACTGAAGGAATGGACTCCACACGATATCTAGATCAAAATGGAATTATTTTTCTCTGACAATAAAAGCTTTTTTGGTACATTTGTAAAGAGTGGCCCTGACAGGGAAAGAAAGAGCTCTGGCCCCATGACAAGCTTGCTCAGATGGTCAAGCCTCATGCACTTGCCACCATCTGTAGAAGTACATCCTAGCCAGTTGTTCTGTTAACACGCGCTATAAAAGGCAGGGGCTCTGGGCTCTGCCATCAACTCAGTGTGGAGCCGCAGACACGTCTCCAAGGCCCTGTGTGGCTGCATTTCCTCCAATGGTTGTGAGCCACAGGGACCTGGTTACTAACAGTAGTTAAGATCCTGGGATTTGTAATGTCTACTTTATTTTATTATTTTATTTTATTTTATTTTAATTTTATTTTTTGAGACTGAGTCTCCCTCTGTCACCCAGGCTGGAGTACAGGGGTGCCATCTTGGCTCACTGCAGCCTCTCCCTCCCGGGTTCAAGTGATTCTCATGCCTCAGCCTCCCGAGTAGCTGGAATTACAGGTGTGCGGCACCACACCCAGCTAATTTTTTTTTTTTTTTTGTATTTCAGTAGAGACGGGATTTCACCATGTTGGCCAGGCTGGTCTCAAACTCCTGACCTCAGGTGATCCGCCCGCCTCGGCCTCTTAATGTGTTGGGATCTCAGGAGTGAGCCACTGCACCTGGCCGATCTATTTTTAAAAAATTATGTTTGAGAAGATTTTAGGTTATTCCAAAAATAATGTCACTTTAACTAAGTTATTTAGATATTCTTCCTTGTGTAGGAGAGAAAAGGATGAATTTACAGTGAGGAATTATGTGTAACCCTGGACTCCCAGGTGGGAGTAAGGAGCGTACATGATCATTGTCCTTTCAGAAGTGCAGAAAAAGGTGGGAATCGCTGCTCTACAGTGTCTGATGGGGCATCTTGTTTTATTTATTTGTTTATTTAGAGACCAAATTAGAGGCCTGGCACCGTGGCTCACACCTGTAATCCCAGAACTTTGAGAGGCTGAGGTGGACAGATCATTTGAGGCCAGGAGTTCCAGACCAGCCTGGCCAAGAAGGCAAAACCCCATCTCTACAAAAAATTTAAAAAATTAGCCAGTATTAGCCTGCGCGGTGGCTCACGCCTGTAATCCCAGCACTTTGGGAGGCCGAGGCGGGCGGATCACAAGGTCAGGAGATCGAGACCACGGTGAAACCCCGTCTCTACTAAAAATACAAAAAATGAGCCGGGCGCAGTGGCGGGCGCCTGTAGTCCCAGCTACTCGGGAGGCTGGGGCAGGAGAATGGCGTGAACCCAGGAGGCGGAGCTTGCAATGAGCCAGGATCGCGCCACTGCACTCCAGCTTGGGCGACAGAGCAAGACTCCGTCTCAAAAAAAAAAAAAAAAAAAAAAAAAAATCAGCCAGTACGGTGGTGCACGTATGTAGTCCCAGCTACTCGGGAGGCTGAGGTGGGAAGATTGCTTAAGCCCAGGAGGTTGAGGCTGCAGTGAGCCGTGATTGTGCCACTGCACTCCAGTCTGGGTGACAAAGCAAGACCCTGTCTCAAATAAATGAACAAATAAATAAATAAGATACTATCAGTAAAATGCCTACCATGGTTTCTGGCATATTATAAGCACTCCATAAATAATAGCCGCTACTAGTTTAACTTCTTCTGTAATTCAATAATGATCTTTCTTTAGTTATTAACAGATAACATATTTGTATTATTTGAAAAGTAAAATAATCTTTAAAATCTTAAAGCAAGCAATTCCTTCCCCACTATTCCCACCCTTGATTATCAGAAGCAGCCTCTTTTTAGCTTTCACCAGCTTCTCCGGTTTTCTCCGTTGCATTTATTATCTGTTGTCTTCCTTCTTTGGAAAACAAGGATTTAGCTATCATATATCTTCTCTTCCCCTATCCTCCTAATTTGCTTGTGTTGCAATTTCTGGTTTAATCAGTAGCCGGTGTTTATTCTGACAATGCAACCATTATTCATGGCTGAGCTGTGAAGTGTAACATGATTATATTTCCTATCTGGTACAAACTTTTTCTTGTTTTCCCTGAAGATAAATATTGTCTCACTTTGTATTTGTTCAACTGCCTATGTACCTATTGCTAATTCTTCTCCACACTCTACTGGAAATGTAAATCTTTGCTCACTGTATTTAGACATAGCACGTTGTCTGCTGGTTTCATGTGTTTTTCTAGGAGACATCCTCAAGTCCTCCATCACTATCCTCCTGCTCCCAACTCTGCTCTCTTCCCATTTCCTGGCCTTCAAGGCTTCCTCTTTATTTATTCCTTCATTTTCATGGAGTATATCATCCTATAGTTTCCTGAGAAAAGCTGTTTGGGCTGGGTGTGGTGGCTTCTGCCTGTAATCCCAGCACTTTGGGAGGCTGAGGCAGGTGGATCACTTGAGGCCAGGAGTTCAAGACCCGCGTGTCCAACATGGCAAAACCCTGTCTCTACTAAAAATACAAAACTTAGCCAAGTGCAGTGGTGCACACCTGTGATCCCAGCTCCTTGGGAGGCTGAGGCACATGAATCACTTGAACCCGGGAGGTGGAGGTCGCAGTGAGCACAGATTACACCACTGCTCTCCAGCCTGGAGGACAGAGCGAGACTCCATCTCAAATAAAAAATAAAATAAAATAAGGAAGGCTGCTTGCGAGGTTAAAATTTTGAAAGCTTACATTTCTCAAAATGTCTTCATGCTTCATTCACACTTGCATGTTAGCTTTGAATTCATCACATTCCGGCTTCCAGCGTTGTGCTTGAGAAGAGGAAAGCTATTGCCATTTCTGATCCATAGTACATAACCTGCTATTTTTTTTTTTTTTTTTATCCTGGAAGCTTTTTAGATCTTCTTATTCATAGTTGTTCTGAAATTTCACAGTGTTGTGCCTTGGTAGCGATTTTTTTTCCATTCATTGCCTTGGATACTCGGGTAGGCCCTTTCAATCTAGAAACATATGGTCTTCCATTTTAGAATTTTTTTTCTTGAATTACTGTTATTTTGTAAAACATTATTTCCTCCTTTCCATTTTCTGTATTCTCTCTTTATGGAACTCCAATTGCTCAAATGTCAGACTTCCTAAATTGATTTAAAAGGTCTCTGATTTTCTAACTGTCTTTTTCCTATTTTCTGACCCTTTTTCCTTACTTTCTGCAATGTTTTTCAACTTTATCTTCTGACTTTTCTTTTCTTTTTTTTTTTTTTTTTTTTTTTGAGACAGGGTCTCGCTCTGTCACCCAAGCTAGGATGCAGTGGTGTGATCATAGCTCACTGCAGCCTTAAACTTCCAGTCTAAAGCGATCCTCCTACCTTAGCCTCCCAAGTAGGTGGGACAACAGGCATGTGCCACCATGCCTGACAAATTTTTTATTTTTTGTAGAGACAGGGTCTCACTATGTTGCCCAGTCTGGTCTCGAATTCCTAGGCTCAAGATATCCTCCTGCCTCAGCCTTCCAAAGTGTTGGGATTACAGGCATGAGCCACCACACCTGACCTCTTGATTTTTTAGTTTCTACTATCACAGCTCAACCTTCCTTGAATGCTTTTATTAGTTGAATATGCAGTTTTAAGGAACAATATTGGCCGGGTGCAGTGATTCATGCCTGTAATCCCAGCACTTTGGGAGGCCGAGGGCAGTGGATCACCTGAGGTCAGGAGTTCAAGAACAGCAGGGCTGACATGGCGAAACCCCACCTCTACTAAAAATACAAAAATTAGCTGGGCGTGGTGGCACATGCCTGTAATCCCAGCTACTCGGGAGGCTGAGGCAGGAAAATCCCTTGAACCCAGGAGGCGGAGGTTGCAGTGAGCACCACTGCACTCCAGCCTGGGTGACAGAGCAAGACTCTGTCTCAAAAAAAAAAAAGAAAGAAAGAAAAAGAAAGAAACAATATCCTTGGGCAGGGGGATACACTGTGCAGATCCACCTTCAGGGAGCACACATTGACCTTGCTGTCAGCTCTTTCTCGGGACTGCCTTGGCTGCAGCTGCCCTGCTTAAGGGCACACCTATCCCAGGCTAGTCCAACAACTGATCAAGACCAGGATACAAATGCCTGGCAATTTTGGCCCAACCCAGAACAACCCTGATGTATGCTGCTGTATGCTCCTCATGAGTTGGCCAGGGCTTCATGAGTCCTGCATCATCGCTTGACTTCTCCCTAAGCCTGATTCTGTTTCCTCCTCACCCTTTCCGTAACAGTTGATCCCTAAGAAATATCTCACACTGCAAACTGTTTCAGCATCTGCTTCTGCAGAATCCAATGGAGACAATCCTATTCTTATTTTTCATGGACATAAAAATCTACTTTTTTTTTTTTTTTTTTTTTTTGAGACGGAGTCTCGCTCTGTCGCCCAGGCTGGAGTGCAGTGGCCGGATCTCAGCTCACTGCAAGCTCCGCCTCCCGGGTTCATGCCATTCTCCTGCCTCAGCCTCCCGAGTAGCTGGGACTACAGGCGCCCGCCACCTCGCCCGGCTAGTTTTTTGTATTTCTTAATAGAGACGGGGTTTCACCGTGTTAGCCAGGATGGTTTCGATCTCCTGACCTCGTGATCCGCCCGTCTCGGCCTCCCAAAGTGCTGGGATTACAGGCTTGAGCCACCGCGCCCGGCCAAAAATCTACTTTTATCTCTCTGAGCATATGTATTGTTGTGTGGTTTTTTTGTTTGTTTGTTTGTTTTTCTTCTCCTCCCTTTATTGGCTCTCTTCTGTGTAGGTTCTTCTTTTTTTCTGTTTGCTTGTTTTGATCTCTGTCTCTCATGATAGAGACTTTTCACAAATTATCTAGCTGTTTTTTGTTGTCTATTCCTATTTAAGAATTACATACGAAAACCCTGGTTTAAAAAAGATTTGCGTCCAGGTGCGTGGTGGCTCACACCCGTAATCCCAGCACTTTGGGAGCGTGAGGCAGGTGGATCACCTGAGGTCGGGAGTTCGAGACCAGCCTGACTAACATGGTGAAACCCCATCTCTACTGAAAATACAAAATTAGTAGGGCCGGATGTGGTGGCTCACACCTGTAATCCCAGCACTTTGGGAGGCTGAGGCGGGCAGATCACCTGAGGTTGGGAGTTTGAGACCAGCCTGACCAACATGGTGAAACCCCATCTCCACTAAAAGTACAAAATTAGCCAGGCGTGGTGGCGCATCCCAGCTACTCGGGAGGCTGAGGCAGGATAATTGCTTGAACCTGGGAGGCGGAGGTTGCAGTGAGCCAAGATTGCACCCTTGCACTCCAGCCTGAGCAACAAGAGTGAAACTCCATCTCAAAAAACAAAACAGGCCCGGCGTGGTGTCTCACGCCTATAATCCCAGCACTATGGGAGGCTGAGGCGGGTGGATCACGAGGTCAGGAGTTCGAGAATAGCCTGACCAACATGGTGAAACCCCATCTCTACTAAAAATACAAACATTAGCTGGGCGTGGTGGCGCATGCCTGTAATCCCAGCTACTCAGGAGGCTGAGGCAGCAGAATCACTTGAACCGGGGAGGCAGAGGTTACAGTGAGCCGAGATTGTACCACTGCACTCCAGCCGGGATGACAGAGCGAGACTCTGTCTCAAAATGAAACAGAACAAACAAAGCAAAACAAAAAAAAAGATTTTCATGTATGATGGAGTGATTTTAGAATGGGGTGATCAGACAGGGGCCAGTCATTCTTAGGGGATTCCCTTATGATACTTTTCCATGTCTCTTCTTTTGGTGGTCAGTTTTCTAGGGGAGTTCTCTGAACTCCCTCCCCATAGTTATAAATATGCCTACCAGTGTCTAGGAGTCAAATGTGAGGACAGCACGGGTTCACTGGCCGGTACATTGACTTTCATTTCATCCCCCTTCTTTGGTACTAATCTTCCACCTTCAGTTGTTCCTAAGTCCAAAGTTCCTCTAACTCAAACTCCCCATACAATAAGTGGTCCGTCTCTGATGAAGGCTGAGAGAAGGTAGTAGCTTGTTGCATAGGCTAAGGGAAGAATTGCAGGGATTAACTATCTTTTTTTTTTTTTTTTTTTTTTTTGAGATGAGTCTCACTCTGTGGCCCAGGCTGGAGTATAGTGGCACCATCTTGGCTTACTGCAACCTCTGCCTCCCAGGTTCAAATGATTCTCCTGCCTCAGCCTCCTGAATAGCTGGGAATATAGGCATGCACCACCATGCCTGGCTAATTTTTGTATTTTTAGTAGAAATGGGGTTTCACCATGTTGGCAAGGCTGGTCTTAAACTCCTGACCTCAAGTGATCTACCCGCCTCAGCCTCCCAAAGTGCTGGGATTACAGGCGTGAGCCACCGTGCCCAGCCTTAACTATTGCTTAAGAGAACTTTTTATTTTTATTTTTTTCTTGCCCTGTTGCCTAGGCTGGAGTGCAGTGAACCGAGCATGACTCACTGCAGCCTCAATCTCCTGGACTCAAGTGATCCTCCTGCCTCAGCCTCCTGAGTAGCTGGGACCACAGGTGTGCACCACCACGCCTGGCTAATTTTTGTGTTTTTTGTAGAGATGGGGTCTTACTATGTTGCCCAGGCTGGAAGAAAACTTTTAATCAGTGCTCTAGTTTTCAGCCACAGTCATGCCTTTTCAGAAGTTTCTGGTGCCTCCAATTCCTAGGCCTTTGGGGGTGTTTCAGAGGCATGGATTGGCTTGTTTTCTTGGCTTCCCCATTTTGAGACCTTGTACTCTGGTATGTGAGGTTCATTATCTCTTAATCAAATTTCCAGCTTAAACATTTTTTTGATGCCTCTCTCTGCTCTTACCTCTCTTATGGACCTATGCTTTTTTAAAAAAAGTCTCTTGACTCACATTTTAGTGGGTTTTGGGAGGAGGCCCAGCAGTATGCACATGCTCAGTTGGCTATGTTTAATGGGAAGTCCTCCTAGTCCCCAGAGTTTTCAACTCTGGTTTTCTTGAATTAGGCCTCCTCATATAAACCTATGTCCAATTTTAAAATGGAAGTCAAGGAAAAAATATGATTTGATTCACATAGTTTTAAGAACAGCTTTTATTTATTTATTTATTTATTTAATTTATTTATTTATTGAGATGGAGTCTTGCTCTTTCGCTCAGGCTGGAGTGCAGTGGTATGATCTCGGCTCACTGCAACCTCTGCCTCCTGAGTAGCTGGGACATCAAGCGTGCACCACCACGCCCAGCTAATTTTTGTATTTTTAGTAGAGACAGGGTTTCACCATGTTGGCCAGGCTGGTCTCGAACTCCTGACCTCATGATCCACCCGCCTTGGCCTCCCAAAGTGCTGTGATTACAGGCGTGAGCCACCACGCCCAGCCTAAGAACAGCTTTTAGAGATGCTTTTGGCCTGTGTGGCCAGGTATGAATTCTCACTCTGAGTATAATTGTCTGACTGTCATGTGTTGACTGTGTACACACAGCTCAAACCCATAGCCCAGCCTTGTCTCTTCTGATGAAATACCAGTGCCCACAAACAGAAGGTTCCCCTTCTCTCACCCATGGAATAAACAGGAAGGTCTCTTGGGGCTGTGGTCTTGGGGCTGTAGCCCTGCCCCTAATTTCTTCAGACCCTTTACTGAGAACTGAGTCATTGCAACATCACGCTCAGCCAGCTGTCTCAGCACAAGAAAAAGCTTTGCTGTGGTATGAGATTTTGTGGGCTGCAAACTACATCTAGGTCAGCAAATTAAACTCCACAGTGTGGTTACCAATTCCAGCTTCATCTAGCTTAAGGGCTGTCTGATTTCACCCTCTGGGCATTGGCTCTTCTGGTGTTTGGGATATAAGGCCCCTCTGTGGGTGTTTAAGGCACAATATTTCAGGCCTAAACCACTGAATGACACATGCCTAAACCCAGAATCCTGTATTCTCCACCAGGGCTCCAGGGTATGTGAGGGTAACAATACTCCAACCCTGCAGATAATGAGATTTGTGTGTGCGTGTTAGAACCAAGGGGAAAGTGGGGATGTATTTCTTTGATGCTCAGTTTCATCTACCACTTGTATTTCTCTCCTGCCCTTCTTTGACCCTAACAAGATCCAAACCCTTCTTTCTTGCTTCTCTTTTACGGAAGTTTTGAAGAATGAATGGTTACACAACAGATGGCCAGCCGGTCTACCTAGAAGGGCCTTACAAAGGACAGTGCCTCCGTGGGGAAGGCTCGCCCTGGATCAGACGCTGGATCGCAGATTTACCGTGAATGAAGCCCTTGGAGACTGAATGATGTTAAAAATTCAAAAACAACTCAGGAAATATTTATTTGAAGGCCTGCTGTTCTTCAAGTCCCTGGAATACAGATATGAGAAGAGTCACTGCTGCCCAAGAGCTGACTGACTGTGGAGGAAGACCATGCTAGCGGATGACTACATTTTCTACCACCTAGCACCGGCTCCCCCTTCTCCTGGTAATGGTATCTGCAGACAACCTCCTCAGTCTGTGTGCTTTCCGTGGAACTGAATCTACCCCTGGCTCAACAGCTCAGGTACAGCCTCTGGCCTGGCTGCAGCGATTAGTTTAGAGAGGGACTTGTAACCTCATCAAAGCCTGATATTGTTCAGGGTAACCTACTAGATATATTTTGCTAGGATTGCCAATAATCATTTATTTAAGCTCCTTAAATGAGGTTTCCTGTCATTTGCAACTGAAAAAGCTCTGTGTAGCAGGTTGAGTAGTGTTCACCCCCTGCCCACAAAATACGTTCACATCCACCCAGAACTTTAGAACTTTAGAATATGATATTTTAAAAATTTTTTTTGAGACAGACTCTTACTCTATCACCAGGCTAGAGTGCAGTGGCATAATCTCAGCTCACTGCAACCTCAGCCTCCCAAGTAGCAGGGACTACAGGTGTGTGCCACCACGCCCAGCGAATTTTTGTATTTTTAGTAGAGACGGGGTTTCACCATGTTGGCCAGGATGGTCTATCTCTTGACCTCGTGATCTGCCCACGTCGGCCTCCCAAAGTGCTGGGATTACAGGTGTGAGTGACCGTGCCTGGCCTGGTCTTATTTTTAAAAGAGTCTTTGCAGATGTCATTAGTTAAGGATCTTGAGATGCAATCATTATGGATGTAACTTTAGGTGGACCCTAAATCTAACAATTGGTATCCTTATATGATGAGGAGATATCACAGAGAGACGCAAAGACACAGGGAATATGGCTGTGTGAAGAGGGAGGCAGAGGGTAGGGCCATGCTGCCATAAGACGAGGATGCCTGGGCCAGCAGAGGCTAGGAAGGGGCAAGGAAGGCCCCCCCGCTTAGAGCCTTCAGGGGGAGCATAGCTCTCCTGACACTTTGATTTCCAACTTCTAGCCTCCAGAACGGTGAGAGAGAATTTTCCATTGTTTTAAGCCAACCAGCCTGTGGCACCTGGGTAATGGCAGCCCTAGGAAACAAGTGCACTCTAACATGTGAATTCACTCAACAGATATTTATTGGTTCCTAATATGTGTCTGAAGAGGACTTAGTATAAAATCCAGAGAAGAGGGATATGGAGGCTGTAGAGAGGTATTTCAGCTGGGACATTATGAAGCCTAAAGAACTATCTGTCCCACTGCCTTGTATCCCAATGGGTGCCTCTGGAAGGGCCTGGAGAAACCATGGAATTTATGTTCTCTGGGCTCCCTTTTTGTAGGCTTATTTTGTTTCAAGACAGGGACTTGCTCTGTCGCCCAGGCTGGAGTGCAGTGGCGCAATCACGGCTCACTGCAGCCTCAATCTGCCAGGCTTAAGCAATCCTCCCATCTCAGCCTCCCAAGTAGCTGGGACTATAGGCACATGCCACCACGCCCAGATAATTGTTGTATTTTTGTAGAGATAAGGTTTCACCATGTTGCCCAGGCTGTCTTGAACTCCTGGGCTCAAGCCATCTGCCCACCTCGGCTTCTCGCAGGGCTGCGATTTCAGGCGTGAATCCCCCGGCCCGGCCTCCCTAGGCTTTTTGCAGGTCATTCTCCTAATGTATGGATGTCTTTCCTCAGTAAGGACATGAGCTCTGCTTGATATAAATTGAAAATATTCGGCCGGGCGCGGTGGCTCACACCTGTAATCCCAGCGCTACAGGCGAATCATGGCAGGTGAATCATGAGGTCAGGAGTTCAAGACCAGCCTGACCAATATGGTGAAACCCCGTCTCTACTAAAAATAGAAAAATTAGCTGGGCATGGTGGTGCATGCCTGTAACCCCAGCTACATGGGAGGCTGAGGAAGGAGAATCGCTTGGACCCAGGAGGCAGAGGTTGCAGTGAGCCCAGATCACGCACTGCACTCCAGCCTGGGCAACAGAGTGAGACTATCTCAAAAAAAAAAAAAAAAAAAAAAAAGAAAGAAAGAAAGAAAAAGAAAATATTCCTCCCAGTTTGTTCTTTGTTTATAGTGATTTTTGCCTTGCAGAATTTCTTTTTTTTTCTTTTTTTTTTTTGAGAGGAGTCTTGCTCTTGTTGCCCAGGCTGGAGTGCTGCAATGGTGTGATCTCAGCTTACTGCAATCCCTGTCTCCCGAGTTCAACCCAATTTTCCTGTCTCAGCCTGTCGATTACAGGCAATGTGCCAGCACAGCTAATTTTATATTTTTAGTAGAGATGGGGTTTCTCTATGTTGGTCAGGCTGGTTTCGAACTCCCGACCTCAGGTGATCCGCCCACCTTGGCCTCCCAAAGTACTGGCATTACAGGCATGAATCACCCGGCCCAATTTCTATTTTTCTTTTTTTTATTTGAGACGGAGTCTTGCTCTGTCACCCAGGCTGGAGTGCAGTGGTGTGATCTCTGCTCACTGCAAGCTCCACCTCCCGGGTTCACATCATTTTCCCACCTCAGCCTCCTGAGTAGCTGGGACTACTGGGGCCTGCCACCATGCCCGGCTAATTTCTTTGTATTTTTAGTAGAGACGGAGTTTCACCATGTTAGCCAGGATGGTCTCAATCTCCTGACCTCATGATCTGCCTGCCTCGGCCTCCCAAAGTGCTGGGATTACAGGCGTGAGCCACTGCGCCGGCCCCAATTTCTATTTTTTACATAGTCAAATTTATCAATATTTTTTACGGCTTATGGGTTTTGTTTTGGTTTTCTGAACTCTCTGCTCCTGTGCTTTTATCTAGTACTCCATATTCTGGAGTGAGGCAGAGTCCTTTCATATTTACCTGTATTTCCCTTACACTGCATTTCGGTCACCTTTATTGGTTTCCCAAAAACTAGCACAAGTAATAATAGCTACCATCCGTTGTGTCTAGGCGTTGTACCAAGAGCTTTATATTCAGTATCTTTCATCTTCTCAGTAGCTCTGCAAGGTAGATGATATTATGTCCATTTTACAGATGAGGAAAGTATGGCCCAAAGAAGTTACATAAGTGACTGGGCACAGTGGCTCATGCCTGTAAACCCAGCACTTTGGGAGGCCAAGGTGGAGGGACCACTTGAGCCCAAGAGTTCGAGACCAGCCTGGGTAACATTGTGAGACCCTGTCTCTATTTTATAAAAGTTTATTTAAAAAAAAATATATATATAGAATTTGTATATATATATATATATATTTACATTGACTTTTAAAAGAAACTATGTTAGTGGTTTTGAAAAATATTCCACATTCTGGATTTTTCTGATTGTTTTCTTGTAGTGCCATTTAACTTGTCCCTCTATCTTTTTATTTCCTCTAAACAGATTTCTGAGCAGGGGTCCCTCATGTGAACTACAGAATATAGAAAGACTGAATGACTAGTTATACTAGAACCATTCAAGATGCATAGGAGAGAACTCAGTTTGTTACACACAGGAGATTCCTTAAAGAACTAAAAGTAGGATTACCATTTGATCCAGCAATCCCACTACTGGGTATCTACCCAGAGAAAAAGAAGTCATTATACAAAAAAGATACTTTCACATGCATGTTTATAGCAGCACAATTTGCAATTGCAAAAATGTGGAACTAACCCAAATGCCCATTAATCATTGAGTAGATAAAGAAACTGTGGTATATCTATACAATGGAATACTACTCAGCCAGTAAAAGGAATGAATTAATGGCATTTACAGCAAGCTGGAAGAGATTGGAGACTATTATTCTAAGTGATATAACTCAGGAATGGAAAATCAAACATTGTATTTTCTCACTCATAAGTGGGAGCTAAGCTATGAGGATGCAAAGGCATAAGAATGACACAATGGATTTGGGGGACTCAGGGAAAGAGTAGGGTGTGAAGGGGGTGAAGGATAAAAGACTACAAATTGGGTGCATTGTGTACTGCTTGGGTTATATGTGCATCAAAATCTCACAAATCACCACTACAGGACTTATGTAACCAAACACCATCTGTTCTCCAATAACCTATAGAAACAAAAAAAAATTTAAGACAAACTTTATAATAACCACATTTAAAAAGTAAAAAGAAAAAACATTGTTACACACAAAGGATGCAGTGATGGTTAATTTTATGTGTCAACATTAATTTAATTAAAGTTAATGTCAAACATTATTCAGGATATGTCTGTGAGGGTGTTTCTGGGTGACAATGACATTTACATCTGTAGACTGATTAAAGCAGACGCCCTCCCTAATGATGGGGGAGCCTCAACCGGTCAGTTGATGGCCTGAATAGGACAAAAGGGCTGACCCTCCTGAGAGTCAGAGTGAATTCCTCCTGCCTGAGTCAGACTGGAACTACACCATTGGCTCTTCTGGGTCTCCAACTTGCCAACTGCAGATCTTGGGACTTCTCAGCCTCCATAATCACATGAACCAATTCCTTAAAATAAATCTCTTTCTCTCTATATACATACATCCCATTAGTTCTGTTTCTCTGAAGAAGTGATTGACTAATACAGATGTCTTGGGGCATCGGGGCTTATTTCCCTCCAAGATCATTGGTTGAAAAATTAAAGTGATCAGGCGGGGCGCAGTGGCTCACACCTGTAATACCAGCACTTTGGGAAGCCGTGGCAGACAGATCACTTGAGGCCAGGAGTTCGAGACCTGCCTGGTCAGCATGGTGAAACTCCATCTCTACTAAAAATACAAAATTAGCCAGGTGTGTGGCAGACGCCTATAGTCCCAGCTACTCGGGAGGCTGAGGCAGGAGAATCCCTTGAGCCCGGGAGGTGGAGGCTGCAGTGAGCCGAGATTGTACCCCTGCACTCCAGCCTGGGCGACAGAGTGAGACTCTATCTCAAAAAGAAAAAAAAAAAAGAAAAAGATTAAGGTCAACATTTGGGGCAGGAACATTTCACATTGCATGACATCGAGAATCCCATAATGTCTTGTAGACCCTCTATTAATGATGTTAAATTTGGTCACTTGATTGTCGATTTTTATTTCGTAAAGTAACTATATTCCTCTGTGAATTAGCAAGTAATTTTGCAGGGCGATATTTTGGCACCATGCAGATACTCTCTGTCTCAGCTACTTTTCACCTATGGTCTTGCTACTCACTGAGGATCCCTGCCTGAATCGATTCTTTCATTGCTTGCCCTCCCATCAACTGAAACTATAGCATTTTTTGTTTGTTTGTTTGTTTGTTTGTTTTTTGGAGACGAAGTCTCACTCTGTCACTCAGGCTAGAGTACAGTGGCGTGATCTTGGCTCATTGCAACCTCTGCCTCCTGGGTTCAAGCGATTCTCCTGCCTCAGCTTCCTGAGTAGCTGGGATTATAGGCATGCGCCACTATGCCTGGCTAACTTTTGTATTTTTAGTAGAGACAGGGTTTCTCCATGTTGGTCAGGCTGGTCTTGAACTCCTGACCTCAGGTGATCCGCCTGCCTCGGCCTCCCAAAGTGCTGGGACTACAGGCATGAGCTACCGCACCTGGCCGGCTATAGCCTTGTGTGTGTGTGTATATATAAATTAGTGTATGTTAAGTGATAACACATGAATAGTTTAATATATAATAACTAATATATGCAGTAGAACAAAGCTAAATCTCTCCCCCTTAGAAGCCTTTCTCTTTCCTACAAATTCTCTAACCTAACCTCTCAGTCTGTGGAGCGCAGTCCTGGCTGGAAGGTTCCCTGGTGCCACAAGAACATTTGTTATCCTTGGTTGTGGTGCCTGAAAGCAAGGATCAGAACCATTTGCAGGTGGGAAAAGAAGTCCCAAGGTGAAATCAAACAAACCAAATAAATATATCTGAAATTGTAGCCGACTAAGCTGAAGAAAATACCTGACGGTGAGGCTAAGATCCCAGCAGGTATCAGAGAATCAGGGAAGGCGAGATGGAGAACACCTGGCAGGTTCTAGGAAAAGACTTGGAGGTGGGGCTTCTCTCTTCTCCTAGCAAATGCTTGTTGGAGTAGAGTGAGGTTGGGCAGAAGGGACAAGGGGCTGTCCCATGGGCCATGTTAATTGGAAGGAGTGGGAGAAAGCACACGATGCCTGAGGGTGCAGTATCTAGGAGTGGAACAGGTTAAGGTCTCACCAAGCTCCAGTCAAGCAGAGAGGAGGGTTGAAGTTGGAGGCTGAGGAAGGTCATCAGTTCTCACAGCAGGTAGGAGGAACTGGGCAGGAACAGTGGAGAAGAAACGGAGGTACCCACACAGCCAAGCAGTGCACAAGGAGGGAAACCCAGGAGTATCCAGGAAAGCCCAGCTTCTGTGCGCAGGTCAGGAAGGAGGCAGGGCTGCTACAGGGGCTCCCAAGAGGGCCAGGGCCCCCAACACTCCATCCCACCTCTCCCCCGCTGCCCACACCAACACTGGGAGCTGCAGGAAATCAGGGAGTACATTTGCTGCAGCTTGTGAGAATAAGGGCAGCAGAGCCTGGCTCTGCCCTTGGGTACCCCACTTCACTTGTGCCCCTGCAAGGGCCAGTCTCCTGGCCTCCTAGTAAGGGCAGTCGGAGCTTCCTACAGCGTTTCCCCATTACCTTAGTGTTTCAGCACCTGGAAGAGATTAGCATCACTGGCAAAGCTGCAGAGCTCATTGTGCACTTCCTCTTCAATCTGAGTTGTAAAATATATATATATGTATATAGAATGAGATCAGTTCCAGTACTTTCCCTAGAGATCCATGTAAAATCGACAGAGAAGTGTCCATCATTACCCTCGGGTTTCCTGTTTTGAACCTGACCTGTTCTTGGCAGACACTCCACACTTGTCTCATCACATTGAAAGGCTTGGACAGACTTAACCCTCTCGCTTCCCCATCTCTCCCGTCCTGTTCCCTGCCCTGGACAAATGGGCCAGACTCAGTCCTCTGGGGACGGTTGAGGCAGGAGAGGTGGCCAAGTCACTTTTTAGTCATACTCCCTGCTTTGGTCTCTGCAATATCCTCCCTGCTTTCTTTCCTAGGTGACATTTCATGCAAGGCAGGAGACCATCCCCTTTATTTTGGGGGTGGAGTGAAAATGCAGGCCATCTGGACGAAAGCTTTCCCTGGTGTTTTCAGAAACAGGGAAATCCTGAATGTGGGCTGTAGGTTACAAAGAGCTATCAGATCAAGTTCCGAAGCAAACACTTGGCCCGGCCTGGACTATTCAGGAAAACAATGGGAGAAAATGGTCATTGAATGGGAGGTGGATAATAAAGCTCTATGACTGCCTCTAGAACGCTGGCTAGGGGGGTTATACATTCATTTTTCTCTGCATCATTAAGTCATGACTCTATCCTGACCACATGTTGTATAGACTGACTTGTGTTCCCTCAAAATTCATATGCTGAAGGCTGTATTGTCTGTTCTTGCACTGCTATAGAGAAATACCTGAGACTAGGTAATTTATAAAGAGAAGAGGTTTAACTGGCTCGCAGTTCCCCAGGCTATACAAGCATGACAACTTCCGTTTCTGGGGAGGCCTCAGGAAGCTTCCAATCATGGCGGAAGTCAAAGAGGAAACCAGCATTTCACATGGCCGGAGCAGGAGGAAGAAAGAGAGGGGGATACTCATGAGAACTCACTATCCCGACGACAGCACCAAGGGAGATGGTGCTAAACCATTCATGAGAAACCACCCCCATGATCCAATCACCTCCCTCAGGCCCTGCCTCCAACACTGAGGATTATACTTCGACAGTATATTTGAGGGTGGACACAGATCCAAACCGTATCAAAGCCCTAACCCCCGATGTGACTGTATTTGGAGATAGGACCTAAAGGAGCTAACAAAGGTTAGATGAGGTCAGAATAATGGGACCCAGATCTGATAGGATTAGTGTCCTCATAAGAAGAGACACCAGAAAGGGCTGACTCTCCCCACTCCTCTCTCTCTCTTTCTCGCTCTCTGTGCCATGTGGGGACACAGCAAGAAGGCAGCTGTCTATAAGCCAGGAAGAGAACAAACCACAAACTGAATTGACTGGCATCTTGATCTTGGATTTCCAGCCTCCAAAACTGTGAGAAATTTCTGCTGTTTAAGCCACCAGGTCTGTACATTTTGTTAGGGCAGCCCACACAGATTTATACACCACATAAGAATATTTGGTTGGGGCTGGGAGTGGTGGCTTATGCCTGTAATCCCAGCACTTTGGGAGGCCAAGGTGGGCGGATCACCTGAGGTCAGGAGTTCAAGACCAGCCTGGCCAACATGGTGAAACTTCGTCTCTACTAAAAATACAAAAATTAGCCAGGCATGATGGCACAAGCCTGTAATCCCAGCTACTCAGGAGGCTGAGGCAGGAGAATCACTTCAACCCAGGAGATGGAGGTTGCAGTGAGCCAAGATCGCACCACTGCACTCCAGCCTGGGCAAGAGAGAGAGACTCTGTCTCAAAAATAATAATAATAATAATAATAATAATAATAATACTTGTTTGGGCCTGGTATGGTGGCTCACACCTATAATCCCAGCATTTTGGGAGGCTGAGGCAGGAGGATCGCTTGAAGCCAGGAGTTTGAAACCAACCTGGCCAACATAGCAAGACCCCATCTCTACAAATAAAATAAATTAGCCAGGTATGGAGTCGCACAGCTGTAGTCCCAGCTACTTGGGAGACTGAGGTGGGATGATCATGCAAGCCTAGAAGTTCAAGGATGCAGTGAGCTGCCATCTACGGTTGCACCACTACACTCCAGCCTGGGCACAGTGCAAGACCCCATCTCTAAAAACAAACAAGCGAACGAAACCAGCTGAGGCAATATAGCGAGACCCTGTGTCTATGTTTTAAAAAATTAGCCGAGCAAGGTGGTGCATACCTGTAGTCCCAGATACTTGTGGGGCTGAAGTGGGAGGTTTGCTTGAGCCCAGCAGGTTGATGCTGCAGTGAGTCATGTTCACACCACTGCACTCCAGTCTGGGTGACAGAGTAAGACCCTGTCTCAAAAATAAGTAAGAAGAAGGAAAGAGAGAGAGAGAGAGAGAGGAAGGAGGGAGGGAGGGAAGGAAGGAAGGAAGGAAGGAAGGAAGGAAGGAAGGAAGGAAGGAAGGAAGGAAGGAAGGAAGGAAGGAAGGGGAAAAAGAAAAAAGAAATAAAAAGAAAGAAAAAAGAAAGAAAAAGAGAAAGAAAAGAAAAGAAAGGAGGGAGGGAGGAAGGGAGGGAGGGAGGGAGGGAGGGAGGAAGGAAGGAAGGAAGGAAGGAAGGAAGGAAGGAAGGAAGGAAGGAAGGAAGGAAGGAAGGAAGGAAAGAAGGAAGGAAGGATACTTATTTATCCTAAAGCCCACTTTTAACTAAACTGCTTCAGATCATGGGATGTAATTCCACGCACCTCCAGTTGCCAATACAGGTATCCCTCGCTTTCAGGAAGCTTCTTTGCTAAATCCTAATGATGAACGTTGCTAGCCAGCAACCCTCCCCAGCTTCCGAGTCACAGACCCCGGCCCCCTGACTACAAGGTGTGCACATGATCCTGAGATACCTGATACTATTAAATGGTTGCAATTAAAAAACCAGGCATAGCAAGACCACTGGGTGTCTACTCCAATATTCATTTGCATCCTATTCCTTTTGAACAGAACTCTGATTTTTTTTTATCGTGGTAAAATTCACACATAACAAAATTCACTATTTTAACCCATTTAAAGCATTCAGCGTTTCGCATATTCACAAGGTTGTGCAACCACCACCACTGTCTAGCTTCAGAACTTCTTTGTCACCCATAGAACTTTGATTTTATTACTTAGGACTTAATTTCTCAATCCCTCTTGCAGCCAGGTATAGCTTTGTCATTAGGCTTGTGATTAAGTATGAGTGTTCCTCATACTTCTGCTTACATTTTACTGGCTGGAAAGCTCCTTGCAAGGAAGTGGTCACCTTTTCATTCTCTCCTTTCATTCATTCTCTCCTGTTTCTTCTGTTAACAAACAGAGATGTGATGTTGGGGTCTCTGGCAGCCCTTATGGACTATGAAGTAAGTATTTGTAAGGCTGAGGACAGCAGGATGGAAAGAAAGGAGCCGAGGTCCCTATAACATATGGAGCCAGCTCTGGATTTCTTTTACATGAGAAATAAAGAAACTACTGTTTAAGCCATTGGTATTTGGGGAGTTTTCTATCCTCTGCAGCTAGACCCCATTCCAACTTCATCAAGGAGGATAGCAATCTCTAAAAATGACCCCTTCAGGATTCCTTGAAATATCAGGTTTCAGTGATTGGTCCGTAGGTTGGATTGGGGAGCTGGCTAGGTTGGGTCTCATACTCAGTGTAATCAGTTCAGGCATCGGATCAGTTCATGTTCGGTGGGATCAGATGGCATGATCCTCCTAGACTTGAGCCCAGGGACCCTCTGAACACACTGGCTCCAGGACAGCCGGCAGCCTAATGGGGCAATGAGACACCTTATCTAAGACATGAGCCCAGCCGTGTTTGGGGTAGGAACTGGCAAATATTGGGTGCTGGGGGTAACTCTTTTCCTAACAAGGAGATGACGCTATTGATCCCTGCAACAGAACATTTCTGGGTCCCACAGGGCCTGACCCACCAGTCTTAGGGCCCCCTTTGCCCCCAGCTCTCAGGAGGTAAAATCATAACAGCTATCATGTTTTGGAAACCTATTATGTTAAGGTATTGTTCTGCTTTACATGTAACGTCTTGTCATCCTTGCAACAATTCTGTAAGGAGATCCATTTTACAGATGAGGAATGAAGCTCATAGAAATTTAATAGCTTGCCCACAGTCATACAACCGGGGCGTGGCAGAGATGGCTTTGAACACAGGTGGGTCTCCTCTACATTCTCGTCTCTTCCCCCTCCATCCAGCTGCCTCCTTCCTCCCACACAGAAACCAAGGTCAACTGCTAGGGAATTACAGTGATGCCAGGAGATCTGGAGCTCATGCAAATAACCAGGGGGTCCTGCTCGGGGAGGCTCCCCTTCTTCTCCTGCTATACCCAGGCTACAAGAACTCCAGGGATCTCTTAAGCAAACAAAGCAGCAAAAACAGCACTTGGTCCTTGTCCCAGTTACCTACTGCTATGTCGCAAACCACCCCAGAATGAAGTGGCTTACAACAGCCGTTTCGTTCCCAGCTCTGGGCTCCGCTGGGTCATTTTCTGCTGGCCCTGCTGGTGTTCACCCATGGGCGGGCATTCATCCGGGGCCTGGCTCAGCTGGAGGGAAGCTGAAATGCTGGATGGGCTTTTCCAGAGCTTTTCTCTAGCAGGCTAGTCAGACTCCTTTCCAGACAATGCGGGGGTCCCAGTACTGTGAAGGCAGAATGGGACCCCATCCTAACTTAAACAGGGGTGCAGGAGGGGGACTGCCATTTAAAAAAAATAATAATTCCGGCCGGGAACGGTGGCTTATGCCTGTAATCCCAGTACTTTGAGAGGCCGAGGCAGGCAGATCACGAGGTCAGGAGATCGAGACCATCCTGGTTAACGTGGTGAAACCCCGGCTCTACTAAAAATACAAAACTTAGCCGGGCGCAGTGGCTCAAGCCTGTAATCCCAGCACTTTGGGAGGCCGAGATGGGCGGATCACGAGGTCAGGAGATCAAGACCATCCTGGCTAACACGGTGAAACCCTGTCTCTACTAAAAATACAAAAAAAAAAAAAAATAGCCGGGTGAGGTAGCGGGCGCCTGTAGTCCCAGCTACTCGGGAGGCTGAGGCAGGAGAATGGCGTAAACCCGGGAGGCAGAGCTTGCAGTGAGCCGAGATGCGGCCACTGCACTCCAGCTTGGGCAACAGAGCCAGACTCCGTCTCAAAAAAAAAAAAAAACAAAACTTAGCCAGGTGTGGTGATGTGCACCTGTGGTCCCAGCTGTTTGGGAGGCTGAGGCAGGAGAATCGCTTGAACCCAGGAGGCAGAGGTTGCAGTGAGCCAAGTTCGCTCCACTGCACTCCAACCTGGGCGACTGACAGAGCGAGACTCCATCTCAAAAATAAATAAATTAAATAAAATAAAAAATAAAAATAACAATTTCCTCTGGATTTTCTTCAGCTGCTCGTCTAGGGGCCTAATGGGGAAGCTGGCCGCCTAGGGGTTTCCCCCTGTGTGGTCAGTACAGGTGTTCTGAAGGAGGAGCTCCTGCTGCCACACTGCTGACTAAAGCCAGTCATCAGCCCAGTCCAGATTCACACAAGGGTGTGACTCCCAGGACATGTGGCTTCTTGGAGAGCACCAAGGTAACTGACTCCCAGTCCTCCCCATGGTCTAGGTGACATTTCATGCAAAGTGAATGTCTTTTGTGTTGTTGCTGCTGGAGATCACTCTCCAATCTCATTGGCTGGGTGGATTTCCATTCCGCGTGGTCCTTCTGACATAACCTATTGTCTGTCTCCCAGTGACCACTAGAGCCCCCTCTCATGGCTGCTGGACCCAACCCTCAGTGCCACGGGCATGTCCACCCTCAGTTACATATGGCACCGTGTGTTGGCTCCTATAATCCTCACAACAACGTTATGAGGTCGGAACTATCATCTCCTTTTCAGCGATGAGGAAGCTGAAGCATAAAGCTATTAGCCCGGGTAGTGACTTCAGACTTTGCGCCCTTAACCACTAAGCTCTACGTTCTGGTGCTGTCACACTGGGCATGATGGAAACCCTAAAGATACAAGGGTGGAAGGGAAGGAAGAAGCCTGGGTCTCTTCCAGGCATGTGCATAGTATAAAAGGCACCAGGTCAGGGCTGGGAAAGAGGAAAGTCGGATCAGGCACACTCCAAATCCAGAAGGTAGCAAATGAGGGAGTGTTGGGAGAAAACAGGGCTGTCACCTGAATTGCGGGTGGCCCTAAAGAACTGGATTTTTATTTTTATTTTTTATTGAGACAGGGTCTTGCTCCATCACCCAAGCTGGAGTGCAGTGGCATGATCTTGGCTCGCTGTATCATCAACCTCTCGGGCAGGAGAGCCTCAGCCTCCCAAGTAGCTGGGACCACAGGTGTGCACCATCATGCCCAGCTAACTTTCGTATTTTTTGTAGAGACAGGGTTTTGCCATGTTCCCCAGGCTGGTCTCAAACTCCTGGCTCAAGTGATCCACTCGCCTTCACCTCCCAAAGTGCTGGGATTATAGGCATGAGCCACTGCATCTGGCCTGAACTGGATTTTTAAAAAATTTTTTTGAGATACAGTTTGTTCTTGTTGCCTAGGCCGGAATGCATTGGTGCGAGCTCGGCTCACTGCAACCTCTGCCTCCTGGGTTCAAGTGGTTCTCCTGCCTCAGGCTCTCGAGTAGCTGGGATTACGGGTGCCTGCCACCAAGCCTGGCTAATTTTTGTATTTTTAGTAGAGACGGGGGTTTCACCATGTTGATCAGGCTGCTCTCGAACTCCTGACCTCGTGATCGCTCGCCTCAGCCTCCCACAGTGCTAGGATTATAGGTGTGAGCCACCGCACTGGGTCCTGAACTGGATTTTTAAAAAATAGACAAAACAGAACTTAGGTCAAAATTCTATACAGTGAAGTAAATACAGGCCAGGCGTGGTGGCTCACGCCTATAATCCCAGCACTTTGGGAGGCTGAGGCCAGTGGATCATTTGAGGTCAGGAGTTTAAGACCAGCCTGGCCAACATGGTGAAACCCTGTCTCTACTATAAATACAAAAAATTAGCCAGGTGTGATGGCACACACCTGTAATCACAGCTACTTGGGAGGCTGAGGCAAGAGAATCACTTGAACCCGGGAGGTGGAGGTTGCAGTCAGCTGAGATGTCGCCATTGCGCCCCAGCCTGGGCAACATTAGCAAAACTCTGTCTCAAGAAAAAGAAAAGAAAAAAATACAAATCCCCCTCCCACTGCTGTTCGCCCCCCACCGCCGCCACAGATCCACTAAACATCAGCAAGCGTGACCTACGCATGGCAGTCAGTGCGTACATAGCACATACATGTTCACCACGATTAATCAACAGGCTCATCTCAGTGTGGTACAATCAGAGCACAGCTTTCTCTTCTACTCGCAGGCAGGATTTGTCTGATTTGCCTGCCTTGCTCCTTGATGACATTGACTAAGGGAGATTCCATCACTTTCACACTAACTTTCAGTTATGAGAATTGTTTCCACATTGAAAAAGTTCAAAGTAGATCGAAACTTTGGCTGGACACGGTGGCTCATACCTGTAATGCCAGCACTTTGGGAGGCCCAGGCAGGCAGATCACTTGAGGTCAGGAGTTCAAGACCAGCCTAGCCAACATGGTGAAACTCTGTCTCTACTACAAATACAAAAAATTAGCTGGGTGTGGTGGCATGAGCCTGTAATCCCAGCTACTCGGGAGGTTGAGGCAGGGGAATTGCATGAAGCTGTGAGGCAGAGGTTGGAGTGAGCCGAGATCGCGCCACTGCACTCTAGCCTGGGCGACAAAGCAAGACTCCATCTCAAAAAAAAAAAAAAAAGAAAAAAGAAAAAGAAAAGAAAAAAAAGTAGATCACAACTTCAAATTTATATCCAGTTCAAAGTCTCTGCCCTCCTGAGAGCTCCAGTTCTGGGTAGAAAGACAGTGCAACCCTCAGCAGTGGGTGGAGCTATGGCCTGTTCTTTTGACTCCTGACCCCATGACCACCACCACCATGCCAAGTGATCCCCTAACCCTAGCACAGCTGACTTCTCTGGGATGGGGAAGAGCAGGGAGCTGTGGAGGTGGAAAGGCTTCTGTTCTTGGCCGAGCGCCTTCTGGCTGTCAGTGCTGGCTCACAGTGTTGGTGGGCTCGGGCTGCCATGACAAAAGAACCACAGACACGGCAGCTTAAGCAACAGAAACTTACAGTCCCACCATTCTGGAGGCTGGAAGCCTGAGATCAGGGTATCTTCGGAGGCCTGCCTTCTTAGTTGTAGATGGCCACCTTCTCCCTGTCTTTATATTGCCTTTTCTCTCTACTGGTCTGTGCACAAATTTCTTCTTATAAGAACATCAGTCCTATTGGATTAGGACCCACCCTAAAACCTTATTTAAATGTAATTATCTCTTTAAAGACCTTATCTCTAACTACAGTCACATTCTGAGGTTCTGGGGCTTAAGACTTCAACATATGAATTGGGGAGGGGGATCCCAATTCAGCCCATCACTCTCATCCTTTTGGAAGCTGGGCGGGATTTCTGGAGCGCCTCCTGAGGGCTCTGTGTGGCACCATGCCTGGGTGGCTCTCTCCCAGCTCCAGGACCCCCACCCTGGCAGCCCTGAGGCAGCTGCATCCGATGGCACACACTGGGCCCAGGAGGAAGCTCAGCTCCACTCTCCCCACCCATCTGGGCCCACCTCTGCCCTCAGTCGCCTCCATGCCAAGGGCAGGCTCTAGTCGCCCTGCGATCCTGCCTTCCGCAAAACGAGACTCCATCTCACTTGCAGGAAACGCTCCACAAGCCCCCAGGAACTTTTGTCCACCTGTGGCAACAAGACTTGGGACTCAGACACTTAGTAACAGCCAGCCAGGGTGGGAAATTCTGGGCTCCCTTCCTGATGTACACCCCTGCTCTTTGTGATTGGGTCTCATGAAGCCCTTCTCTCTCAGCTGCAGGGAGGCCAAGCCCTCCCCAACCCCACAACGGGGAGAAAGCACCATCTTTCCCCTCATGAATCTCTGGCCTGCCTTTCTAGAGGCAGGCGGTAGGTGATGGGGGCGGGTTGCTGGAAAGGTCGATGGCCTTTTAGGAAGTCCCCTGATATGGTTTGGCTGTGTCCCCACCCAAATCTCATCCTAAATTGTAGCTCCAATAATTCCCACGTGTTGTGGAAAGGACCTAGTGGGAAATAATTGAATCGGAGGCAGTTTCCCCCATACTGCTCTCGTGGTAGTGAATAAGTCTCACGAGATCTGATGGTTTTATAGGGGAAACCCCTCTTGCTTGGTTCTCACTTCCTCTGCGCCCCCCACCATGTGAGATGTGCCTTTTGCCTTTCACCGTGATTGTGAGGCTTCCCCAGCCACGTGGAACTGTGAATCCATTGAACCTCTTTCCTTTATAAATTACCCAGTCTAGTCCTGGCATGGTGGCTCACTCCTGTAATCCCAGCACTTTGGGAGGCCGAGGCAGGCAGATCACCTGAGGTCAGGAGTTCAAGACCATCATGGCCAATATGGAGAAACCCTGTCTCTACTAAAAATACAAAATTAGTGGGGCGTGGTGGCGTGCACCTGTAATCCCAACTACTCGGGAGGTTGAGGCAGGAGAATCGCTTGAACCCGGGAGGTGAAGGTTGTGGTGAACCAAGATCACACCATCGCACTCCAGCTTGGGCAACAGGAGCGAAACTCCATCTCAAAAAAATATAATAATAAAAATAAAAAATAAATAAATTACCCAGTCTAGGCCAGGCACGGTGGCTCACGCCTATAATCCCAGCACTTTGGGAGGCCGAGGCAGGCAGATCATGAGGTCAGGAATTTGAGACCAGCCTGACCAACATGGAGACACTCCATCTCTACTAAAAATACAAAATTAGCTGGGTGTGGTGGCACACACCTGTAATCCCAGCTACTCAGGAGGCTGAGGCAGGAGAATCGCATGAACCTGGGAGGCGGAGGTTGCAGTGAGCCAAGATCGCGCCATTGCACTCCAGCCTGAGCAACAAGAGCAAAATTCTGTCTCAGAAGACAAACAAACAGCCGGGCGCGGTGGCTCACGCCTGTAATCCCAGCACTTTGGGAGGCTGAGGCGGGCGGATCACGAGGTCAGGAGATCGAGATCACAGTGAAACCCCGTCTCTACTAAAAATACAAAAAAAAATTAGCCGGGCGCGGTGGTGGGCGCCTGTAGTCCCAGCTACTCGGGAGGCTGAGCCAGGAGAATGGCGTGAACCCGGGAGGTGGAGCTTGCAGTGAGCCGAGATCGCGCCACTGCACTCCAGCCTGGGCAACAGAACTAGACTCCGTCCCAAAAAAAAAAAAAAAAAAAAAAAGACAAACAAACAACAACAACAACAACAAAAACCATTACCCAGTCTCAGGTATGTCTTTATCAGCAGTGTGAAAACAGACTAATACATCTACCAAGGAGGGCTCTAGAGTCTCTCCTTAGGCAGTGTGGGTGTTTATCTCCTATTGTCTTCCTTTGGGGGGTGCTGCTGAAAATTCAAGACCACATCCTATCACTTTCTGTTTTTTTTTTTTGTTTGTTTGTTTGTTTGTTTGTTTGAGACGGAGTCTCACTCTGTCGCCCAGGCTGGAGTGCAGTGGCCGCATCTCAGCTCACTGCAAGCTCTGCCTCCCGGGTCTATGCCATTCTCCTGCCTCAGCCTCCCGAGTAGCTGGGACTACAGGCGCCCACCACCTCACCCGGCTAGTTTTTTGTATTTTTTAGTAGAGACGGGGTTTCACCATATGTAGCCAGGCTGGTCTCGATCTCCTGACCTTGTGATCCGCCCGTCTCGGCCTCCCAAAGTGCTGGGATTACAGGCTTGAGCCACCGCGCCCGGCCCACTTTCTGTTTTTAAAGCCTTACATAGTAGCACACTATTCTACATCTCAGATGTTTTCCTTTAGCTCTGTGTTGGAGATTATCTCAGATCAAGACACAGCTGCCAATCTTCCTGCCTTCACAGTGTTTCATCATATTGATGTCCAGGGTTTCTTTAACTAATCCTCTATTGGTTGTATCCAAACTTTTGCTAGTGTAAACAACACTGCAACAAATATCGATTAATCAATGGAGAATTTTTCTGTGTGTATATCTGCACCCCATCATGCCCAACTGACTTTTCTTTTTGGAGAAAAAGAAAACACCCAGCCATGTTGATTTCTTAAATGTGGTACTAGCCTGTAAATGGATAGACAACTCAATGGAATAAACAGGTGCACAATTCGCATTCCCATCAGCAAAGTTTGAAATCACCTGGTTTCCCATAGCTTTACCAACACACCAATAAAGCATTATCAAATGTTGCCAAACTGATAGGCAAAAAATACAGAACATAATTGTACTTTATTTTCTTTTTTTTTCTTTTTTTAATCTTTTTTTTTAAATTTCCCCACCCTCCTGCCTAAAAATACAAAAAAATTAGGTGGGCATGGTGGTGCATGCCTGTAATCCTAGCTACTCAGGAGGCTGAGACAGGAGAATCGCTTGAACCTAGGAGGCGGAGGTTGCGGTGAGCCGAGATTACGCCATTGCACTCCAGCCTGGGCAACAAGAGTGAGACTCGGTCTCAAGAAAAAAAAAAAAAAAAAAAACCTTTTCTTTTATGATTTCTGGGTTTGACATTGTTTTAAAAGGCCTTTCCGCCATAAGATTTTCTATCTCCCATATTTTACTACTGCTTTTATGGTTTCCATTTTGGTATTTTAATATCAATGAATCTGCATCTTATTTTAGCTGAGGATGTGGAGATTCGATTTTCTTTCTGAATGGGTAGCCAGAAGTCTCAACACCATTAATTGAATAGTGTGATTCCAAGTGTCTAGCCCATTTTGTAAACTAATATCCTGCTTAGAAATGAAATTCCTGTATGTATTTCGGTCTATTCTGGGACTTTGGATTTATTCCATTGAGTTGTCTATCCATTTACAGACTAGTACCACATTTTAAAAATCAACACAGCTGGGTGTTTTCTTTCTTCACACACACACACACACAAATTAGCTGGGCATGATAGTGTGCTCCTTTGGTCCCAGCTACACAGGAGGCTGAGGCAGGAGGATCGCTCGAGCCCAAGATGTCGAGGCTGGAGTGAACAGTGTTCCCACCACAGCTCTCCAGCCTGGGTGACAAAGCAAGACCCTGTCTCTGTTAAATAAAAAAAAATAAAATAAAGGCCAGGCACAGTGGCTCACACCTGTAATCCTGGCACTTTGGGTGGCTGAGGTGGAAGGACTGCTTGAGGCCAGGAGTTTGTGACCAGTCTGGGCAACAAAGTGACATCCTGACTCTACAAAACAATTTTAAAAACTTAGCTAGACATGGTGACATGAGCCTGTGGCCCAGCTACACAGGAGGCTGAGGCAGGAGGATCCCTTGAGCCCAGGAGATCGAGGCTGTAGTGAGCTGTGTTTGCACCACTGCACTGCAGCGTGGACAACAGAGTGAGACCCTGGCTCAAAAATAAAATAAAATAGTAAAATAACATAAAATCCATGTGACTTTAAAAGTTGTTCAAATACCTGTAGAGTTAGTCTCTTATCATTGCTGTTCTGGTTTGAAAGTTCCTGGTTATTTGTTTTTCCCTATGAACTTTAGAATCAGTTTGTTGAATTAAAAAGATTCCTACTGATTTGGGTGGGAGTGGGGAGTTTTGGCCCTGCTTAAAAGACCAAGTCCAGCCCCATCTGCTGAGGTTATATTGAAGTGTCCCTCCCCCAACCCTTGCTGCTGCCTAGCTCATGTCCAGCTCAGTCACAGAAGGTGCGGGGCGGCCAGGACCTCCAATTCATCTATCTCAGATGGATGCTGTATCCAAGCAGCCTCAGACCCATACATGGGTGGTGGCTGGAGTCAGCACAGATATAGGGATGGCCATAGCCACGGTCAGGTGAAGCCTCAGCCGCTGCAGTCCTCACCAGGGAAGCTGGAGGCCCTGCCTGGTGCACAGGGCTGTGGGCCCCCTGGAGGAAGGCAGTGAGACCTGAGGGCAGACCACACCCACGCCGCAGGCCTCAGGCACTTGAGTTCCTTCCGTATCTCCAGGCCCACTGAGTCCATCTCCAGGCACCAGGCCAGATGCACTCCTCTTTCCAAATGGTGGAGCTTCCCAGGGTGACACACCAAAACCAGATGGCACGCTTTCTTTCTTTTTATGCTTAGATTTTTTTTTTTCTGGTGTTAAAATAACACATGATCCAAACGAAAACGTGATATATATAAGAAAATTAAAATTACCATAAATGTCTGACCCAGAAATAAATGAGTAAAAGTTTCGTGTATTTCCTTCCAGTTTATTCTTTCTTTCTTTCTTTGTTTCTTTCTTTCTTTTTTTTTTTTTTTTGAGCCACCACGGCCAGCCTCAAGTTTATTTTTCTAAGTGTGTATTTGCTTTGTCTTTCAAAAACTGTATTTATTTTTTATTTCACTGAAAATATGAATATACATTCTTCTTAAAAAAAAAAAAAAAGAGTTGGGTGCGGTGGCTTACGCCTATAATCCCAGCACTTTGGGATGCAGAGGCAGGTGGATCACCTGAGGTAAGGAGTTCGAGACCAGCCTGGCCAACATAGTGAAACCCCGTCTCTATTAAAAATACAAAAATCAGCTGGGTGTGATGGCAAGCGCCTGTAATCCCAGCTACTCAGGAGGCTGAGGCAGGAGAATAGCTTGAACCTGGGAAGCAGAGGTTGCAGTGAGCCGAGCTCACGCCACTGCACTCCAGCCTGGGCGACAGAGCAGGATTCATCTAAAAAAAAAGATAGTACCAGTTGGCCTTCAAAAGGGAGGAAATCACGACACAGGCCTCAGCATGGATGAAACTTGAGGACATTATGTTAAGCGAAATAAGCCAGCCAGTCACAAAAAGACCCACTTGTATGAAGTAGCTAGAGTTGTGAAATCCATAGAGACAGAAGGTAGGATAGTAGCTGCCAGGGGCTTGGGGAAGAAAGAATAGGGAGTTGTTGTTTGGGTACAGTTTCAGTTTTGCAAGATGAAAAAGATTGGTTGCCCAACAATGTAAATGTACTTAACACCATTGAACTGCACACTTAAAAATGGTTAAGATGGGTGGGTGCAGTAGCTCATGCCTATAATCCAAGCACTTTGGGAGTCCAAGGCGGGCAGATCACCTGAGGTCAGGAGTTCGAGACCAGCCTGGCCAACATGTTGAAACCACATCTCTACTAAAGATACAAAAATTAGCTGGTCGTGGTGATGGGTGCCTATAATCCCAGCTACTTGGGAGGCTGAGGCAGGAGAATCGCTTGAACCTGGGAGTTGGAGGTTGCAGTGAGATGAGATCACGCCACTGCACTCCAGCCTGGACAACAGAGTGAGACTCTGTCTCAACAACAACAACAAAAAAAGTTAAGATGGTCAATTTTATTTTATGTGTATTTTATCACAATTTCAATATTTTAACAACATTTTAAAGCATTGCATTTCAAACTAAAAAAGATAGTACAGATAAAGTCCGTACTTGATCACTGTTACCAGCTGACGTACATATGCTTCCAGAACTTTCCTTATGTATACACATACTATATAAATATAGTATATAAATATAGTATGAACATATAAAAATATATTGTTGCATTTTGTGTGGGTGTCACTGCCATTTATTATTTTTTTTTTTTTGATGGAGTCTCGCTCTGTCACCCAGACTGGAGTGCAGTGGTGCGATCTCAGCTCACTGCAAGCTCCGCCTCCCAGTTCAGGCCATTCTCCTGCCTGAGCCTCCCAAGTAGCTGGGACTACAGGCGCCTGCCACCACACCCGGCTAATTTTTTGTTTTTTTAGTAGAGATGGAGTTTCACCATGTTAGCCAGGATGGTCTCCATCTCCTGACCTCACGATCTGCCCATCTCGGCCTCCCAAAGTGCTGGGATTACAGGCATGAGCCACTGCGCCCGGCCTGACTGCAATTTTAACATTAATGTTATTCTGAAACGTGTAGTTATCGCCAAACCATGTCTAGGGAGCTGTGCCTTATCAGCAGTTCAGGCACACAGTATGTGCCAACAGCACAGTATAAAACCACACTATTGTTTTGTTTTGCTTTTGTTGTACTGCCATTCCTTTTTCATCAGACATTTACAGCATTATTATTATTATTATTATTGAGACAAAGTCTCACTCTATTGCCCAGGTTGGAGTACAGTGGCACAATCTCAGCTCACTGCAACCTCTGCTTCCCGGGTTCAAGAGATTCTCTTGCCTCAACCTCCCAAGTAGCTGGGATCACAGGCGTGCACCATCACACCGGGCTAATCTTGTATTTTTAGTAGAGACAGGGTTCCACCATGTTGGCCAGGCTGGTCTCGAACTCCTGACCTCGGGTGATCCACCTGCCTCAGCCTCCCAAAGCGTTGGGATTACAGGCGTGAGCCACTGTACCTGGCCAAGCATTATTATTTTTACCTTATAAACAATGCTCCAGGAACATTGTGAGGCATGCTTCCTTAAGCACACCTGCAAGTGATTCTCTGAGGAAAGAGGCCAAGAAGTAAGACAGCCAGTTCAAAGGGTAGGTGCATTTAAAATTTCTCTGGATTATGCAAATGACCTTCCACAATGACAGTGCCAATTTGCACTTCCTGAGTAAGCATTTGCGATTGCCCGCATCCCACCTGCACCTAATAATATATGCCCTTTTCAGGATATAATCGTTTTCTTCAAATTTATTTTTAATATATGTATAATTCTATATATATGTATGTGTGTATGTATGTATATACGTTTTCAATGAACAACAGCCATTCTTTGACCTAAGCTTTCTCACCACAGGGATCTACTTCCCAGAGGCAGCCACTGGCAGCTATGCTAGCTGTTTTTCTCTGGATTCATCTCCATATATGTGAATATTATGCTTCTACTGCTATTGGTTAATTGATCATATTTAGACATTACTTGCTGACTTGAGTGGGTGGCTATCTAACTCTGCCACATGGACACCCCTCATTTCCCCTCCCCTATCACCCCGGCACAGCTTTATCACACTTTTTGGAGAAATAGTCAATATTCACCTTATAATGACTATGCAAGTCAAATGGAACATTACCAAGTTTCATTTTTTTATGACCACCCAGTATTCCTAAAATTTATGATGGCCTCATTTCTTTTTTTCTTTTTGAGACAGAGTTTTGCTCTTTTTTCCCAGGCTGGAGTGCAGTGGCGCAATCACCGCAACCTCCACCTCCCGGATTCAAGCAATTCTCCTGCCTCAGCCTCCCAAGTAGCTGGGATTACAGGCTTGTGCCACCACACCCAGCTAATTTTGTATTTTTAGTAGATGCGGGGTTTCTCCATGTTGGTCAGGCTGGCCTCAAACTCCTGACCTCAGGTGATCCGCCTGCCTCAGCCTCCCAAAGTGCTGAGATTATAGGCGTGAGCCACCGCACCTGGCAGATGCCTCATTTCTAAATTGATTTTATTTCCTATTACTTATCATTAGTGGTCCCCAGAATGTTGAACATCTCTGCCACGGCCTTTCCATGATACTTTCCATATGCTCAAGCATATCAGTTCCATTTTCCTTTCCTGGAACCCTCTTGGGAGGCACGTTCCTCCTGGAGTGTGGGCTGGCTGGGGTCTGGCCTAACGGTCTCCTGTAGTCCTGGGATTCGCCACACTCCGGTACTGGATACCCTAGACCTTATTTGGGGGCTCCCATGTCTCTCTCTTTTTTAAACATTACATATTCTCTACTTAGGAGTGTACTTGGAGCATTTGTGCTTCAGTGAAAAACTATGCGTTCCAATTCTGATTAATAGGGCTTTGTCCCTTTCTTTGTCCTTGAAACTGTGAATTGTAGATAACTGACAGCAATGCAAAACAATTCTTATCTATAGACAGGCAACAATCCACATTCCTCTCCCCACCCCTCACAAAAAAATAGATAGTTCTTATCTATTTGCAAATTTGTTTCCAAATTCCTTTATAAATTTATCAGTTTATTTTATTTTATTTATTTATTTTTCTGAGATGGAGTTTCACTCTTGTTGCCAAGGCTGGAGTGCAATGGCATGATCTTGGCTCACCGCAACCTCCACCTCCCAGGTTCAAGCGATTCTCCTGCCTCAGCCTCCTGACTAGCTGGGATTACAAGTGTGTGCCACCACACCCGGCTAATTTCTGTATTTTTAGTAGAGACAGCGTGTTAGCCAAACTAGTCTCAAACTCCTGGCCTCAGGTGATCCACCTGACTCAACCTCCCAAAGTGCTGGGATTACAGGCACAAGTCACCACACCCAGCAAATTTATCAATTCTTTTTTTTGTTTGTTTGTTTTTGAGTCTCACTCTGTCACCCAGGCTGGAGTGCAGTGGCGCGATCTCGGCTCACTGCAAGCTCTGCCTCCTGGGTTCACGCCATTCTCCTGCCTCAGCCTCTGGAGTAGCTGGGGGACTACAGGCACCCACCACCACGCCTGGCTAATTTTTTGTATTTTTAGTAGAGACAGGGTTTCACCATGTTAGCCAGGATGGTCTTGATCTCCTGACCTCGTGATCCACCTGCCTCGGCCTCCCAAAGCACTGGGATTACAGGCGTGAGCCACCATGCCCAGCCGTAAATTTATCAATTCTTAAATAAATTTGTACTTCTTTAACTTCTCTTTTTCTTTTTTTTTTTTTTAGAGACCAGGCCTCACTTTGTTGCCCAGGCTGGTCTCAAACTCCTCAGCTCAAGGATCCTCCCACCTTGGCCTCCCAAAGAGCTGGGATTATAGGCAGGAGCCAGCATGAGTGGCCTAACTTCTCCTTTAAACTGGCTGTAACATCATTACTGGTTTCTTCATTAACAACAAGTGAATATATTAAGATATTTAATGTGTTCTTTTTATTTTTGTATGAGAGTCATGGTTTTACAAACTTTTTAAAAAAATTATCCTTTAACTGAAGAGTATTTTTTGAGTCATTACAGTCTGAAAACATCTTTGCTCTACCTTCACAGCTGATTGATAGATTGGCTGGGTATAAAATTATAGCTTAAATATCTAATGCTATTTTCCCTCCTGTTTCTTTGCATATGATTAGTTTCCTGCCCTCCCCCGACCATGGTTTTTGGTTTTTTTGTTTGTTTGTTTGTTTGTTTCTTTTATCCTTGGGATTCAGAAGTATCATGATAATATGCCTTGATGGGGGTCTTTTCATTGATTTTGCCAATGACTTCAATCGACCTTTATCTGGAGATGCCTGCCCTTCAGGTTTATAAATACTTTCATATTCTTTCTTTGATGATTTTTCTCCTCTTAATTGCCTCTTCTCTCTCTTCTGGATTTTTTTTTTTTTTTTTTTTTTTTTTTGAGACAGAGTCATGCTATGTGGCCCAGGCTGGAGTGCAGTGGCCTGATCTTGGCTCACTGCAACCTCTGCCTCCTGGGTTCAAGCCATTCTCCTGCCTTCTCCTCCCGAGTAGCTGGGATTACAGGTGTGCACCACCACACCCAGCAAATTTTTTGCATTTTTAGTAGAGATGGGTTTCGCCATGTTGGCTAGGCTGGTTTTGAACTCCTAGACTCAAGTGATCCACCCACTTTGGCCTCCCAAAGCACTGGGATTATAGACGTAAGCCACTGTGCCTGGCTGTTTTCGTGGATTTTTTTTTTTTTTTTTTTTTTTGAGACGGAGTCTGGCTCTGTAGCCCAGGCTGGAGTGCAGTGGCCGGATCTCAGCTCACTGCAAGCTCCGCCTCCCGGGTTCACGCCATTCTCCGGCCTCAGCCTCCCGAGTAGCTGGGACTACAGGCGCTGCCACCTCGCCCGGCTATTTTTTGTATTTCTTAGTAGAGACGGGGTTTCACCGTGTTAGCCAGGATGGTCTCGATCTCCTGACCTCGTGATCCGCCCATCTCGGCCTCCCAAAGTGCTGGGATTACAGGCTTGAGCCACCGCGCCCGGCCTTTCCTGGATTTTTTTATATCTGGATGTTAAATGTCTAGATTGATCTTCTGTTTCTCAAATCTTCCATCCCCCATTCCCATTGTTGTATTAACTTGTTTCCCTGTTTATTAACAAAATCGAGTAGCTTTCCATATTTAATTAACTGGCCATTTATCTTCTGATTATTCTTTTTTTATTAAATTGAAATTTTATGTAAAACAACTGACTATAAACAAATAACTTGTCAGTATATTATTACATTTAAAAGGATGCCAGACTGGGTGTGGCGGGTCACACATGTAGTTCCAGCACTTTGGGAGGTCAAGGTGAATGAATAGCTTGAGCTCAGGAATTCAAGACTAGCTTGGGCAACATGGCAAAACCCCATATCTACAAAAACTACAAAAATTAGCCAGACATAATGGTGCACACCTGTGGTCCTAGCTACATGGGAGGCTGAGGCAGGAGGATCACTTGAGCCCAGGAGGTCAGGGCTGCAGTGAGCCATGTTTATACCACTGCACCCCAGCCTGAGTGACAGAGTGAGACCCTGTCTCAAAAAAAAAAAAAAAAAAAAAAAGGTCAACTTTGATCCAGATTTATATATTGGTACCTTGCATTATACTCCCCAACACTTTGTACAAAGCTCAGCAAATAAGAGTAGTTGCTAAATATCTTTGTTGAATAAATCTTCCACTCACAGGTTGCTTCCAAATCTTAATTTAGTACTTCCTCCAGGGTTAAACAGTAAATGACTTTCTTTAGCTCTTTATTCTAGAAAAATGTTAAACACTATTCGTTGAATATTTACTTCTTGTCCCTGCTCCAGACTCTTTAGATGGGGTGATTTAATCCTTACAACAATACTAGAAGACAGGTCCTCTTGTTACTGCATTTTACAGATAAGAAAACTTATCTGAACACTTAACTGGCTGAGCTGAACTTTAGAGCCTACACTTTAACTACTGTGCTAGGTCCCTCTTTAGCTGGTTCCGTTCACGCACCAATTCTGATCCATTCGGCACACATTGCTGAGAATTCTGGAGCAGCATCTATGCTCCATAAGAAAAAAAACAAAAAAAAATCTGCCTTGATTTATTAATGATGTCTGCCATACACACAGGAATGGGGAGGTGGGAGTTACTTTTTTTTTTTTTTTTAACTCTGCTGAATCATTCCTTGGAGAAAAATTATCTCTGGGGTTATACACAGCTCTAGCGCCTTCAAAATTGGGGCATGTTGACATCTGAAGTGTTTAAAGCCTGCTTTGTTTCCTAGCTGTAGTAGAATTCTTTAACTGCCTGTTTATAATTTATCTGAGAGAAGCACTGGTAATTACACATCTGAGCATTCCTCCAATTCCCTCGTTTCTTCCTTTTCCTGTGGTAAAAACAGAAAGTCAGAAAAATAATCACATTGCATCACGATACCAGTGGGCCGTATAAAAAGCCCCGTGATGTTATTTTTCCGAGCATTGCTTTCCTCGCAGCCAGCATTTAGACCATTCCAAAAACCCCTCCCATCAGATCGTTAGAAACGGCCATACCGTCGGTCTCTTTACTAACCTTTCTACATCCCAAACAGTTTTACAACTTGGCTTCAGCTGCAGGGCCGCCCAGCTTTTAAAGGAATTAGATCCTTTTCCCAGAATCGCCATTAAAGAGAACTTAGCACAGCTTTAGGAGAAAGAGATATAAAGTGATTTTCTCCAATCTCTACACTTTTCCAAGTGCACTTTGATCTTACATTCAGAACCAATCTATTCCTTTAGAATCGTTCTATGAGGTGTTCCGTATTCACTTTCCCATCCTTTAAACATTTTTTTCTCAGCTAAAGTAATATACATATATTGAGAATTCCTGGGATTGCTGTTGTCTCCTCTAACTACAAGGCAGGAAACCAGTTGGAGAAAAAAAATCACTGGGAAATCTCGCATTGTCCTGATTACCTCTGGCCGAGAAAGAGAAGAGGAAAGTTATTTGGGAGGTCAGTTGTCATAAGCCAACAGGGTTTTGAAGGAGTCATGTCAAGATGAAGCCCCACACCACCAGATAGATGGGATGCGGGTTCTGTCCCTATCCCAGGCTCTTGGGTCTATATCAGTTTCTTTTCTTTTCTTTTCTTTTTTTTTGAGGGGGGGGAGCAGGGGGGGTAGAGTCTCACTTTGTCACCCAGGCTGGAATGCAGTGGCGTGATCTCAGTTCACTGCAATCTCTGCCCCCAAGGTTCAAGCAATTCTCATGCCTCAGCCTCCTGAGTAGCTGGAATTACAGGCATGCACCACCATGCCCGGATAATTTTTGTATTTCTAGTAGAAACAGGGTTTTGTCACGTTGGCCAGGCTGGTCTCGAACTCCTGACCTCAAGCAATCCACCTGCCTCAGCCTCCTAAAGTGCTGGGATTATGGGCATGAGCCACCATGCCTGGCCTGTATCAGTTTCTTAAAGGAGTGCCTCTGGCCCTCAGTGAGGCCTCCCTCCTGGCCTCATGGTCATCAGCAGACATCCAGATGAGGTCCAAGGTTGTAGTGAGCATCTTGCAGATGGTGAGTTGCTCAGACCATGCCCACTTTGGTGTATTCGGGACTCTTACTTAGCTGTTCCCAAAGCACCCCCTATCAGGCCGGATAAAGGTAACCTCTGGCTGCCTTCTGTATAGGAAGGCAGGAGCCCCTAGTACTGCAGTTCACGCAGGCTCCTAGAGAACTTTCTGAGGGACACCTAGCAACCTGCCTCTGGGCAGCTACCCTGTCTAGAACCTTCCCCATGAGGGCACACAGTCTGCTGCCCCTGGGAAGGAACAGCATCCCATTTTCTTTTGGATGCCGCACTGGCTAGGATGTTGTCTGGCCCATGATCACTAGAAATGTTTGCTTGTAAGAGACCAAGCTCCAGGAACCCCGTGCTGTTTGCTATCTCTCGCTATCTACAACATTCAAGCTTGACCCCAGAAAGTCCTGTTTTGACAGAAAACCGAATACCGCATGTTCTCATTTGTAAGTGGGAGCGAAATGATAACTCATGAACACAAAAAAGGGAACAACAGGCTAGGTGCAGTGGCTCGCACCTGTAATCCCAGCACCTTGGGAGGCTGAGGCAGGTGGATCACCTGAGGTCAGGAGTTCAAGACCAGCCTGGCCAACATGGGGAAACCCTGTCTCTACTAAAAATACAAAAATTAGCCAAGTGTGGTGGTGCACGCCTGTAGTCCCAGCTACTCGGGAGGCTAAGGCAGGAGAATCACTTGAACCTGGGAGATGGAGGTTGCAGTGAGCCGAGATCACACCACTGCACTCCAGCCTGGGTGACAGAGCAAGACTCTGTCTCAAAAAAAAAAAAAAAAAAAAGGAGGGAAAACAGACACTGGGGTCTACTTGAGGATGCAGGGTGAGAGGAGGGAGAGGAACAGAAAAGCTAACTATGGGGTACCAGCTTTAGTACCTGGGTGATGAAATAATCTGTACAACCAACGCCCATGACATGAGTTCACCTATGCAACAAACCTTCAGATGTACCCCTGAACCTAAAATAAAAGTTAAATTAAAAAAAAAGTCCCCACACACCTGCAGATGGTGACATCCCCTGCTGTGATCTTGGTACACAAGGCAAACCCATAGCCAAATGTGCCCAACCTGAATTTCTTTCCAAAGCCCAGTCACTAGATAGATGTTCCCCTTTTTGCCATTGCTTACTTTTATTTTTGTTATCGTGAAGTCGTATATGTATATAACATATAAACAGGTTTAAAAAAAAACAAATTCAACGCTTGTGTACTCGTAACCCAGGCTATAAAATATAACGTTAGTAAAAAGCTTAGGTGTCTGTATTAGATTGCTAGGGTTGCCAGTATCAAGGTACAGTATCACAGACTGAGGAGCTTAAAACAACAGAAATGTATTCGCTCACAGTTGGGGGCTATCTGAAATCATGGTATCGGCAGGGCCATGCTCACTTTGGTTTTTGGGTTGTTTTTGTTTGTTTGTTTGTTTGTTTGTTTGTTTTTTGAGACAGAGTCTGGCTCTGTCGCCCAGGCTGGAGTGCAGTGGCATGATCATGGCTCACTGCAACCTCTGCCTCCCAGTTCAAGCGATTCTCCTGCCTCAGCCTCCCAAGTAGCTGGGGACTACGGGCATATGCCACGACGCCTCTTGCTCATTTTTGTATTTTCTGGTGGAGACGGGGATTCACCATGTTGCCCAGGCTGGTGTCAAACTCCTGACTTCAGGTGATCTACCTGCCACGGCCTCCCAGAGTACTGGGATTACAGATGGGAGCCACGGTGCCTGGCCAGGGCTGTGTTTTCTTTGAAGGCTCTTGGGGAGAGTCCTTCCTTACCTTTTCCTAACTTCTGATGACAGCCAACAATCCTTGTTGTTCCTGGGCTTGTAACTACATCACTCTAATCTCTGCCTCCGTCGTCATAGGCCCTTCTACCCTGTGTGGCTATATCCAAATCTCCCTGTCCTTTTTCTTATAAAGACAACAGCCACACTGGATTCAGGGCCCACCTTATTCTAATCAGCATGATCTCATCTTGATTTGATTACATCTGCAAAGACTCTATTTCCAAATAAAGTCACATTCACAAGTACTGTAGTGATAATAGTTCAGATCTGTGTCCCCACTAAATCTCACGTCCCGTTGAAGTGTCCATTGTTGGAGGTGGAACCCGGTGGGAGGTGACTGGATCATGGAGGCAGATTTCTCATGAATGGGTTAGCACCGTCCTCTTGGTGCTGTCCTCATAATAGTGAGTGAGTTTTTACAAGATCTGGTCATTTAAAAGTGTGTGGCACCCCCACCCCCACTCTTTCTCTGGCTCCTGCCTTCCCATGTGATGCCCCTGCTCCCCCTTCACCTTCCGCTGTGACTGGAAGATCCCTGAGGCCTCCCCAGAAGCAGATGCTGCTATGCTTCCTGTACAGCCTGCAGAACTGTGAGCCAATTAACTCTCTTTTCTTTATAAATTATCCACTCTCAGGCCAGGCGCAGTGGCTCATGCCTGTAATCCCAGCAATCTGGGAGGCCGAGGTGGGTAGATCATTTGAAGTCAGGAGTTCAAAACCAGCCTGGCCAACACGGCAAAACCCCGTGTCTACAAAAATAAAAAAATTAGCTGGGCATGGTGGCCTGTGCGTGTAGTCCCAGCTACTTGGGAGGCTGAGGCAGGAGAATCGCTTGGACCTGGGAGACGGAGGTTGCAGTGAGCTGAGATAGTGCGCCACTGCACTCCAGCCTGGGCAACAGAGCGAGACTCTGTCTCAAATAAATAAATAAACAAATATATAACCCAATCTCAGGTATTTCTTTATAGCAACTCAAGAACAACCTAATACACGGGGCTTAGGACTTTACTATATCTTGAGGGGGGGGACACAATTCAACTCGCTGCAGATTCCCAGGTGTATTCTTCCTAAATGACATCCCCCTCTCTTGCCAAAGAGGTAACCACTTGGGTTACTTTTGTGTTAATCATTTTCTTACTTTTGAAATAGTTTTTTGTTTGTTTGTTTGTTTTGCTTTTTAATCACCTAACTATATATACCTAACCGAACATTGCTGAGTTTTGAAAAGCTGGGTATGAAGAGCAAGGCCAGCTGAATAAGGTCAGGGCCTCACTGCCACTTCGAGATGGAGGCTTCCAGGGTGAGATATTCCAATGGGGTCTCAGGTCATAAAATGACTCAGCTTCCCTGACAGTGTTCAGAGCCCCTTCTGAGAAATACAGTGGATATACCAAAGGCTACCCAGGGAAACCCAGGGCTCACTTGGATTAGGGCACCTATGTGGACAAGACACGGGGCCCCCGGAGGTCGAGGGTTGGGTAAGTGCACTGCATTCGTTCACGTGGTTTGGGTCAGCAGCATCCAAGATGGCCTCCAGGGCTCCCCGCTTCTCAACTTCCCCCCATCTTCGGAGGTCTCTTGTCCTGCCTATTCCTGTACCTCTTGAGGATTCAGCAAGGTAAATGGCATTGGTTCTTTGCTCCTTACACTGGCCAATTATGACTCAGTTTCCCAGGGTTTCCCAGGTCTGCCCTTTCATCCTCCTTATGGGTTTGCATATTATCTTTTAAATCCCTTTGCTGTAGTTTTAGTGGGATTTCATTAAGAATAAGTTAGATGGGCCAGGCACAGTGGCTCATGCCTGTAATCCCAGCACTATCGGAGGCCGAAGTGGGTGGATCACTTAAAGTCAGGAGTTCGAGACTAGCCTGACCAACATGGTGAAACCCACTCTCTACTAAAACTACAACAATTAGCCAGATGCAGTGGCGCACACCTGTAGTCCCAGTTACTCAGGACGCTGAGGCTGGAGAATCACTTGAACCTGGGAGGTGGAGATTGTAGTGAACTGAGATTGCACCACTGCCGTCCTGCCTGGGCAACAGAGCAAGACTTCATCTCCCCCCAAAAAAGAAAAGAATAAGTTAAATGCATGTGTTCAACCCACCATCTTCACCTGCAACCCTTTCTCTTGGTCATACTTTCCATGGAGTTGTGTTGTTAAGATTCCTTTATTCATTCATTTGCCAAATAATTCCTGAGGTCCTGATGTCTGCAATGCTGAGACATCAAGAGGAACGAGGCTCTCTCAGCCTGGGAATAGCTTATACTCTAGTAGGGCAGACAGAAAAGGAAATAGGTCATCACAATATAGGCAAGGATCTCCCGATGTCTGTTGAGAAGGCTGAGCCCTGGAGGATGCAAAGGAGTGAGGCAGCAATGGGGAGTCAATGGGACAGGGGCTCTGGGTCAATATCTCAAGCCCAGAAATGCGAGTTAATTATTGAAGGAAACAACATTAAGCATTGTTATCAAATTCAGATTGCCACTTTGATTCCAAAGGCCCAGGGAGGATAAAGTCTTAAGGTAACTGGGGGGCCATCAGCTGTCAGAGGGTGACGGAAGCCTTGGCTGGGGGAGCACATCCGGGAAAAGTGTGGGAGTGAAGGACTTGCTGGCCAAGGACTAGGAGAGACAACGGCAGCACCTGTGGGCTGAGTACAGTCTTCCCAAGGAGACTGAGGAGCAGCAGCTGGTGAGGGAGGGGGATGGTGTATATGTGGATGGCCACCATGAGGCTTTCGAAAAGTCCAGGCTTTCCAAAGGAACATGGAAACCAATACTGTATCATTCCACCTAGAGCTGTCACATTCATAGAAACACACAGTAGAATGGTGCTTGCCAGGGAATGGGGGAGGGGAGGGGAGGCACTGTTTAATGGGCACAGAGTTCCAGCTTTGCAAGATGGAAGAGCTCTGGAGATTGGTTGGCCAACAATGGGAATGAACTTAACACTACTGAACTGTACACCTGGAAATGGTTAAGATGGTCACTTTTATGTTGTGCATTTTCTACCACAACAAAAACTTAAACAAATTTTTTTAAAAAGTAACATGAAAACCAGAGCCTGCATTCCTTGATTCTTTACTCTTTTATGATTAGGACAACTCCGTGAACTAGCATCCTCATACAAGGGTCAAAGCTGGTGTCCCTCATCACCACTGGAGCATGAGAGGCTTTGCCTGCCCCCTCCTTAGCCATGAGCACCTCTGAGCACCACACGCCTGTAGACAGCCCTCTACATGCACACCGAGCTTGCCGTGCAGATGTGCTTCAAGCCGGCCCTCTTAGCATGCTTCCACAACTGCACGGCTGCTGCTTTCCCATCATGCCTCTTAGAAAGAAATTCTGGCACCTGTCCTATGAGTTAACCAGTACTCCAGTGTTTGCAGCCACTGCTGAAGCTTACCAATTGCTAAGGGCGTCTGCTGTGACTCCAACAGTGCCAGTACCCACTTTGGATCCCATAGTGCGGCCTCTATAAATTCAGATGAACTCTCGCTGCCTTTTTTCACAAGGTGGACTTTCCACCCTGTTCCTGGGCTCTCTGAGTTGGCCCAGGTGGGGCATGGGGGTGATCTGGCTGGTGGGGCCAACCAAGAGGGTAAAGCCACCTGAGAGGCCCAGGTGGACATGAGGCTTTGAGGTGGGGTCTGGCTGCAGGGCCTGGCTCTGGGTCAGCACAAGAAAGTCCAACGTTTTGCCGAAGAGTCATAGCATCATTAGAGCCGACACAACACCCTCCGCCTGCCGGGCGCCCTTCTGAACTCTTCACATGCATCAACTCAATGAATTCTCCCAGAAAACCTATGAGATCAGAACTAATAAGTCCCATTTTATGGAGAAACAGAAGCAAAACCAGGAGCTCTCTCTTGGCCCCGTCTGTGGTGAGAATGAAGGTCATCCTCAGCAATCACACCATCAGCATTCCAGAAAGCGTCAGCCTCACTAGGAAGGGACATACAGGGATTAGGAAGGGTCCCAGAAGAACCCTGTGGAGAGATTTGCTTCACATCAATGCTGAACTCCGTCTCCTTGGAAAGGAAAGGAAGAGGCTCCAGGCTGAAAAAGGGTGGGAGGTAGGAAGGAACTGGCCGCACTGCCTATATTCGGGGTGCTCCCCTGGGCTTCTGATAAATCATCAGGGTTTGGATAAGACCAGGTGTTGCTTGTTCAATATCTGAAGCCCAGAAATATGAGTGATCAGTTAGTTCTTGAAGGAAACAAATATTAAGCATTGTAATCAAATTCAGGCTGCCACTTTGATTCCACAGGTCACAACAAGGACAGCAAAAAATTTCTGGATGGTATCTAAGTCTCCAAAAAAAGAAAAGGTCTGTAGGCTGATGAAGATCTGAGTTGACCAGCTATGGAAACAAGATGGCAGATGATTCTTCAGACCTCTTTGTAATTTTTTTTTTTTTTTTTTTTTTTTTTTTTTTTTTTTTGAGACGGAGTCTTGCTCTGTCACCCAGGCTGGAGTGCAGTGGCCGGATCTCAGCTCACTGCAAGCTCCGCCTCCCGGGTTTACGCCATTCTCCTGCCTCAGCCTCCTGAGTAGCTGGGACTACAGGCGCCCGCCACCTCGCCCGGCTATTTTTTTGTATTTTTTAGTAGAGACGGGGTTTCACCGTGTTAGCCGGGATCGTCTCTCGATCTCCTGACCTCGTGATCCGCCCATCTCGGCCTCCCAAAGTGCTGGGATTACAGGCTTGAGCCACCGCGCCCGGCCACTCTTTGTAATATTTTAAAGATGCAATAACAGCCCATTAAAGATAAAAGAAGCAGAGGGAGGTGAAATTACTTGTTCAAGGTAACACAGCCAGTGTGTGGCAGAGCTCCATCCAAATCCACAAAGTCAGGCTCTGAGATTGGCACCCTTGCCACTGTGCAGCCACCACCCCAGCTGTTGGCCTCTGGGTGGCAAATCAGACAGGTGGCTGGGGAGCCGATGGAGCCTAGAGCCCGACTGGGGTCCATCATGGTGTGTGATCATTCAGCTGCGTGAGGTGGGGCTCAGCAACCAGTGAGGTGGACTGTGGGCCTTGAGTTCAGCCCCAGAGAAGGGGCCTGGTCCAAGCCAGGCAGGGGTCAGGCACCAATTGCAGTCCTAGCAAAGGGCACCTGGGCCTCCTTGGCTTGGGGCCATTGCTCAGTTTACGTGCTGGGGCCCTGATGGGCTGACCTGAGAGGCAGGAGTGCTGGATCCCCAGGGCTATGATGCAGGCTCTGGTTCTGAGTTAGATGGCAGCAAACACAGCAATGCGGGTGACCTGGTTGGCACCTGCCTTCTGTGTCAAGGAGTGTGACTTCATGGCAAGGACTCGTGGTTGGTGAAGATCAAGGAGTAAATGGCACATGAGCACCAGTGGTCTCAGGATAGGGAAGGAAAGGGCACGCTGCATGTGCGGACATTGACAGAGGTCCCAGCACAGGCATGGTGCCACTCCTCACTGGGTCAGCCACGCTCCTGCCTCGGAGCCTTTGTACTTGCTCTGCCTCAGCCTAGAGCCCTCTGCCCCAGATACCCCCATGACTCATCTCCTCACTCCCCTCAGGCCTGTGCTCAAAGGTCAACTTATCAGAGAGGCCTTCCCTTCAGAGACCTTCCCCACCACTTACTATCCCCTTCCCATGGAGACTGTGTTTCCCAGGGATACTGCAGGAATCTCTTCTGTCCCACGTGTTCTTTCTCCAGCCCCTTGACTATGGAAACCTTGTGACTGCTTGGACCAACAGAATATGGTGCTAGACATAGTGCTAGTTCCAAACACAGCCCTCAACCAGCCTGACAGCCTCTGCTTCCTGCTTCTTGGAATACTCTCCTCTTGAAGAGCTCCTTCCAGATCCCAGCTGGCATGTTGAGAAGCCCAGGCCACATGTAGAGGCCACAAATAGGTGTCCAGTTTGACAGCCCAGCTTGGCTCCCAGCTGACAGTCAATCTCTGCAGCCAACGGAGTGAGCCACTCAGATGTCCAGCCAGCAGATTCCTCAGATGACTGAAGGTCTGGCCAGCATCCAATGGCAACCACATGTAAAACTCCACAAGATCCACCCTGCTGAGCCCGGTCAACCAAAGAGCCATGAGAGATGAAACTGACATGTTGTTTTAGGCCACTAAGTTTCAGGGTGGTACGTTTCGCAGCAACAGTTAACTGGAACATTTACTCGCTTAATTAATCGTAGCACTTATCACCACCTGACATTAGATCATAAGCTATTTGTCTCTTGTCTCTTTCTCTCTCTTGATTTTGCTTACTGCTAGACTCTTTGCACTGAGAGCAGTGCCTGGCACATGGAAAGCCCTCAATACATATTCTCTGAATGGATAAATAAATCCAAAGACATTTGGTGAAAAATCTTAATGCAGTAGTCAATGTGATTTCATTTGTTCCTGATAAGCCTAACACTGGTTTGTTTCTGAGCATAGGCTAGGTGTCAGATTTGGTTGGATTTATTCATTAGCAACTGTTTATTGAGTTCCTACTATGTGGTAGGCCCTGGGGATAAATCAGTGAACAAAAGCAAAAATCCCTGCCCCTATTCTAGTGGCAAGGAGACAGGCAATAAATAAAAGACATAAGTAAAATTACTTGGTATATTGGAAGGGGAAAGATCGCAAAGAAAAAAAAATCTGAAATCTGATGGCTGGGTGCAGTGGCTCACACCTGTAATCCTAGCACTTTGGGAGGCACCCAGGCGGGTGGATCACCTGGAGACAGGAGTTTGAGACCAGCCTGGCCAACATGGTGAAACCCCATCTCTAATAAAAATACAGGCTGGGTGCAGTGGGTCACTCCTGTAATCTGAACACTTTGGGAGGCCAAGGCGGGCAGACCACCTGAGGTCGGGAGTTCGAGGCCAGCCTGACCAACATGGAGAAACCCTGTCTCTACTAAAAATACAAAAAAAACCCCAGCCAGATGTGATGGCACATGCCTATAATCCCAGCGACTCGGGAGGCTGAGGCAGGAGAATTGCTTGAACCCAGGAGGCGGAGGTTGCGGTGAGCCGAGATCGAGCCATTGCACTCCAGCCTGGGCAACAAGAGAGAAACCGCATCTCAAAAAAATAAAAAATACACATACAAAAAATCAGCTGGGTGTGGTGGTACATGCCTGTAATCCCAGCTACTCAGGAGGCTGAGGCCGGAAAATCACTTGAACCCAGGAGGCAGAGGTTGCAGTGAAGCAGGAGAATCACTTAAACCCAGGAGGTGGAGGTTGCAGTGAGCCGAGATCGCGCCACTGTACCCCAGACTGGGTGAAAGAGCAAGATTCCGTCTCAAAAAAAAAAAAAAAGAAAAAAAAAAGAACAAAAGGCCAGCGGAGCCGGGTAGAAGGAGCGAGGAGGCAGAGAGGAGATGAAGCGAGAAAGAGAACCTGGGGCAGATCAGGAAGAGCCTTGAAGGACTCAAAAGGAATTTTCAGGCTTTGGAATAAGAACTTGCCAAAATCCACCAGATCCTCTGTGCCTGGAAGAGCTTCTCTTGTTCCTTTTCTACTTCCTCTGGCTCCAGGCAGTGCATGGCAGGCACTTGGGGAACCCTAGGTGAGTGAAGGAGCATCCCAAGTTCTTGGGAACAGGTCAGTTCCCGCCTCCTCCACCCTTCCTGAGACTCCTTCTCTCCGTATCCGTAGCCACCTGGCCAGCCTCTCCTCTGCTTGCTCCAAGTCTGCAAGCCACTTTGTTAAACTGACACCTTATTCTCTCTCTGGCTGCCACACAGTCTCCAACTTAATTTTGTCGTCGTGCACTGCTCAGCCCAGTATTGGTTATAACCTGAAACTCAGCCAACTCCAAGCCCCCCTGGCCCATTCCTATGTATGCAGCGTGGACCAAAGAACCCCCGTGTGGTCTAACTCTTGTTCTTGGAACCTGGGATCCCACGCTGCCGTAGTTCATAGAGAGGCCTCACACTGCAGGCCTCCTCTGACCCCCTCAATAACCTACTTCCATAATAACAGAAACTGTTTATGATACACTGATATCGTAAAAGAAGCAGGATGTAAAACTGCCCATTCAATGTGTTTCCCATTTCCTTAAAAATTACTTGGGCCTAGAAACAAGACGGAGGAAATACACCAAAATGTTAACAGTTTTCTTGCTGATAGTGGTGGTATTTTTATTGATATACTTTAAGCTTTCCTTCTTTAAAAAAAAAAAAAAAAAAACTGTGGCAATAAAAAGTCGTTTTCAGAACGCACTTATGAACCATTATGCCTAGCTTGAATGCAGTGAAATAGCAGAAATCCCTTGAGGTGATAATCCAGGTGGGTTCTACACTGGACACTTGAAAATTCAGGTTTTATTCACGTTGCAAAAGGACTTCTCTGCATTGCTTTCTAAAATTTCATTCATGGGCACTGATTCAGGATCCCAGTTACTGCATAAATTAAGACCACTTGGAACAAAATTGCTTTTGCACCCTATCCCTACCCCGGCCCAACAGGACTTCAGTTATAGCCTTCTAGGATGGGCAGCCAGGCTTATCACACATTCCAAAGAAGTCTGTGTGTGTGTGTGTGTGTGTGTGTGTATTGTGTATCTATACATAGAACACACACACATGCTACTGGTTCTGTTTTTCTAGAGCACCATGAACTGATGCACTAGTTCCTAGGGGAACACTCCCTGTAAAGGGGGTGTTCACAAAGAGATTGGCCATTTCTTTCCCAGAAAGAGCCTTCTAAGGGCTGAGAGGCAGTGCAGCATGGTGACCAACAGCAGGCTGGGACCAGACTGCCTGGGTTGGGAATCCTGACTTCGCCACTTGCCTTTTTTTTGAGACAGAGTCTCACTCTGTCACACAGGCTGAAGTGCAGTGGCACAATCTCGGTTCACTGCAACCTCTGCCTCCGAGGTTCAAGCGATTCTCCTGCCTCAGCCTCCCGAGTAGATGGGATTACAGGAGCTCACCACCATGCCTGGCTAATTTTTGTATTTTTAGTAGAAGTGGGTTTCACCATGTTGGCCAGGCTGGTCTCGAACCTTTGACCTCAGGCCACCTGCCTCAGCCTCCCAAAGTGCTAGAATAACAGGCATGAGCCATCGCGCCTGGCTTGCCACTTACTTTTCTTCTTCTTTTTTTTAAGGCAGGGTCTTGCTCTGTCATCCAGGCTGGAATGCAGTGGCATGATCTCAGCTCACTGCAACCTCCGCCTCCCAGGTTCAAGCGATCCTCGTGCCTCAGCCTCCCGAGTAGCTGGGACCACAGGCACCTGCCACCATGCCCAGCTAATTTTTATATTTTTTGTAGAGACAGGGTTTCACCATGTTGGCCAGGTTGGTCTCAAACTCCTGACCTCAAGTGATCCTCCCACCTCAGCCTCCTAAAGTGCTGGGATTATAGGCGTGAGCCACCAATCCCGCCCCCAACTGTATGACCTTGGGCAAACTGCTTAACCACTTGTGGCGGGCAGTATCATGGCCTCCCCAAAGATTCCCACGTTTGAATGCCTGGAGCCTGGAAATACATGACTTTTCCTAATAAATGGATGAAGGTTGCAGATGGAGTTATGCTGGATCCACAACTTCACTAGCAAGAGCCTAACGGGGAAGTGAGAATACCGCTAACAACTCTATGCTAGGAACTCCAGAGAGGAGTGGCCAAGGGGAAAAGATCCTAAGGTGGGGCAGGGCAGGGCAGGTGGTGAAGAAGAACATGATTCCTAATCCCACCCTTACTTCTAGAAGCTCCAACAAAATGGAGGAAAATGGACAAAACCCTTAGCGGTCCCATGGGGAGAGCTCCCAGTCCTGAGGCAGAAGAGGAAGGAACATTCTGTAACTTGAATAATGAAACATAAAGTTAATTTATTAGCACATCTCATTCTGTAGTAGTGTAACGGGGTGGAGGAAGGAAAGAAAAAAATTGGATGAAATATATATGAATTATTCATATTAAAGTAAGAAGAAATGCTTGTAACTACTATAGCCTTCATTTATGTAGTTGATCTCATGATTGTAGCTGGTATTCTTAATCCTTTTCCTCAACTAATCAACATCCCCTTCCCCCTCAACAAGAACACTGGAGTAAGGATAAATTTTTTTTTTTCTTTTCCTTTCTTTTTTCTTTTTTTTTTTTTTTTGAGATGGAGTCTCGCTCTGTAGCCCAGGCTAGAGGGCAGTGGCGTGATCTTGGCTCACTGCAAGCCCTGGGTTCTCGGCTCACTGCAAGTCCTGGGTTCATGCCATTCTCCTGCCTCAGCCCCCCGAGTAGTTGGGACTACAGGCGCGTGCCGCCACACCCGGCTAATTTTTTGTATTTTTAGTAGAGACGGGGTTTCACTGTGTTAGCCAGGATGGTCTCGATCTCCTGACCTCGTGATCCGCCCACCTTTGCCTCCCAAAGTGCTGGGATTACAGGCGTGAGCCATTGCGCCTGACCAGTAAGGATAAATTATAAGCAGTAAGTGTGGTGGTTAAAACCAGCTTTTAAAATATTCATTCATTTGCTGGACACTGTGGTTCACACCTATAATCCCGGCACTTTGGGAGGCCGAGGCAGGCGGATCACTTGAGGTCAGGAGTTCAAGACCAGCCTGGCCAACATGGTGAAACCCTGTCTCTTCTAAAAATACAAAAAAAAAAAAAAAAAACAAAGAAAAATTAGCCAAGTGTAGTGGGCACGCCTGTAATTCCAGCTACTTGGGAGGCTGAGGCAGGAGAATTGCTTAAACCTGGGAGGCAGAGATTGTGGTAAACTAAGAATGTGCCACTGTACTCCAACAAACAAACAACTCAGCTAGACAGATTCCTTGAGTGATGGGGTGACTCAAGTATTGAGTTCAGGAACAAGAAAGCAAAGGAGAGGAGGACAGTGACACCTCACCTGAAGAATGAGAAAAAAAGCGACAATCTGAAATGAAAAGGAAGCTTCACTTCAACAAAGGGCTCAATATTAAATTAGCTAGACAACTAATTTCAAAAGACATACATCATGATGACAAAGATGAAGAAACGTTAGAGAGTGCAGATGGAGAAAGCATGAATATGGAAGAATAATAAAAAAACGGACCTACTGCAAGCGACCAATGGTAAAACAAATCACAAAGTTCACGGAGGAGATTGGTTCAATGCTGCAATCGTTTGTTAGATATAAACTCTGTTACTATAATACATTGCTTCTAGTTCTCCACAATTCATGACTTAAGTACCAAAATGCATACCCATGATTATATGTCACCAAGAATTAAATGATAACCTTAGAGACCGACTAGACTGAAAATACCTAATTGATACATATATATTCTTGTGCCTAGTACTTTACCACAAATACAGTGTAATATCATCAGTCCCAAACTGCATTCTTTATTACTTTTGTAAGAACACTGGTCAATTTGTATACGAAATTATACAGCTTTTTATGCTTTACAGGTTAAACAATATCTTTGGGGGGAACTAATTTATTTTCATCACTCCAAATGTGGTGGTAGCTCTATTTTTTTTTTTTTTTTTTTTTTTTTTTGAGAGGGAGTCTTGCTTTGTCGCCTATGCTGGAGTGCAGTGGTGCAATCTTGTCTCACTGCAACCTCCACCCCCTGGGTTCAAGTGATTCTCCTGCCTCAGCCTCCCAAGTATCTGGGATTAAAGGCATGTGCCACCAAACCCAGCTAATTTTTTTGTATTTTTAGTAGAGATGGGGTTTTGCCCTGTTGGTCAGGCTGGTCTCGAACTCCCGAAATCAAGGCATCTGCCTGCCTTGACCTCCCAAAGTGCTAGGATTACAGGCATGAGCCACCTCGCCAGGCCGGTGTAGCTCTTATAAAGTGTATTGGTTTGTTTGTTTGTTTTTTAAATCAAAAGCCAATTGAACAATAGGATAAATAGGCTGATAAATATTTGGGCTAAATAGTATTTTAATATTTGTCTTCAACTTGATTTGTCTGTTTAATAGAAAAGGATTGTAAGAGTTACTGTTGGATTTTCTGGCCTACTATAACATTCAAAATTCCTGTTGAGTTTCTTTGTGTTTACAAGGAAAGGACTGAACTTTTTTTCATCGAAGTTAGCTTTTTCCCCACAAATAAATTATCAGGTTAAACTTGAAAAAAAAAAAAAGAAAAGAAAAGCATAGAGCATACACCAGCTCTATAAGGTGTCATCATCTGGATGGTAGATGGTCCTGTGACTCTTCAAAAGCTCATTCCATTGTTCTATTGGGCCAGCTGCTTCAGGGTGGTGGGAAACATGGTAAGACTAGTAAATTCCATGAGCAGGAACCCACTGACCCACTTAATTTGCTGTGAAATGAATTCCTTGGTCAGAAGTAATGCCATATGGCCTACTTTGACGGTGGGTAGGGCATTCTATAAGTCCACTTACTGTGGCTCTGGCGGAAGTATTGTGGGTAGGGAAGGAAAATTCATGTCCATAGTAAGTTTCTACTCCAGCAATTACAAAGTACTTCCCCTTTCATAATGGAGGTGACCTGATGTAATCAACCTGCCACCAGGCAGCTGATTGGTCCTCTTGGGGAATGGTGCCATATTAGGGCCTCAGTATGGGCTGTGATCTGTTGTCAGTTCAGGCTTGGAGGGTAGAAGACCAGGTTTCTAAGCCCTTGCATCCCTTCTATTGCTGCTGCTATGTCCCCTTTGTTTGTGAGTTCATTGAGCAAGGATGGAGTGGCTGGAGAAAAGGGACTGAATGATGTCCACAGAATGAGTGTATCAATTAAGGGTTTAATCAGAGAGGCAGACCCATTAGGATACATATTTCTCTGTGTGTGTGTGTGTGTGTGTGTGTGTGTGTGTGTATTTGTTGTGCAAATTTGATCTTAGTAATTGTGAGGCTGGTTAAGCAACTGTGTGTATGTTGTCCTCCTGGATGGGATGTCTGATGCTAGAGAGTCAAGTTCACAGGGCAGGTGGTTAGGAGGGAAATGGATATAAATAGAGAAGAGCAGGACAGCCTGTAAGCTGCAAGCACAAGCTGGAACCCAGCAGCATGGACTGGAACCTGTGCCAATCTCACTGCCCCTGAGCTTGAGGGTCTGGATGTCCTGAAGAAGCCAGTGCCCGTTGTCGTGGAGCTGCCCCACCTAGCCCAGGAGTTGGAGAAGCTAAAGGAGGATCAGGGAAGGTGGAGTAGCTGCAGGCATGGCTGCCATCCACACTGATGAGGGGAGCCTGCAGGTTAAATGACAACAGGTAAATTACAAAATGGTGACTGCTTCACTTCCACCCTCCAATTCTCTCTTGTGGCCCACCCCAACTGGGGACATAGTGGGAGGGAATTCTGAGAAACGGAGTTCAACGCAGCCAGGCTGACATATTTTAAAGTCAGCACAACTGCTCCCTTCTCGAGTTGGCACCCACACACTCCTCTTTTCACCACACTTATCCTCCAGTTACGGACAGTAACAAAGTGACGCTTCCTCCTAACAGAATACAGCCATCCCACAAATCCACATGCACCCTTTCCGCAGCAAAGATGCAAACTCCCTTTTTGTCTTCTTCTAGCTGATTCACACTCCCTTTTTGTGCATTTTATTATCACTCTTTAAACTGTGTATAAACACATCATAAGCTTCTTCCTCGCTGATTCACACTCCCCCTTTGAGATCCTATGACTGAAATACTGAGAGAGAAAGCTAATTTCTATTAGCATGCCTTATGTTAGATGTTAAGGGGATAGGAGAGGGGAAGATAATGAACATATTTAGTTAATTCATAAATACAAACATTCGTATCCAAATCATTACTATGGTTCTCATTTCTGCCATTGGTCACGTGTCTGTAGTTGACATTGATAATTACCTGCCACCACCCATTCACTTCTAGTTGCCAATTTGTTATTTAATACACAAGGGAGATTTTCATTTTTAAATCCCACATATACTGTTACTATCACCAACATTTTACTAACATGTCATCAAAGGAAAGAAAGGGCATCTTACCACCAAAAATAAAGAAAGAAAGAATAGTAATGAGAGGAGCAGAATCTCAGAATAAAGTGTCCTTGCACATAAACACTATAATTGGCAACTTACTCTGACATGTCAAAAATTTTTAAAACACAGAATGTCCTAAAAAAAAAAAAAAAAAAGTCAAGCAAAAGAAATTGCAGCATAAAATATTATCCTAAGATGTGGCATTGCATTTTCATTTTTAAATTGTGAACACTGCATACAAGTGAAAGAGCACATATGATGTGGATATCTAGTTTTAAAGAATGATAATGAAATGCACAACAGATAATACAAAACTCTCCTGGTATCTTGGAAGGCCCTGGTGCTCTTCACCACCTTCCTCTCTAGCTCTTGGAGGACACTGCCATCCTGTGTATTTATTAATCACTTCCTGTATTCATTCTCTCTCTCTATATATATATATATGATGTTATAAATATATATATGATTATATATATATGAGATATATATGATTTTTGTTGTTGCTGTTCTTTTTACTTTTGATGAAGTCTTGCTCTGTTGCCCAGACTGGAGTCCAGTGGCACGATCTCAGCTCACTGCAACCTCCGCCGACCAGGTTCAATATGTACATATATTTTGTTGTTGTTGTTGTTTTGCTTGTTAGTTTTTGAGACAGAGTCTTGCTCTGTCACCCAGGCTGGAGTGCAATGGCACTGTCTCGGCTCACTGCAACCTCCACCTCCTGGGTTCAAGCTGGGATTACAGGTGCCGGTCACCACACCCGGTTAATTTTTGTATTTTTAGTAGAGACGGGGTTTCACTATGTTGGCCAGGCTGGTCTCTAACTCCTTACCTGGTGATCCACCCGCCTTGGCCTCCCAAAGTGCTGGGATTACAGGCGTGAGCCACCACACCCGGCCTCTCTTTATATTTTACTACCTATGTCTCAACCCAGGAACAAGGCATTAATTTTGTTGTTGTTTTTCTTTGTTTGTTTGTTTTTTTGTTTTGAGATGGAGTCTCACTCTGTCGCCCCGGCTACAGTGCAGTGGCGAGATCTCAGCTCAATGCAACCTCCGCCTACTGGGTTCAAGCGGTTCTCCTGCCTCAGTCTCCCGAGTAGCTGGGATTACAGGTGCCCGCCACCACACCCGGCTATTGTTTGTTTTTTTGAGGCAGAGTTTTGCTCTTATTGCCCAGGCTGACGTGCAGTGGTGCGATCTCGGCTCACTGCAAACTCTGCCTTCCTGGTTCAAGCAATTCTCCTGTCTCAGCCTCCTGAGTAGCTGGGATTATAGGCACGCACCACCACAGACAGCTAAGTTTGTATTTTTACTAGAGATGGGATTTCGCCATGTTGGCCAGGCTGGTCTTGAACTTCGACCTCAGGCGATCCACCCACCTCGGCCTCCTAAAGTGATGGGATTATAGGCGTGAGCCACCGCAGCCAGCCATGTTGTTTTTTTTTTTTAGAGATGGGGTCTTGCTGTTTCCCAGTGGCTGCCCATCAGCATAGTCATAGCTCACTGTAGCCTTGAACTCCTGGGCTCAAGCAATTCTCCCACTCAGCCTCCTGAGCAGCTAGGACTACAGGAATGCACTACCACATCCAGCTTGCTTTTACTGTTTCTGTGAAAGGAATCATGTTGTATATGACTTGCTTTTTTTTCCCTCTTCAAAATAATGGTTTTCCTTTTTTGTTGTTGTTGCTGCTGTTGTTCTTTTTATTTTTGATGAAGTCTTGCTCTGTTGCTCAGACTGGAGTGCAGTGGCACGATCTCAGCTCATGGCAACCTCTGCCAACCAGGTTCAAGCGATTCTCCTGCCTCAGCCTCTGGAGTAGCTGGGATTACAGGTGCTCACCCCAGCTGATTTTTGTATTTTTAGTAGAGATGGGATTTCACCGTGTTGGTCAGGCTGGTCTCAAACTCCTGACCTCAAGTGATCCACCTGCCTCAGCCTCCCAAAGTGCTGGAATTACAGGTATGAGCCACCGCACCCAGCCCCCACTCAAAATAATGGTTTTCTTGATTGATTCCTGGTTCACTGATTGCTATCTTCTCCCTGAGTCCTCACATGGCCAAATCGGTGAGGGAGCTCTTGGGGTTAGGAGTTTTACATATGAATTTGGTGGGGGACACGAACATTCAGACCATTCCAGGACTGGGACTACAGGTACGTGCCACCACACCTGGCTAATTTTTGTATTTTTAGTAGAGACAGGGTTTCACTATGTTGGCCAGGCTGGTCTTGAACTCCTGACCTTGTGATCCACTCACCTCGGCCTACAAGGGCTCGCCAGAGCTCTATGAGGAGAAGCTGGAATGGCCACTTTATTTATGCAGCAGTCATTGCTGAAAACCCAGTTTCACCCACACTTGTGGCTGGAGAGGGAAGCAAGGCTCCTCATGCCCGCGTTATGTTTTTGTGGGTAACAGCTTCCAGGTTTCCAGTGGTTTCTACGGGGCAGGCAGTCCAGGGACCCTAATGTTGGCTGCAAGGGCTGGTCACCAGCCGATCATTCACTGGGATAGCCCAACTTCAGGCTCTGGTCACCACCCAGCGGTTGGAAAATCACCTTCAAAAGTGCTGTGAGCAGGTGAACTTCACAGACCCACACGAGAGCATGGGCTGGCCTTGGGAACTGCTGCCCTGTCGGTTATTAGCCCAATAGGTTAACAGGATAGGCCTAGGCTACTTTTACCAGATCCCTGGATCTCTCTAAAAAAAGATCCTGACGATACCAGTCTCTGGATCCTTTCTAGAAATACAGAATCAAATGCTGTAGCAGAGGACAAATGAATCTGAATCTTGCTTTTTTTTTTTTTTTTTTTTTTTTTTGAGACAAGGTCTCACTCTCGCCCAGGCTGGAGTGCAGTGGCGCAATTATACTATATAATAGCTCACTGCAGCTCCAACACATACCCGGCCAACCCTGGAGCTCAAGACGTCCTCCCACCTCAGCCTCCTGAGTAGCTGGGACTACAGGCATGTGTCACCATGCCCAGTTAATTTTTTTTTTTTTTTGTAGAGACAGGATCCCCCTGTCTTGCCGAGGCTGGTCTCAAACTCCTGGGCTCAAGTGATTCTCCCTCCTCAACCTCCCAAAGTGCTGGGTTTATAGGCGTGAGCCATTGCACCTGGCCTGAATTTTGCATTTTAATAAGATCCCAGGTGACCTGTACCCATGTTCAAGGTTGGGAAGGACTGGCCTACATCTTTCATTGTGTGCATATTTTTAAATAAATGTTTTCATTAAAATAGAACACACATATAGAATCATTTGATAAATTATCACAAAGTGAATCCATAGAGGCACCCAGTCCCCAGATTAAGAAATAGAATAGGGCTAGGGTTAATAGCACCCTAGAAGTTCTCTTTCCCAGACACTCACCCCCATTTCTGGTCCCCAGAGGTAACCAATATTCTAGCTTCTAACAGCATAAGTTAATTTGAAAATCCACATTTGTTCTTCATATATAAGGAATCATATTGCACATTTTTGTGTGTCTGTCTGCTTTTGTTTGTGAAGTTCTAAATCCCTTGCTAGGAACCCCAGCTTTCCACTGTGTACTTATACATTTTATACTGCTCTCTCGTGTTTCCTGAGTCTTCCATCACCAGAAAACTGTAAAGTTAAGGAAAGCCCATTCTATCCAAATAAATATTTAACGATCACCTACGCTGTGCCAGGATTGTGGGGGACTGAACCCCAAAATGTGTTGCCAAATCGAGAGTTCCATGTCATGTGAGGCATCTTGCTTAAGTAGTTTTCAGAGATGTGGAAGAGTCACATCGGTATGTGAATTCAGTCTCTGAAAGGAATTTATTACCTACCCTAAAGACACCCCAAACTGCAGTTTAGCGCACAGCTACCAAGCGACAGCAGGCTTCTCGCTTATGTCTCTAGAACACATCATAAAACGTAGTTCCCAGGAGCTTCTGTCTCCATGATTTCTACTTTTCTTCAAGTGTTATTTGGTTAAATATTGAGATTCCCTCAGCTAAAAGTTGTAACTCTCGCAGAAAGCCCTTGACGCTTGTTCTTCTCAGGGCTTCGAGAAATAAATTATGCATGGATACTTTCCCCATTGATGGTTGTGACACTTAAGCCCTCTTGTTTAATTGTTTAATTTTTTAACTTTTAAAATATTTTTGAGACAGGGTCTCACTCTGTCACCCAGGCTGGACGGCAGTGGTGCAATCTCAGCTTACTGCAGCCTCCACCTCCTGGGTTCAAGCGATTTTCCTGCCTCAGCCTCCCAAGTAGCTGGGACTATAGGCGCCCGCCACCACACCTGACTAATTTTTTGTAGTTTTAGTAGAGACAGAGTTTCACCATGTTGGCCAGGCTGGTCTCAAACTCCCAACCTCCAGTGATGTGCCTGCCTTGGCCTCCCAAAGTGTTGGGATTACAGGTGTGAGCCCTCACATCCAGCCCCCAAGAACATTTTTTAGTACTATCATTCTGCAGTCATGTGGCTACTTGTGTCAGCTGCAGAGCGTCATGTTTTGCTAAGTGTCTGGTTCCAGCTGAATCTTAAGAAAAAGTGATTCACTTTGCCTTTTTCCTTCCATAAGCTTTTCTGCCCTAACAGAAAGAATACTGTAAAAGTGCAGCACCTCTTAATAGCATCGCCCTCTGATCTCTTCAGGTGAAGGTCATTTCGTTTAAACTAGCAAGGTCCTGAATCATGTCCATCAATTTTCATATGACCTCAATCTGGGTCCTGTTGTATTTGGCTGGCTCGTTTTCTAACTGCTGTAGCGATTCTTTTTTTTTTTTTTTTTTTTTTTTTTTTTTGAGACGGAGTCTCGCTGTGTCACCCAGGCTGGAGTACAGTGGCGCGATCTCGGCTCACTGCAAGCTCCGCCTCCCGGGTTTACGCCATTCTCCTGCCTCAGCCTCCGAGTAGCTGGGACTACAGGCGCCCGCCACCACGCCCGGCTAGTTTTTTTTTTTGTATTTTTAGTAGAGACGGGGTTTCACCATATTAGCCAGGATGGTCTCGATCTCCTGACTTCGTGATCCACCCGCCTCGGCCTCCCAAAGTACTGGGATTACAGGCTTGAGCCACCGCGCCCGGCCTTGCTGTAGCGATTCTAACCCTCGGAACGTGTCTGGTTCTCGTAACCAAATGGATGGGAGATGGGAGCATACCAAGATATTGGGAACAATTCAACAATCCCATTGTCTCCACCCAGAGAAACAGCTCTGCAGCAGCCCCGAGTGGCTACATGCCAGGTCTGCCTAACTGGACATAGGTGTTAGCCCGTCACCGGAGCAAAGGAGGGAAGCAGAACCATCCCTGCCCGCCATGTTCGGAGCTCATTAGTTCCCACACAGTCACACTAGGTTACAGATTTCCTGTGTGCCGGTTCCCTGGCAGTACCCTAGCAACAAGTTGAGCCAACAGTTTTCATTACAAACTGCCTTGGTCAGTACAAAGGAACCATCTTATATTTCCTCCAGAGAGCAAAACATGCTAGACTCTTAGTATTCTTAATATTGGCTTCACTGCAGATGAAAGAGGTGGTTGCAGAACTCATCCTCTTCCTAAAATATATATTTCTCTGTTTTCAGTTCTCTAAAGAAATAGAGCTCCATGGCCTGGCGCAGTGACTCACGCCTGTAATCCCAGCACTTTGGGAGGCCAAGGCAGGTGGATCACTTGAGGTCAGGAGTTCGAGACCAGCCTGACCAATGTGGTGAAACTCCGTCTCTACTAAAATTACAAAACATTAGCTGGGTGTGGTTGCGTGTGCCTGTAGTCCCAGCTACTCAGAAGGCTGAGACAGGAGAATCTCTTGAACCGGGGAGGCGGGGAGGTTGCAGTGAGCTGAGATTGCGCCTCTGCACTGTAGCCTGGGTGACAGAGCAAGAGTGCGTCTCAAAAAAAAAAAAAGAAAAAGAAAAGAAAAAAGAAAAAAAGAAATAGAGCTCCATGATCAACCCTTGTGACTCCAAGTGTGGCCCATGAACCAACCACAGCAGCATCATTTGGAGCTTGCTAGAAATGCAAACATCTCAGCCCCACTCCAGACCACCTGGGCTAGAATCTGCACTTTAACCAGATCTTCAGGTGATTCACAATGGTAGGCACATGCAAATTCGAAAAGTACTCCAGAGAAACCACCCAAAGCCCCACTAGTAGACAGTATCTGCCTTACATCTGTGACCTTCTGGCAAGTAATTCATGGTCACTAAATGTGAGCCTCTTTCCTTCTCCCTCTTAAAACCCAGGGCACCACCAGAGAAGCTTAGAGGGAGGAAGGGAAGGAGAAACAGGCCCAGAAGATGAAGCACTTGGAGAAAGAAGGAGTACTGAAGATGGAAGAGTGAAAAATGAAAGGGCTTGGGGTGGCCTTCAGAGCCTCCGCATAAGGGGTTCTAGGCCTTCAGGGTGTTCTCCATAGTCACACGCTGCCTCCTAGAGTTACCTGGTTAATAGTCTTTAAATATGACTCACTTTTTAACTTTGATGACTTTTGAAAAGAAAGTGCATGTCTCAGGTTTTATGTGCATTTTTTTTTTTTTTTTTTTTTTTTTGAGACGGAGTCTCGCTCTGTCGCCCAGGCTGGAGTGCAGTGGCCAGATCTCAGCTCACTGCAAGCTCCGCCTCCCGGGTTCACTCCATTCTCCTGCCTCAGCCTCCCGAGTAGCTGGGACTACAGGCGCCCGCCACCTCGCCCGGCTAGTTTTTTGTAGTTTTAGTAGAGACGGGGTTTCACTGTGTTCACCAGGATGGTCTCGATCTCCTGACCTCGTGATCCACCCGTCTCGGCCTCCCAAAGTGCTGGGATTACAGGCTTGAGCCACCGCGCCCGGCCGCATGTTATTTTTCTTTTTGAGACAGGGTGTCACTTTGTTGTCCAAGCTGGAGTGCAGTGGCACTATCTCAGCTCATGGCAACCTCCGCCCCCACTCCAGGCTCAAGCCATCCTCCCACCTCAGCCTCCCAAGTAGCTGGGACTACAGGCATGTGCCACTACACCTGGCTAATTTTTGTGTTTTTGTAGAGCCAGAGTTTTGCCATGTCACCCAGGCTGGTCTTGAACTCCTGGGCTCAAGTGATCCGCCCACTTTGCCCTGCCAAAGCACTTGGATTACAGGTATGAGCCACCATGCCCAGCCATATTTTTTTCTAATACACATTAAAATAGATTCATAGCTATTAACATTTTGTGAAGTGTTGTTTGTAACCACTGCAGACGATCCCTGGGGATACCTGCTCTGGAAGAATGGCAGTCCAAGTGGTGCAGGAAGTCCCCTGAGAGCTGGCACAAAATCTACAAGGTTGGTTCTATATCCTCTTTGTGTGTGTGTGTGTGTGTGTGTGTGTGTGTGTGTGTGTGTGTGTGTGACTGAGTCTTGCTCTGTCATCCAGGCTGGAGTGCAGTGGCGCGATCTCAGCTCACTGCAACCTCTGCCTCCCTGATTCAAGCGATCTTCCTGCCTCAGCCTCCTGAGTAGCTGGGATTACAGCTGTCCACCACCATGCCTGGTTAATTTTTGTATTTTTAGTAGAGACGGGATTTCACCATGTTGGTCAGGCTGGTCTCAAATTCCTGACCTCAGGTGACCCCACCTTGGCCTCCCAAAGTGCTGGGATTACAAGTGTGAGCCACAGTGCCCGGCTTTTTTTTTTTCTTCTTCTTCTTTTTTTCTTTTTGAGACAGGGTCTTCCTCTGTCACCCAGGCTGGAGTGCAGTGACGACATGATCACAGCTCACTGCAGCCTCGACCGCCGATCCTCCCTCCTGAGTAGCTAAGACCACAGGTATGCACTACCATGCCTGGTCAATTTTTTTTTTTTTTTTAGTAGAGACGGAGTCTCATTATGTTGGCCAGGCTGGTCTCAAACTCCTGGACTCAAGTGATCCTCCCACCTTGGTCTCCCAAAGTGCTGGGACTACAGGCATGAGCCACTGTACTGGGCTGAGGTTTATACTATTTTCTCATGTGTCTAAACTGCATTGCAGGACACAAGGGTGTAGTATAATAGTTGTTATTCAAGCAAGTTAAAGTGGCAGTCCACTGCAGATCAGGAGGACCACTCACACAGAACCTGCTTAAGGGTAGTGGCAAGAACTTGGGATAATGACCGTAGATTAGGCTGAGGGCAGTGGCTCACACCTGTAATCCTGGCACTTTGGGAGGCTGAGGCAGGCAGACCACTTGAGGTCAGGAGTTTGAGATCAGCCTGGCCAACATGGTGAAACCCCTTCTCTACTAAAAATACAAAAATTAGCTGGGCATGGTGGCAGGTGCCTGTAGTCCCAGCTACTCAGGAGGCTGAGGCAGGAGCATGGGTTGAACCCACGAGGCACAGGCTGCAGTGGGCCGAGATTACGCCACTGCACTCCAGCCCGGGCAACAGAGCGAGACTCCATCTCAATGACAACACCAAAAAAAGATTGTAGATTAACAAGCAAATGTTTGCTTAATACTGTAACTTAACATAAGGCACGTGGGTTATGTTGGCTAGACTCCTCACTACAGTGGCCATCCGAGACCATAATCTGGGCTCAGAGCACGGATCTAAAAGAAGCAAGAAGCCCTCATCTGGATGTGGCTTGGCCTGAAGGAGCCTGGGGGCCTCTGATCTCCTGCAAATAGTCGCCAGCTTTCCTTCACTTAGCGGCTGGCCTCAGCAGAGATGTCAGCGATTCATAGAAATGGTTCTTCCCTTTATCCTTTGAGAAAAGGGACATGCAAAATGAGCCAAACGTTTTCTAGTGTGAACAGACTGAGGTGCTGCTTTTAAAAAGACACATGGAGCAACCGAAAAGTCCAGTGGAAAACAGAAAATAACCAAGAGGTCAGAAACTAACACGAGAGAAGAAAGTAGCGATGATTTAAATGTGCGCACTAACAGTTCACAGGAATGGAACAGAGTTTCCATACACTGAAAGGTGAGTCTCTTTTCCATCTCCACCCAGAGCACAACTTCAAAGAAACAGACTCAAATTGTCGGAAGGGCTAAAAAGAACAACTTTGACTTGTTAGGGATATCAGACTCTGATCCAAACTAACAAAGGAAATAATGTGCTCGCCTTGGAAAATCTTTTTTTTTTTTTTTTTTTTAATGGATAGCTTAAAAAAATAAAAATGAGCCTGGCTGTATTGTGGGTTAGGTGCGGGTTCTGGCTGGACGTCGGGGGAGAGTGTCTGGTGTCTTTCAATCGGTTATAAAAAGCTCCTAGGACCTCAGTCCAGTCTTTTCTAGAAGTACAATTAATTATATTGCACTAACTATTGCCTGTGGTAAGTGGGCATCAATGAAGCTGAGTCTTTCTGTTATTTCTGTTTCCGTGCTTTGAAGACAAGAGTCTTCTCACAGAGCTCTTTGTAAACAGACTTTCTGCCAATTTAATAGTGTAGATTAATTGAACTATAGGAGGAGGGAGAACTTGCAATGTAAAGTGATTCTATGGTACGCTTTACTGTAAAAATGAGAGTCTATTGTAAATGTGGGTTTTTGAAAAGCAAAATGGAAGAGCCCATGCCAGGTAAAAGAATGAATTCCCATCACACATCGGATAGAGAAGCAGGGCGCTGGCAGCTGCCGCATGCACATAAAACTGTTAGCACCATGCCCAGCCCTGAGGACTCAAGCAACACATGGAAGCTCTTGAAATACTATCAGCCTGTGTGGATACTTTAATCTCCTATTATCCCACATCTACATAAGTACCAGCAGTGACGGAGGATTAAGATTTCATCTAGTGCTCATCAATCTCTTAATCTCTGTTCAGGAACTGACAGTGGTTGAAATCCCAGCTCTTGGCCAGGTGCGGTGGCTCATGCATGTAATCCCAGCGCTTTGGGATCCCTTGAGGCCAGGAGTTTGAGCCTAGCCTGGCCAACATGGTAAAACCCTGCCTCTACTAAAAATACAAAATTTAGCCAGGTGTGGTGGCGAGCACCTGTAATCCCAGCCACTCAGGAGGCTGAGGCAGGAGAATCGCTTGAACCCAGGAGGCAGAGGTTGCAGTGGGCCGAGATCATGCCATTGCACTCCAGTCTGATCAACAAAAGCGAAATTCCGTCTCAAAAAAAAAAAATTCCCAGCTCCCCACACCGGCACAGTTCTCTCCGGCTGCCCTCAACCCCCACCCTCCTCTCCCTCCACTTGGGTCAAGTCAACCTCCTCCCTACCCTCTGCAAAACTTCAGCTCCTCCCTGCTCATGCCTTTTTCCCCACTCCTGGGGGCGAAGAGATGAAAACAGATGGGTTGCAAATGACTTCTATGGATTAGAGTTGAAATGTAGGTTGAAGATAACTGCGGAGAGAGTACAGGCAAACAAAGCCCAAAGTCCAGCTCCTTCTCTTCAGCTTTCTGCTCCCTCCAACATCCTCTGGAAAGTTCTCAACAGTAAACAGCTCACACAGTTCGGGAAGTATGAGGGGCTTGCACTTTTTCCATGAAACTCTTCAAACACTCATATGAAAATACATTGCAATTATCAGACATCTGGTTTACTTGAATAATATTATATACAAGTACCATTTAATACAGAAGTCAGATTTTATTGCTTTTGGTGAAAGGCCAGAGTAAGATTAAAGAGCAAAGAACAGCACAACGTAACCTGGAGTTAGAGTCAGAGTGAATAACATTGCAAAGGAACTTTCAAAGGAGGAATTATTTCTGGGTCAATTTAACTGTAGAGTCTAAAATAACTTTAGCAGCCAGCTCAGAAGATAAACTCTAAACGGACATGTCTGTGTCAAAGAGTAAGAAACTAGCTTTTTCTGAAACATTTCTTTTCTTTTTTTTCTCCTGAGACGGAGTCTCGGTATGTGGCCCAGGCTGGAGTGCAGTGGCGTGATGTCGGCTCACTGCAAGCTCCGCCTCCTGGGTTCAAGCAATTCTGTACCTCAGCCTCCCGAGTAGCTGGCATTACAGGCGCCTGCCATCACGCCCGGCGAGTTTTTGTATTTTTAGTAGAAACGGGGTTTCACCATCTTGGCCAGGCTGGTCTTGGACTGCTGACCTCATGGTCCACCTGCCTCGGCCTCCCAAAGTGCTGGGATTACAGGTGTGAACCACTGCACCCGGCGCGAAACATTTCTTAAGTGAATATGCGTTAGAATTATCCCCAAAACCTTTCTAGTGAAAAGGGTTGATCGACTGGAAGGGTCTAGATGTGTCACTCTTCAGTCCAAACTGCTGAGTGGGAAATGGGTTCCATAAAAGGCTTGTCTCCGTTTGGAAAATATAAAGTTGGCCAGCGAATGATGCGATAAGGTCAAGTCTAATCACTGTAAATGTTGTGTCCTCTGCAGCCTGCCTATGGGGCAGCTGGGGCCTCAGCTCTCTGCATTTACACTCTGAGAATCTGTCTCTGCTTATCCTGCCTTCTGCCCTTTTGTAGGTTAAATGTGTCCCCCCAAAAGATATATTGAAGTCCTAACCCCCACTACCTGTAAATGTGACCTTATTTGGAAATAGGATCTTTGCAGATGTAATCAAGTTTAAATGAGGTCATACTTAATTAGAGTGGGCCCTACTCCTATATGACTGGGGTCCTTATGAGATCAGAGATACGCACACACAGAGGGAAGACAACGTGAAGAGATCCAGGGAGAATGTCCCGTGACAACGGAGGCAGAGATTGGAGCGGTGCATCTACAAGCAACAGACCACCCAGGATTGTTGGTGACACCAGAAGCTGGAAGAGGCGAGGAAGGATTCCCCACTGGAGGCTTCAGAAGGAGGCTAGCCCAACAGACACCTTGACTGCAGACTTCTAGCCTCCAGAATTATGAGAGAAGAAGCCGCTGTTGGTTGGGCGCAGTGTCTCACACCTATAATCCCAGCACTTTGGGAGGCTGTGGCAGTGGATCACTTGAGGTCAGGAGTTCAAGACCAGCCTGGCCAACGTGGCAGAACCCCATCTCTACTAAATATACAAAAATTAGCCAGGCATGGTGGCACACACCTGTAATCCCAGCTACTTGGGAGGTTGAGGCAGGAGAATCACTTGAACCCAGGAGGTGGAGATTGCAGTGAGCCAACATCATGCCACTGCACTCCAGCCTGAGCTGACTCAGCGTCCAAAAAAAGAAAAAAAAGAAAAAGAAATTGCTGTTGTTTTAAGCTCCCCAGGCTGTGGTCATTTTTACACAGCCCTAGCAAAGTCATACATCCCCAGATGGCTTTGTCCTCTCCTCTCCTTCTGAATCCCTCCCTGCCCTCATCCACAGAAACGCAGGTTCACAGAAATACAGGTGTGTCAGTCCACAGCCACAGACCTCCACACACAGCTCCCCAAATGCACACACACACACACACACGCACGCACATTTGATGTGTAACTACTGAACTGCAGATTACCAATGTTTTCATTCTGTCTCTCTTTTTTTTTTAACTTTTATTATGGAAAAAAAATTAACATTCACAAAAATAGAGTGGCATAATGAACACCCACATGTTCATTATGAAGAATTTTGCCCATTGTATTTCATCTAGCCCCCAGCCAAGGTCACTTTGCATGGGGCAGTATGTGGAGCATTTTAAAGCCAACAACACACCATGCCAGGTCATCTGTAAAGCTTTAGTGTAAACGACTTCAGGCGCATTTTTTCAGTCACCCCTGAGGAGTATTTTGTTACTTATGTAAAAGGAATGAATAGCGTTTTATATCTGGGTCCCCTTTCAGTTCTTTTATAGTTCAGTGATTTTTGTCTGCTTGTTTTGTTTTCTCTTTTTTATAATTTTTTATTTAGTGGTTTTAAATATATTCACACAGTTGTGCAACCATCACCACAATCTAATTTTAGAACATTTTCATCACCCCCAAAAGAAACCCTGTACCCATCGTATGTCACTCCTCATTTCCCTCCTCCCCCACACTCCAGCCTCAGACAACCACTAATCTGCTTTTCGTCTCAATAGATTTGCTTACTTAGAACATTTCATATAAAGGGAATCATACAATATCTAGTCTTTTGTAACTGGCTTCTTTTTTCACTTAGCAAAATGTTTCAAGGTGGGTTCATGCTAAAGTATGTATCAGCACTTTAATCCTTTTCATGGCTGAGTAATATTTTATTGCATGGATATGCCACATATTATTTATCCATTTATCAGTTGATGGACATCTGGGTTGTTTCCACTGTTTGGCTATTATGAATAATCCCACAATGAACACTCATGTACAAGTGTTTGTGTGGACATATGTTTCCATTTCTCTCGTGTATATGCCTAAGAGTAGAATTTTTCTGAACATAACTCTATGTCTTGGGGTTTTGTTTTGTTGAGACAGGGTCTTACTTTGTTGTCTAGGCTGAAGTGTAGTGGTATGAACATGGCTCACTGCAGCCTTGACCTTCTGGATTCAAGTGATCCTCCTGCCTCAGCCTCCTGTGTAGCTGGGACCACAGGTGTGCACCAACATGCCTGGCTAACTTTTGTATTTTTTGTAGAGACAGAGTTTTGCCATGTTGCTGAGGCTTAGTCTCAAACTCCTGGGCTCAAGCAATCTGTCCACCTTGGCCTCCCAAAGTGCTAGGACCACAGCCACCATGCCCGGCCTGGTAACTCTGTTTAACTTTCTTTTTTTTTTTTTTTTTTTTTCGAGATGGAGTCTCACTCTGTTGCCCAGGTTGGAGTGCAGTGGAGCAATCTCAGCTCACTGCAACCCCCATCTCCCACTTCAACCTCTACCTCCCAAAGTGCTGGGATTATAGGTGTAAGCCACCACACCTAACCATGTTTAACATTTTGAGGAGCCACCAAACTGTTTTCCAAGGTGGCTATAACACTTTACTATCCTACCAGCAATGTATGAAAATTCTAATTTCTCCATAAATTCACTATACTTGTTATTCTCCATCTTTTATATTATAGCCAACCTGGTAGGTGTAAAGTGATATTTCATTGTGGTTTTTATTTGCATTTCCCTACTGATTAATGATGTTGAGTTTTTTTGGTTTTTTTTGTTTTTTTTTTTTTTGAGACGGAGTCTCGCTGTGTCACCCAGGCTGGAGTGCAGTGGCGCGATCTCGGCTCACTGCAAGCTCCGCCTCCCGGGTTCACGCCATTCTCCTGCCTCAGCCTCCGAGTAGCTGGGACTACAGGCGCCCGCCACCACGCCCGGCTAGTTTTTTGTATTTTTAGTAGAGACGGGGTTTCATCATGTTAGCCAGGATGGTCTCGATCTCCTGACCTCGTGATCCACCCGCCTCGGCCTCCCAAAGTGCTGGGATTACAGGCTTGAGCCACCGCGCCTGGCCTGATGTTGAGTTTTTTAATGTGCTTATTAACCATTTGTAAACCTCCTTTGGAGAAATATATCTTCAAATCCTTTGCCTGTTTTTCAATTGGGTTATGTCTTTTTGTTGTTGATGAGTTGTAAAAGATCTTTATATAGTCTGGACAGAAGTCCCATACTGGGTATATGATTTGCAAATATTTTCTCCCATGTGTGAGCTGTCTTTTCCTTTCTTCCTGGTGCCCTGTGAAATACAAAAGCTTTCAATTGGATAAAGTCAGTTTATCTATTTTTTCTTTTGTTGCTTGTGCTTTTGGTGTGGATCCAAGAAACCATTACCTGACTCGATATCACAAAGATTTAGTCCTATGTTTTCTTCAAAGGGTTTTCTAGTTTTAGCTCTTACATTTAGATGTATGATCCACTTTGAGTAATTTTTTTAATATATGGTGTGAGATAGGGATCCAAAGTCATTCTTTTGCATTTGTATACAGATATTACATTTTGATCCTGTTTCTTTTTGACTTGTTCTATTATATTGTACCTGTTTTCCATAAATCACCTTTTATTTATTTATTTAGACACAAGAGTCTTGCTATATTGCCCAGGCTGGACTCAAACTCCTGGGCTCAAGCGATCCTCTGGCCTCAACCTCCAGAATAGCTGGGACTACAGGCACACACAATCATGCTCAGTTCCACAAATCACCTTTTACATGTCTTTGATGAGACTACACCAAGAGTGATAAAAAAGAAAACCCTAACTACACCAAGAGTGATAAAAAAGAAAACCCTAAATGAAGAAACAGTCCATATGAGGAAGTGGTTAGCCCTTCTTTCATAGCCTGTAATCTGTAACTCATTTCTCCAATTTTAATTTTTCCCCTTTTCTTATAATATTTTACAATGCAATTTAGTACCTGCTAGATTAAGTCAGTGGTAACTGTATCAATTAGTCCTGACCTAACCTTCAGCTATTCTATTCTTTCCCATATCTCTCTCTCTCTCTCTCTCTATCTCTCTATCTATCTATCTATTTAGAGTTGAAGTCTCACTCAGTCACACAGGCTGGAGTGCAGTGGTACAATCATAGCTCACTGTAGCCTTGAATTCCTGGCCTCCAGTGATCCTCCTGCCTCAGCCTTCTGAGTCTCTGGGATTAGAAGCATGAGCCATCAATTTAAAACTTCAATTTGACAAACATTTTGAGCACCAACAATGTATCTATCTGTTGGTCCTGGGTAAATCAGAGGTGAAAAGACAAGTGCCCTGCCCTCAGACTATCACAGCCAAGATGGAGAGAGGTCTGGCATGTAAACAAATAACGAGGGAGTACGAACATAAGAGGGAAGGAGTGATTGTGTGAGGGGGGCTGGAAAACCTCATAAAGGGAGGGGATTGAAGCAAAGACTCAGAGCAGGGCCCAGGCATGGACCAATGTCTGATGCAAGCTGGGTAAGGCCCTTGTCAAGCTGGATACCAGATGCCCCATCTAGAAGAGGCAGTTTCCACTCATCCCCAGCAGATCATATCACTGTAGGTAGACCCAGGAAGGTCAAAATAAGTTGAAAAAAAATCTCAGCCGGGCGTGGTGGCTCATGCCTGTAATCCCAGCATTTTGGGATGCTGAGGTGGGCAGATCACCTGAGGTCAGGAGTTCAAGACCAAGCTGGCCAACACGGTGAAACCCCGTCTCTACTAAAAATACAAAAATTAGCTGGGTGTGATGGTGGGTACCTGTAGTCCCAGCTACTCAGGAGGCTGAGGCAGGAGAATCGCTTGAACCCAGGAAGCAGAGGTTGCAGTGAGCTGAGATCACACCACTGCACTCCAGCCTGGGCAACAGAACGAGACTCCATCTCCAAAAGAAAAAAAAAGAAAAGAAAAAGGAAAAAGTTGAAAAAAAATCTAATTTTTGTGTGGAATTCCTCATTTTTGAAAGCTGTTAATTAATTTGAATTTTAAAACTTTATAGTGGGTTCCTCAAAATGCTGCATAGAATTACCATACAAAGCAGCAATTCCACTCCTGGGTATATTCCCCCAGAGAATTGAAAACAGGGACTCACAGATATTTGTAGGCCAATGTTCATTGCAACCCAAAGTGGAAATAATCCAAGTGTCTATCAACAGATGAACTGATAAATAATATGTGATATATTCATACAATGCAATACTCTGCCATTAAAAAAAAAGTTCAGCTCCAATACATGCTACAACATGGACGAATCTTGGAAATCCTATGCTAAGTAAAATAAGCCAGCCGCAAAAGGACAAATATTATATGATTGTACTACATGAAACACCTACAATAGGCAAATTCATACAGACAGAAAGTAGATAAGAGATTACCAGAGGCTGGGGCAGGGAGGTGGGTGGAGGTGCCTAGGAGTTCTTGCTTAATAGTACAGTTTCTGCATGGGGTGATGAAAACGTTTTGGAAACAGTGGGTGATGTTTGCACAACATTGCAAATATAACTAATGCCACTGCATTGTACACTTAATAATGGTTAAAATGGGGGCTGGGCACAGTGGCTCATGCCTGTAATCCCAGCACTTTGAGAGGCCAAGGTGGGCACATCATGAGGTCAGGAGATCGAGACCATCCTGGCTAACCCGGTGAAACCCCATCTCTACTAAAAACACAAAAAATTAGCCGGGCATGGTGGCACATGCCTATAGTCCCAGCTACTCAGAGGCTGAAGCAGGAGAACTGCTTGAACCCGGGAGGCAAAGGTTGCAGTGAGCTGAGATCGCGCCACCGCACTCCGGCCTGAGCAACAGAGCGAGACTCCGTCTCATAACAATAATAAAAATAATGGTTAAAATGTTACACACACACACATACATATATATATATATATATATATATATATATATATATATATATATATAAACAGCTGGGCCCACTGGCTCACACCTGTAATCCCAGCACTTGGGAAGGCCGAGGAGGCAGGATCAGTTGGGGTCAGGAGTTTGGGACCAGCCTGGCCAACATGAAAAACCCCTGTCTCTACTAAAAATACAAAAATTAGCTGCGTGTGGTGGTGCACACCTGTAATCCCAGCTACTTGGGAGGCTGAGGCAGAAGAATCACTTGAACCCAGGAGGTAGAGGTTGCAGTGAGCTGAGATCATGCCACTGCACTCCAGCCTTGGTGACAGAGCGAGACTCCATCTCAACAAAACAAAACAACAACAAAAACAAAAATTAAATGTTGTATATATCTTACTACCAAAAAAACAAAACCAAAAACCTCTAGAGTGGCTAGACAACATGTATCAGGAGTGGCTCTGTGGGCTGTGGGCCAGCAGTTTGGGCCCTTGTGCTCAGTGGTGACAGCCAGCGCCATCTCCACTAAGCCTCTTCATATTCAAGGACCAGCGGTAACGCATAGCTCTATGCTAGACGTTGGAGTGGGGCTGGGGAGGTGGATAAAATTAGAAATATATCTTTTTAATCCTTGAGATTAAAGCTAGAAATAGACCTAACAGTAGTAATATGGCAACGTGCTTTCAGGGGGTTCCAAAAATGTGCCTGGAGAGATTTGGAGAGGAGATCGCATGGATCACACCTGGCTGTGGGGATCACCAAAAGACTGCGAAGGCGCTGGCACATGAGCTGAGCACTGAAGTTTAGGTGAGAGGGCAAGGATGCTGCCTGCCTGAGCAGAGGTCTGGGGGAAGAGCAGAGGGTGTTTGTGAGTACGGATCCAGTTTGACTGGAGCAGACTCCAATTAGAGAAGGAGCTGGGAAGGGAGGAGGGGACTGGGATGAAGAGACCAAGCCAAATCGAGGACTTCCCACTTCATTTTGAGCAGAACAAGCAAAGTTCTCAAAGCTGTTCCCGAGAATGATGAGCCAGGCTCCTGAGAGGAGACAGGGACCTGCTGGAAGGCTAGCAGAGGGGCCAGGAGGGACAACAGTCAGAAGCTGAAGGTTGCAAAGGGAGGGTCTGAATGGGGCCAAGGTGATGGCCACAAAGATGAAGGGAGAGGCTGGAGTGAGGGGGAGGGTCGGGGTTTCCTTTTGATGTGTGGTTTTTGTCTTTTAGGTTAGAGGAGACTGAGGCAGCAGAAAGAAATGGCAGGGGCTGGGTGCAGTGGCTCACCCCTGTAATCCCAGCACTATGGGAGGCTGAGGTAGGTAGAGCACTTGAGGTCAGGAGTTCAAGACCAGCCTGGCCAACGTGGTGAAACCCCGTCTCTACTAAAAATACAAAAATTAGCCTGGCAAGGTGGCGGGTGCCTGTAATCCCAGTTACTCGGGAGGCTGAGGCAGGAGAACTGCTTGAACCTGGGAGGTGGAGGTTGCAGTGAGCTGAGATAGCACCACTGCACTCCAGCCTGGGCAACAGAGAGAGACTTGGGGAGGACTGGAGATGAGAGAGGATGCAGAGGGACCACTGAGCAGGAGGGACCGGAGGGAGCGGAGCTGAGAGACCCGGCAAGGTGAGGATGGCGCAGACATAAGTGAGGGGAGGATGGGAGAGAGCAAAGAGCAGAGTCTCTAGGGCAAGGAAGGAAGATGGCTCCATACTTGCCCAGAAAGATAGTAAACTAAGTCATCTGCTTTGAAGGAGGGGACCAGGAGTGGCTCTGGTGGCTCAACAGTGGCATGTCACAGAGGAAGAATTCAGTGGCTGCTGAGTGTCACGGGGCCCAGCTGAGGCTGGAGAGCACACGCCCAGAGCAACCCCACAAGCGACATGGTTGTCCCTGCTTTGCACACTAAAAGGAGAGTGGGAAAGGCATACAGCATGGGGCGCAGTGGCCAAGCAGGCCTAGGAGCAGTGTAAGAAAACACCAGAAGGGAGATATTCTCCATCAGAAGGCACATTCTTGTGGGGTTTTTGTTTGTTTGTTAAAATTCAAAGTGTTTTCCCCCCAGAATATACTTTTTAAAACTGACAATTATTTATGGGTATAATGTAATGTTTTGAGAGATATATACATGTTGTGAAATGATTAAATCAATCCCATGAACATTTCCATCACCTCCAATGCTTACCATTTCTTGAAGTGAGAACACATAAGATGTATTCTCTTAGCATTTCTTAAATATACCATACATTAGTATTAACATAAGGCATGGCCAGGCGCGGTGGTTCACGCCTGTATCCCAGCAATTTGGGAGGTCAAGGCAGGCAGATCCCCTGAGGTTGGGAGTTCCAGACCAGCCTGACCAACACTGAGAAACCCCGTATCTACTAAAAAAAAAAAAAAAATACAAAATTAGCCTGGCATGGTGGCGCATGCCTGTTTTCCCAGCTACTCGGGAGGCTGAGGCAGGAGAATCACTTGAACCCGGGAGGCGGAGGTTGCAGTGAGCCGAGATCTTGCCATTGCACTCCAGCCTAGGCAACAAGAGCAAAACTCCGTCTCAAAACACACACACACACACACACACAAACACATAAGGCACATCTTTGAAATGGCCAGCCATGGAGAGAAGGGTGACTGGGAGGATGAGAGATGGAGATTTTGAGGGATTTTGAGCTGAAAGGTTGAAGGAGGCACAGCCTCATGTAATTATGAAGTCCAGTTAGCCTCACTGCCCTGTGGGTGACTGCATCCTACAGAGGGAGGCACCCTCGCTAAGAATTGAACATGGCTGTGCAATTCCTCAATACAGAGATGGCAGTGAAGAGGGTGGGAGCCTATCAGTCGATGCTCAACTCACTACAAGAGGAGGGAGTGATTCCCAGAAGTCGGCAGATAGAAGGCACAATGAGGAGATAGAATCACAGTTCAGGACTTACAAGAGAAGAGGGGAGTTGAATGATGGTGATGGAATCCAATTTGTTTCCGACACTAAACTCTAAGTCCTCAGGGGCAGGACCTATGCCTTTTCCCATCTAAGTACTAATCAGGCCCGACCTTGGCTGGCTTCTGAGTCGGGCACATCCAGGGTGGTGTGGCCCCAGCTATGCCTTCCCTTTGTATCTTCAGGTCTAGCAAAGAACCTTACACGTGGCAGGTGTTCCATACTATGTGGCATGAAGGGCAGCATGTCAAGGGAGCACAGGGCACCCATAGTCAGGGAGACGTGGGAAGAAGAGACAATTTGACAGGAAGTGATAGGGTCAAGAGGAAGTCCAGCAGATGCTGGCAGGAATGGGTCTGGAAAGCTGTGGGCAGCGCCAGAGGAATTGAGTCCTGAGCAATTGCAGAGAGGGAGCCTGCTCCTAGAACTTCATTCAAATTCCAAATGGAATATACGGAGTTCTAGGGAAGGGCATGTAAATTCAGTAAAACTCATTCGGACTTTCATTAAACAGCCCAGAGCACAGGTCCTATTAGTGGTGTGTTGGTTTCATCTCTTACGTGAAAGAGGTTTACTGAAAAAAGAGCAGTGTGATAGAAATCAAACACAGATCAGGGCGCAAAGCCCGACTGTGCCAACCAAGTCTGTAGCCTTTGGAATCGATGCTGAATGACAATCTCACTGTGCCTCAGCGTCCTTGCTTCTCAATGGGGTGAAGTCTCTGTCCTACCCATTTCATGGGATGGCTCTGATGAGAAAAATGAAAGCGATCTCCAAACATTTCACATCTAAGTGCCCCGAATTGTCCCAGGGCTGTGTATTTTACCTATCCCTTGTGCTTTATAATGTTACATAACACGTTTGAAATAAGTGGGTCGTCTACCAGGGTTTGGAATTCACTGTGATCTGGAGACCCGGTCGTATTCATTGTAAGTTTTGACTCCTGGACAAAAAGCAAAACATTATTCCCACTCAGCCTCCTCCTGTGTTCTATCCTCACGCAGGACATCATCCACACAGCACCCCACTCTTCATCTTACGATGCTCTTTTTGGAAATAAGTATATTTGGATGTTTTGTTACTAAAGCTGCATTCTCCCCGCAGCATGTGTGCTCTGCAGAAACAGGGAAGGGAAAACAGGAACACTCTGAAGCAGTACATTGCCATCCTCACCCACACAGAGCCATGGCTTCCTAGACAAGTCCCCTAACCTGGATGTCTGCAGTGTCCTGGCACGCTGCTGGTAAGTGACAGACACACGCAGGGCTGCACGGCTAGGAGCTCCCTCTGTGAGGGAGGAACGAGGACACTTCACAGCTTTCACTTGAGTGGATCCAAGAGAATGTTTTGTGAAAGTGGCAAAAGAGGTAAGACGGCTTTTTCGCTGCAGAAGTAAAGTGGGACACCCAGCGAGAGCCTCGCTGAGGGAAACCACGCAGCCTGTGGCCTGGCTCTGGCTGACCAGATGAAGAATGATCCCTTTCTAAGCCTATTATGGCACTAGGATGGTTTCTCAACCCGTGATTGTGTTGCGGGTCAAAGCAGGGTAGCTGTGATGAGCCCCGGGCCTGGACCTACACTTAGAGAGTTCAGTGCTGAGGGCAGCTGGCCACCCCCTCCCATCATGGCCAGCAATCAGTGTGGACCAGCCAAGAGGCACGGGGGCACCTGGCCGAAAAATTATCCCCAGAGGCAAACATTTAACAGCTGTGATGTCTTAAATAAATATCATTCTTGCTGAGCAAGGGAAGAAAGAAAAGAATAAACAGAAAAGAGTGGGAGAAAGAAAGAGAACAGAATGCAGATTAGATTTAAGAGGGGCAGACACGATGATGAGGGGTGGTATCTAGAGCAGTGCTGGAGCACTGAGTAGCTCGCTAGGGCTAAGCAGGCCCCGCCATCAGACCCGTCCCAAAACTGGCAATGCAGATTCCCCTCTTCTCTAAACGTGCTTAGGGCTTAATGCAGAGGGGAGCCGGGAGCCCTTCAAGAAGCCATGAAGGCTTCACCCTGGCACAGACCCAGAGCAGGCACCCTCTCCTCACTGGCAGCATCCCCTGAAACATCGGCCTCCCCTCTGCTTGGCAGCCCGTAGGGCCCAAGGAGGGCACAGAACCGATCCATGGAGGAAGGGTGATGCGGAGAGGGAGCTGCCTGACTCACCCCGTCCTCAGTCACTCAGATCACGGGTGGGCAGGCCTGCGGATGATGAATCACTGAGAGCTGCGAACGCTATTCTGAGCTCTGCCAAGAACACGAGTGCTCTTGTTGGCACCCTGGCACCCTTCACAGTTTCTCTCCTTCCTTGTCTGGCTGCCAGGAGACATGCATTGTAGGAACCGGGTATCTGAGAGGGTTTTTTTTTTAGCCCAACACAGAAACCATCTAACTCTTTCTATTCTTCCTGCTTCTTAACCAGTTCTTGTTAGTCACTGATTGGAAACCGGAACTGAAAGCCACCTCCTTCCCAGCCTAGCTGAGACAGCCTTGCTGAGAAGCCATTCCAGGGCAGGGCGGACCTTACGGAATTTACCAAATGAATCACCTGGCTACGTGTTTGGCTGTGTGTCTGAAAGTACCTAAGAAGTATGTCAGTTAAGTTCTAGATTCTGTAAGGAAAAATCAGACTGGTACCCAGAGCTCTGTATAATTACACCACACATGAGTTAATTTCTCAATCTATCTGGTTCCCATACGTCCGTGAGAACTTTCATCCACTTTCATCTTTCATCCATAGAAAGAGTTAAGTGCTGTACAGACTAAATCAAACCCACCACAGGCTGCTGGGCTCAGCTACCAGGAATTTAAATAAGAACCTGCCTGTGCAACATCCTCACGCTCCTGTGTATTAAATTGCAAGAGGTCCCACAGGGGAAAGTCAGCTGTCCTTCACCTTCTCACTGTCTTGTGTCACAGACCCTTGGGAATGGGGATTTGGAAAAGCAGAGGTCATGCCTGTATGCTTCAGGAAGATGAGGAGTGTATACCTTCCATTCACAAACATATACTGAATATGAAGAAGGCATTTTGAGGGTTACACAGATGGAGGCACCTCAAGGAGATTAAATCTAGTAGGAGAGATAAGAAGTGTACACAGATCATTTTAAATAAGCACCGCCGGCCGGGCGCGGTGGCTCACGCCTGTAATCCCAGCACTTTGGGAGGCCGAGACGGGCGGATCACGAGGTCAGGAGATCGAGACTATCCTGGCTAACACAGTGAAACCCCGTCTCTACTAAAAAAATACAAAAAACTAGCCGGGCGAGGTGGCGGGCGCCTATAGTCCCAGCTACTCGGGAGGCTGAGGCAGGAGAATGGCGTGAACCCGGGAGGCGGAGCTTGCAGTGAGCTGAGATCCGGCCACTGCACTCCAGCCTGGGCGACAGAGCGAGACTCCGTCTCAAAAAATAAAAATAAAAATAAATAAGCACCGCCAGGCGCGGTGGCTCATGCCTGTAATCCCAGCATTTTGGGAGGCCAAGGAAGGAGGAACACTTGAGGCCAGGAGTTCGAGATCAGCCCGGTCAACATGGCGAAACCCCATCTCTACTAAAAATATGAAAATTAGCTGGGCACGGTGGCGTGTACCTGTAGTCCCAGCTACTGTGGAGGCTGAGGCAGGAGAATCACTTGAACCCGGGAGGCAGAGGTTGCAGTGAGCCAAGATCATGCTGTTGCACTCCAGCCTGGGTGATAGAGTGAGACTCTGTCTCAAAAAAACAAAATAAAATAAATAAGCACAGAGTCCTATGTGATATGAAAAAGAATTACCTGGTTTGATGAAAGTTAGGCAGGATTCACAAACTGTGCCTTGAAGAAGAAGCACAATTTCCACCAGAGAAGACACAGAGATGATATTAAAGGTGCAGATAACGGCCTCATTCTTCCACAAGGATGTGGGGAGATAAAATCAGAGTGGTATGCGGGGTTTAGACATGCAGTGCCTTAAATGACAGGCTTAGGAGCTTGGGCTTGATCCAGTGGGTCTGGAGAACCCACAAGGCGACAGGGGTGATCCAATCAGAGCTTCCAGAAGCTTGGTCTGGCAGTTGTGGCAAGATGACTTGAAAGGAAGGGAAGCCAGGGAACCAGTATCATAGTTCAGATGGTAACTAATAAAGGCCTGATGAGGGAAGTAACAATGAGATAGAAAAAGAAACTTGTGTGTATAATGTTATGGAGGTAATTAAACAGAGGCCAAATATTCACCAAATGTGAACAAATGAAAGAGGAAGAGAAAGACATCAAAATGATTCTGAAATACTCAAAACCACTAGAGGTAGATGTGTTTTTTTCAACTAGAGAAAATGATTTGTAGCTGAATCGACTGAGAAGATGACAGTGCCATCAACAGGCATATGGATCTCAAGAGGAGAAAACAATTTGGGGGTGGTTCTCCCTTGTGAGGGTGAGAGGCCATGGAGATGACCAGAACACAGTCGAAAATGCATGCAAGTGTGATCAGGGCTGGAGAGAGGGATCCAGGAGTCACCCATGTGGCAGTCACAGTGGGAAGTATGGGACACAGCAAAGAAAAGCATTCCAAAGGCAGAACTGACCAAACAAAGACCTACATTGAGAGAATGGAAGAAACAGAAACAAAATGGGGGAAAGCAAAAAGAATGAGCATTTATTGAGTCACAACCATATGCTTGTGCTAAGAGATTTTACTATGTTATCTGCAAAGTATTTTTTCCATTTTACAGATGAGAAAACTGAATCTAGTCTATTCCATCAAACAACCCAAATTCCACATCAGAAATCCAAGAGTCATTCTCTGCAAATCCATCTCCCTCACCTCTCAGTCAACTGCGACACACCTTGTTATTACTACCTTCTAATCTTTCTTGACTCAATTCCCTTCTTCCAGCCTTACTTTAGAGCCTTCCTTTAGGTCCTCAGGTGTCCCCTGCTTAGGCAATAGCTTCCTCTCTCCAGGTCGCTCTCTTCATGGTCTCACCCATTACCACTCCATCTCCTCTACCATCAAGGGTTCCAATACAAAAATCCAGTTCTCACAACACCTTCAGAAGCTAGCAAGGACCTTGGTGAGGTGGCTCTGCTCACTCTCTGGGATCACCTCAACCACTCACTTGCAGGCACCCCATACTCTGCCCTCACAGACCTATCTGTGGCTCACAGAATACAGCTACCTTCCCATCACTGCAGGTGCTCCCTGTTTTTCAAGACTATCTCCTACTGTTTTTTAAGAGCAATTCAGGCATCGTATCCTCGAGGTGTCCAAACCTTCCCAGGGGCCGGTTTTCTGTCCCCTTCACTGCCTTGGCCATACCCCTATCACAGCTCTTACCACTACAGCTTAATCTATATGACTAAATCCAATGTAATCTCACTCTCTCTAACACTCAGTATTTTCTGGTGAAATTAATGAACTAATCAATTCAAATCCAAGTCTGATTCTGAGGTTCACATTCTTTCCACTATACAGAGTAGAAAGAGAAACAGGACGGTGCAAGACGACAAGAAGGCAAGAGGCCATCCACAAAACACTCACAGTTAACATCATACTTAACAGTGAAAGACGAGATACTTTCCTCCTAAAATCAGGAGCGAGACAAGGATGTCTGCTCTTATCACTTCTATGCAACACTGTACTGAAGATTCTAACCAGGGAAATTGGGCAAGAAAAAAATAAGGCACCCAGATTGAAAAAGAAGTTAAACTATCTCTGTTCCCAGATGGCATGATCCTATATATAAAAACATCCTAAGGAATCCACAGAATTATTAGAACAAATAAACGAGTTCAGCAAGGTTGCAGGATACAAGATCAATATATAAAACTCAATTGTATATCTCCATATACTAGTATTGAACAACCCAAAATGAAGGTAAGAAAATAATTCCACTTACAATAAAATTAAAAAGAAAAAAATGGCTGGGCGCAGTGGCTCATGCCTATAATCCCAGGACTTTGGGAGGTCGAGGCGGGTGGATCACCTGAGGTCATGAGTTTGAGACCAGCCTGGCCAACATGGTGAAACCCCATCTCTATCAAAAATACAAAAATTAGATGGGCGTGGTGGTGGGCGCCTGTAATCCCAGCTACTCAGGAGGGTGAGGCAGGAGAATCGCTTGAACCTGGGAGGCAGAGTTTGCAGTGAGCCAAGATCACACCATTGCACTCCAGCCTGGGCAACGGGAGTGAACTCTGTCTCAAAAATAAAAAGAAAGAAAGAAATAAAAAAAAAAAAAATACAAAATAGATTTAACAAAAGAAGTAACAAGACTTGTGCACCAAAAACTACAAAACGTCACTGAAATAAATTAAAGGCATAAATAAATAAAAAGGCATCCCATATTCATGGATTGAAAGGTTTAATATTGTTAAGATGACAATACTCCTCAAATTGATCTACAGACTCAATATAACCCCTATCAAAATCCCAGCTGTCTTGTTTTATAGGAATTGACAAGTTAATTCTAAAATTCATATGGAAATGCAAGGGACTCAGACTCACCAAAGCAATTTTGAAAATTAAGAACAAAGTTAGAGGACTCACACTTGCTGATTTCAAAACTTACTACAGGCGAGGCATGATGACTCATGCCTGTAATCCCAGCACTTTGAGAGGCTGAGGCGGGTGGATCATTTGAGGTCGAGTTAGAGACCATCCTGGCCAACATGGTGAAACCTCGTCTCTACTGAAAAAATACAAAAATTCAAACTTAGCCAGGTGTGGTGGTGGGTGCCTATAATCCCAGCTACTCGGGAGGCTGAGGCTGAGGCAGAAAAATCACTTGAACCCAAGAGGCAAAAGTTGCAATGAGCCAGCATCGCACCACTACGCTCCAGCCTGGGCAGCAAGACCCTGTCTCAAAAAAAAGAAAAAGAAAAAGAAAAAAACTTACTACAAAGCTATAGTTATTAAGATAAGACAGAACGGTATTGACATAAAGATAGACATATAGATCAATCTGATAAAAATTGAGAGTCCCGAAATAAACCCTTACATTCATGGCCAACTGATATTAAACAAAGATGCCAAAACATTTCAATGGAGGTGAAAATAATCTTTTCAACAAATGATGCTGGGCTACTGGATATTCATGTGTAAAAAAAAATGAATGAGCCTCCTACTTCATACAATCTGCAAAAAATAACACAAAATGGATCATACACCTAAAAGTAAGGGCTAGAACTATGAAACTCTTAGAAGGAAACATAGGAATAAATCTCTGTAACCCTGGATTAGGCCAAGATATCTTATATATGACACCAAACCCAAAAGGGACAAAAGGAAAAATAAATTGGACTTCATCAATATTATTTGTGTGTGTTTCAAAGGACACCAGTAAGAAAGTGAAAAGACATCCCACAGAATGGAAGAAAATTTTGCAAACCCGACATCTGATGAGGGACTTATATCCAAAACATTAGTACATAAAGAACTCCTACAACTCAACAATAAAAGGACAAATAATCTAATTAAAAAATAAAAAAAGATGGCCAGGTATGGTGGCTCACGCCTGTAATCCCAGCACTTTGGGAGGCCGAGACGGGCGGATCATGAGGTCAGGAGATCGAGACCATCCTGGCTAATACGGTGAAACCCCGTCTCTACTAAAAAATACAAAAAACTAGCCGGGCGAAGTAGCGGGTGCCTGTAGTCCCAGCTACTGGGGAGGCTGAGGCAGGAGAATGGCGTGAACCCGAGAGGAGGAGCTTGCAGTGAGCTGAGATCCGGCCACTGCACTCCAGCCTGGGTGACAGAGCAAGACTCCGTCTCAAAAAAAAAAAAAAAAAAAGGACAAATAATCTAATTAAAAAATAAAAAAAGATGGCCAGGTATGGTGGCTCACGCCCGTAATCCCAGCACTTTGGGAGGCCAAGGCGGGCAGATCACCTGAGGTCAGGAGTTTGAGTCCAGCCTGGCCAACATAGTGAAACCCCATCTCTACTTAAAAAAAAAAAAAATTAGCCAAGCATGTTTGCAGCGCCTGTAATCCCAGCTACTCCAGAGGTTGAGGCACAAGAATCATTTGAACCTGGGAGGCAGAGGTTGCAGTGAGCCAAGATCACACCACTGCACTCCAGCCTGGGTGACAGAGTGAGTCTCTGCCTCATATTAAAAAAAAAAAAAAAAAAGAGCAAAGAAGATATTTCACCAAAAAGATATTCAAATGGCCAATAAGCACATGAAAAGATGCTCAACATCGTTATTCATTAGAGAATTGCAAATCAAAACCACAATAACACGCCACTTCAAATCTGTTAGGATTATTAAAAGATAGGCAATAACAAGTGTCAGTGAAAACACAGAGAACCTGGAAGCTTCACGGACTGCCGATGGGATTGTAAAATGATGCAGCCACTTTGGAAAACAGTTTGATGGTTCCTCAAAATGTTAAACATAGAATTACCAAATGATGCAGCAATTCTACAACTAGGTATTTACCCAAGAGAATTTAAAACATATGTTCACACCAAAACTTGTACATGAATGCTCACAGAAGCAGTATTCAAAATAGCCAAAAAGGGGAACACAAATATCCATCAACTGATGAATGAATGAACAAAATGTGGCATATCCACACAACGCAATATTATCCATCCAGCCATAAAAATGAACGAAGAGGCCGGGCGTGGTGGCTCGTACCTGTAATCCCAGCACTTTGGGAGAGGCCAAGGTGGGCGGATCACCTGAGGTCAGGAGTTCAAGACCAGCCTGCCCAACGTAGTGAAACCCTGTCTCTATTAAAAACACAAAAATTAGCCAGGCGTTGATGGGTGCGTGCCTGTAGCTCTAGCTACTCAGGAGGCTGAGGTGGGAGAATCGCTTGAATCTGGGAGGCAGAGGTTGCAGTGAGCAGAGATCGCGCCACTGCACTCCAGCCTGGGTGATAGAGCGAGACTCTATCTCAAAAAAAGTAATGAAAAACTGATACATGCTACAACCTAAACGAACATTTGGCTCAATTGTACCCACAAGAGTTTAATTTATGGAGGTAACCAAGTGACTACACAGAGGTCCATGCCACTGAAAGAAGGCTTTTATGACCTACAGCTCCTGACAGGAGAAGATGCCAGGCCATGTAGGTCCACATGGGGAAGCACCGATTTTGGGCAGGAGGCAGAAGGGTAAGCAAAAAGCCAGGGCCAGAGACTTTATTGTGTCTTCTGCAGGAAAGGCAAGACAGGTTAGGGTTAAACAGTTGAGGACTGACTAGCGTAAATAATTTTGCCAGGCTTTAGAGCGTAGGGGCTGTCAGCTAGTTGCCTGGTGCCTGTCGCTGGGTTGATTGAGGGCGGGGTAATATTAGCTTGGTGTGAGAGTTGGATAAAGAAGACCGCTGATTCGTTTGCAAATGAAAGGTGTTCTCCTGGGCCAGGCCTTGGCGATCTCTAAGAACTGGCTCACTCTGGGAGGGGCAGTGTCTCCCAGTCAGCCAGGCCATGAATAACAAGACATCAAGATTGTAGAAAATAAGAAAATAGAGTTAATCCAGTAGGGCCGTGATGAATGAATGCCAAATAGACAAATACAGAATCTAAGAAAACACAGAATCACCTTGAAAACATTATGTAAGTAGAAGAAACCTGTCACAAAAGGCCCCATATTGCATCCTTCCATTCATATGCCATGTCTACAGGAGGAAAATCCATCCACACAAAATGGAAAGCAGCATTTGCCAGAAGCAGGGGAGTGGGGAGAGTGGAGTGGACTGCTAATGGGTGGAGGGTTCCTTTTTGGGGTAATGAAAATGTCCTAAAGTTAGATGTGGAGATGGTCACACAACTCTGTGAACAAACTAAAAAAAAAAAAAAAAAAAATGAATTTTACATTGTAAAGGGGTGGAGTTTCGTGTATGTGAATTACATAAAATGAAGACAGACAACCCGAGGTCCATCAACTGATGACTGGATACTCAAAATGTGGTATATCCATACAATGGAAATCTTTTATGCAATAAAAAGAAATGAAATACTGATATATGCTTCAACATAGATGAACCTTGAAATGATGACGCTATGTGAAAGAAGCTAGTCACAAAAGGCCACATGCTGTTCAATTCCATTTAGAAGAAATGTCTGAAATCTATAGAGACGGAAGTGTGATGGATGCCAGGGGTTAGGGGCTTGGAGAAAATGGAGAGTGAGTGCTAATGGGTATGGAGTTTCTTGGGGGGATGATGAAAACGTTCTACAATTGATTGTGATAATGGTTGCACAGCTCTGTGAATGTCCCCAAAACCTTTGTGCACTTTAAATGGATGACTTATATGGCATGTATGAATTATATCTCAATAAAGTTGTTTAAAAAAAAGACAAAAGAAGAGAGTTGGTCAATACTATTAATTACAAACAGTACATCCATAGAAGAAGAGTGCAGCCTCTGCGTCCTAACAGGTCTCTGGTCTGTCTCAGATTTTGTAGCTAGAGATGAGGATTCGTGCAAGATCTCACACTTAATCCAGCAAGGAAGAGTCACTCTCGACATCTAAGCAGCGGAATAACACCGCAAAAGTCCCCTTAGCAAGACTATTCTAAGAGTTGAGCACAGGGCAGAGTGAAGCAAGGCAAGGCTGGGAGCAGACGCACCAGCGGTGAAGCTCTTGCCAGTCACCCAGGCACAGGATGGTGGCTCGGAAATAAAAATGAAAGATGAATTGGAAAAGTGAGGAGGAGGCTGACTTTTCCTCCTGGAGGAGGCTGACTACATGGAAAGAGAAAGATGTGCCAAAAATGATCCCTGTGGCTGAGAGCTCGGGGGAATTGAAAGACTGGGCTGCCCCCGACAGTTAAAGAGAAACCAGAAAGCGTGAGAATCACGGCCCAGTTGAGGGCCATGGTTCGGGAATCAGAACAACTTCATGAATGAGAATCCAGACATGGCTCGATTCCTAAGGTTCTTCAAAATCGTTTCAAGGAGCTTACTGAACAAAAACCACTAGGAAAGTTATATGGGCAGCAGGTTTGCAGGGACTGGAGGAAACTAGCTATATTAAATTGGGATATCCAGTGATCTCCAGGGAACCTAAGACTGGAAAATGAGTAACAAATTGAGGCTAGGGCTAAATATTTAGTAGTCATTTGTAGATTTTTAAAAATATTAAAAAGTGAACTTTCTAAGGAAGTACTAGAGCAAGAACAGAGAAAATTAAACATTAAGTAATGTTCTACCTCCTGTTTACCAGGCACTCTACTAGGAGATTTTTTTTTTTTTTTTTTTTTTTTTGAGACAGAATCTCGCTCTGTCACCCAGGCTGGAGTGCAGTGGCCGGATCTCAGCTCACTGCAAGCTCCGCCTCCCGGGTTCCCGCCATTCTCCTGCCTCAGCCTCCCGAGTAGCTGGGACTACAGGCGCCCGCCACCTCGCCCGGCTAGTTTTTTGTATTTTTTAGTAGAGATGGGGTTTCACCGTGTTAGCCAGGATGGTCTCGATCTCCTGACCTCATGATCCACCCATCTCGGCCTCCCAAAGTGCTGGAATTACAGGCTTGAGCCACCGCGCCTGGCCGAGATTTTTTTTTTTAATGATTAGAATGTAGACCTTTCTAGAGTTTTGTAGACTGGTGAAGACAAGGTCGAGTATGAACAAGAATCTCTGGAACACAGAAAATGAAAGAATTTTGCCTAGAGAGTTTCTTGGGATTGAGGATTAGGAGGAAAGAGGAAACCAAGTTGGGAAAGATGAGTAGAGTTCAAAGAACGAGAAGGTACTCAACAATTTCAAAAGGGAAGAACTGGGACCTCCGGTTTGATCAGAAGGCAATAGCGGGGGAAGTGTTTCAATAACATTTTGAAAAAGTGTTTTTTGTTTGTTTGTTTGTTTTGAGAGAGAGAGAGAGGGTCTCACTCTGTCACCCAGGCTGGAGTGCAGTGGCACGATCTCGGCTCACTGCAACCTCCTCCTCCACCTCCCAGGTTCAAGCAATTCATCTGCCTCAACTTCCCGAATAGCTGGGATTACAGGCGCCCACCACCGTGCCCAGCTCATTTTTGTATTTTTAGTAGAGACGGGGTTTTGCCATGTTGCTCAGGCTGGTCTCAAACTCCTGACCTCAAGCAATCCGCCCACCTCAGCCTCCCAAAGTGCTGGGATTACAGGCATGAGCCACCGCACCCGGCCCTAAAAAGCTTTTGAAAGAGAAAGACGGAAGTTGTCTTCAAATACATTGAGTTAGCCCTTCAACGTAAATAAGGAAAAAACTGTATATTACATATCTCAAGAGAAAATACACATTTGTGTTGCTTCTTCCTAGAACCAATGGAAGAAATCATGAGATTCTCAGTGAATAGAAGACCGTTCTAACCATCGGAGCTCTCCAACAATAGAATGGCTTCCCCAGGAGAGCATGCTCTGGTCCTTGAAAGGAGACAGTTTCTATGGACAGGTTAGTGGCCAGCTGGTAGAGATGACACAAAGAAATTCACACATCGGGGAGGGAGGAAGTCGATTGAGCACTAAACTCAATTCAAAGCTGGATTCCAGATGACGGGAGGAAGAGTTGGTGGAAAATAATGTGGTTTTCATAGGTGGACTGTCCATTCAGAGAATCTGTTCGGCATTGGTGGTAGAGGGATGGCAGCTGTAAGGGGCAAAGCGGGTGACTGATGGTCTGTCTTCCCTCCACTGCCCCAATTCAGAGGTCTGGAGACATAAAGACTGAAGAAAAAGGTAGACAGAAGCTAATTTAAGGGAGTGAGATTTCGAGTGAAGTTAAGGATCCACATCATCTGAGACTTTAGCACAGGCTGAGCCAGGGATTTTGAGGCTGAACCATCTCAGTGGACAATCTCCAAGTCCTCTGCATCTTCCAGTATAAGGAATTGGGAGGTTACCAGCAGAAATAGGAGGCCAGGGGAGGGAACTGAGGACTTACACAGAGGGGAAACTCCTAGCCAGGAGGACATCTAAACAAATGGATATAAAGTGAGACTGAAATAAAGAGCGCGCAGGACTTTCCGTCAAACAAGTGCAGTAGGCAGTGTCTGGGACTTTGTCTCCCCCTGCTGAGCCAAGAGGTATGAATGGCTCGCCATGGGGAAAAGGTTTTCACAGGGCAAGCACTGCTTCTTTGGGAAGGAAAACATAACCAATGGTATAAAAATCTTCTCTCTCACAACCACCACGACCCTGCAGCATTAAAGAAGCTGGTAGAAAGTGACATGGCTGGGCCACAGCTCAAGACCAGATGCACGTGGAAGGGGACAGCAAAGGGGACAGCACTGGGCACCCCATGGCCACTCTTGCCAGGCTTTTCTCTGAAAGCTTCTTCCCTTCACCACCGATCCAACCCCTTTACCCAGAGGCTGTGCCAATGGTCTCTCACAGATTGCAGAGACTGGGGCTGGGAGGGTAGGGGCGGGAGTTGGCCTTATTTTCGCTTACTTAGAGATCCTTCCTCCGGTCATGACACAGGCTTGCTTCTCAAAAGATCTGTTGGTCAGGTGCGGTGGTGCACGCCTATAATCTGAGCACTTGGGGAGACCAAGGCAGGTGGATCACCTGAGGTCAGGAGTTTGAGATCAGCCTGGGTAACATGGTGAAACCCTGTCTCTACTAAAAATACAAAAATTAGCCGGGCATGGTGGCAAACGCCTGTAATCCCAACTACTCTGGAGGCTGAGGCACAAGAATCGCTTGAACCCAGGAGGCAGAGGCTGCAATGAGCTGAGATTGCACCACTGCACTCCAGCCTGGGCAACAGAGTGAGATTTTGTCTTAAAAAAAAAAAAAAGAAAGAAAAAAAAGACTGTTAAGGGGGATTATGTGGCTCTACACTCTCTCCAAGAGCTTGTTCACAGAATAATCTCTTTTCAGACCCTGAGTAGAACCAATAAAAGTAAAACCCACTAGGGGCATGTGGGGAAGGAGCGCTCTCTGCCGCCAGTACTTTGGTCACTACTCTTGCCCCTCCCAGCCCCGCCTTCCTGGCTCCAGAATGGTTGCTCTTTATTTTATAACCCCATTAACATCTTCATTCTTCATTCTAGGACACAGAGGCCAGTTACATCTGCTATTTGTTAGGTACTATTTTTTAATGGAAATTAACTGCAGTGCTGTTAGGTTCCTGAGACTTTCCATGGTGAACCTAAGAAAACAAGCACAATGCTAAATAAATAAACAAATGCACATACACGCAAAAAAAAATCTAGGAGTGTAGTACCCTAATGTCACTCTGTAGGGTGTGATAATAACTACTAAACAAGGTAAAGTCCTTTGAAGTCCTCAGATGAAAGGTTTTACCTAAATACAATTATCCCATTAAATCCAAAAGAACATTCCTGTCCAACAGGGTAGCCCTTTTATCTGTGTTTCTCTGCCGATGAATTTCTGAGATGACAGCTTCCTGTGCCACAGTGATAAAGGGGACTGAAAACAGTTTCCAACAATTTTGCTACTTTTTATTTAATTCCTGAAAGGACAAAAAGAAAAAAAACATTCCTTCAACAGAGGGCAAGAACAAGCAGTAAAAAGCTGACCAATGGCATTTTAGAAGCAACAATCTCATTCAAGGTTAATTCAACATTTGTTAGAAAGAGGGGTGCCCGAGCAGGGACCCAAGGCAGACCTGGGTCAGCCAGGCCCATGAAACAGTCACACCTCTGCTGACTGTGCAGACACAGAATGGGGGAGAAACACCAGCGCAGCAGTTTATGAAGTGGATGCTGCAACTCTTAGACTCAAACAGAAGATGCAGGAAAAAGAGTAAAGAGGTGCTGTTTAAAAAGGCAAACCTAGGCCGAACGCGGTGGCTCACATCTGTAATCCCAGCACTTTAGGAGGCCAAGGTGGGTGGATCACCTGAAGTCAGGAGTTCAAGACCAGCATGGGCAACATGGTGAAACCCCATCTCTACTAAAAATACAAAATTAGCCAGGCATGGTGCCAGGCACCTCCCAGCTACTCAGGAGGCTGATGCAGCATAATCCCTTGAACCCAGGAGGTGGAGGTTGCAGTGAGCCGAGATCATGCCACTGCCCTCCAGCCTGGGCGACAAAACTCCATCTTAAAATATAAATAAATAAAAAGGCAAATCTAGTACAGAAGACCCCCTAAAGAGAGGTTAAGACCCCAGGGCAAGGCCAGTCAGCGAGGGTGGCCTGGACATCCCTGTGGGGCCACAGCCCAACAGCAGGAACGGGGCGCAGGTGGTTTCCACACAAAGGTGCAGGTCTGACAATTCTGCTCACCCTTGGGACCCTGGCCCTAGAGAAAGATGAGAACTGGCCACCCAATTTACACCTTGGAAGTAAGTCTAGGGGAAGAGTCAATTTAAGGAGAGGCTGCATGGCAGAAAAAGAAGCCACTGAAGTTAAATTTTAAAAACTGGGTTTTAATTTAGTCCTAGTTCTGTTATTTAGATGATTTGACTCCCAGCAAGCCACTTACCCTCTCTGAATCTTGGTTCTCACCATCTGCGGACCTCAGACTGTGTAGGGGAGAAAACAGAGTGGTGAATGGAACAGCAGTTTTTAAAGATGCATCCACCTATGAAGCATTATTTCACTAATGGCTGAAAGACCACACCTTTGGTGTCCAGGTACAGAACTTTTCGAGTATTATTTGATTCACTATGCAACATGCATATGTTCTTACTTCCAAAAAGCCATATAGTAACAAATCATTGTTACATTGCATATAACACACACACACACACAAATATAAAACCACTGAAGTGATTTGTATTATCTATGATCATGTATATGTAAATATCAGTATTTCACTTTTTTTTTTTTTTTTTTTTGAGATGGAGTCTTGCTGTTTTGCCCAGGCTGCAGTGCAGTGGTGTAATCTCGGCTCACTGCAGCCTCTGCCTCCTGAGTTGAAGTGATTCTCCTGCCTCAGCCTCTTGCATAGCTGGGATTACAGGCGCCAACCACCACACCAAGCTAAATTTTTGTATTTTTAGTAGAAACAGGGTTTCATCACATTGGCCAGGCTGGTTTTGAACTCCTAACCTTAAGTGACCCACCCGCCTCGTACTCCCAAAGTGCTGGGTTTACAGGCATGAGCCATCATGCCCAGCCGGTATTTCACATTTAATTTGATTTATTCTAGACATAAGCTGAAACAAACTTTATGTCACCAGAAATGGCCTAAGGAAAAGCACAAGGAGATGACATTGACTCTAAAGGCACAGAAGAAGCAAGGTAGGAAGGAACATTAGCCAGTGGTGATGAAATGGCTGCTGTGTCCTGGGCCGGGTGCTGACTCCTGTGACTCTCACAATTTAATTGAGGAAATGACAACTTAGCCAGAAACAACAGAGAACAAAATAAGGCAATAAAACCAATCAGCCTGGGGCAGACTGTGTGGTCTAAGGATAAGGGCTTTCAAGAGAGGTTTCCAGAAGGAAAATAGCATTACTAGTAGGGTTATCAGGAAAAGCTTCATGGAGGTGGGCAACGAAGGGGACTATGAGGGATGAAGAGAGTTTGAATGCTTGGAAGGGACAGGCCAAGTAAAAACACACAGCAGGAATAAAGACAGCAGCTTGAATAACATGGAGATTTGTATTGGAGCAAAAGAGCTCACTGTTCGCTGCCGCTGAGCCCTCAGGGAGAGCTGGCGAGGCTGCCAAGAGCCAGAGGAGAGGAGACTGCACTCAAAAGCCACGTAGTCCGAGAACCTGGGCAGCGCCGACAGTCTGCGGCCATTGATTGCAGGCGTGCAGCGTCCTGTGTAAAGCAGGTGGCGGGGCAGTGTGCCGGGTCAGGGAGGAACTTTGCCCTGGCCTGCTCTGCCCACACTCCACTCTTGAATCTTCCTCCCACCCTTCCCAACACACTCCACATTTATTCTGCACCAACCATGCGAGGAGCTGGGCACTGCAGAAAAACAGCAGCCGTCTCCTTGGGGAGTTAGATACAAAAATAGGGAAGACAGAAACAGCTAAGCACCAAATAAGCAACACTGACATTACCACCAAGGGAAGGAGAGATGGTAGAGAAGGAAGGGCTAGCATGGCTGGTTGGGAAAGGTTCCTCAGATGAGATGGTGCTTGGCCAAGCCTTGAGGGAAAATTAAGATTCACGAAGCTGGGAGCAAAAAAAGCAGTATTAAAGAGAGGTGTCAATCAAGACAAGAAGGTATGAATATGAATGCACAACTTCCCTTTGCAGTGAGTAAACGAGCTAGCTGGTCTGACGCTGCAGAAGGTTCGTGTAGACAGGCAATGGGAGGGTCAGTACGGAAAGTGAGTGAAACTGAACTCTGCAGAATCTCAATCCCAGGTACTTGATTCTCTTGACCCAGGTTTCGAACTTTGTGGTCCAACGATGAGCTTCAAGTTTTGGCCCATGCTCACCCAATAAGAAAATTGCGAATATTTTTTCATATAAGCATTTCAATCTGGGAGACATTAAGTGGCTTTCAGTTTCTCAAAAGGGTTTATGACCTAAAGAGCTGAAAATGATTAATGCAGCAAACTGGCAGAGTGGTCTGTGTGGGGAGGGGAGAAGGGGTTGGGATTATATAAGTCGAGTCCAGTCCCCTCCCCTGAGACCGGCTGTTCTTAACTATGCACCAGATAGTCATTAACAAACAGATGCCATTCCTCTCTTTAGTGGCTTCTTGTTCAATAAGTACTTGACGGGGTTACTGGTAGATTACAAAAGTAGCTCATCAGGGAAACCAGCACAGGGGGAACAGAGGAGAGAACCCAGGAAAAGGGATAGTCGGTAAGAAGATTCGATAAACTAAAATGCCAGAGAAGCCAAAGAAGAAAAAGTCCTGGGAAAGACGAAGTGGTTACAGGTGTCAAGCACAAATACGGGATGAGGGGGCAAAAAAATCTCAAAATTCAGTGACCCTCAATGCTGTAGGGTGATGAGAGGCCAGAGGCTAGAGATACGGGGTCCAAACTAGGACACTCAGAGAGCGAAAGGAAGTACCATTGATAATTACGGTGAATGACAGGCATAAACCAGGACCGTCCTGGGCCAATAGATAGGCAGCTACCTAGTTGAGGAGGAAATGAGTAGCACAGACGGGAAGGCAGCAGATACTGTCTATTAACTCAAATAGTTTAGCTGCAAAAAGAAAACTAGGGCATTAGTCAGAAAAGTCAGTAGGGAAAAGAAAAGGCTTTACCATGTATTGATTTGGGAGGCAGGAGGACTTCCGGAGGTTTTGAAGAAGGGGGTTGGGTGCGGTGGCTCATGCCGGTAATCCAGGCACTTTGGGAGGCCGAGGTGGGCAGATCACTTGAGCCCAGGTGTAAGACACCACCAGCCTGGGAAACACAGCGAAATCCCTTCTCTACAAAGAAAATTTTTAAAAATTAGCTGAATGTGGTGGTGAGCACCTGTAGCCCTAGCTACTCGTAGTGGGCCACTGCGCTCCAGCCTGGGTGACAGAGCAAGACCCTGTCTCAAACAAGAAAAAAAAAAAGAGCAGCGGGAGGGAAAAAGGGAAAAGGAAAGGGGCGCAAAGGGCTGACAGCATTGTACATTCTCCATCCCACAGAACATCATGAGGCACAGCAGCTCCTCCAATACTGCTGCAGGCATGCTGACTGTGGCACTCTGGTTCCTCGGAACCAGGAAAGGACGGAATAGCAAGAGTAGCGAGAGACATTTCCTCCTTTGAAACTGTAAGAAAAAAAAAACAGCTTCTGAAAAGAAAAGGCAGACCGCAGCATCTGATTTCAGCCTAGTGAGCATTGGCGATCTGGCTGTGAGGAAAGGATGCATTTTCAAACCAGCTTTCACTATGGCTTTCTCGTCCCTTTTTGAGGGAGAAGATACTAAGAAAATAAAGCAAACTCTTAGATGTTCATTAAAGTTAAATCCTGGCTGGGCGCAGTGGCTCATGCCTGTAATCCCAGCAATTTGGGAGGCCAAGGCAGGTGGATCACTTGAGGAGTTAGAGACCAGCCTGACCAACATGGCAAAGCCCCATCTCTACTAAAGATACAAAAATTAGCCAGGCATAGTGGCGTGCGCCTGTAGTCCCAGCTACTTGGGAGGCTGAGGCAGGAGAATCGCTTGAACCTGGGAGGTGGAGGTTGTAGTGAGCCGAGATTGCACCAGTGCACTCCAGCCTGGGAACAGAGTGAGACTCCATCTCAAAAAAAAAAAAAAAAAGTTAAATCCTGTGCAGATTGGCAGAACTAGAATAAGGGAATATATCCTTATTTCATGTTGTCCAGTGCCGAGCATTTATTTGTAATTTCATTTTAGGCAGGGCCCAGTGGCTCATGCCTGTTATCCCAGCACTTGGGGAGGCCAAGGTGGGAGGATCGCTTCAGCCCAGGAGTTCAAGACCAGCCAGGAAACAGTGAGACTTCATCTCTACAGAAAATAAAAAGACTAAAAATAATTAGCCGGGCATGGTGGCGCACAGTCAGCTACTTGGGAGGCTAGTCCCAGCTCCTTGGGAGCTGAGGCAGGAGGATCACTTTTGACTCCAGGAGGTCGAGGCTGCAGTGAGCCATGATCGTGCCACTGCACTCCAGCCTGGGTGACAGAGCGAGACTCTTGTCTCAAAAAAAATCAAAAAATGGTTTTATTTCAATACAGCTCGGGGGCCACAGAAAAGTCAGGGAAACAGTCACCAATCTAAGGTTCAACTGGGTAAGAAAACACTGGCTGGTGTGGGGACACAAAGATGAGACCACACCCACAGTGCAGCTGGAAAGGAAACTCTGAACCAAACGCCAGTCAAGAGGTTCGATGAGAAAACAGATGGCCCTTAACTTACAACCGGGCAATTCATCCAAACGGAGCACAGTCTTCCACAGTAGGAAAGGGCAAGTTTTCACAGAACAGATGGAAATGAAGCCACCCCAGCACCTCGGGTGAAGGAGCAGGTGACCCAGCACCTCGGGTGAAGGAGCAGGTGACCCAGCAATGCTGTGGGTTAGCGTGGGCTCACCCGGGAACGCTCAGTATCAGGAAACATTAGGGCACTGATCACATTCTAAATCTCAGCACTCATGGTATATACATTTAAATACCGAAACGGAGGTTCATTATAAAAGTCAGTTTATTTCCCCTTTCTGTGTTTCGTATTTTCCCTTTTTGTCAGTAAATGAGCAATACAATGATTGGAAATCTGCATGATTAAATAATATTAACAAGTTCATAAACACACCCCATATCAGAGTATAAAGCAAGAGGTTGAAAAATATTCCCTAACCCAATGCAAATTAGGTGTCCTTCAAAATTGCACATTCTCCTCCTAGCTTGCTTGTATAATTTAAAATATATACATATACAGAATGATCTTAAAATATTGATAACTAGTATGGAATTCACAGCCCTGAAGATATATACTCTACAATTTTCTAAAGAACGGACACCCCTCAGGCCCTAGTAATCCACTCATGTGATTCAATGTCACGTACAGTCAGTCCTGAGCTTCTGATTTTTGGACTTTACAATGGTGCGAAACGGTTGCAATTTCGACATAATGTACAGTATTCAATAAATTACATGATATATTCAACACTTGATTATAAAACAGAGTTTGTGTTAGATGATTCTACCCAACTGTGGGCAATTCTAAGTGTTCTGAGTACATTTAGGGTGGACGAGGCTAAGCTGTGGCGTTCAGTAGGTCAGGGGTATTAGATGCATTTGACTTCCAATGGGTTGCCTGGGACGTAACCCTACCGTAAGTCAAAGAGCATCCGTACTTGACACTTACTAGAACAAAAGGTCTTTCCCTTTTCTCTAATTCTAGTCCTCAGCTGAGGTAACTCCAGGAACCCGGTTGTGCCAGAGATCAATCCTCTAAAAACAGACTAAGCAGATTAGCTTCCTAGAGGATCCTAAAGTTCCCAGACAACAGATCTGGGGTGGAGTTGCTTCGGCTGCGAGTTACATGTCGGAATGTTCGAGATAACTGATGTACCTTATGGTCCTTGAAAGGAAGACTAAATACTTCCAGGAGCCAAAGTTAATTTGAATGAAGATGGAGGAGAACAGTTGACAATAATTTGAAGATATTCATGCTTCTAGGGCTGAATGACTTTTGGATCAGACACAGAGTGACTGAGCCATTCAACAGGCATGTAGTGTGATCTTTCCCACCACAGGGAACAGAGGGATTCTTTGTCCAAGGCAGGCTGGCAGCTCGGTCCAGCTTGAGCATTTGATCGGGATTTGATGCTTCAAAGATGAGCCACTCTCTATAAACTCATTACCAAAGCAAAATGCAATGATCTCTTCCATTTGTGGAACACATCACCAACACAAACCACGCGTGGCTTTGCCTCCTATTCACTCCATTTTTGAGGCTAGAGAAAGTTCAAGTCCAAAACAACAGTTAAGGTTAAAATGCTAAACCTCAACAGGCCACACAAAGATGCTGGCACAGTCAGAGGTCACTCAGCACATTCACGAAACAACAAAAATCATCAACAATAATTCCTGTAGTGTAGAAAACTCGCTCAGCCTTCACCGCTGGTCAGCATCTCAGGTGGCTGGCAGTGTTGAGAGAGCCCTGACAATCCAAGGTCAGGCTGGTGCTCCTAGAGAAACCCAAATTAGGGCAGATTCGAAGCCCCAACGGTCCTGATGTGGCTGACGTTGTTCTTTCTGTCTCGCAGGCACCAGTCACTCCCTCAGTATATGAGCCTGTCTCCTTCGCATGAGAGAGAATATTTCCCTCACTATTAATGGCGAGATAAACACAATTGTACAACTTGTCTGTGAAGAGAAAATAGGATTAAAAATGCAACAACAAGTTACTTCTGTTAGAGCGTCATGTTTTGAACATAACAATGGATTTGTACAATTACATTCATTTTGACTTCATACAAAGGTAACGTTTAATCGTCAATGAATTAGAAAATGATTTTGAAAAGTATGGCTAATACTACAAAATACTTAACATCACATTTCAGTTGCCAAAAAAAAGAACACCACATACACATAATTTGCCATAGGCAGAGCAGAGAACTGAGACCAGAGGCTCAGATTAAAACGATGATCCTTGTAACAAAGTCTTCTTTCTACTACAATTCCTAGCATGATCACATCAGAAAGTTCATCACAAGATACTTCCCTCTACTTAGCACGAATGTCAGAAATGGAACACAAGTTATATGGCCCAGTCTTTGGAAGCTAGATGGCAATTAGATGCAAGCTCCAAGGTATTCCTGGAGCTGGACTATCCCGGGAATCCTTGACCACAGCAAGAGGACAGCTGCCTGGAGTAGGGGTGGTGGAGGCTGCCTTCAGTCCCAGTGCCCTGGGTTTGAGGACAGGATACTGAATGCGTCCCTGGCGCCTTCCACACTCTCGGGTAGACCTGTCTTGAGCACTGTCCCGCCAATAATGTGCCTCAGTATGTCACAGCTCATAACAGAGAGCAACATTTTAAAAGCACAAAGCCTCAGGAGTTTGAGACCAGCCTGGGCAACATGGTGAAACCCCCTCTAGGAAAAATTCAAAAAGTTACCAAGGCGTGGTGGCACACACCTACAGTCCCAGCTAATCAGGAGGCTGAAGTGGGAGGACCACCTGAGCCCGGGATCACCTGAGCCCAGGAGGTCAAGGCTGTAGTGAGCTGTGATCGTGCCACTGCACTCCAGCCTGGGTGACTGAATGAGACCCTGTCTCAAAAAAATAAGTTAAAGGCCGGGCGCGGTGGCTCAAGCCTGTAATCCCAGCACTTTGGGAGGCCGAGACGGGCGGATCACGAGGTCAGGAGATCGAGACCATGCTGGCTAACATGGTGAAACGCCGTCTCTACTAAAACATACAAAAAACTAGCCGGGCGAGGTGGCGGGCGCCTGTAGTCCCAGCTACGCGGGAGGCTGAGCCAGGAGAATGGCGTAAACCTGGGAGGCGGAGCTTGCAGTGAGCTGAGATCCGGCCACTGCACTCTAGCCTGGGTGACAAAGCAAGACTTCGTCTCAAAAAAAAAAAAAAAAAGTTAAAAAAATAAACAACGACTTATTCTTTATTGGCTATTTCCAAGAAAGCAGAGAATCCCAGCCAAGATTGTCTAGGGCATCATAAATATTTCCTCAAGAAACTATCACCGTTTTAGAACCGGGAAACATGACAGTGTTAATTACAGCAATGCTTCTCTTTTAACTCAGTGTTGCTTGGTGTACATTGTAATTTACTTCAGAATTCCTAAATTATATTCAGCAGATAGAGAGTAGCCTAGAAGAGTATACTGATTAGGGGCTGGTGATACTTTAAATAAGTCTCTTCTTGTTTTTCTGAAGTCATAAATGGCAATATTCATTAGACTCAGGTCAAGAGCAAACTGAGAGCCTTTTTCTTCCTTAAAAAGAAGAATGTGAGGTCAGGCGCAGTGGCTCATGCCTGTAATCCCAGCACTTTGGGAGGCCGAGTCGGGTGGATCCTCTGAGGTCGTCAGAAGTTCAAGACCAGCCTGGCCAATATGGTGAAACACCGTCTCTATTAAAAATACAAAAATTAGCCGGGCGTGGTGGCAGGTGCCTGTAATCCCAGCTATTCGGGAGGCTGAGGTGGGAGAATCGCTTGACCCGGGAGGCAGAGGCCGCAGTGAGCCGAGATCATGCCACCACACTTTAGCCTGGGCAACAGAGCGAGACTGCCTCAAAAAAAAAAAAAAGAAGAAAGAAGAAGAAAGAAGAAAAAAGAAAAAGAAGGAAGAAGAAGGAAGAAGGAAGAAGGAGGAGGAAGAAGAAGAAGAAGAAGAAGAAGAAGAAGAAGAAGAAGAAGAAGAAGAAGAAGAAGAAGAAGAAGAAGAAGAGAAGGAGAAGGAGAAGGAGAAGGAGAAGGAGAAGGAGAAGGAGAAGGAGAAGGAGAAGGAGAAGGAGAAGGAGAAGGAGGAGAAGGAGAAGGAGAAGGAGAAGGAGAAGGAGAAGAAGAAGAGAAGGAGGAGAAGGAGAAGGAGAAGAAGAAGAGAAGGAGAAGGAGAAGAAGGAGAAGGAGAAGGAGAAGAAGGAGAAGGAGAAGAAGGAGAAGGAGAAGAAGGAGGTGTCTTTTAGACTAATAAAATGTTACTTTTCACAAAGGCGCCTTTAAAAGCAATCAACAATTCTGCTGAAGAAGTGACTTAAGTAAATGCTTTGAACTTAATTAATAGAAAAATGACTTTTTTTTTTTAAAGGAGCACCTACTTACCATGAGAATGAAAAAGTAGAAAACCCACATCCATCCTAGCTTGTCCCGGATCAGAGACACTAAATACTAAAAGGGAGAAAAAAAAAATTACAATATAATTCTTTATAAGTTTATAAAAGGAAGCAGCTAAAAAGTAGATTAAACATGGCTATTTTAGAAAATAAGAAGGGAACACAGGATTTGTATGTTTTGCAGTTTACAGAGCTCTTCCACATACATGTGCCTGCTGTGATTAACGGCCCATTTAAGCATGCAGAGTCTAAATGGAAAAACCATATAGTAGAAGTTGTCAGTTTATTTATTTATTTATTTATTGGTTATTTTTTGGGACGGAGTCTTGCTCTGCCGTCCAGGCTGGAGTGCAGTGGCGCAATCTCGGCTCACTGCAAGCTCCACCTCCCGGGTTCACGCCATTCTCCTGCCTCAGTCTCCCGCGTAGCTGGGACTACAGGCACCTGCCACCACAGCCGGCTAACTTTCTGTATTTTTAGTAGAGACGCTGTTTCACTGTGTTAGCCAGGATGGTCTCGATCTCCTGACCTTGTGACCCGCCCGCCTCAGCCTCCCAAAGTGCTGGGATTACAGGCGTGAGCCACCGCACCCGGCCCAGAAGGTTTATTTTATTCACTTTGCTATTTAGAGAGGAAGATGAACATCCACAAGCTACACCCACTTAATCATTCTTTCTTCCAATGAAAGGTACTATAATTGATGCCTCAAAAAGAGTTTGTCTTTAAGTATGCCACTCATTTTCCAATCATGCTGTTTGCTCACAGTGTTGCTGTACTACCTTTGCATCCTACAGCATATCCATTTACTTTTTCAATTACTGAAAAGGATCTAATTGCACTTATTTAACCCATTTTCTTTTTTTCTCTTATTATGGTAAGATATAACTTACATAAAATTTGCCATTTTAATCTTTTTTTTCTTTTTTCTTTTTTTTTGAGATGGAGTCTCCCTCTCTTGCCCAGGCTGGAGTGCAGTGGCGTGATTTTGGCTCACTGCAAGGTCTGCCTCCCGGGTTCACGCCGTTCTCCTGCCTCAGCCTCCCAAGTAGCTGTGACTACAGGCGCCTGCCACCACGCCCAGCTAATTTTTTGTATTTTTAGTAGAGACAGGTGTTAGCCAAGGATGGTCTCGATCTCCTGACCTCGTGATCCACCCACCTTGGGCTCCCAAAGTGCTGCGATTACAGGCGTAAGTCACCGCGCCCGGCCCATTTTAAACATTTTTAAGTGTGCAATCCAGTGGTATCAGTTACATTCATAATGTTGTACAACCATCACCACTATCTATTTCTAAACTTTTTCATCATCCAAATAGAAACTCTGTTCCTAATAAGAAATTAACTGCCCATCTCCCCAGCTCCTGCTAACCTCTTCTTTCTGGTTCCATGAATTGGCCTATGCTAGATATTTCATGTAAATGGAATCACAATATTTGTCCTTTTATGTCTGGAATGTTTAGCATAATGCTTTCAGGGTAGACTACATTGGAACTTCACTCCTCTTTTTTTGGAGATGGGGTCTCACTCTGTCGCCTAGGCTGGAGTGCAGCGGGCAATCTCTGCTCACTGCAACCTCCGTCTCCCAAGTTCCAGCAATTCTCCTGCCTCAGCCTCCCAAGTAGCTGGGATTACAGGCGTGAGTCAGCATACTTGGCTAATTTTTGTATTTTTAGTAGAGATGAGGTTTTACCACGTTGCCCAGGCTGGTCTGGAACTCCTGACCTCAGGTGATTCACCCACCTCAGCCTCCCAAAGTGCCGGGATTACAAGTGTGAGCCACTGCACCTGCCCCCCCCCCCTTTTTTTTTGAAATGGAGTTTTGCTCTGTCACCCAGGCTGAAGTACAGTGGTGCGATCTCAGCTCACCGCAACCTCCTCCTCCCAGGTTCAAGGGATTGTCCTGCCTCAGCCTCCCAAATAGCTGAGGTGCCACCATGCCCGGCTAATTTTTGTATTTTTAGTAGAGACGAGGTTTCACCATGTTGGCCAGGCTGGTCTTGAACTCCTAATCTCAGGTGATCCACCTGCCTCGGCCTCCCAGAGTGCTGGGATTAAAAGGGGCAGGGTCTTTCTCTGTTGCCCAGGCTGTAGTGTAATAGTATGATCACAGCTCACTGTAACCTCCCTTCATTTATTTTTAATGGCTCATTAGTATTCCATTGTATGGATATACCACATTTTGTTTCTCCATTCATCTGCTGATGGACCGGAGTTGTTTCTACCTTTTGGCTACTATGAATAATGCTGCCATAAATGTTGCCATACAAATATCTGAGTCTCAGTTTTCTTTTTTTTCTTTTTTGTTTGAGACAGAGTCTTCCTCTGTCACCCAGGCTGGAATGCGGTGGTGCAATCTTGGCTCACTGCAACCTCCACCTCTCAGGTTCAAGCAATTCTCCTGCTTTAGCCTCCCAAGTAGCTGGGATTACAGGCACCTGCCACCACATCCAGCTAATTTTTGTATTTTTAGTAGAGATGGGGTTTCACCATGTTGGCCAGGCTGGTCTCAAACTCCTGACCTCAAGTGATCCGCCCACCTCGGTCTCCCAAAGTGCTGCGATTACAGGCGTGAGCCATGGTGCCCGGCCCCCAGTTTTCAATCTTTTGGGAAATACCTAGGAGTGGAACTGCTGGGTCATATGGTAATTCTATTTAAATTTTTTTTTTTTTTTTTTTTGAGACGGAGTCTCGCTCTGTCGCCCAGGCTGGAGTGCAGTGGCCGGATCTCAGCTCACTGCAAGCTCCGCCCCCTGGGTTCACGCCATTCTCCTGCCTCAGCCTCCCGAGTAGCTGGGACTATAGGCGCCCGCCACCTCGCCCGGCTAGTTTTTTGTATTTTTTAGTAGAGACGGGGTTTCACCGTGTTAGCCAGGATGGTCTCGATCTCCTGACCTCGTGATCCGCCCGTCTCGGCCTCCCAAAGTGCTGGGATTACAGGCGTGAGCCACCGCGCCCGGCCAATTTTAAGTTCTTAAAGTTAGGCCTTTAATTCATTTTGAGGTAATTTCTGCATATGAGGTAAGGTAAGAGTCCAACCTCATTCTTTTTTTTTTTTCTTTCCTCCCCCACTCCTCAGCTCCAACTTCATTCTTTTCATGTGGATATCCAGTTTTCCCAATACTGTTTATTGAGAGACCATCCTTTCTCCATTGAATGGTCCTGGCACCCTTGTCAAAAATCAGTTTGGCCACAGGCACAAAAGGATAACATTCTTTGATCACATTATTACTGAAATGTACATGTGAAAAAAATTAATGCAGAATGACTATGTGATTTATATTAGATCACATCATGTGAAGCAAAAAAGAGGTCTAATCATCCACTAAAGGAAGCACAGGGTGCTCCAAACTCTGACTGCAACTTTATCTTTTTTTTTTTTTTTTTTTTTAAGACAGGGTCTTGGCCTGGCAAGGTGGCTCATGCCTGTAATCCTAGCACTTTGAGAGGCCGAGGCAGGAGGATCACTTCAGCCCGGGAGTTTGAGACCAGTCTGGGCAACATGGTGAAACCCCATCTCTACAAAAAAAAATACAAAAATTAGCTGGGCGTGGTGGTGCGTACCTGTAGTCCAGTCTACTTGGGAGGCTGAGGTGGGACAATCGCTTGAGTCCCAGAAGGCAGAGGTTGCAGTGAGCCAAGATCCTACCACTGCACTCCAGCCTGGGCGACAGAGTCAGACCCTGTCTCCAAAAAAAAAAAAAAAAAAAAAAAAGAGAGAGAGACAGGGTCTGGCTCTGTCACCCAGGCTGGAGTGGAGTGGAGTGGTGTGATCATGGCTCACTGCAGCCTTGACTTCCCAGGCTCAAGCAATCCTCCCATCTCAGCCTCTTAAGTAGTTGGGACAGGCACATACCACCATGCCCAGCTCACTTTTTTTTTTTTTGTAGAGATGAGGGTCTCACTATGTTGCTTGGGCTGGTCTTGAACTCCTGGCCTCAAGCAATCCTCCTGCCTTGGCCTCCCAAAGTGCTGGGATTACCGGCATGAGCCACCACACCCAGCCTCATGTATAAGTTTTAATGTGGACATTCATTCTCATTTCTCTTGGGCAGATACTGCAATTTAATTTTACTGAACTCCTAGTATATGTCAAAAAAAGCACTAAGCATTGGGTATGCAAAGACGAAGGAAACAAGCACAGCACCTGTCACGGTGTATCCCCTTTACACCGTGACAGGTGCCTACTAGAGGACCGCATCAACTGCTATGGCAACCTGAAGGAGAAACAATTCTTTACTTGGGAAGTCAGGGAAAGATGGGGGCAACAAAGTTATTCAGGGTAAATTAGTACACTGGCTAAGGACAGGACTGATAGAGTTTAACGCTAAGTCACAGAGTTTGGGATTTCACCCCTTAGGCAATGGGAAATCATTCAAAACTCAACATGGAAGAGGAATGAGTAAAGCTAACAGTGACTTACTCCAGATATGCTTCCCCGACCATGAAGGTCAGTCTAGGACCCAAGTTCACAGTGAGGGATCTGGATACTGGCAGGTGAGGCAATCTAAATAAAAGCAAACTCTCTGAAATACTCATTATAATCCACCCATTTAGTTAGTGAAGAAAACATTCGAAATGAAGGATAACTTAAAATAATATAATGTCAGAAAAGGATGCCCAATGCAGTCACTCTCTACCCCAAAGAGGAAAATATCTGAACTGACGGCTGGGAGCATTTTTCAATTCCCACTCCAGAGCATGATCAGGTAAGCACATTTTTCAAGTCTTTGCTAAGGTTTTTGTTTCTTTGGGTTTTTTTTGCCCTTTAGTCTTATAATCAAATATGCTAAGCATATCAATCGTTCATTCCACAAGTAATGTCTACCGTGTGCCAGTCACTGTTCTCGGTACTAAGGTGACAGAAGAACATACAACAAAATGCCACATTCAGGAAGCTTATGTTACAGTGGGAGGGACAGACATTAATAAGCGCATATAGACTATTAAAATACGGCTAGGTAGTCAAAGTATTAACATGGCTTACTTTACCTCAATACTTGTCTCTCATTAACCACTAGCAATCAGACATTAGCAATTCACCCCCACCAAGCAAGTAACAATAATCGTCAAGGCTATTAATGACCTCCTAGATGTCAAAACTAAGAGCCTAAGAGACAAATCCTTCAGTTCTCCTTCTACTGACCTCTCTACATCCATGACCTTACTAACGCTTTCTCAAACGCAGTTCCCTTGACCATAGGTTACTCTGCTGCCTTCCTCTTTCTTTGACCACTGGGCATTCCCTGAGGCTCGGCCAACATTCTCTTTCCCCATTAAATGGTTCATTCACTTCCACAGGTTCAACTATTTTTATCCATACAGATGACTCTCAAATCCATCTTTTAGCAAAATTAGTACTCTACAATCTGTAGTGGTATATCCTAGAAGAGGCATGACTCATTACTGTGCCAGAAAAGAAATATCTGTCCCAGAGAAAGCCTGAATTTATGCCAAAAAAAAAAAGGTCAACGTAAATAGTTCTAAGTATAGTAGGCCAATCTTAGTGTAGGGATCTCAAACATCCGAGTGCGGAAGAATCACCGAGGCGGCTTGTTGAAAATACAGATCTGTAGGTTCTAACTCAGCGAGTCTGTAGTACGCTTGGTGTTCTGTACTTTAATGTGTGCCCCAGATGATTCTGATACCAGACACTTATGGGCCACTCTTTGAGATACGGTCAGAGATTTTTGGACACACAGGAAGTAGAGCAAGTGATTCAGAAGCAGCTGCAGAGTCCATGGCCATGTCTGGTGGGGCCCAGGAAGGAACATGTATGCAGTAGAGTGTCTGGGAGAGGGAGACAGGAGACAGCAATGGTGGGGTCCACATGCCAGGTGGGGATAACAAGAAGCGCCCCTGGCCATGGAACACCAGGTTCAGCCTGGAAAGAAAGAAGGGGGTGGTGGGCTGGGGCAGAAGGATCTGTCTGTCTTATGAGGTCTTAGCTTATGTGCAGACAGGAAGAATCTAGAAGTATAAGTAGAAAAAAGGAACTAAAAAAAATGGAGAGTTCTTCCACATTAGGAGGCATCAGCTGGTTCTGAGAGGAGACGGAAGTCCTTGGGCTCTCGGAACAGCGTTCTATAGCACAAGAGTGCCACCTACTGAGGCCCAGAGGGCAGGTTCACGTTCAGGCGCCTTTGAGGGAAGACATTAGAATCCCAGCCCCTCTCCTGTTCTCTCACCTGGCCCACAGCAGCTCCAATGCTCCCCGAACCATCAACAATTCCTGTGACAGTGGCCAAGGCCTCACTGCTCCCTTGGATGAGCTCCTGGCGACCCAAGTCCGCGGAAATAGCAGAACTAATCATATTAGAAGGTCCACCAATAAAAAATCCTGAAGTCACAAACAGAACAGGTTCTTATTAAAACACAATTCACAACCACTAGCAATCTACTGCATAAGGCAAAATAATATCCCAATAGTTTTCTTAATATGTTGGACAGACGTGGAAAAAAAAGGAAACCCCCAAATAGTATCATTTTCAAACTATTAATAGTTAACATCCACGTTCCTGAAATCTCTTCTTGAATTATGTGACACTCTAGTATATTTTGTAGAACCCAAAGATACAAAAATATAGTGAAACACATAGCCTGTCTAATCCTGTGAAGTTTACATTCATTAATATCAACTGCACTAGCTTGTCAAATAAATTCTATTATGGTAGAGTTGCATCGTATGATCTTTCCACTACACAAATTCAACCAGGAATACTGAAAAAAAGAGCAAAGAGGAAAAAGCCACTGAAATGGAGCAGGTGACGCTACCTGCCACTGCTCTCAGTGAGGCTGCCCATGAATCAGGCATGGGATGGCCCAGGTGATTCTGTTCTCACTGCTGGTATCAGTTCCATGTACCCCAAGCAGAATGAGCAGCTCACTCTGCCAAGCACGATCTAAAGTTTAAAATAAGTAACTTTTCTGGCTGGGCGCAGTGGCTCATGCCTGTAATCTCAGCACTTTGAGGGGCTGAGGTGGGCAGATAACCCGAAGTCAGGAGTTCGAGACCAGCCTGGGCAACATGGTGAAACACTGTCTCTACTAAAAATACAAAAATTAGCTGGGCGTGGTGGCAGGTGCCTGTAATCCCAGCTACTCGGGAAGCTGAGGCAGAAGAATCACTTGAATCCAGGAGGTAGAGGTTGCAGTAAGCTGAGATCGCACCACTGCATTCCCGTCTGGGTGACAAGAGCAAGACTCCTTCTCAAAAATAAAAATAAAATAAGTTTAAAATAAGTAATTGTTCTGGCTGGGGACGGTGGCTCATGCCTGTAATCCCAGCATTTTGGGAGGCTAAGGCGGGTGGATCACCTGAGGTCAGGAGTTTGAGACCAGCCTGGGCAACATGGTGAAACACTGTCTCTACTAAAAATACAAAAATTAGCTGGGCAGGGTGGTGCATGCCTATATTACCAGCTACTCAGGGGGCTGAGGCAGAAGAATCGCTTGAACCCAGGAGGTGGAGGTTGCAGTGAGCTGAGACTGCGCCACTACACTCCACCTGGGAAACAAAGCAAGATTCTGTCTCAATAAATAAATAATAAATAAAATAAGTAATTTTTCTATAACATAGTCCCTAAATGCACCCAACTATTCTATCTAGTGCTCAAGTGACAAAATGCTGACCGACTCCAACACAGGAGGAGACACAAGCTATTGTGGATTTTTTTGAAAGCTTGTGAATTGGTCTCCCATGTGGCATCTTTCTAAGTCACTTCTAGAAATAAAAGCAGAAGCTGGGACAGTAATCAAAAATCTTAGAAAATCTGCCAGATGCAGTGGCTCACACCTGTAATCCCAGCACTTTGGGAGGCCGAGGCAGGCAGATCACGAGGTCAGGAGATCGAGACCATCCTGGCTAACACAGTGAAACCCCATCTCTACTAAAAATACAAAAAATTAGCCAGGCGTGGTGGCGGGCGCCTGTGGTCCCAGCTACTCGGCAGGCTGAGGTAAGAGAATGGCATGAACCTGGGAGGCAGAGCTTGCAGTGAGCCAAGATCGCGCCACTGCACTCCAGCCTGGGTGACAGAGCGAGACTCCATTTCAAAAAAAAAAAAATCTTAAGAAAATTTCTGTCAATAGGGACTGCTTCTGTCACAATAGGACTGAGGAGGTGATGTAAGAAAGAGCAGAGAAAAATAATCTGGAAAAGGAGACATCTTTCCTTCTAAAATCTGAATTCTCTGTAATTAAGGTTTCGGTACTACTCAAATTGAGGGAGAAAACAGTTTCCCTTTTCCTCTGAATTGACAGAGTAGCAGAAGCACGGTGGAGCAGAGCCATGGGCCGCACCTGTAACAGTCATCAGAAGGGCATTGATGGCCTTATCGTTTGGAGAACCTGTGAGGGAAGACACAGACAAACCACAGTGACTTAAAAAGCGGACTCCACGTGCCTCTGCCAACAGTACGCAAAGATCTGAGTCTCCGCGACCTCACAAATCACTCCCAGAGACAACAAAGAGACACAACTCTCTCTGCCGCTTTCAACTCTGATTTGTAACGTCTGCCTCTTGCTGGTGCTCAAGCTAACGAGACTTCTAAAAGCTAAAGAAAAGCCCTACTCCTGTCTCAGCAGCATCTTAAGGGACATATACCACACCTACTAATTACCATCTTTCCGCTTTTGAAACCTGTTCCCTTTTTATTGTTTTATTGGCTATAATGCCATGCCTCTGGAGCCTCCCCCAAACAAAGCATATACACTCCCAAGCAAGCTTTTAAGCAAATTAACAAAGCAAAAGAGATGTCAGTTTCCTCCCAAGACAAATAAAACGATGTGATGACAGGTTTCCCAGGCATTCACAGGACAATGCAAAGGTGGGCATATCAGGCCTTGAAGCTGGTCTCCAGGCTCTCCCTAGCACTGGTCACTGACTCCAGACAAAATGCCTTATTCCTACCAGATTAGGGAAGCAAAGGAATTCGTAATTGCAAAGGAATACTCACGACTATACCCGACAAGGGACCCAACCGCCAGAAGTAGACTCAAGGCAAGAACCGGCGCTCTCTTCTGTAGTACGTCAGAGATGAAGCCTTGCAAAGTTCCACCTTCAAGCACAGAGTGTCGAGCAATCAAAATCACTTCTAATTTAGCTCGCTCACCTGAGGTGTGCTCCCCATTGGCCCTCTAGTCTCACTGGCAGCAGCCTAACACTGGTCTATCAAAAAATGTGGCTGGGCCGGGCGCGGTGGCTCACGCCTGTAATCCCAGCAGTTTGGGAGGCCGAGGTAGGCAGATCACGAGGTCAGGAGATACAGATCATCCTGGCCAACATGGTGAAACCCCCTCTCTACTAATAAAGTACAAAAAATTAGCCGGGCATGGTGGCAGGCGCCTGTAGTCCCAGCTACTCAGGAGGCTGAGGCAGGAGAAGGGTGTGAACCTGGGAGGCAGAGCTTGCAGTGAGCCGAGATTGTGCCCCTGCACTCCAGCCTGGGCGACAGAGTGAGACTCCGTCTAAAAAAAAAAAAAAAAAATATGGCTGACTCCCTGAAAAGGGGTCCTCCATTACTTCCTTTTAGGAAGATAAACTGTCTGTTAAATCGCCATGATGACCAATGCGGACAGGCGACCACAAATCAGACAGCAAAACATGAAAAAAGGAAAAACGGTCAAAACCATCGGCTATCCCTTACAAAAACAAGCTGTGAATGCTATTTCTGATTTTTCTTTTTAATTTAAAAGATAATGAATTAAGAACTATGTCTCTCTGGGCATGGTGGCTCACACCTATAATCCCAGCACTTTGGGAGACCAAGGCCAGGGGACTGCTTGAGGCCAGGGGTTCAAACCAGCCTGGGCAACACAGTGCCCTTATCTCTATAAAAGATAAATTAGCTGGGCATGGTAGCACGTGCCTATATTCCCAGCTACTTGGGAGGCTGAGGTAGGAGGATTGCTTGGGCCCAGGAGGTTGAGGCTGTGGTGAACCGTATCGTGCTGCTGAACCCAGGAGGCTGAGGCTACCGTGAGCTGTATTGTGCCACTGCACTCTAGCCTGGGCAACAGAGCAAGACTGTGTCTCAAAAAATAAAAAATTGTGTCTTACAGTATATTGAGGCCAGTAGGTGGACACAGTGGCTCACGTCTGTAATCCCAGCACTTTGGGAGACGGAGGTGGGCAAATTGCCTGAGCCCAGGAGTTTGAGACCAGCCTGGGCAACACAGTGAAACGCCATCTCTACAAAAAATACAAAAAAAATAGCTGGGTGTGGTGGTGCGTGACTGTAGCCCCAGGTACTCAGGGGGCTGAGGTGGGAGGATCGCTTGAGCCCAGGAGGTTGTGGCTGCAGTGAGCCAAGATCATGCCACTGCACTCCAGCATGGGCAACAGAGCAGTATCCCCATCTCCAAAAAAAATATATATATATATAGTGGCTAGTAAATATTCACTAAAATAAAATTTAGCAGTTATGGTTTGGTAATAGGACACAATCTTTAAAAAGCAGGGATATGAATCTTTCAAGCAACAATGTCACATACAGCACCATTCTGAGTTCTAGGGGCTACAGGACATCTGGTGTGTCCTTATCAGACAGGAGGCAGCTGGACAATTTCAACTTCAGAGGATACAGAAGTACGGTGAGGTCTAAAGGTTGCAACCTCACCTTTGGCTCTGGATTTAAGAATGCGGGCAGCCAAGTTCAAATACAGTAATATTAGATTGCCTAGCATAGACTGTGTGCTTTCACAAGCTCATGGCAGTTGAGTCTCACCACAATTCTAACCGTTAACATTATTGAAGGTTATTAAGATCTGGCATAGCCATGTAAGTAATACCCACTAAAGTACATTCTGCTCCTCTGTCTTATTTCCTTGTTCATACTTATTACTTCCTTGTTGATACGTCCAGCTACCACAAAATAAACCACTATTAAAATCTTTGTTTACAATGAAACAACTGTAAAACATTCACAAAAGTTAATCCCTGCTGTTACGTCTACCTCTATGATCTGACAACCTACATACTAAGGTGTGGTTCCCCTTTATCCTCAGCCGATATGTTCCATGACCCCCGCGTTTGCCTGAAACCACAGACAGTAGCAAACTCTATATATACTATGTTTTTTTCTATACATACATTCCCATGATCAAGTTTAATTTATAAGTTGGGCACAGAAATTAACAGTAACTAACAAAAATAGAAAACAATAACAATATACTGTAACATAAGTTATGTGAATGGTCTCTCTGAAAATATCTTATTGTACAGTATTAAGAGTAACTGAAACTTCGAAAAGTGAAACCACAGATAAAGGGGGGACTGGTGTATTCTCCCTTATTAGGCTGGGGGAGGTGGGGAAAGCGGGAGGTAGATACAATGAACACGTTCACATTCTAACTTGGATCTCCGACATACAATTAGCTTTAGAGCTAAGATATCAATGAGAAAGCCGTATGAAAGGATTGCATTTAAAGAGATTTCCATGTGCTTCCCAAGACAAAAGAACTGATCCATCAACAAAGGACTAAGAAAAAAGAGCCCAGTAAATCACAGCGCTGCCTTAGGCTGGGTCTTCCTTTCTATGGACCACTTGTTTTTTCCTTTTTTTTTTTTTTTTAAGAGTTTGGCTGTTTACTAATAGGACAGTTTAGGGAAATGGCTGTAGAATAAGTAATAAAACTTTAAATGAGGCCAGATTTCACAACCCAGTAAAAGATCACTAGTGACTAACTTTATTATGGAAAAGGCGCATCACTGGCATACCTACGATCCCTCCAACGTCGTACCAAATGGACAGCTTGTCGGCTTCCGCCTCCTTCCAGCCGAAGTTGTTACTCAGATAAAAGGGGAGCCAGAAGAAGAAGGAGTAATTCACTAACTTCAAGCAGGCGTAGGCCAGTGAGTACTACAAGAAAAGCATTCAACTCTCAGTGAGGGACAAATAGCACAGCATGACCACCATTTTTAATGTCATTTAAAAGCAAAACAAAATAAAGGAATTTAGGATGAACAGAACCTGATTTTACAATTAAACATCTCTACAAACCCCCACATGCCTGACTTCAGCCAGTCTCCCTCTGCTCTTCATCCCTGTTAACTTCTAGACAGGCATGTACAGTAGGCCTTTGGAATAAAAAACACATATGGCTACTTCTTAGCTGTCTCCAGTTTCTCCTCCTATCAGTTCTCCAGCAGAAGCAAGCCAGTGTTTGGAGTCTATAAGGCAGGGCACATGCCCACATTTCTTTATTCACACAAAGATGAATGGTATTCATGCCACTAACCAGCGTTAACCACAGGCAAAGAAGTCCAGGAAGCACCACGGCCTTTACTGGGAGCAGCCAAACGGGCTTGGTTATTCTACTCCTTGCCAAGGCAACACTATGAACAATGGAGAGCAAAGGGGCTACACTACAGTTCCAAGGTCTAAGAAGGCAGCAGCATGATAATCCCTTTCACACTAGTTTCCAAAAGCTCCACATACCCCGGTCCGGTGGCAAAGAAGAGAGTCTCTCTGGCGAGTCAAAAATGAAAGAACATGTCATCATCGTCCTTGTGACTCTCTCCTTTAGGGGAAAAAATGCTGCAGCTACATGAAGACGGTGGTGGGGCTGAGCCTCCTATATTCAACACATTACTACCAGGAAATCCTGACATTTAGCATCAAAGGAAAAAGTGGGGGGAACAGAGAGGCTGACTTCAAAGGGTGTCTGGCTAGTATATTCTTTTCCCTGGAGCTGCCAGTTATTCCCTAGGTATCACTTGTTTTAAAACAGCTTCCCTGGCAGGCAACAGCCACCCCCTAGAGGGCCAAATCCCAATCACGAGTGCATTCTGACCAGACAGCCTGCTACAAAGACAAAGGAATTAAGTTAACTAGATTTCCTTTACATCCCTGCCCATGTCAGAGAACAACAGCTTGTGAAGAACAAAGGAACAGCAAAAGCGGTCCATATTTAGTCACAACAAAGATCTTTCTCAAAAATTAAACTATTACCAGTAGAGTATTTTAAAAACCAGTTAAAAGATAATAATCAATAGCATAAGAACAGGCCTAAAGCAACCTGCATTTCTCTTATATCGTCTATCATCACTGGGTTAAAGGATTGTGGAAAATTACATTTTAACTCATACTTAACTCTGTTGGAAACGTGAGTTCTCTCAGCTTGGGGGCACCGACAGAAGAGGATTGACAGGCACGTATTAAGATGGCCTACAGATCACTCTACCTGAGGGATCACATTCATAAAGCACCGCTGACAAATGAAATAACAACAGGTGCTTGTTCAAAACACAACAGCCCAATGTTACAGGCCCCGGGGAAGACTGGAATAATTTCTATTCCATGGGAAGGGGAACTGAGACACACGGATGGGTTGCGTGACTTACCCCAAGTGTCACAGAAAGTTAGTGGGTAAGCTGGAAACATAACCTAGGCCTCTTAACTTCCACTCCAGTGCTAGAGCGCCCGAAACATCAAGACAGAAAAACTGCAGACGGGATTTAGTGTAGACGTTAGAAGGCTTTCCTGACTGCACAGGCTGTGGAAAACACTGGAATGCATGACCAAGAAAGACTGTGGAGTGCTCTGTTCTGGACCCTTTAAAAGCGGGCAAGCTGGGCGCGGTGGCTCACACCTGTAATCCCAGCATTCTGGGAGGCCAAAGCGGGCAGGGAGGTCAGGAGATGGAGACCATCCTGGCTAACACAGTGAAACCCCGTCTCTACTAAAAATACAAAAAATTAGCTGGGTGTGGTGGCAGGCACCTGCAATCCCAGCTACTCGGGAGGCTGAGGCAGGAGAATCGCCTGAACCCGAGAGGTGGAGCTTGCAGAGAGCCAAGATTGCACCACTGCACTCCAGCCTGGGTGACAGAGCGGGACTCTGTCTCAAAAACATAAACAAATAATAAAAGGGGCAAGGCAGACTTAGGAACCATTCACAACCCTTCTTCTTGGTCCACATATAATCCTATAATACTTTGAAAGGCCCAAAAGTAGACATTAAAAAATATCAATTTTGCCTTTTTAGTCACATACTAGATCAGGGTCAGGAAAGCAGGGCTCTTTGGCCAAGTCTGGCCATGCCTAACTGTCCCATGTTTTCTGTGACTTATTTTGCTCTACAGAGCTGAGTAGTGGGGAGACTGGATGGTTTCCCGAAGTCGAAAATATTTACTCTCTGCCTCTTCATGGAAGGTTTGTCAACCCCTGCATTAGGGATCAGATAAGCTGAGGGGCCCGAGACAACATTCCTCAGAACATATATTCCTAAAATAAAGTATCCAAGACAGGCTCAAGACTTAGGGAAGCTTTATCCCAGGCAGAGGGGATGTCACGGGCTCTCACACCTCCCTGGCAGTGGTGAGATGTGAGTGGCTCTTACCGGTATGACTCCAGGAAGGCAACACGCCTGGTAGAAGCTTATTGCCTTGACTTGGGCGACAGAACTATCATCTTGGATTGAATAATTCGGCTCATATTCCTCTTCATTTTCACCACCATTAATTAATGGCCTGTGTGAGTCTTCTTCAAAGTTTTCTTCTGCCTCAATACCTGAGAGACCTAAAACAACAGCGACAGCCACTGTTTATGGAGAGACCACCACGTGCGAAGGGCTCGGCATACATCACTACTTATGGGGCGATGGGGCGATGTTATTTTTATTTCCATTTTACAGAAACAGCAACGAAAGTCCAGAGACCAAGGTCAACTAAGGTCAATTAAAGTCACACAGTCTGTCTAAAAATCCTGAAAAGATAGAAGAATTGTACATCTGTTTGCTTCTGTGGTTTCGCTTGTATGTGATCTGTATTTAAGTACAGGTATCATTTTTGTGAATCATTTTTATGGATGAAAAGAAATGTTTCAAGAAGTGAAATTAGAAATACATCCATGTTCATTCCTTGCCAGTGTCTCAATTATAAAAATCATTTGCAAATGCGAAGATTTTCCTGTATCTACAAAAGATGTGCATCACTCCCCTCAAACATGTCCAGCTGTGCCAGGGGCTGGCTACAATGTCGACAGGACTCAAACGGCAGTACTGTTCTCCTTTCACTCACTAAAAGGAGCTCAGAGTTCTCCTAGGAAAAAAGAGATTCGATTTTTTTGGCCTCAGATTTCCTTTTGGCCATAATAGTAAGACATTCGGAATAGAAGGGACGGCTTCTCCTCACCAATTTCTTCTGGTGACACCAGGAGTCCAAAGAAGATAACGATCCCACCGGCAAACTGCACAGACGCCGTCACCAGAAAGGCATACTGGAGGAGAGGGGGAAAGGGGGTCCTTACATATCTGGGGACAGTCATCACAAGCATATTCAGTAAAGGCAGGTGGGGGGAGGTGGGGGTTGGGGAGAGGTGGGAAGGGAGACTGGTAAGCAAGGCAGCACCCAGTGCTTCTACTGGGCCAGGCGATGTGCAAAGTGTTCTACTCGTGTTTTCTCATTTAATTCTTCCTGGTGATTCTATGAGGCTCAGAGAGGAAAATTAAGGTCCCCTGGATACTAAGTGGTACTATTATGGTTGTGAAATTAGACTAGCTCCAAAAATCTAGTTATTTGTATCACATAGCCTCCCATAAAAGACAGTATCTGCCCTCGAAGGTATTACATACAGTTGAAGGGATTAATACATGAAACAATATTATAAAGCACCATGTAGTTGGATAAATGAGAAGGCCCAATCCTACTGAGAAACACATACAGGAATCCAGACGAAGGAAAGAGCTGAAGAGGCTGAAGCAGTAAGACACTGTCTTAGGGAAGAATGGAAAATGAAAGCCAATTGTCCATCTTTCCAGGCACATGGTAAGCAAAGGCACGGGGTGGAAGGAGATAGAAAGCTTACTGCACGACTCAAGGAGAGGGCTTCTGTTAGGGTATAATAGGGAAGAAAACTGATTTGGAAAGGTGACAGGTAGATTAAAGACTTTCCATCATCAGGCTGCACGGCTGAATTTTTATTTAACAGAGAATGGAGCCTGATGTGGACACTCTGAATTTTTAAACCAGTGAGTGACAAAATTAAAGCAGTGTTTCCAGAAGTCAAATCTGAGAGCAGCACAGAAGGTGAACAGAAATTTTCATCTGAACCAACTACATAATCCAGGGGTGAGGCTAAGAAGCCTAGAATAAAGGTGGCCATGAACAAAGGGAATGAAGGACTTCTCACTGACCCTAACTACACCAAAACTCTTGGTGAGCTGTTTAAAAATGTATCCACTTTTTAAAAGAGCAAACTTACTTTTAATAATTTAGGTTTTTGAGTAGGTGATATATTCACATGATTCAAGCAATAGAGGAATAAGATATACAGTAAAGCTGGGCATGGCGGCTCACGCCTATAATCCCAGCACTTGGGGAGGCCGAGGTGGGCGGCTCACCCAAGGTCAGGAGTTCGAGACTAGCCTGGCCAACATGGTGAAACCCCGTCTCTACTAAAAATACAAAAATTACTCAGGCATGGTGGCATACACCTGTAATCCCAGCTACTCAGGAGACTGAGACAAGAGAATCCCCTGAACCCAGGAGGTTGCAGTAAGCTGAGATCACACCATTGCACTCCAGCCTGTGTGACAGAGTGAGACTCAGTCTTGGAAAAAATAAAAAAATGTACAGTAAAAACTCTCCCTCCTACCCCACCTTCCCTATCTGCTCAATTCTCCCAATTTTCCCAACATATAACCATTGCTGTTCATTTTTACTGCCCAGAAATCGTTTTGGAAACATACAAGCTAATACAAGCATATTCTCTTTCATTCTTCCTTCTTACAAAAACGGCATTCAATACAGTTTTACACCCTTGCCGTCTTCACTTAGCACACTATTTTTTTTTTTTTTTTTGAGACAGAGTCTTGCTTTGCCACTCAGGCTGGAGTGCAGTGGCGTGATCTTGGTTCACTGCAACCTCTGCCTCTCAGATTCAAGAAATTCTCTGCCTCAGCCTCTGGAATAGCTGGGATTACAGGTGCCCGTGACCATGTTTGGCTAATTTTTGTATTTTTAGTAGAGACGGGGTTTCACCATGTTGGCCAGGCTGGTCTCGAACTCCTGACCTTGTGATCCACCTGCCTTGGCCTCCCAAAGTGCTGGGATTACAGGCATGAGCCACCGCACTCGGCCCACTTAGCACACTTTTGAGATTGTTGCAGTGCACTGCTCTGCAACATTCTGGCATTATAAACAATGCCAAAATAAAGAACCTTGTAGATGTATCATTTGCATGTGTTTCAGTCTATTCATCTGTGTGAATAATTCCTGGAGGTGGAACTGCTCAGTGTGTGTAGCTGTAATTTTGATAAGATACTGCCTTTTTGATCCCTCCACGAGTTAGTGACTCTGTTAGTCTTTCGATTGTAATGCCTGTCTCTTCAGGTTCTTACAAGTACAACATGTTTTCAAACTTTTGGATTTTTACCAGTCTAATAAGTATAGAGTATAGTTTTTCTCCCCCCCTCCTTTTTTTAAATAACATAGCTTTAATTTGCATTTCCCTGCTAAGTTCTGTAAGAACAGAGATTTTTGTCTCTTTTGGTCAGTTCTATATTCTACAGTTCCAAGAGCACATATGGGGAGTTAAATATTTATTAAATGAATAAGCAGTGAGTAGAATATTTTACATATAGTTACAAGCCATTTCTATATCCTTTCCATAACTATACATTCAAATTCTGTATCTTTCTGTTGTTGGTCTTTTTCTTAAAATTCATGGATGCTCTTTACATATGAGAGGGATTAGCCTTTGTTTTTGGTGGGTTTTTTTGTTTTTTTTTGAGACAGGGTCTTGTTCCATCACCCAGATTGGAGTGCAGTGGTATGTCTTGGCTCACTGTACCCTCCAGCTCCCAGGCTCAAGCAATCAATCCTCCCACCTCAGCCTCCTGAATAGCAGGAACTACAGGCACACACCCCCACACTCAGCTAATTTTTTAGTTTTTTTGTAGATACGAGGTCTTATTATATCGCCCAGGCTGGTCTTGAACTCCTGGGCTCAAGTGATTCTTCTACTTCAGCCTCCCAAAGTGCTGGGATTACAGGTGGGAGCCGCCATGCCTGACCCAGGTTAGTCCTTTATCTGTAACATCAGTTGCAAATACTTCTCAACTGGTTATATGTCTTTAGGCTCTCCATAGTGTTTTTGTTATGAATAATTTTTTATATTAAATAATACTGTGGCCATTTAAAACTATGTAGAACTGTGTCTGGATAATTTTTATGTGTTTGAATATATCAGAAATGTGTCTACTTTTAATGAATATATCAAAAGGTTGTCTACTTTTTTTAAAAATTATTTTTGAATGGAGTCTCACTCTGTCACCCAGGCTGGAGTGAAGTGGTACGACCTTGGCTCACTGGAACCTCCGCCTCCCGGGTTCAAGTGATTCTCCTGTCTCAGCATCCGGAGTAGCTGGAACTATAGGCATGCACCACCACACCCGGCTGATGTTTGTATTTTTTGAGTAGAGATGGGGTTTCACCATGTTGGCCAAGCTAGTCTCAAACTCCTGACCTCAGGTGATCCGCCCACCTTAGCCTCCCAAAGTGCTGGGGTTACAGGTGTGAGCCACCATGCCCGGTCAGAAGTTTGACTACTTTTAATACAAGCCTTGCCCTATCCAGACACAGTTCTGCATAGTTTTAAATGGCCACAGTATTATTTAATATATAAAAAGCAACACACATGTGCGCACACACACAGAGAGAGAGAGAGCATGAGAGCTAGAAAACAACACCTACCTCATAACCATACTGAAGAACAGAAGAAGCTAGGCACGCTCCCAAAATGTTGCCCACAGAAGCACAGGCACTCCAGAGACCAAAAACAACTCCTCGTCTAAGATGGAAAACAGTGGGAGACAAAGGACCACGGTCAGAAGAGATACTCTGGGCAGTTCAAAATACAAAACAGCCAAAACCACCAAGGTGCATACTACCAAGACTAAACACGCTATTTTAAAAGTTTTTTAAAATACACTAAAATGGGCCGGGCACAGTGGCTCACGCCTGTAACCCCAGCACTTTGGGAGGCCAAGGCAGGCGGATCACCTGAGGTCAGGAGTTCGAGACCAGCCTGACCAACATGGAGAAAGCCTATCTCTACTAAAAATACAAAATTAGCTGGGCGTGGTGGCACATGCCTGTAATCCCAGCTACTTGGAAGGCTGAGGCAAGAGAACAGCTTGAACCTGCAAGGCGGAGGTTGCAGTAAGCCGAGATCACGCCACTGCACTCCAGCCTTGGCAACAGAGCAAGACTCCGCCTCCCCCCACCCCCCAAAAAAGCTATATCCAGAATGTAAGGCACTCTCAAAACTCAGTAAAATATGACAACAGACAATGCAACAGAATGGTAAAAAGCATGAATCTACAATCATCTCAAAATACAAAGTCTTTGAAAAGTGGGCAAAAGATTTTAATAGATACTTCACACAAAAAAATATGCAAATAAGCACATGAAAAAACACTGAATTGGCCAGGCAAGATGGCTCACGCCTGTAATCCTAGCCTTTGGGAGGCCTGAGGTGGGCAGGTCACTTGAGGTCAGGAGTTTGAGACTAGCCTGACCAACATGGTGAAACCCCGTCTCTATTAAAAATACAAAAATTAGCTGTGCATAGTGGCTGCACACCTATAATCCCAGCTACCTGGGAGGGAGGCAAGAGAATCACTTGAAACCAAGAGGCGGAGGTTGCAGTGAGCCGAGATCACACCACTGTACTCCAGCCTGAGTGACAGGGCGAGACCCTGTTTCAAAAACAAAACAAAGCAAAAATATTTTTAAAAAGATGCTCAAGTCATTAGACATGAGAAAAATGCAAATTAAAGTCACAATGAGATATCATTACACACCTATTAAAATGGCTAAAATCAAAAAACACCAAGCATGCCAAGTGCTGGGAAGGGCACAGAGTAATAAGAATCCTTATGCTGTGCTGATGAGAATGTAAAATGGTACAACTACTTTGGACTGCCAGTGTCTTAAAATGGTAAATGCACCCGGGCGCGGAGGCTCACGCCTGTAATCCCAGCGCTTTGGGAGGCCAAGGCGGGTGAATCACCTGAGGTCAGGAGTTCAAGACCAGTCTAACCAACATGGAGAAACCCTGTCTCTACTAAAAATATAAAAAATTAGCTGGGCGTGGCGGCAGGCCCCTGTAATCCCAGCTACTCCGGAGGCTGAGGCAGGAGAATCACTTGAACCCACGAGGCGGAGGTTGCAGTGAGAGAAGATCACACCATTGCACTCCAGCCTGGGCAGTAAGAGCAAAACTCCATCTTGGGAAAAAACGAAAAAAAAGGGAAATACACACCTAACATATGATCCAGCCATTCTCCTCCTACGTATTTACCCAAGAGAAATGAAAGCATATGTCCACACAAGGATTTGTACACAAATGTTCCCAGGAGCTTTATTTGTAATAGCCCAAAACTGAAAACAACCCAAATGTTCATCTACAGGTGAATGAATAAACATGAATAAATTTCTAATTATGCTGAATAAAAGAAGACACAAAGGCTGGGCGTGGTGGCTCATGCCTGTATTCCCAGCACTTTGGGAGGCAAGGCAGAATAGCTGAGGCCAGGAGCTTGAGACCAGCCTGGGCAACACAGACCCTTTCTTTACAGGACAAAAAAAAAGAGTACATACTGTATGAATCCATTTATATATAAAATTATAGCTGGGCGTGGTGGCTCACACCTGTAATCCCAGCACTTTAGGAGGCTGAGGAGGGCGAAATCACCTGAGGTCAGGAATTTGAGACCAGCCTGACCAACATGGAGAAACCCTGTCTCTACTAAAAATGTAAAACTAGCCAAGTGTGGGGGTACATGCCTGTAATCCCAGCTACTCAGGAGGCTACGGCCGGAAAATTGCTTGAACCTGGGAGGTAGAGGTTGTGGTGAGCTGAGATCGCACCATTGCACTGGGCAACAAGAGCAAAACCCCATCTCAAAAAAAAAAAAAAATTAGCTGAACGTCATGTTACACGCCTGTAGTCCCAGCTACTCAGGAGACTGAGGCAGGAGAATCACTTGAACCCGGGAGGCGGAGGTTGCAGTGAGCGGAGATTGCCCCACTGCACTCCAGCCTAGTGACAGAACAAGACTCTGTCTCAAAAAAAAAAAAAAAAAAAAGGAAAAAAAAGCTACTTGAAGGTTTAGGGGAAAAAAGTACCCCATTTGATCAAGCCCCAAAGTCTGGTGTTCTTCATCTGAATCTAATTAGAGCCCTTGTTACATGACCTTGGGCAGGTCACATGAATAACCTTTGACCTCAATTTCCTTATCTTTAATATAAAAAGGTTAAATAAGATCACTCTCAAAAATGGGCAGGGAAGGCAAAACCCAAAGGAAGATACACGACAGATAGCAAATGAGATTTTTATGTTCTCTAAAGAAACAATGAGTAAAATAAAAAATTGAGACCTCCTGACTTGGCCCACACTCAGAATCTGCCCACAGCCCAAAGAGTAGTAGGAATGTGTCTCCTGGGCCGGATCACTTCTAGGGCCCACACCATTTCCAACGCACACTGACGTGAAACTCTCTCTCCCTGAACTCCTCTGACTTGCTAATGAAAGATGTGGGTGATATCTAAGGCATCAAAGTAACTGACTTTGACAAATCTGAAAAATTCATCATGGAAACCACTTAAACAGAGAAATCAGAGAGGAAAGAAGTGGCATACCCGGCTTTCCCAAACCAGTTGCCCATAATAGCAACCACACAGGGCCAACCGGTGGACTGCAGCAGGCCGTTCACAATCCACAGGCAGCAGTACAGCCATTTGTTGTAGAAACGCAGCCATTCTGTGAGCGTGCCAAAGACAAACACCTTGAAGAGGAGAAAACAAAAGGAATATGTAACAGCCACACTGAAACTTTCAGGGGATGCCACTCCACCCACTTGCTTCAGAGTAGAGACCACATGAAGGATACACTCACACAGCCAGTGCCTGTAAGTCATGTGGCTGGCATCACAGGGGTCCTGCTCAGAGCCACAATGAGGAGGCAGCCGCCCAATCACTGCCCACCACAGCGGAGGTGATGTCAAAGACGTGAAGTCATTAAGCTATCAGCGCTCTAACTGACATCTTCCAAGACTAAAAAGTGAATTCCTCGTTTGACATCTATTTCCATCTCCTCACCCTCAGACTGTGCATGTGGAGGGAACAGCAACCTCCAGAGGGTTGCTGTGAGGATGGAATGAGCCCAGGGAGGCCACCTTCCCCGGAACAGTGCCAGGCGCCGCTCTAGGCAGAGGCACGGGGTGAGTACCAGCCACTGTTATGGCTGCAGCTCCTGAGTTAATCAACGAAAGCGAAACCTATCGAACTTGTGATCTGCTGAATCATTTAGCAGCTTTCATCAAGGGGCTGCTTTTTTCCAGGCATTTTGCTCAAGTGGACATTTTATCTACAGTCAAACTCTATTTTGAGAATACTCTGCATGATTAAAAAATAGCATGTATAATACTGTCTGGTTCCAGTTATAAGACATTCTAGAATAAGCAAAACGGTACACAGAAAAATGATCAGGGGTTGCCAGGGGCTGGAGAAAGGAGGGGCAGTCACAAAACTACTCATCTGTTGAAAGTCTGAACAATATGCTTAAAAAGGGCAAGTTTATGTACAAACTGCAGTTTTTAAAAAATATATAAAAAGCAAAAAAGTCTGTACACAGGTTTTAAAATAATATGTTTATATGTGTGGGTAAGCAACTCATAAAAAATAAAGTGCTTCCATCTCTAAAATTTCAAGAGGAAAAAAAGGTTTTACTTACACTCAAATGACAAACACTGAAAAACAATAGTAGGCCAAACGCAGGGACTTGTGCCTCTAATTCTAGTGTTTGGGGAGGCAAAGGAGGGAGGATCACTTAAGGCCAGGAGTTCAAGGATCAACCTGGGCAATATAGTGAGACCCCATGACTAAAAAATCTAAAAATTGCTGAGTATAACAGTACACACCTACAGTCCCAGCTACTCAGGAGGCTAAAGTGGGAGGACTGCTCGAGCTTGAGAGTTCAAGGCTCCGGGATCACACTGTTGCACTCCAGCCTAGGCAGCAAACTGAGACCTTATCTCTAAAAAAAATAATAATCATAATAAATTATGGTCTAACTAAACTCCATGGTTTCATTTAATCAACAAAAATTCCTGACTAGAAGCTAGTAAACAATGACAATTAGTCAGATATAGAGGCCGGGCACGGTGGCTCACGCCTGTAATCCCAGCACTTTGGGAGGCTGGGGCAGGTAGATCACCTGAGGTCAGGAGTTTGAGACCAGCCTGGCCAACATGGTGAAACCCTGACTCTACTAAAAATACAAAAATTAGCCAGGCATGGTGGTGCACACCTGTAGTCCCAGCTACTCAGGAGGCTGAGGCAGGAGAATGGCTTGAATCCGGGAAGTGGAGGTTGCAGTGAGCCAAGATCATGCCACTGCACTCTGGACTGGGTGACACAGCAAGACTCCGTTTCAAAAAAAAAAAAAAAAAAAAGAAAAGATTAGTCAGATATGGATCCTTCCCTACACAGCACTTGTTTCAAACGCCTCACATACAGAAACTTGCAGTCCTCACTGCCAGCCAGGGAGAGGTAATATGCATATCTCCCTCTGAAGTTCACAGAAATCATAAGCTAGGAAACCACAGAAGAGAGACAGAAACCCAGGCTGTCCTGGTGTAGGGAATCTGTGATTTTAACCACTCCACGCCCACCCTAAGGGAAAGCAAGACTGAAACAGAAACAACCAAGCTAAGCAGCAGACTGTTTCAAGTGCCTGCAAAGAAGCAGGCACGGGAGCTCAGAAGAGAGACCGGCATTCTCAAAGAGGTGTCATTTGGCCAATGCTTGAAGGAGACTGTGAGTCGGACTATGGAGAGCTGAATAGGGGACCATCCAAGGCAGGCAGAACAGCAGGAACAAAAGCACCGAGATAGAAAGGAGCAGGATGAGGCCGGGCACGGTGGCTCACACCTGTAATTCAAGCACTTTGGGAGGCCTAGGTGGGCGGATCATCTGAGATCGGGAGTTCGAGACCAGCCTGATCAACATGGAGAAACCCTGTCTCTACTAAAAATAAATAAATCAGTCAGGCGTGGTGGCGCATGCTTGTAATCCCAGCTACTCGGGAGGCTGAGGCACGAGAACTGCTTGAACCCAGGAGGTGGAGGCTGTGGTGAGGCAAGATCACACCATTCCATTCCAGTCTGGGCAGCAAGAGCGAAACTCCATCTCAAAAATGAAAATAAAAAAAAAGAAAGGAGCAGGGTGTTAGTGGCCTGGAAAGCAGTCCAGCTTGGCTGGAGCAAAGGGATGAAGCAGAGTGACAAATATGATGGGAAGGCAGGCTGGGGCCAGGGTCTAGCGAATGCCAGGCCATTTAGTCAGACTACTGATTAACTCTGCTGGTGCCTGAGGGACAACAAAGGGACCTGATTAGAATCTTACTCTAAAAAGACTCATCTGGCCAGGCACGGTGGCTCACGCCTGTAATCCCAGCACTTTGGGAGGCCGAGGCAGGAGGATCACTTGAGGTCAGAGATGAGCTTAGCCAACATAGTGAAACCCCGTCTCTACTAAAAATACAAAAATCACCCGGGCGTGGTGACTTGCACCTATAGTCCCAGCAACTCAGGAGAATCACTTGAACCCAGGAGGCAGTGGTTGCAGTGAGCTCAGATCGCACCACTGCACTCCAGCCTGGGGTAACAGAGCAAGACTCTGTCTCAGAAAAAAAAAAAAGACTCATCTAAGTGAAAAGGCAAATGAGGGATTCGAACACTGAGGATTAATCTTACTATTCTATTCTACAGAGAAGTAGGGGGTTGACTTGGATTCTAAGATACCTGACCAAAATAATAATAAGACCTTTTCAACTTACCACGAATGCAGAAGAGCACATGCCGAAAGACAGAACCCACCGCAAATTCAACCGATCCCCAACAATGCCACTGATGAAAAGGCCCTGAAAATAAAGCATTTTCTTTTACAGCTCTAAATAACAACACAGTATGAAAAAGTAACATGCACTGAAAAGCAAATGAGACAAACGCAGACATTATTTAAAATTAACCCTTATTCACATGCCTAGGCTAGCTGTCTACAGGAGTTTCACAAACGTTTCATGAAATGGCAGTGGGCTGGATAACAGGGTCAGTAATGAAGTGAAAACAAAAAAGTTACAAAAATAGAAGGAAAAAAAATTTAAAAAAAAAAAAAAAGGAAATGGCCGTGGGCTTCTGCATACTCTACCACAAACACACCAAAATTCAGGGCAAACTTTGGTTTTACTTGATTCTCTAACTGGAAAAAAATAGGTAAGAATGATTCTAATGAAACAAGCACACAAACATATTCCATTTTCTAGACTAGATTAATTCCTGCCCATCAGTGATAAGCTCTCCCAAAGGGATTCCTCTTAGCCATCTGCACTCTGGGTTAACATGTGTTACCACACGCCCTGCAGTTTCAGTTCCAAACTTGTAAAAAGTGGAATAGAAGGTTCCAGGGCACACCAGCCGCCTGTTGAATCTGACCCTTGGGTTTCATGACATCCCAAGGCAGGGAGAGTAGGAAGGCAGAGACAATAATTAGTTGGAGACAGGTTCTGTCTTCTACTCTCCTCCCACTGAGGGGCAGGAATTAAAATGCTGAGATCATGGCAGGAAGTGAGACTGAAGACCTTAAGGGCAGCAGACTTTAGGTTTCTTCCATAAATATTTAAAATGTCTTGACTTAAAACCTAAACTCAGTTAGGACCAGGTGTTTCTGATAAATTGAGTATCTCTATATCACTAGAAAAACTTGGCTGGGCGTGGTGTCTCACGCCGGTAATCCTAGAACTTTGGGAGAGGGGAGAATTGCTAGAGGCCAATAGCTCAAGACCAAACTGGTCAACATAGCAAGAACCCATCTCTAAAAAAAAAAACATGACCAAGTGCAGTAGCTCACACCTGTAAACCCAGCACTTTGGGAGGCCGAGATGGGTGGATCACCTGAGGTGGAGTTCAAGACCAGCCTGACTGACATGGTGAAACCTGTCTCTACTTAAAATACAAAAATTAGCCATGCGCAGTGGTACGTGCCTGTAATCTCAGCTACTCGGGAGGCTGAGGCAGGAGAATCACTTGAACCCAGGAGCCGGAGCTTGCAGTGAGCCAAGATTGCGCCACTGCACTCCAGCCTGGGCGATAGAGTGAGACTCCATCTCAAAAAAAAAAAAAAAAAAAAAAGATAAATTTAAATATGAATGTTTCTCCCTCATTATCATCAAGCTTCCTCATCCTAAGAGAACCATGTCAGCCTTAAAGTAAATTCTATGTTGTCTAGCTGCCCCTCACATGGACTTATGCTACACAGAACAAAAGGGACGAAGAAAATCTCAATTCTGCTTTAGATGATGACATAACAATACATGCTTTTTTTTTTTTTTTTTTTTTGAGATAGAGTCTCACTCTGTCGTCCAGGCTGAAATGCAATGGTGCGATCTTGGCTCACTGCAGCCTCTGCCTCCTAGGTTCAAGCAATTCTCCTGCCTCAGCCTCCCAAGTAGCTGGGACTACAAGTGTGCACCACCATGCCTGGCTAATTTTGTATTTTTAGTAGAGATGGGGTTTCACCATGTTGGCCAGACTGGTCTCGAACTCCTGACCTCAGGTGATCCACCCGCCTCAGCCTCCCAAAGTGCTGGGTGGGATTACAGGTGTGAGCCACCGTGCCCTGCCAGAATCAATACATTCTGTTTTGCTGCAGAAAGCAAAGTGACCCTAAATTACAGAAGGAAGTACAGCTCAAGATAAAAAACCATGACCATTGATTTTTCATGGCACTGATCTTTTATGTCCTAAATCTATTTATTCCTCTAGATGACTCTATAGATGAGGAAACTAAATACCAAAAAAGGTTAAGTTCTACTTTGCAACCAAGTTTAACACAGCTAGTTAATCATGGCAGAGCTGGCCTTTCCAGTAGACTGCACTGCCTCTTAAAATGGTCCCTGAAGGAAATGAGTGGCTCAAAGAGAAGCAAGCACCCTGTCACCAGCTCTAGCCAAAGCCCAGTGCCCCTATCTGGGGATTTTACACAGACTAAATGAATGACCAGAGAACCATTCCAACTGTTTCTCTGTTTCCTCTTTGAAGAAAAGATACTCTTCATAATTAAACAAATAGACTGGGCGTGGTGGCTCATGCCTATAATCCCACCCAGAACTTTGGGAGGTTGAGGCGGGCGGATAATTTGAGGTCAGGAGTTCGAGACCAGCCTGACCAACATGGTAAAACCCCGTCTCTACTAAAAATACAAAAAAAATTACCAGGGCGTGGTGGCACATGCCTGCAGTCCCAGCTACTCGAGAGGCTGAGGCAGAAGAATTGCTTGAACCCAGGGGGTGGAGGCTGCAGTGAGCCGAGATTGCACCACTGCACTCCAGCCTGGGCAACAGAGTGAGACTCCATCTCAAAAAAAAAAAAAAAATATATATATATATATATATATACACATACACACACACACACACACACACACTATACACACACACATATAGGCCAGGTGTGGTAGCTCACGCCTGTAATCCCAGCACTTTGGAAGGCAGAGGTGGGCGGATCAACTGAGGACAGGAGCTCGAGACCAGCCTGGCCAACATGGTGAAACCCCGTCTCTACTAAAAATACAAAAATTAGCCGGGCATGGTGGCGTGCACTTGTAATCCCAATTACCCAGAAGGCTGAGGCAGGAGAATTGCTGGAACCTGGGAGGCAGAGGCTACAGCGAGCTGAGATTGCCCCACTGCACTCCAGCCTGGGCGACAGAGCAAGTCTGCATCTCAAAAAAGAAATAATAAATAAAATAAATAAATAAATAAATATAATTAACCAAATAAACATTTAGAAACTACTTCAGGACTTTTACCCAGTATTTCACATGGCCTGAACATTGAGAATTAAAAGGCGTTTTTAATAAGGCACACTTAAAGACAGCATCTTATATGCTGGGGAGAAAAGGAAGGCTCCTCTCACAGTCCACGTTCCAGCTGCTGCCACTGTCGGCTCCAGAACTCTAATGTGGGAGCCACCACAGCCGTTCCTACAGCAAGCCAGAGATGCCAGCTGCCTATCCTTATGCTGAATTACTCCTCACCACCGTGGAATGTCTCCCAGGATGCTACCTCTCCAGGATCCCGCCTTGCTTTTTTTTTTTTTTTGAGACGGAATCTCATTTTGCCATCCAGGCTGGAGTGCAGTGGCACAATCTCGGCTCACTGCAACCTCCTCCTCCTGGGTTCAAGTAATTCTCCTGCCTCAGCCTCCCAAGTAGCTGGGACTACAGGCACCCACATCTGGCTAATTTTTGTATTTTTATTGGAAACGGGGTTTCTTCCTGTTGGCCAGGATGGTCTCAAACTCCTGACTCCAAGTTATTTACCCGCCTCGGCTTCCCAAAGTGCTAGGATTACAGGCGTGAGCCACCACACCTAGCCCCACCTTCCTTACCACTCCATCCCCGCCACCTGGCCCATTCCTCACCCACCTCTGAGGAGTGGAAGCCCTAGGGCTCAGGCTTCACACCTCTTCCCTGCCCTCGCCTGTTCCCTTGATCAATTCATGCAGTTTCACAGTTTTGATCTATACATCATCTAAAAGGGAAGGCGCAGTGGCTCATGCCTGTAATCCCAGCACTTGGGAGGCCAAGGCAGGCAGATCGCCTGAAGTCAGAAGTTCGAGATCAGCCTGACCAACATCTCTACTAAAAAAATACAAAATTAGCCGGGCGTGGTGGTGCATGCCTGTAATCCCAGCTACTCGGGAGGCTGAGGCAGGAGAACTGCTTGAACCCGGGAGGCGGAGGTTGCAGTGAGCCGAGATCGTGCCATTGCACTCCAGCCTGGGTGACAAGAGCAAACTCTGTCTCAAAAATAAAAAATAATAAAAATAATAAAGGCCAGGCCGGGCGCGGTGGCTCAAGCCTGTAATCCCAGCACTTTGGGAGGCCGAGACGGGCGGATCACGAGGTCAGGAGATCGAGACCATCCTGGCTAACACCGTGAAACCCCGTCTCTACTAAAAATACAAAAAACTAGCCGGGCGAGGTGGCGGGCGCCTGTAGTCCCAGCTACTCCGGAGGCTGAGGCAGGAGAATGGCCTAAACCCGGGAGGCGGAGCTTGCAGTGAGCTGAGATCCGGCCACTGCACTCCAGCCCGGGCTACAGAGCAAGACTCCGTCTCAAAAAAAAAATAAATAAAAAATAATAATAATAATAATAAAGGCCAATACAATCCTTGGGATGTGTATCTTCAGCCTGAACCTATACCTTGAACTCTGACTCAATGGCCAAGCGCGTGCTCTTCATCATCTGGGCAGTAGTGGTCAAATGTAATGCATCCAAAAGCGAGTCCCCAAATCTTTCTATCTCCCCAGTTTCCCCTCCACCATGACACTTCCACCCTGGAGGTGTTCTTCACACATTTCTCTTACATTCCACATTCAAGAGGGAAAAAATATTGGCTTTACCTCCAACACACTACTAAAATCTACTTTCCCGCAACCTCTGTTACTGCTATGCTGGACCCAAGCCACCATCATCCTTCACCTCCAAAGAACTCAGCTCCCAGAGCAAGTGCGCCTGTCCAAACCTAAGTCAGGTCCTACTGCTGCTCTGCACAAAACCTTCCAGCAGCTCCCATCGCACTCAAGGTTAAAGCCAAAGCCCCTACAAAGGCACCAAAACCCTACTGATCTGAGCCCCGCCACATCTCTGGCCTCACTTCTTACAGCTCTGATCCAAGCACACCGACCTCACTCACCTGCTTGGGTCTTCACTCAAATGCCCGCTGCCTCCTGAGGTCTCCCAGCTATGCTACTTAAAATTACAACCTCACTCAGGCCCCTTTAGTCCCCCTTCTCTGCTTTATTTTCCTTCATTGCACTTATCACCTTCAAATGTACTCTACAATTTATTTATAGCATTTGGTGACTGTCTCCCCAAGCTCCCCACCGAAGAACACAGGCTCCATCAAGGCAGGGCATTTTTGCGTTGTTCAGGATAAATTCCCATTGACATGTGCTACATGAGCAATAAATATCTGTTGAATGAATTAATAAATGAATGGGAAGAATAAAAAATATAAACTTCAGAAATACTGAACTCTGCCTCGGTCAGCAAATTGAAAATCCTGTACACATTTCGTAAGGCTCAGCGTTGTTTCCTTTTACATTTTTCTTTACCTTTAAACCCTAGAGTTCTAAAACTTACCACAGCATAGGAGAAGAGGAAAATGGTATCCAGTGTTCCGAGGAAAAGAGTCGCTTTCTCTGCACTGGGGAACAAATGGTTGCTGCTCCAGATCTGCAGTAAGACAGCAGGAATGGGTCAGTCCCTGTGGAATCTGCTAGCGCTTTCTGTTTCCCAAAGCCCCTTCACAAACACTTCCAAAACACCAGTAATGCTCAAGACCAACTTTTACTTCAAATGCATTCAGAAATGACTAGTATAGCCGGGTGCGGTGGCTCACACCTGTAATCCCAACACTTTGGGAGGCCGAGGCAGGCAGACCACCTGAGGTCAGGAGTTTGAGACCAGCCTGACCAACATGGAGAAAGCCCATCTCTACTAAAAATACAAAATTAGTTGGGCGTGGTGGCACATGCCTGTAATCCCAGCTACTCAGGAGGCTGAGGCACAAGAACTGCTTGAACCCGGGAGGTGGAGGTTGCGGTGAGCAGAGATTGCACCATTGCACTCCAGCCTGGACAACAAGAGCAAAACTCCGTCTCAAAAAAGAAAAGAAAAGAAATGGCCGGGCGCGGTGGCTCAAGCCTGTAATCCCAGCACTTTGGGAGGCCGAGACGGGCGGATCACGAGGTCGGGAGATCGAGACCATCCTGGTTAACACGGTGAAACCCCGTCTCTACTAAAAAATACAAAAAAACTAGCCGGGCGAGGTGGCGGGCGCCTGTAGTCCCAGCTACTTGGGAGGCTGAGGCAGGAGAATGGCGTGAACCCGGGAGGCGGAGCTTGCAGTGAGCTGAGATCCGGCCACTGCACTCCAGCCTGGGTGACAGCGCGAGACTCCGTCTCAAAAAAAAAGAAAAGAAATAACTAGTATTTTTTTTTTTGCTTTTATTATTTTTAATTGACACATAATCATTGTACATATTAAGGGAGTACAGTGTCATATTTCAACATATATTCAACATGTAATGATCAATTCAGGGCAATTAACCTATCACCTCAAACATGTATCATTAGAATGCCCAAACGCTAGTGACTAAGTGAATTAAGTAAGAAAGTGGGGCAGTAAGTTTAAAAGCAGACATTTAGAAGAAATACATTCTGATTATAATCTTTTTGTTTGGCAGAATTCAATATCCAATCAATTAGAAATTATGCCTACCATCTAGGGCCATACCACCCTGAAAGCATGTGATCTCATCTGATATAGGAAGTTAAGTGGGGTCAGGCCTGGTTACTACTTGGATGGGAGAAATTAAGTCTAACTCCATCAAAGGAAACATTTTACAATACTCTTCAAAAATAATTTCCTACTGATCAGTGGTTGCCTAGGGCTGAGGGAAGCAAGAAGGGCTAACAAGGGGTAAAGAGAATCTAGGGAGTGATGTTCTATATCTTGGAATAGTTACAACACTATATGTGTTATCAAAAACTGTAGAACTGTATACTAAAAAGGTAATTATAAATCACATCTTGATTTTTAAAATGAAAAAAAGTGTCCTTCATTAACCTACTTCAATCAAATCACAATGTCTTGCCAACTTTATTATCTTTCTAGTCTGGTACTCAGAAAACTTACAACCCCAACTCTATGCTTAAGAATTTGTTGCGCTACAGGAGAATGGCGTGAACCCGGGAGGCGGAGCTTGCAGTGAGCCGAGATCGTGCCACTGCACTCCAGCCCGGGCGACAGAGCGAGAGTCCATCTCAAAAAAAAAAACAAAAAAAAAACAAAGAATTTGTTGCCCTAGAGAGGCCACTTATCCCAATACTTCTCAGCTTCTTCATAGGCCCACATAGAAAACGATCTTTGTACAACACACTGGGGTAAACTGAAGATGATGTTCAAGGTCAGAGCTGATTGGCCTGGGAATATCCACCAGTCTAAAATCAGGAGGAGACTATCCCAAGCCCCACCTAGCAACCCCAGGAGCTTAGGGAAGGGAGATCGCATCTCACCTACAACCCATTCACGACAAAACAGCTGAGCAGCTCTCAGAGTACCTCAGTGGCCAGTCTGTAGAACCACAAAACGAGTTAAGTTCTATTTTTATTTATTTATTTTTTTGAGATGGAGTCTCACTCCATTGCCCAGGCTGGAGGGCAGTGGCGCGATCTTGGCTCACTGCAACCTCTACCTCCTGGGTGCAAGGGATTCTCCTGCCTCAGCCTCCCTCAGCTAGGATTACAGGCACGTGCCACCATGCCCAGATGGTTTTTGTATTTTTAGTAGAGATGGGGTTTTGCCATGTTGGCCATGCTGGTCTTGAAATCCCGACCTCAAGTGATTTGCCCGCCTCCACCTCCCAAAGTGCTGAGATTACGGGCATGAACCACCGCACTCAGCCGAGAGCTAGGTTCTTTCTAACTGCAAAATGCCATGTATGATTCTGCAGGATGTTTATATTCTTCAGCTGTGTTGAAATGAATCCAGTTTTTTAAATTCCTTTAGGATAAGAACCAAGTCTTACACATATTTATACAGGGTCTAACAGTGAAAATAACCCATGGTTATTTTGTCAGTATCTTTTGTAATGAATTAAATAATGTCCATTCATTTTCATTCTAAAGAAAGATGAGCAGGATATACGAAACCAGGCCATGAGAGGAACCACTGAAGGAAATGGAAATACAAATTTATGCTGAAAAAGAGAGACACAGGGGATCTGTGAAAAGTTATCCTCAACTTTATGAAGGGCCAGCGGTGGAAAAAAGATCTGAGTTAGTTTACAGAACCTTCAAAAATGTAATGGGCTGCTTCACGGTGTAGTGAATTTCCCCCACAATAGACATCCCCGAGGGAAACGGGAAGGTAATTTCTCAAAGATGCAGAAGGGGTTCTTCAACAGCATGGGAGATGGACCAGATCACAGCCCTCCAACTGTGGTCCACGGAACTCGGGTAGACGGAGAGGCCTCCAGAGCCTTCCTCCAAGGGGGTCTGCAAGGTCAAAATTATTTGCACCACATTAAAATGTGATGTCCTTTCGACTTTGTTTCCTTCTGCACTGGAGAGAAACTGCCGCACCTTAGCATAAACCAAGGCAGTAACGCCAGACAGCACTAGTAATCACCATATCGCCCACTGCAACATCCTTACAATAAAAAACCAAAAAAAGATTTTAAAAAGCCAATGTCGGCTGGGCTGGGCGGCTCACACCTGTAATCCCAGCACTTTGGGAGGCCCAGGAGGGTGGATCACTTGAAGTCAAAAGTTCAAGACCAGCCTGACCAACACGGTGAAACCCCCATCTCTGCTAAAATTATAAAAATTAGCCCGGTGCGGTGGCGAGTACCTGCAATCCCAGCTACTCGGGAAGCTGAGGCAGTAGAATTGCTTGAACCTGAAAGGAGGAGGTTGCACTGAACTGAGATTGTGCCACTGCACTTCAGCCTGGGTGACAGAATGAGACTCTATGTCAAAAAAAAAATAATAATAATAACAGTGTCAAATAAGACTGTCCTTCATGAAGCAGTAAAAATTTTTAATTTTATAAACCGTAGGTCCTTGAGTAAAATAATTTTTCTTTTTCTTTTTTTTTTTTTGAGACACAGCCTCACTCTGTCGCCCGGGCTTGAGTGCAGTGGTGCGATCTCGGCTCACAGCAACCTCTGCCTCCCGGGTTCAAACGATTCTCCTACCACAGCCTCCTGAGTAGTTGAAATTACAGGCACGTGCCACCATGCCCGGCTAATTTTTGTAATTTTAGTACAGACGGGGTTTCACCATGTTGGTCAGGCTGATCTCGAACTCCTGACCTCATGATCTGCTCCCCTCAGCCTCCCAAAATGCTGGGATTACAGGAGTGAGCCACTGCGTCCGGCCAATAATTTTTCATATTCTGTGTCAGTAAGTAGAAAGTCTGCAAGAATCACTTCTGATACCAAAGCAGCTAGAACGTATTTTGACTTGAAAGACTGACTGAGAAACTAGTTACTCAGATTTGAGTATTTGGCAGGGATTGCCTCAGACATGAATGAAATGAGCCTGTCACTTTAAAGATCCAAAGAACACCACAGACCAATGGATCTTAATGTAAGAGTATTCCAAAGTGCATTGATAGTTTCAGATTCCATCACTGGAACTAATTTTTAAGAAATTATCACTTACCCAAATTTTGCTGTAGTACCAAAGACAAATGAACATCTATAACTAGCTGAAAAGGCTACAAAAACACTTCCCTCTTTTCTAACTTCAAACCTGTAAAAAGGCCAAATTTTCTTCCTATATTTCAAAGAATTTTTTTTTTTTTTTGAGATGGAGTCTCATTATGTTGCCTAGGTTGCTCTTGAAATCCTAGGCTCAAGCGATCCAGCATTAGCTTTCTGAGTATGTGGGACTACACACTCCACCATGCCCAGCTAAAGATCTTTGAATAAACTCTGCAATACACTGAATTCAAAGGAGACATGAAAACCCACTATCTCCTATTAACAGACATGAAGTGATGTGCAAAACTGTAAAAACAATGCCACTCATTATTTTGTTTTGAAAAAGTCATTTTTCAGAAGATGTTATTTATGTTACTATTTATTGACTTATTTAATTCATTAAAATGCAATCCCAAAAACTCCAATGTATTTTTTAAATTCTCAGCTTTAATTTCTAAACTAGTATCTATAGATATAAACCCATATAACCAAAAACATTTTGAGGTCCTATGACCAAAAAGCTAGAAAATGCTTGGACTAAATCATTTCTGAGGTACTTACTAATTATAATATCCTGGCATTTCTGAGATGGGTTGTTACAGAAAGAAATTTTTTTTTTTTTTTTTTGAGACGGAGTCTCGCGCTGTCACCCAGGCTGGAGTGCAGTGGCCGGATCTCAGCTCACTGCAAGCTCTGCCTCCCGGGTTCACGCCATTCTCCTGCCTCAGCCTCCCGAGTAGCTGGGACTACAGGCGCCTGCCACCTCGCCCGGCTAAGTTTTTGTATTTTTAGTAGAGACGGGGTTTCACTGTGTTACCCAGGATGGTCTCGATGTCCTGACCTCGTGATCCGCCCGTCTCGGCCTCCCAAAGTGCTGGGATTACAGGCTTGAGCCACCGCGCCCGGCCAGAAAGAAATTTTGATTTTAGGCCAAGTACAGTGGCTTATGCCTACCATCCCAAGCACTCTGGGAGGCCGAGACAGGCTGGTCGCTTGAGGTCAGGAGTTTGAGACCAGCCTGGCCAACATGGCAAAGCCCTATCTCTACCAAAAAATACAAAAACTAGCCGGGCGCGGTGGCATGTGCCTGTAGGCCCAGCTACTCGTGAGACTGAGGTGGAAGAATCGCTTGAACCCAGGAGGCAGAGGTTGCAGTGAGCTGAGATTGACACTGTACTCCAGCCTGGGTGACAAAGCAAGACACAATCTCAAAAAAAAAAAAAAAATTAGATTTTAGAATGTTTAAAGAGGCTGGGTCCAGTAACTCATGCTTATAATCCAACACTCTGGGAGGCCCAGGCAGGAGGATCCTTTGAGACCAGGAGTTGAAGACCAGCATAGGCAACATGGTGAGACACCCCCCACATCTCTACAAAAATAAAAATAAGTTAGCTGGGCATGCTGGTGCACACCTGTAGTGCCAGAGTACAGGAAGCTGAGATGGGAAGATCGCCTGAGCCCAGGACTTCAAGGCTGCAGTGAGCTATAATCATGCCACTGTACTCCAGCCTGAGCAACAGAGCAAGACCCCATCTTAAAAAACAAACAAGGCCAGCGCAGTGGCTCATGCCTGTAATCCCAGCACTCTGGGAGACCGAGATGGGGGGATCACGAGGCCAGGAGTTTGAGACCAGCCTGGCCAATATGGTGAAACCCCATCTCTACTAAAAATACAAAAATTAGCCAGGTGTGGTGGCACGCGCCTGTAGTCCCAGCTACTCAGGAGGTTAAGGCAAAAGAATCGCTTCAACCCAGGAGGCAAAGGTTGTAGTGAGCACAAGATTGTGCCACTGCACTCCAGCCTGGGCGACAGATCAAGACTGCACCTCAAAAAAAAAAAAAAAAAGGAAAAAAAAAACAGGCCGGGTGCAGTAGCTTATGCTTGTAATCCTAGCACTTTGGAAGGCGGAGGCAGGTGGATTGCCTGAGCTCAGGAGTTCGAGACCAGCCTGGGCAACACGGTGAAACCTCATCTCTACTAAAATAAAAAAAATCAGCCGGGCGTGGTGGTGTGCACCTGTAATCCCAGCTACTCCATAGACTTAGGAGAATCGCTTGAACCTGGGAAGCAGAAATTGCAGTGAGCTGAGAGAGAGCGCCATTGCACTCCAGCCTGAGCTACAGAGCAAAACTCCGTCTCAAAAAAAAAAAAAAAAAAAAAAAAAAAATTACCTTTAAGAGAATTTTAAAGAGAAAAATCGCAATCAGCAATTTTTTAAAAAATCTTTATTTTTAATCCATGTCAAGTGAGTAATGTGCCCACGTTGTAACAAGGTCCAAGGGTGGCACATCTCACACGTGTGTGAATACTCAATAATCCAGCTTATGAACAACAAAAGAATCAAAGAAATATATCTTTAACAAAAAATAAAATCCCCAAATCATAAACAAATAATAAAGTGTGATTCCAAAGCAGTGGAACTCATTTCTGGGTGGCTTCTGGCACCAATCTGGTTACTTTAATGCCACCTCACACATACTGTGAAGACGCGTTCTATCCAAGATGAGAAAGCAGCGCAGGCTCACACAGCTGACATCAAACAGGATTTTCAGCAATGCCAATTTGGGGTCCTAAATGTCTTCAATGAGAGTGACGTTCCCACATTTTCCCTGCAACCACAGTCTTCCATCCTTGTGTGCCCACCAGACTGATCAGGACCCATGATTAAGCCCTGCTGGGTACACGCACCGGTGTGAGCTAGAGACAAGGACCTTATTAAGCAGCTGCTCAAAGTTGTAGGTTTTCTTTACTCCTCCAAGAAGTTACCGAAAACTCCCTGCAGGTGTGGCTTTTCCAAGAATTAACAGATTTTAAACAGCTTTTTTTTCTGCTTCACTGCCAGAATTCAGTTGAAATATATTTTTTGACTGTTGACTTAAATGGAAAACAAAACCGAACCAAAAACTAAAAGAAGAAAGTAGGACTAACAAACAGATGCAGGAAACAGGGTAACAGAAAAAAGCCTGGAGAAGAAAGTTAACATCAATAACATAGCTCAGATCAGGATGACTATACTACTTGGTTAGTCATGTTCCAGTTATTCACAGTGAACCATCCAATGTTTAATGAAAGTCACCAATACAACTAAGTCAACATGCTAAATGTGATTCAACCTGGTCTGAGCGTACGTTTGATGTGAACTTACCAGCCTGAATGTACTGCAGGGTTTTCTTGTATTGTGCTGGGGGGACTATATAAGCTACTACACTTGCTCGATGTGAGGTACTTCCTGTGCACACACTAAAGGTCCCTGTGTGGGTTTCCCAGGTGAGAATGTTTATAACAGAATAAGGGCTATGCAGGAGGACAGGGGAGGCTCACTAACACGGAAGGGCTTCCTCAAAGTGGTGAGCAGAGGATGGACGACAGGCCAACTTATGCATGCGGTTCTTTGCATAAGGCAGAGTGGAACATGTTTACGTGGGAATCTACCAAGTAGCTGTGCACAAGGTTGAGATGGAATCTCCAAAGACACTTTTTGAGACAGGGTCTTGCTCTGTCACCCAAGCTGGAGTGCAGTGGCACAAACATGGCTCACTGCAGCCTTGACCTCCAGAGACCAAATCATCCTCCCACCTCAGCCTCCTAAGTAGCTGGGAGTACAGATATGTGCCACCACACCCAGCTAAAATTTTTTTTTTTTTTTTTTTTGAGACAGTCTCACTCTGTCACCCAGGCTGGAGTGCAATGGCATGATCTCGGCTCATTGCAAACTCCACCTCCCGGGTTCAAGCCATTCTCCTGCCTCAGCCTCCCAAGAAGCTGGGACTACAGGCATGCACCACCATACCCAGCTAATTTTTGTATTTTCAGTAGAGATGGAGTGTCGCCATGTTGGCCAGGCTGCTCTCAAACTCCCGACCTCAAGTGATCTGCCCGCCTCGGCCTCCCAAAGTGTTTTTTTGTTTGGTTTTTTTGGTGTTTTTTTTCATTTTTGTAGAAACAGTGGTCTCTCTATGTTGCCCAGACTAGTCTCAAACTCCTTGCCTCAAGCAATCCTCCTACCTAGGCCTCCCAAAGTGGTGGGATTACAGGCCTGAGCCATCGCGCCTGGCCCAAGACACTTTAAATTCTTTTTCCTTCTCCTGGGGATAATTTTAGATTCTCTAGCACTATTCTCATGTAAGAACTGTACAAATTTTTATTATAGTTTTTAGCTGAGTTGTTCCCAAATATAATATCTAGTGATTATTATCTATAGACATAGATTTTATGTTTATTATGTTTATTTACCATTTCCAAAGTTTGTCCATGTCAGTGGATCCATTATAAGTTCTAAAGGTAACAGAGACTGTGTCTGCTGAACTCATTTTGTAAAACACCCAGAGCTAAGCATAGAAATGAAAGCTATAAAAGGTACTTTTTAGGATGCTATTTAGAGCACTTAAGAAATGTTTTTCTGTTTAACTTTTTAACTTTTAAAAATATATAAGCAAAATATTTTTTTAGTTGGCCACGGTGGCACACACGTGTAGTCCCAGCTACTCAGGAGGCTGAGGCAGGAGGATCGTTTGAGTCCAGGAGTTCAAGTACGGCCTGGGCAACATAGCAAGAGCCCCATCTCTTAAAAAATAATTTAAAAACTTTTTAAATTAAAAATTAATGAAAGAGGCCTCTGGGCCTGGCCTCTTCCAGACTTCACACCAGGCCGGCCTCTTCCCTTTGCTGAGTTTACCTCATATCCTCTCACTGGAATAAATTACAGCCACACATACTCTATGTTGGGTCCTCCTAATCACCAAACTGGGGGTGGTCTTGGGAACCCCCAACCCAGTTACTTAAAAATAAAGGCAGCCTTAGGCAATACAACCGGAAATCTAGTGCCTAAACGAAATCCTGTTTTTCTCTATATTGTTCAGGCTGTACCTGAAATCCCACAATCAGTGCTCAGTGTCACTAAACTACAGCTGAAGGAGCCAAAAATGTTTTGCCTAAACAGAAACTTACAGAGACAGGGAGGAATATTCTTCAAAAGCTGAATAAAAATGTAAGCATCCACCTCACACAACAGCAAGTTTCTTCTGCCTAGAACTACTGAAGCAGAAGCTGGATGGTTATCTTCCAAGAATGACAAAGAAAGATTCCAATCTGGGAGGGCAGGGTGCATGATCTCTCTGAGACCACTTCCATCTTTAAGATTTATGATCTGGGCCAGGGGCGGTGGCGCACACCTGTAATCCCAGCACTTTGGGAGACCGAGGTGGGAAGATCACGAGGTCAAGGGATCAAGACCATCCTGGCCAACACGGTGAAACCCTGTCTCTACTAAAAAATACAAAAAGTAGCCGGGCATGGTGGCGGGCGCCTGTAGTCCCCAGCTACTCGGGAGGCTGACGCAGGAGAATCGCATGAACCCGGGAGGTGGATGTTGCAGTGAGCTGAGATCACGCCACTGCACTCCAGCCTGGCGAAAGGGCAAGACACCATCTCAAAAAAAAAAAAGATTTATGACTCTAGCCAGGGGCAGTGGCTCATGCCTGTAATACCAACACTATGGGAGGCCGAGGCAGGCAGATCACTTGAGGTCAGGAATTAGACTAGCCTGGCTAACATGGCAAAACCCCTTCTCTACGAAAAATAGAAAAATTAGCTGGGTGTGGTGGTGCACGCCTGTAATCCCAGCTACTTGGGAGGCTGAGGCCGGAGAATTGCTTGAACCCCAGAGGCGGAGGTTGCAGTGAGCCGAGATTGCGCCTGACTTCAAGGCACATAAGCAAGATACAAACAAATGAAACAGGCTGGGCGCAATGGCTCATACCTGTAACCCTAAAACTTTGGGAAGCCAAGGACGGAAGATGGCTTGAGTCCAGGAGTTCAAGACCAGCCTGGGCAACAGGGCAAGACACTATCTCTACAAAAAAATTTAAAGTAAAAAAAGAAACAGGCTGGGTGTGGTGACTCACACCTATAATCCCAGACTTTGGGAGGCCAAGGAGGGCAGATCACGAGGTCAGGAGATAGCAACCATCCTGACTAACAGGGTGAAACCCCATCTCTACTAAAAATACAAAAAAAAAATTAGCCGGGCGAGGTGGCGGGCGCCTGCAGTCCCAGCTACACGGGAGGCTGAGGCAGGAGAATGGCATGAACCCGGGAGGCGGAGCTTGCAGTGAGCCGAGATGGCGCCGTGCCAGGGCACTCCAGCCAGGGCAACAGAGCGAGACTCTGTCTCCAAAAAAAGAAAAACAAACAATTAGAAAATATTGAAATACCAAGACATTACAATATGCTATACACAGTGTACAAGAGTTTAGTGAAGGGAAAAATTAGAAGTTGGGAAAAAACTTGATTGAAAACGTGGCATTTTCCCCAGGTGTGATGGCTCACATTATAATCCCAGCATTTTGGGAGGCCAAGGCAGGTGGATCACTTGAGCTCAGGAGTTCAAGATCAGCCTGGGGAAATGGTGAAACCCCATCTCAAAAACAAAAAAAAAGATTAGCCGGGCATGGTGGTGAGCGCCTGTAGTCCCAGCTACTCAGGGGGCTGAGGTGGGAGGATTGCTTGAGCCCAGAAGGTGGAGACTGCAGAGATGTTTCCTGAGAGATCGTGTCACTGCACTCCAGCCTGGGCAACAGAAAGATACCCTGTTTCAAAAAAAGAAAAAAAAAAAGTGGCATTTTATCTTGACACAAAGAGAAAGGCAAACTTCAGACAGGTGGAAAAAGGCAAAAGAGCACATAAAAGATAACATGCAAGGGCCGGGCGCGGTGGCTCAAGCCTGTAATCCCAGCACTTTGGGAGGCCGAGACGGGCGGATTACGAGGTCAGGAGTTCGAGACCATCCTGGCTAACACGGTGAAACCCCGTCTCTACTAAAAAATACAAAAAACTAGCCGGGCGAGGTGGCGGGCGCCTGTAGTCCCGGCTACTCGGGAGGCTGAGGCAGGAGAATGGCGTAAAAACCCGGGAGGCAGAGCTTGCAGTGAGCTGAGATCCGGCCACTGCACTCCAGCCTGGGCGACACAGCTGAGACTCCGTCTAAAAAAAAAAAAAAAAAAAAAAAAAAAGATAACATGCAATATCTCAAAGACAGAAACGAGTACAGCACTAATGAAAGCCAGTGAAAAAACAGCCTCGTCAGAAGGTGTGATTTCTTTTTTTTTTTTGAGACGGAGTCCCGCTCTGTCGCCCAGGCTGGAGTGCAGTGGCCGGATCTCGGCTTACTGCAAACTCCGCCTCCAGGGTTTACGCCATTCCCCTGCCTCAGCCTCCCGAGTAGCTGGGACTACAGGCGCCCGCCACCTCGCCCGGCTAGTTTTTTTGTATTTTTTAGTAGAGACGGGGTTTCACCGTGTTAGCCAGGATGGTCTCGATCTCCTGACCTCGTGATCTGCCTGTCTCGGCCTCCCAAAGTGCTGGGATTACAGGCTTGAGCCACCGCGCCCAGCCAGAAGGTGTGATTTCTAAACGGTTAGAAATAAGCCAGCTGGAGAGGTAAAATGGGACTGAGTCGGAGTAGGCTTTGAAATTAGTAGAATAGTTTGGCTCTTACGTGATAGGAAACAGTGAGCCATTTCAGAGTCCTGGCAAGCAAAAGATGCAAAAAAGAACGTAAGAAGAATCTAGGGGTGGGCACGATCTCCTTCAATCCATCCCAGCACTTTGTTCTGCTTACCTCCACAGGCAGCTCAACTGACGTGTTAAAAGCACTTGGGGTCCACTGCTCAGAGATACTGACTTTGACATTGCTAAATGTTTTTCGTGAAGCATGGAGCAATGAATAACTACAAAATAGAGAGAATACAGATGAATGAATAGCAAGGAGAAACAGCATTCAAAAAAATCACAGGTATAAGCCCATTTCTTTTATTCAATTGTGTTTTATTTTATTTGGGGAGCAGCCACTTGAACCAAAATAGATTCAGAGAGGCTCTCTCAATTTTATTTATTTTTAGTTTTTGAGACAGGATCTCCCTCTGTCACTCAAGCTGGAGTGCAGTTATGATCATAGCTCACTGGGCTTGACCTCCCGCGCTCAAGCGAACCTCCCGCCCCAGCCTAAGTAGCTGGGATTACAGGCGCACCCCACCACGCTCAGTGCACCTGTAATCTTAGCTACTCAGGTTACTCAGGCTACAAAAATTTCTGTATTTTTTATAGAGACAGAGTCTTGCTATGTTGCCCAGGATGGTCTCAAACTCCAGGGCTCAAGTGATCCTCCCACCACTTGGCCTCTCAAATTGCTGGGATTACAGGCATGACACTGAACAATTTTAGAATTCTTCTCTTTTGGCCGGGCGCAGTGGCTCAAGCCTGTAATCCCAGCACTTTGGGAGGCCGAGACGGGCGGATCACGAGGTCAGGAGATCGAGACCATCCTGGCTAACATGGTGAAACCCCGTCTCTACTAAAAAATACAAAAAAACTAGCCGGGCGAGGTGGTGGGCGCCTGTAGTCCCAGTTACTCGGGAGGCTGAGGCAGGAGAATGGCGTGAACCCGGGAGGTGGAGCTTGCAGTGAGCCGAGATCCGGCCACTGCACTCCAGCCTGGGGGGGGGACAGAGCAAGACTCCGTCTCAAAAAAAAAAAAAAAAAAAAAAGAATTCTTCTCTTTTTTTTTTTTTCCTGAGACGGAGTCTCGCTCTGTTGCCCAGGCTGGAGTGCAGTGGTGTAATCTCAGCTCACTGTAAACTCCGCCTCCCAGATTCAAGCCAATTCTCCTGCCTCAGCCTCCCGAGTAGCTGGAATTACAGGTGCGGGCCTCCACGCCCAGCTGATTTTTGTATTTTTAGGAGAGATGGGGTTTCACCATGTTGGCCAGGTTAGTCTCAAACTCCTGACCTCAGGTGATCCACCCGCCTCGGCCTCCCAAAGTGCTGGGATTACAGGTGTGAGCCGCCATGCCTGGCCAAGAATTCTTCTCTTTAAAAAAAAAAAAAAAAAAAAAGGATGAGCCAAGCATGGTAGCTCATGCCTATAACCCCAGCACTTTGGGAGGCTGAGGCGGGAGGACTGATTGAGCCCAGGAGTTCAAGACCAGCCTGGGGAACATAAGAAGACCTCATCTCTACAAATAATAATAAAAAAATAAGAAGAAGCCAGGCGTGGTGGTTCGTGCTTGTGGTCCCAGCTACTCAAGAGGCTGAGGCAGGTAGAGCATTTGATCCCGCGAGTCAGAGGCTGCAGTGAACCGTGATCACACTACTGCACTCCAGCCTGGGTGACAGGGTGAGATCCCATCTCAAATAAACAAACAAACAAACAAACAAACAAACATTATTTCTGGTGTCTTTCATAAAGATTAATAATAAAATCTACTCAGCAGAAATATCAAAAAAAGCTGAGTAATAAGGTCACTTATAGCACGCCTCTAACACCCAATGGCCTGATGTATATGCTATGTTTCTAAGAGAACCACTTAAGATCACCTTTGTTCTCCAGCTCCTGGTTTTAACAAATAGAGGACTTCTCTCTCCAAACAGGGTGATGAAAAGAAGTGAGATATGTTGGCCGGGCGTGGTGGCTCACACCCGTAATCCCAGCACTTTGGGAGGCCGAGGCGGGCAGATCATGAAGTCAGGAGATCGAGACCATCCTGGCTAACACAGTGAAACTGTTTCTATTTAGTAGCTGGGCATGGTGGCACGTGCCTGTAATCCCAGCTACTCGGGAGGCTGAGGCAGGAGAATCACTTGAACCCAGGAGGTGGAGGTTGCAGTGAGCCGAGGTCATGCCACTGCACTCCAGCCTGCGCAACAAAGCGATATTCCATCTCAAAAAAAAAAAAAGTACAAAATAAAAAAAAAAACACAAACAGACCAGGGCTTCTCCGCCTCCACATTATTGACATTTTGAGCCGAAATGTTCTTTGTTGTGAAGAGCTGTCCTGGGCATGGGAGAACGTTTAGTAACATCCCTGGTCTCCACCACTAACTACAAGTAGCATTCCTCCCTGCTCATGACAACCAAAACTATCTTAGACACTGCCAAATGTCCTCTGGAGGGCAAAATAGCCCTCGAGAACTACTATATTAGAGCTATCAAGACTACAACAGAAGGAATAACTAACATTGTAAGTGTATGCCCATCAGTGCATTTGACACTTGCCATGCAATAGCTCCCTCAAAAGAAAAAAAGCAGGAGAGCAGCTTTAGCAACGTGCTTACCTGAAGAAGGTGAGCAGGAACACTACAACGTGATGATGGCTGAACCGGGACAGCAGAGACCCTCTTTGAAAAACACTTGGCCAGGCCATGTTCTTCCTGACCTTCCTTCTCACCTTTGACCTTAAAGTTTGGAGAGTGAGTGATTTACATCATTTCTTCTTTCTGGAAAGACAAAACACATTATGGACTTATTAAACCTTGGCAGATTATCCAAAAACTGAATTATTTCGATTTACAGTCACCATATAATCAGGCCTTGTGGGAAAAAATCTCATGGCCTAGTTGACACCAGAAAACTAGATTAATAATTATGTTAAAGCTATTAGGTAGTCTTAAAAAAAAAAAAAAATCCTGGACAAGAGATTATATCTTAATAGAAAGAGCTCATACAAACTGATAAGAAAATCACTCATTCTTACAGAAAAAATGAGCAAAGGAAATAGACAGACAACTCAGAAGAAATGAAATGGCTATTGAACTTAAGAAATAAAAGTTCAATCCCACTGGTAATATTAGAAATATAATTAAGGCAAGAAAACATTTGGATAGTTAAAAAAGATTGTGCTCAATGCAGCTCAGGGTATAACAGTTCCTGAACTCCCACACGCTACTGACAGAAGTAAAAATTAGTATAATATTATGGGAGGACAATCTAGCCGTGTTCATCAAGAGTGTTTGACACAAAAATTCAATTTCTAAGCCGGGCGCGGTGGCTCAAGCCTGTAATCCCAGCACTTTGGGAGGCCGAGACGGGCAGATCACGAGGTCAGGAGATCGAGACCATCCTGGCTAACACGGTGAAACCCCGTCTCCACTAAAAAATACAAAAAACTAGCCGGGCGAGGTGGCGGGCGCCTGTAGTCCCAGCTACTCGGGAGGCTGAGGCAGGAGAATGGCGGGAACCCGGGAGGCGGAGCTTGCAGTGAGCCGAGATCTGGTCACTGCGCTCCAGCCTGGGCGACAGAGCAAGACTCTGTCTCAAAAAAAAAAAAAAAAAAAAAAAAAATTCAATTTCTGGGCTGCTCTCTCGATGGAGTGCTGCCCTTTTCTTCCTTTACTTTTGAATAAACTTGCTTTCACTTAAAAAAAATGTATTTCCAGGGATCTATTCCTTAAAAAATACAAGATGTGTTTAGGCCTATAAAAAGTATTTTTCACAAAGTGTTGGAGGAGATTTTTAATATCAAAAGAAAGGAGGAGCTGGGCACAATGGCTCACACCTGTAGTCCCCCAGCTATTGGACAGGCTGAGACAAGAGGATCCCTTGAGTCCAGGAGTTCGAGGTTACAGTGAGCTATGATCACGCCACTGCAGTCGACCCTGGGCAACAAAGTGAGACCCCTGACTCTAAGCAAAACAAAACAAAATGATTCAAGACAATGTTCTACACGATCTTCTATTGCCTTGAGGTGAGGTCCCAGTGCAAGACTCTGGGCAAGCTGCCTAACCCCTGTCTGCCCCCCAGTATCCCCTCAAAATGAAAAAAACTGTGTCAGTCAACGAAACAGAGAAAGAGGTCGGGCCACTCCTTGCCATCTCCTTCCACTACTTCCAGCAGCTTCTTTTTTTTTTTTTTTTTCTTTTTGAGACAGGGTCTCACTCCGTCACCCAGGCTGGAGTACAGTAGCACGATCTCGACTCACTGCAACCTCCGCTTCCCAGGCTCAAGCCATTCTCCAGCCTCAGCCTCCCAAGTAGCTGGGACTAGAAGCATGAGCCACCATGCCTGGTTAATGTTTGTATTTTTTGTAGAAACATGGTTTCATCACGTTGCCCAGGCTGGTCTCAAACTCCTGAGCTCAAAGCAATCTGCCCACCTTGGCCTCCAAAAGTAAGCCACTGTGCCCAGCCCCAGTGCCTTTTCATTTGACTGTATTCTCTAAAAGCTGCACCCATTCTCTGATATCCAAGAACAATTAAGCATAAAGTAAGCAGCTAAACTTAATGTCTCCAGTTATGAGTCTGCAGAATCGATTTAAAGATACAATAATAGGGGAATAATTAAATAAATTATGGTATGTCTGAATGGCTGAATCATTTATAATCATTTGCCATGAAGACTTTTTAATGACATGAGAAAATGTCAAGTGAAAAAAAGTGGGAGCTGGTTATGGTTATAAATCTAATCAACCCAACTGTATTTACATAATACAAATAAATAGGGAATATACCAGTTCTCTCTGGGGAGTGAAATAATGGATAATTTTAATTTTCTTCTATATACTTTTTTCTTAAAAAGCCTACAATAAACATCAATATAATTTTTATAATGGAAACACCCACAGCATTAGAAAAGTACTGTAATTTAGGCTAGACATGTTGGCTCATGCCTGTAATCCCCACACTTTAGTAGGCCAAAGCGGGAGGAACACTTAAGCCCAAGAGTTTGAGAACAGCCTGGGCAACATAGTGAGACCCCATCTCTACAAAAACTAAAAAAAAAACCAATAGCCAAGCATGGTGGCTCGTGTCTGTGGTCCCTGCTACTCAGCAGGCTAAGGCAGGAGGATCGCTTGAGCCCAGGGGTTCAAGGAGGCTGGGAGCTATGATCACACCATTGCACTCCAGCCTGTACCACAGAGTAAGACCTTGCCTGCCCCCCGCCACAACAGAAAAAGTAATGTAATTTATTCTCATATTCAGGGGAAAAAAATACATAAAATGGCTTGTATGATAAATATACAACAGTAGTCAAGGTAGGGAACACATGCAAGAGCTCCCAATACTCAAGAGAGAATCACAGGGCTTGGCTCTCAGATCTATGTTCACTGGAACTGTTACACTACTTATTTTCACTAGCCACAGCTCAATAGATGCACCCAAACCTTAAAGGCTAAGAGACCCAGCAGAAAGGCCATTCTTGCAACTTGCAGATAAAAGAAACAAAGTTGAGATGGTTACAATTATGTACACATAACAGTTGTTTTCCTTACTGGCTGTGAGCCCTGGGACAGGTCATGCTCTATAAATCACAAGTGGTCATCCATAAAATGGCTTATCTCATTTGAGAGCTGTAAGGCTAAAAGTAACAATGTATGTGACATATTCAGATAAATTATATTAGCCACTGATCTGCCAAGGATTAATTCCAAATCAGTAGAATTTAGCTAATTTCATTTTAAAGTCATTCTTCTTGGAAAATGTTAATAAAATTACGTGCAGAGTAGGACAATAAAATTCCACTCACAAAATGTAAATAAACTTCCTGTCTATAATTCCAGGAAGTTACAAAAACAAGAGCTATTAGTGTTATGACTAAATTTACTTCCATCCTGAAAATTAAACATGAAACCCAAGTGGAAAAACTCAAAACTTTAATCATTCTCTACAAATCATAGCTCTTTGAACTGGACACCTTCCCACCTCAAAACACTGTAGTATGTACTCCAGGAAAGGGCATGGGATATGAAATTCAATAATGTATCGTGTAAAATCATAATTCCAAAAATAAATGCTCCAACAGATTGAAATTACAGCACATTGGCAATAGAGCTGCATAATCTAGGGCTGTACACTTATATTAATAGCTTTAAATAACTACCAAGATATTTGAGGCCATTTGGATTTAGTTTCTAAATAGACGATCTTTTCCTAAGTTACAATGATTCGGGAGAAAAGGCTTAATATGCACATTGGGCAAACAGGCTTTATTTTATTCTTTTATTTATCTATTTTTTTCTGAGACAGAGTCTGGCTCTGTTGCCCAGGCTGGAATGCAGTGGCATGATCTCAGCTCACTGCAACCTCTGTTTCTCAGGTTCAAGAGATTCTCCTGCCTTAGCCTCCCAAGTAGCTGGAATTATAGGTGCCCGCCATCATGCCTAGCTAATTTTTGTGTTTTTAATAGAGACGGGGTTTCATCATGTTTGCCAGGTTGGTCTCAAACTCCTAACCTCAGATGATCCACCATCCTTGGCCTCCCAAATTGTTGGGATCACAGGCGTGAGCCTCCATGCCCGGCCTGATTGATTGATTGATTGATTGACTGAGACAAGGTTTCATTTTGTCACCCAGACCGGAGTGCAGTGGCACAACCTCAGCTCACTGCAGCCTTGACCTCTCAGGCTCAAGCAATCCTTTGGGAATACAGGCGCACACGCCACCACATCCAGCTTATTTTTTGCATTTATGTTAAGTCAGAGTTTTGCCATGTTGTCCAGGCTGGTCTTGAATTCCTGGCCTCAAGCAATCCTTCCACCTCAGCCTTCCAAAGTGCTAAGACTACAGGCGTGAGCCACCTTGCCCAGGAAAACAGTTTTAAACATTCACCTGCTGTGTGCATAATGGCATTTAAGATAAATACTGTAACATTTGGTCCTATGCAATAATAATACCTTTGCACATGTATCCTATCTATCACAGAAGCGATTTCCAATCATTCATGAGCTCAGGGACCCTGGGGTGTACAGGAGTTTGTGTCAAGTCGGAGTCCATCGAACACGTCCTACTTTTTGAAGAATACTCTCTTTACCACTCTAAATACACACTGAACAAGAGTGTTCCAAAATTTTTCAAGTATGTGTAAATGCTGTTAAAATTAATAAAACCCGCCGGGCACGGTGGCTCACGCCTGTAATCCCAGCACTTTGGGAGGCCGAGGCGGGCGGATCACAAGGTCAGGAGATCGAGACCATGGTGAAACCCCGTCTCTACTAAAAATAGAAAAAATTAGCCGGGCGCAGCGGTGGGCGCCTGTAGTCCCAGCTACTCGGGAGGCTGAGGCAAGAGAATGGCGTGAACCCGGGAGGCGGAGCTTGCAGTGAGCCGAGATCGCGCCACTGCACTCCAGCCTGGGCGACAGAGCAAGACTCCGTCTCAAAAAAAAAAAAAAAAAGAAAAAGAAAAAAAATTAATAAAACCAAATTTCAAAACGGAATTTCATTTCAGCATTTCTGAATTCATTGTAGCTTGTCATTCAGTATTTTCTCAAAAAAAAAAAAAAAAAAAAAAAATTGTATATATTTACCTGTGCTCACTGTGGAATGGCTCAGTCAAGCTAGTTAATATATCCATTACCTCACCTACTTATTTTTTGTGGTGAGAAAATTTAAAATCTACTCTTTTAGCAATTTTCAAAATAGAGTACATTGTTATTAACTATAGTCACCAGTCCGGCACAGTGGCTCACAGGCCTGTACATCAGCACTTTGGGAGGTCAAGGCGGGTGGATTGCTGGAGTTCAGGGGTCTGAGACCAGCCTGGGCAACACAGCAACACCCTATTTCTACAAAAAATACAAAAATATTAGCTAGGTCGGCCGGGCGCGGTGGCTCAAGCCTGTAATCCCAGCACTTTGGGAGGCCGAGACGGGCGGATCACGAGGTCAGGAGATCGAGACCATCCTGGCTAACACGGTGAAACTCCGTCTCTACTAAAAAATACAAAAAAAACTAGCCGGGCGAGGTGGCGGGCGCCTGTAGTCCCAGCTACTCGGGAGGCTGAGGCAGGAGAATGGCGTGAACCCGGGAGGCGGAGCTTGCAGTGAGCTGAGATCCGGCCACTGCACTCCAGCCTGGGCGACAGAGCGAGACTCCGTGTCAAAAAAAAAAAAAAAAAAAAAAAAATATTAGCTAGGTCGGGTGCAGTGACTCACATCTGTAATCCCAGCACCTTGGGAGGCCGAGGCGAGTGGATCACTTGAGATCAGGAGTTCGAGACCAGCCTGGCCAACATGGCGAAACCCCTGTCTCTACTAAAAATACAAAATTAGCTGGGCATGGTGATGCACACCTGTAATCCCAGCTACTCAGGAGGTTGAGGCACGAGAATCACTTGAACCTAGAAGGTGGAGGCTGCAGTGAGCCAAAATCACGCCACTGCACTCCAGCCTGGGCAACAGACCGAGACTCCATCTAAATATATATACATATATTAGTCCGGTGTGATGGCGCAAGCCTATAGTCCCAGTCACTCCAGAGGCTGAGATGGGAGGATCACCTGAGAGTTAGAGGCTCAGTGAGCTGCGATTGTGCCACTGCACTCCAGGCTGGGTGACAGAGTGAGGGCCTGTCTCAAAAAAACAAAGCCTATAGTCACCATATTGTACAATAGTTCTCTTAAACTTATTCCTCCTAACTGAAATTTTTTATCCTTTGGCCAACATCTCCCTAAACCCCCATTAGAATTATTTTAAAAGACCAAAAAAAAAAAATCCTTGTTAAAAATAAGATTCTGGACAGGCATGGTGGCTCATGCCTGAAATTTGGGAGGTTGAGGTAGGAGGACTGCTTGAGCCCAGGAGTTTGAGACCTGCCTGGGAAACATGGCAAAACCCCGTCTTCACAAAAAATACAAAAAGTAGCCAGGGGTGGTGGTGCGTGCCTGTGGTCACAGCTACTCAGGAGGCTGAGATAGGAGAATCACTTGAGCCTGGGAGGCAGAGGTTGCAGTGAGCCAAGATTGTGCCACCGCATTCCAGCCTGCACGGCAGAGTGAGACCCTGTCCCCCTCCCCCCCCAACCAAAAAAAAGGATTCCTTTCCTTCCATTCTCTGCAGAAAAGAAAAATATATATATATATTTATATATTTTTTATATATAAAAATATATATATATATAAGATTCTTGCCATCAAATAAAATCCAGAAAACCATTGGCCGGGCATGGTGGTTCACCCCTGGAATCCCAGCACTTTGGGAGGCCGAGGCAGGAAGATCACGAAGTCTGGGGTTCGAGACCAGCCTGGCCAACATGGTGAAACCCCATCTCTACTAAAAATAAAAAAATTAGTCGGGCGTGGTGGCAGGTGCCTGTAGTCCCAGCTACTCAGGAGGCTGAGGCAGGAGAATCGCTTGAACCTGGGAGGCAGAGGTTGCAGCGAGCCAAGATCACACCACTGCACTCCAGCATAGGCAATAAGAGCAAAACTCCGTCTTAAAAAAAAAAAAAATCCAGAACCATAACCTTCTACTTTCCAAAGCAAGTTCACAATCACTAACTCATGTGATTTTCGTAGTGAAGTTTTTCCAGTTTTTCTTAGTCCTAGAGGACTACCCATCAAAAATGGTAATTTCCAGAATGGAACACAATAGTGAAACTGCCTTTGCAAAACTATCACTGAGGAAATTATGACAGTGAAAGCAATCAGAGCTAACCGGCCCTACTTGCTTCTAACCCGTAAGCTGTCCTTGTTCATTCCTGGGCATAGGCTGAACTAACTTTAGGAAGGAATTCAGTTCATGGTTTGACTCTGAAACAAAATTGATAACAGACCCCCTTCTTGCCTGGGGTCCAGTCTGCCTTTGCAGGACTAACCAATTAGCTATAAGATTAGAAATTACAATTTAGGGGTCATGCAGCCTCTGGCTCCAAGGGTCTGAACCTCCCCAAATTGCTCCTGGGGAAAACATCACTATTGTAAAACTTAAGATCAGTGCCTGAGATATTTTGCAGCCCCTGCACTCAATGGATCAGCTGACACCACCCAGACCGGTAATGTGGCTCAACCAGCTCTGCCATCCCACCCAGGAACAGAAGGCAGCAAGAAAAACTCCTTTCAGCCCGCGATGACTCCATCTCCAACCTGACCAATCAGCACTCCCCCACTTCCCAAGCCCCTACCCGCCAAATTATCTTTAAAAACTCTGATCCCCGAATGCTCAGGGAGACTGACTTGAGTAATAATAAAACTCCCATCTCCCACACAGCCGGCTCTGTGTGAACTACTGTTTTGCCATTGCAATTCCCCAGTCTTGATAAATTGGCTCTGTCTAGGCAGCAGGCAAGGCGAACCCATTGGGCGGTTACAATAGTGTGCAATCACTGCTTAGTAAAAGATGACTTCGCGCTGCAGCAACACGTCCAGATGGAAGGCAATGCGCTGCCTTCTACAACACTGCTTTGGGATATAAAATTTCCCCCAAACATTATTTCTAATTTCACTTTCTGCAGTGGTATTTAGAGTCCTTTCCAACCCAAATATAAAGCTGTTCTTCAGAAGCCAAGGCAAGAGGAAAACTTGAGGCCAGGAGTTCAATATCAGCCTGGGCAACAGACCTTGTCTCTATAAAAAATTTAAAATTTTGCCAGATGTGGTGGCATGTACCGTAGTCCTAGCTACTAGGGAGGCTGAGGCAGGAGGATCATTTGAGGCCAGGCCTTCAAGGCTGCAGTGAGCTATGACAATGCCACTGCACTCCTGCCTAGGTGACAGAGGAAGATCCTGCCTCAAAAAAAAAAAAAACCAAACCAAAAAACCCAACTGTCTCGTATGAGGAACTCTCTGAAGAAAGTCGACTGCAGAGTGGGCAGGGGAGGGGTCAGCAGGAAAAGAGATGACACACGTGAAGCCACCACACACCCACTCTGCCCCATTCATCTCTTCTGCCCAGCCTTGCCACACACCCCACCCCTAGCCCTTTGGACCATGCCATCTGGAAACAGAGATACACGGTTAGCAAGCCCCGTATCCTTGCTCTCTGGAAACCTAGTTACATGGGTAGCAGGCACCATATCCTTACAAGACTCTGGACACTTCCGATACCTTCACTTCCCCTAACGCCTCTCAAGAGGGAAAATCTTCCCTCCAGCAACCTACATGCCTCAAGGACACAAGGGGTCCAAGTTGTCTTTGCTCCCCGAGGCCATTTCTGGAGCGTCTTCCTGCCAAGAACCCCCTTCTTTGAAACTCACACCTTGGGGCTCTATAGCCTGCTGTTCCCCATAGATGTCAGAGACTGATCTCCCCGCATCCTGAGCCACGGTCACCCAACCTCCATCCCCACGGCCAGGTGGATAAGTTTCCTCCTGGGTCTCTCAGTTCCAGTTCTCTTCACCACCACCCTTCTCCTCCATCCCGCAATAAAAACCCACGCAAGGCTGAACGCTGGTAACCGGATTTCAAACCTTCTGCTTCCTTTCCTTGCAGATCACTTACCTGAATACACCACACCTCAACAGTCATTTGACCTCAACAAGGCTCCCAATTCAGTAGCCTCGTTTTTCCCTTATCCAGCCCCGTCCTGTCCTCATTTCCCGCCTTACCAACTTAGAATCTACAGTGCACTTCCTTGTTTCTGTCCTCCTCCTTCCCTGCACCCAAGCAGCTGAGTTTTGCCACAGAAAAACCACTCGAGCAGGCTGATTCACTTTTTATTCAAAACCACAAACCTCAAAGGGCATGCAATACTGCCCAGCAAGCCTACTACACTTCCAAGTAATTTTGCTTTCTCAAACTGAGACAGCGATTTCACACTTCTCTTTTTAAACTTCCAACATCTTTCTCTCCTCCTTCCTAGGGTACCATGCCTTTATGTCAACAATTCTCAGATTCATGGCTCTAACTTAGACCCTCCAGGATCCAAATGACCACTTCATATCCCTCCATAGATCTAAAACAGAACTCTTAGGCCAGGCTCAGTGGCTCTCGCCTGTAATCCCAGCGCTTTGGGAGGCCAAGGCAGGCAGATCACTTGAGATTAGGAGCTCGAGGCCAGCCTGGCCGACATAGTGAAACTTCGTCTCTACTAAAAATACAAAAATTAGCCGGTCATGGTGGCATGCGTCTTGTAATCCCAACTACTTGGGAGGCTGAGGCAGGAGAATCGCTTGAACCCAGGACGCAGACATTGCAGTGAGCCGAGATCAGGCCACTACACTCCAGTCTGGGCAACAGAGTGAGACTCCGTTTCAAAAAAATAAGATAAAATAGGCCGGGCGCGGTGGCTCAAGCCTGTAATCCCAGCACTTTGGGAGGCCGAGACGGGCGGATCACGAGGTCAGGAGATCGAGACCATCCTGGCTAACTCGGTGAAACCCCGTCTCTACTAAAAAAATACAAAAAACTAGCCGGGCGAGATGGCGGGCGCCTGTAGTCCCAGCTACTTGGGGGGCTGAGGCAGGAGAATGGCGTGAACCCAGGAGGCAGAGCTTGCAGTGAGCTGAGATCCGGCCACTGCACTCCAGCCTGGGCCACAGAGCCAGACTCCGTCTCAAAAAAAAAAAAAAAAAACAAAAGATAAAATAAAACACAATTCTTCACTTCTCCCTCCAAATCTATCCCTCCCATGTGGAGTTCTAACTAGAGAAAAAGGAGTCAGGCTGGTGGGATCAGGGGAAACCAAAAAGGATAAGCAGATAAACTAAGTCCGCCTTTCTTCGTGGTCCAGGACACACACCCCTTTTGCGCAAGTAACTTACAATCTTCCTGCACCCAGTAATCACCAGACGCTCAGCTGATAGAAAAATGCAAGTTAGCTCACTGCATAGAAAAATGCAAGTTAGCTCACTGCAACCTTATCGTTATCTGTACTGCACAAAGCCCTCTTCAGCACACAGCACCATCCTATAAAATCTCCAGCAAGCCTTCATCTCCTTGTAGTCAGCTCCTCTCTTGCTGACCTGCCTGTTGCTTCCTTGCAAACATACTCTCCTACCTTCTCTAATAAATCTGCCTTTCTATACCTATAACTGCCTTGGCAAATTCTTCTCACCGCCTACACCACCAGCCCAGATAGTCGCTGATCACCTGCAACATTTTGGTGGCCTGTACGGGAAACTCTCCTTAGGGAGAACCCTCTCCCCTCCCTTTCTCTTTTCCAACTTGGAACCCTCAGTGGACCAGCATCTAAGCAGGAAGATAACTGAAGGTCCTGGCTGGAGCTACACTCCAGTGGGACTGAAAGGTGTCCATGTAACCTCCACCAGCCCAGATAGTCGCTAATGACCTACGACATCCCTTGGTATTCCCCATCTCAGCAAAGGTACTGCCATTCGTTACAGTCAACCAAGGTAACTACGAGGTAGCCTTTACTTCTTTTCCCTTAACTTCTACATCCAATCCATTACTAAATCCAGTCCTTTTCACCTCCAAAATATATCCCAAACCCCAACATCCAGATGGATAAGCTCAGTCCCCAGCCTCTTGGTTCTGGTCCTCTTGACCGCCACCCTCTCCTCTCCATCCTCACTGCCATCGCCTAAGATAAACCACCAGCAGCATCTCCCACCTGCCTACCTCGACAGGTTCTGCTTAAAACCCTTTACTGCCTTCTCAAGACTCAGATAAAAACACAGATTCTTTGCCACAGCCTTCAAAGCCTGTCTAACCTCTGCAGGTAAATAGGATGCTTAGGGCTGGGGAGGGACTGGGCTGACAGATGGGTTGGTACAGATGGAGGAGGAGCCTGCTGGAGCCAATAACTAAACTGCAGAGGTTGGGTTTTGTTTTATTTCATTACTTTTCAACTGGTATTATATGCCTAAGGTATAAAATTCAAAGGATATGGCTTGGCACAGTGGCTCACTCCTGTAATCCCAGCACTTTGGGAGGCTGAGGTGGGCAGATCACCTGAGGTCAGGAGTTTGAGACCAGCCTGGCCAACACAGGGAAACCATGTCTCTACTAAAAATACAAAAATTATCTGGACGCAGTGGCATGTGCCTGTAATCCCAGCTATTCAGGAGGCTGAAGCAGGAGAATCATTTGAACCCAGGAGGTGGAGGTTGCAGTGAGCTGAGATCACGCCACTGTATTCCAGCCTGGGCGACAGAGCAAGACTCTGTTCCAATAAAAAAAAAAAAGAAAAAAAAACCTCAAAGGATACAACTCCCTCCTGTGTTCTCAGTCCACCCTGATCTCCTAACCAGTTTTTTTCATATCTTCTTTCTTTCCTTCAGGGGCACAATCTGTGCCTCTGCACACATACCAGGGAGAGCCCCCAAGATCACAAATGCAAGCACACAGCACACACTATCTGCTGTGCATTTTCTTCACTTCCCAGAGGTTGGAGGTCCATCCATATAAGCAACCGCAGAGCTGCTGCACTTTTCTGAACACATGTACCGTCCTCCCTGACATGAACGAATCTTTAGATATTTAACCAGTCCCCCACTGGGCAGCTGGGTGGTTCCCAATCCTTTGCCAGGCCGCCTGGTGAGGATCTAGCCTGTCTCCTTTCTACTTGGCCCACCTACCTCCCACCCTCACCACCACCACTGTCTCCCCACACCTAATCCCTCTCCTGTCCCTGAACCCATCAAGCCTCCTCTTGCTTCGGGCTTTGTGTTTGCTGTTCTACAAGAGAAGTGCTTCTGTCCTGCTTCTTGGCAAACGGCTTGCTCCTTTTCTTGGCTAGTCAATGAAATGTCACCCCCTAGAGTGACCTCCCTGACCACACTATCTAAAATGGTCTCCCCTAGTTACTACCTGTCTCATCTCTTTCGTCATTTCTTTCCTTCAGAGCATTTCTCTCAATTATCTGGTTTAATTGTTTCCATGTCTACTGTTCATCTGTAAGCTCCATAAAAGCAGTGGCTCTCTCTGTCCTGAGTCCCACAGCTACATCCACAGGACCCAGCAGAGCACTGAGAATGATCAATAAAGATTTTTTGGGCCAGGCGCAATGGCTCACACTTGTAATCTCAACACTTTGGGAGGCCAAGGCAGGCAGATAGCTTGAGCCCAGGAGCTCGGGACCAGCCTGAGCAATATGGTGAAACCCTGTCTCTATAAAAAACACAAAAATTAGCAGAGCATGGTAATTTCCCATCCTCAAAAGGATGGGAAAAATAGCACACCTGTAGTCCCAGCTACTCAAGAGGTGGAGGCGGGAGGATTGCTTGAATCCGGTAGGTGGAGACTGAAGTGAAGTGAGCCAGGGTTGCACCATTGCACTCCAGACTGGGCAACAAAGTGAGACCCCATATAAAAAAAAAAAGTTTTTTTTTAATCAATGAATTGGCTGGCTGAAGGCAGAACACTGAATGCTTACAAAGTACCAGGTACCATGCTAGGTACCTACCATGCATTACTGCATTTAGTTCTCTCAGTATTTTACAGATGAGAAAACAGATATTAGAAAGTAATCTCTAGGTCTGGTCCAGTGGCTCATACCTATAATCCCAGCACTTTGGGAGGCCAAGGCGGGAGGATCACTTAAGCTCAGGAGTTTAAGACCAACCTTGGCAACATAGGGAGACCCCATCTCTACAAAAAATACAAAAATTAGCCAGTCATGGTGGTGGACACCTGTGGCCCCATCTATCTGGGAGGCTGAGGTGGGAGAATCACTTGAGCTCGCGAGACTGAAGCAGCAGTGAGCCATGACTGCACCACTGCACTCCAGCCTGGGGCGACAGAGCGAGACTCCATCACACACAAAAATTTTTTTTGAGACAGGGTCTCACTCTGTCACCCAGGCTGGAGCACAGTGGCATGATCTTGGCTCACTGCAACCTCCACCTCCCAGGTTCAAGCAATTCTTCTGCCTCAGCCTCCCAAGTAGCTGGGACTACAGGCATGCACCACCACGTCCAGCTAATTTTTGTATTTTTAGTAGAGACAGGGTTTCACCATATTGGCAAGACTGGTCTCGAACTCCTGATCTCGTGATCCACCTGCCTCAGCCTCCCAAAGTGCTAGGATTACAGGTGTAAGCCACTGCACCCAGCCCTCAAAAAATTTTTTAAAAAAGAAAGCAATCTCTCTTAAGAGATGGAGTGCACATTCCAACTCAGACCTAATTCTAGATCCTCCCAGACTTCATTTTTTTTGTCTGCAGAGTAAAAAGATTATGTGTATTCAAAGTGTAAAGAAGAATGTGGGAAATTATTAAAAGGATAGTTGAGTTCACCCTTTTTACAGTATTGTATATGTTGCAGTTCAGCATCTCAATGCTCACACTCATACAAGTATCTTTTTTTTTTTTTTCCAAAGACCGGGTCTCACTCTGTTACCCAGGCTGGAGTGCAGTGGCGTGATCATAGTTCACTGCAGCCTCAATCTCCTACCTAGGCTTAAGCGATCCTCCTGCCTCAGCCTCCAAAAAAGTTGCTGGGACTACAGGTGGACACCATCACACCTAGCTAATTTTCTTAGTTTTTATAGAGACAGGGTCTTGCTATGTTACCCAGTCTGGTCTTGAATTCCTGGCCTTAAGAGATAGATCCTCCTGACTCAGCCTCCCAAACCCCTAGGATTATGGGCGTGAGCCACTGCAGCAAGCCACAAGTATCTTTTTTATCCCACATTATCTTATATGAAGCCATTTACTTGTACCGCATAATCCTTTTTATTCATAACTCAAGTCTTCCTGTAATTTTTCTCTCTTCTTAAATTGTCTCATTACCACAGACATAAAATACCTGGCATTTATCTGTAAATATCTCTCATCTTATTCCAGGGTTTCCAAAACCACATTCTTCCTCCCTGTTTTTGGACATGTTTCAAAGACAACTAGTTTTCAAGATAAAAATCTTTTCCTCTTCTACACAAAGGATTTATAATCTAGTTAATGGTCACTGTAGTGACATGACATTAGCACTGATGAACAGAGACAAATCAGAACCTTAAACAATGAACAAGACAGTTGATCCTGACAGCCAGAAAGCAGCAAGACACTGTTGACTTAACTTTTATAAAGTTATTGTTTCCGGGTCACCTTCTTAGGCAGAGACTGGAAATCAAAGACTAATAGAAGAATGGTGTCATTCAAGAGACAAGCCAGGTATGGAATCTAAGACCTTCCACTTAAGCAGCTTCTCTGAATCTCAATTTCTTTTTTTCTTTTCCTTTTTTTTTTTTTTTAAGACAGAGTCTGAGGCCAGGCGCGGTGGCTCACGCCTATAATTCCAGCGTTTTGGGAGGCCGAGACAGGCAGACCATCACGGCCACCATGGCGAAACCCCGTCTCTACTAAAAATAGAAAAGTCAGCCGGGCGTGGTGGCGGGCGCCTGTAGTCCCAGCTACTCGGGAGGCTGAGGCAGGAGAATGGTGTGAACCCGGGAGGCGGAGGTTGCAGTGAGCCGAGATGGTGCCCCTGCACTCCAGCCTGGGCAACAAGAGCAAAAACTCTGTCTCAAAAAAAAAAAAAGAAGAAGAAGAAGAATAAAAAGACAGAGTCTGGCTCTGTCGCCCAGGCTGGAGTGCAGCGGCATGATCTCGGTTCACTGCAACCTCCGCCTCCCGGGTTCAAGTGATTCTCCTGCCTCAGCCTCCCGAGTAGCTGGGATTACAGATGAGCGCCACCACGACCGGCTAATTTTTGTTTTTTGTTTTGTTTTGTTTTAGTAGAGACGGAGTTTCATCATGTTGGCCAGGCTGGTCTTGAACTGCTGACCTCAAAGGATCCACAGGCCTCGGCCTCCCAAAGTGCTGGGATTGCAGGCATGAGACACCACGCCCGACCCGAAGCTCAATTTCCTCATGTATTGATTAAACGAGATAATTTATATGGAGTTTTTAGTATAGAGCCTCGTATCCAAGAAACATCAAACCAACGGAAAAGAAATCAAGCACCAAAGCACTGAAGACATTCCCTTCAACAACTATTACATATATATGTATGTATGTATAAATTTGTGTAAAGGTAGAAATAAAGCGGTGGACAAAAAGGTAACAACTGAATGATTTTGCTCACCCCAGGAACCACTCCTCCCTATAAACTTTTCAGTAACAGTTACCACGAGATAGCCTACCATCTTACATTTCAAGAAAACACTAAAAACTCCGGGGACACATTCCCATTATCTCCTGTCAAAACTGAGAATAAACAGAACACATCCTGCGAAGAAGAGTAAAGAGGGAATGACGAATAATTTGACCAAATTCCTTGATCGAGTTCATGCTACCAGAAAACAAAACCAGTCACTCCACTGAGACCACGCTTCTTCTTTGATCTCTATACCTCCTTCCCAAAGAGCTTCCTTCCCTACCTACCTGAAAAGCATCCCCTCTCTCCTGGTCCGAACGACAAGCTCTTTTCTGATCAAGTCAGAATCTCCCAACCCACGGCTGGAGGACAGGCGGGCGAGGAGCACAAAAGCCGCCGCCGCGTGGATCCAGGCCGGGCCGCAGGGTCCCCCGGGGGTCCTTCTCCTCCCCATCCTCCCCATCACAGCCTCCCCGTGACCGCCGGGACGCCAGGCCCGGGCCCAGGGAGGAGATGTAGGGGGCGAGCGGCCGACCCTGCCTAGTCGCCCCGCCCAAGGGGGGCCGCCACCTACATCTCCCCACCGCCCTACCGACCGGGGAAGCCCCTCGGATTGGACCCGCCCCAGCCCCCGCCCCTAGCAGGTCTTCGGCCCCACGCATCACGGCTCGCCCACCCGAGATCCGCAGTGGTTGCCGCTCTCCAGCCCCGGCTCCGCTCGCGGATTCGGCTTGGCTCCGCTGCCGGCCGCCCCCGCCGCCAGCTCACCCCTGGCGCCGCGGCCAGGGTTTCCGGACGCCCACGTGACCCTCCCGTGACCCTCCCGTCCCGGGGCACGCTGGGAGTTGTAGTCCCTCGGCGCGGCCTCACCTGCCGGCGCGGAGAAGGGTGAGGAGGGCGGAGGCTGAGAGCCCAGAGAACTCGGTTGCTGCAGACCTGGCCAGGAATGTTAGCTGCAAACACCAGAGGTAGAGAGAAGAAACGATATGGGGAGAACTGGTGCATACTTTTTCTTTCCCCCCCCTCCCAAAAAAGCGGTATTCGGTCTTTGTTTTTATAAAAAGTAACATGCTGCTAAGTGTGCCACTGACCAGCCTAAATTTTAGGTGTCTAATTAAATGCAGGCCGGGCACAGTGGGCTCGCGCCTGTAATCCAACACTTTAGGAGGTCGAGAAGGGAGGATCACTTGAACCCAGTAGTTCAAGACCAGCCTGAGCAACATAGCCAAGACCTCATCTCTACAAAGAATTTAAAAATTACCCAGGGGTAGTGGCATGTGCCTGTGGTCCCTGCTACTGCGGCGACCGAGGTGCAAGGATCGCTTGAGCCCAAAAGTTTGAGGCTGGCAGCTGTGATCGCTCCACTGCACTCCAGCCTGGGTAACAGAAGGAGACCCTGCCTCCAAAAATAAAAATAAAAAAATAAAAAATAAAATAAAATCTGGCACAAGTGGCTCACACCAGTAATCCTAACACTTTGGGAGGCCGAAGTAGGAGCATCATTTGAGGACAAGAGTTTGAGACCAGCCTGGGCAAGATAGTGAGAGCCCCCCACCACCACCACCAGCACCGCAGCCGTTTCTTAAATAAAGGGAAAAAATACAGACACTTATCCGAATTTTAAAGAAAAAAAAAACTTCTCTTAACCCAGAAAATCTCCACAACAACCATTACATAAGATAAACGATCACTAGTCTTCAAATAACAGAACTTGACAACACCTTTTGTCAAACATAGTTCCTCCTACTTAATAGTAGTAATTGGGGAGACCACTCATGTTGGCTTTATCCAGAAGCAAAACAAACTTCACATAACTTTTTGTTGTTGTTGTTCGTTTTTTAAACTTCGCATATCTTTTTTGTTTTGTTTTGTTTTTGAGGCGGAGTCTCGCTCTGTCGCCCAGGCTGGAGGGCAGTGGCGCGATCTCAGTTCACTGCAAGCTCCGCCTCCCGGGTTCACACCATTCTCCTGCCTCAGCCTCCCGAGTAGCTGGGACTACAGGCGCCCGCCACCTCGCCCGGCTAATTTTTTCGTATTTTTAGTAGAGACGGGGTTTCACCGTGTTAGCCAGGATGGTCTCGATCTGCTTACCTCCTGATCTGCCCGCCTTGGCCTCCCAAAGTGCTGGGATTACAGGCGTGAGCCACCGCGCCAGGCCAAATTTCGCATATCTTTATAGCAGGAGGTAGTTTTATAAGTTGAACAAGGCGCCCATGCCCACTAAGTGTAGTCTCCTACCCTCCTGTAGGAACTGGGAGATACAGGCACTAACTCCACTGCATTTCAAAAAGATGACCCCCAAGTCCTTGAGGACACATTTCTGAGTTGTGATACTGGCAAGAGGCTCATTTTGCCGTTATAAAGATTTGTATACATTTGAAAAGGACAGAGAAAGAAATTTTGAAAGAAGAGAGAGAAGGCTGAGAAGTCTCTATGTCCAGCAGAGGAATTAAGCCTGTTATTTTTCATTTTTATTTGCCCTTATACAGTGGTAGTTTTGTCTCTGGGCATCCAAGGAGAAATATGATGTCAGGGTGAGTAAAAATAAATGAGCCAAATATGTTACTTTTATTTTTAAAAATATATTGTGAGTCGTTTATTTTTCAGCCTAAAAAAGGAAGCAAGTTCTGACACATGCTACAACATAGATGAATCTTAAAAAACGTTATGCTAAGTGAAATAAGTGAGACATAAAAGGACCAGTACAGTACAATTACACTTATATGATGTAGACAGAATAGTCAACTTCATAGAGTCGGAAAGTAGCATAGTGGTTGCCCATGGCTGGAGGGAAGGGGAAATGAGAAATTGTTGTTTAATGGCTATGGAGTTTCTATTTGGGATGACAAAAAAGTCCTGGAGAGGGATGGTGATGTTGGTTGCACAGCAATGTATTTAATGCCATTGAATTGTACACTTAAAAATGGTTAAAATGGGCCGGGCGTGGTGGCTCAAGCCTGTAATCCCAGCACTTTGGGGGCCGAGACGGGCGGATCACGAGGTCAGGAGATCGAGACCATCCTGGCTAACACCGTGAAACCCCGTCTCTACTAAAAAAAAAATACAAAAAACTAGCCGGGCGAGGTGGCGGGCGCCTGTAGTCCCAGCTACTCGGGAGGCTGAGGCAGGAGAATGGCGTAAACCTGGGAGGCGGAGCTTGCAGTGAGCTGAGATCCGGCCACTGCACTCCAGCCCGGGCTACAGAGGGAGACTCCGTCTCAAAAAAAAAAAAAAAAGGTTAAAATGGTAAATATATATACATAGAGTGAAATACATACTTTTTTGTATTATATTTATATATGGGTGTATACATATATATGTGTGTGTGTATACTATCAAGTATATGACCTGTGTCACCACCACTCAGGGCTAGAATGCCTTCTTAGCCACGTGGTGGTGTGGACCTGAAGTCCCAGCTGCTAGGGAGGTTGAGGCAGGAGGATCACTTCAGCCCTGCCTTTGGAGGCTACAGTGAGCTCTGATTGTGCCACTGCACTGCAGCCTGGATGACAGAGGAAGACCCAATCTCTTAAAAAATAAAAAAAAAAGGTGTATATATACACACATATTTATACATATGAATGCCTTCTTTCCTGTAGCCCAAGCTATGCTCTTTGTATTTATAGTGACCTTGGTGGAGAGGGTCGGGTGGTAGACAGAGGCAGCATCTCTCTCTCCTTGACTTCCAAAACCATCAGGATATTTAAATATTTGTAAAATGTGTTTTCTACCTGTAGATGTTCTCCGAGTGCTCAGTGGGTCTGAGTCAGGTGACTTTTTTTTTTTTTAAACAGTAACCACCCGGGGTGCAGTGGCTCACCCCTATAATCCCAGCACTTTGGGAGGCCAAGGTGGGCAGATCACCTGAGGTCAGGAGTTCGAGACCAGCCTAGCTAACATAGTGAAACCCCATCTCTACTAAAAATACAAAAATTAGCTGGGTGTGGTGGTGGGTGCCTGTAATCCCAACTACTCGGGAGGCTGAGGCAGGAGAATCGCTTGAACCCGGGAGGTGGAGGTTGCAGTGAGCCAAGATCGCACCATTGCACTCTAGCCTAGGTAACAAAAGCTAAACCTGATCTCGGAAAAAAAAAAAAAAAAGAAAAAAAAGTAACCATTACCGGAAAAAGACAACATTTGGACACTTAGCTTCATGACATTGACACCTAACAGGTTTTATTTCCCGATCACACATTTGGGGCGAATCTTGACCTACACTGGATTTCCACATTGTGCTGGTGGTTCTCACCCTGCAGCAATATTTGGCAGAGTCTCTTGTTCTCTTGCTCTGCTTGCCAGTGTTGAGTTTATCTCACCCAGAAGAGAGTATCCTGAAAATGGATATGTAACTGGAATTTTGGGTAAGATAAATATTTTCAAGGTTATCTGAAGACATCATAGAAGTAATATTCTTGGACAGTGAATACATTGCCCTGTATTTCAGTGCTTCCCAAACGTTGTGGACCCCAGCCTACAGTAAAAAAGACATTTCAGGCCGGGCACGGTGGCCTACACCTGTTATCCAGCACTTTGAGAGGCTGATGTGGGAGGATTGCTTGATCCCAGGAGTTCAAGACCAGTCTGGGTAACAAAGTGAGGCCCTGGCTCTGAAAAAAATGAAAAAAAATAGCTGGGCATGATGGTGCACACCTATAGTCCCAGAAACACAGGAGGCTGAGGCAGGAAGATTGCTTGAGCCCAGGAGGTTGAGGCTGCAGTGAGCCATGATGGTGCCACTGCACTTCAGCCTGGGTGACAGAGCGAGACCCTGTCTCAAAGAAAAACATTTTTTTTTTACATCACCCAATACAATATGCACGTGTACAACTGACCCAAACATTTTGCAAAACATTAGTCACTGTTACTACACAAGATACATTCTGAAATTATTTCCTAATCCCTGCTTGTGAAAGAGCTGGTTGCAACCCACAAAGATTGATTTCATGACTCATTTATAGGTCTCAGCCCACAGTTTGGAAACAGGACACCAATGTCGACATTTTATCAAACAATATGTCTCTTTCAATTTTACTTATTGTGTCTTTAATGCCATTTAACTGCCTACATATCACATCCTATGTAGTGGAGAAAATCTGGCCCCTGTGATAGACAATGAGAGACAGTTACTGTTCTAGACTCTGTGGAAAAAAATAGTAAGGAAAATTCACCTCAGCTTCATGCTTCTACCGCCAGCGTCTGGGACTGATAAACTGGAGGGTTTCTGCACGGTAACCTTTGCTCTATGGTAGAATTTTTGAGAGAGTGAGGCAGACTTTTTTTTTTCAGCTCTTTCTTTGCATATACCTTCAAAGTTCTTTTAGTTTTAATTTTTGTTTCCTTCTTTTTGCATCATCTCCTTTCTCTGACTCCTCACAAAGAGATATTCAGATTGACAAAACAAAGACTTAAATTACTTACAATCTGGCCAGGCACGGTGGTTCATGCCTTGTAATCCCAGCACTTTGGGAAGCCAAGGCAGGAGGATCACTTGAGCCCAGGAGTTTCTTTTCTTTTTTTCTTTTTTCTTTTTTTTTTGAGACGGAGTCTCACTCTGTCACCCAGGCTGGAGTGCAGTGGCATGACCTTGGCTCCTGCAACCTCCACCTCCCAGGCTCAAGCGATTCTCTTGCCAGAGTAGCTGGGATTATAGGCACACCACCACACCCGGCTAATTTTTGTATTTTTAGTAGAGATGGGGTTTTGCCATGTTGGCCAGGCTGCTCTCGAACTCCTGACCTCAGGTGATCTGCCCACCTCAGCCTCCCAAAGTGCTGTGATTACAGGCATGAGCCATCACGCCTGGTCAAACCAGGAGTTTCAAACCACCATGGGCAACATAGGGTGACCCCATCTCTAAAAAAAAATAAATAATAAGCGGGCATGGTGGTGTATGACTGTAGTCCCAGCTACTTGGGAGGCTGAAGTGGGAGGCTTCCTTGAGCCTGGGATGTTATGGCTGCAGTGAACCATGATCACGCCTCTGCACTCCAGCCTGGGCCACAGAGCAAGACCCTGTCTCTAAAAAATATGCATATATATAATAAAAAAATTACTTAAGATCTGTATCCTCCTTTAGTTGATATTCTCTCAGCTAACAACCCCCAGGCCAGCTGTAGTCCCAGATATTCGGGAGGCTGAGGCAGGAGGATTATTGAGCCCAGGAGGTTGAGGCTGCAGTGAGCCATGATGGTGCCACTGCACTTCAGCCTGGGTGACAGAGTGAGACCTTGTCTCAAAAAAAAAAATTTTTTTTTACATCACCCAGTACAATATGCACATGTACAACTGACCCAAACATTTTGCAAAACAGTCACTCTTACTACATGAGATACATTCTGAAATTTTTTCCTAACAAGGGACAGCAGGACAAATTGAGAGCAAAGGATGCAAGAACACACAAGAGAAGGTAAGTAGAAGAAAGGAGCAGGGGCAGCATCGTATGGGCCAGCGCTGGTTGAATTCGCTGGCTATTCCTTCCCGTGAGGGCTTTCTGCTAGGCTGGCAAAGGCTGGTGAGAAAGCCGGCTCTGCGCTCTGCCCTGTGCTGGCCACTTTCACCTGGTGCTTTGTACCCTGCGGCAGCCCTGGGCTCAGGGCAGGTGGGAGGGATTGTACTTTCCTTTCACTTTCTCAGGACGCCAAACCTGACACCTGGGGCCAGAACTACACTTCCCACCAAGCAGCGAGGCAGGAGGAAGAAGGGGGCACTGAGGGCTGAAAAGGAAAACCAGAAGAAAGAGAAAACATTACCTGCTGACCAGCAGAGGTGAGAGAGCCGGACAGGTAAGTGACAGGTGAACCAGGAAGGCAAAGGTTGCGGGATGCCGGCGGGAGGACATCATCGGGGTGGACGCTGCCTGTGTCTCCCGGCAAGGCTTGTAAGCTAAATGAAAGGGGGCTTTTGTGGAAACCCTGAGGACTCCGGAGGGTGAGGGGAGACATGGAAGTAAAGTCTCAGCTCAAGTTACAGTGATAAGACCAAGACACCGGAAGTGGAATGGCTGTCTTTAGTTGAAAAGTCAGACAGGAAAAAAGTGCTTTGCTTGTGTCTGTTGTCTGCTGGATCATCTACCCATATTGATTTCAGAGAGGTCCAAGAGAGGTATGGGATCCTTCTTCATCGCCTTAAAGCCCTGGGTTTTTGCATGCAGATTGGACACTTGAGTGCATTTTACCTTGTGTGATGAGACAGACTGTCCTTGTCTATGACTTTAGAGAAAACCAGGGTAAAACAGAGAAGTGAAGAAGGATGTCACAAGGCAGGGGCAATTTGCAGCACATCAGATGTGATCATTAAGTGGGATCAGGTTTCAGTTACTTTTAGAGCTATTGGATGAGGAGTCCGAACACACTCTCATGAAGAACAGTTAAAGAAGATGGAGATATTCTCCTCGGGGGGATATTCTTGCTGCTTCAAATATCTGATGGGCTGTCATGTGGAACAGGAATGTGATGTGTCTTGGCAGAGTAAGGATAGCACTGAGCTAGACAGATGGAAACCTCATGGAGGGAGGTGTCAGTCCCACAGAAGTGAGAACTGCCCGGTGTAAAATGGAAATTTTTCAGGAGGTAGTCAGTTCCTTGTGATCAGAGATATTGAAGCATAGGTGGACATTTAAGCCAGGGATGCTGATGGTGGGAGTAAAGTTTCAGGTAGGTAACTTGGTCAATTGGTGTTTTCCAAGCCTGGCTCGTCATCAGAATCACCTGGGGAAGAGACAGCATGAGAGAGAGGAGGGGAGGGGAGGGGAGAGAGAGAGGTTTTTAGTTTTGTGTTTTTGTTTGTTTGTTTGTTTGTGTTTTGAAATGGAGTTTCGCTCTTGTTGCCCAGGCTGGACTGCAATGGTGCGATCTTGGCTCACTGCAACCTCTGCCCTCTGGGTTCAAGCCATTCTCCTGCCTTAGCCTCCCCTGTAGCTGGGATTACAGGTGCATGCCACCACACCCGGCTAATTTTTTGTATTTTTAGTAGAGATTGGGTTTCACCATGTTGGCCAGGCTGATCTTGAACTCCTGACCTCAAGTGATCCACCTGCCTCAGCCTCCCAAATTGCTGGGATTACAGGTGTGAGCCACTGCACCTGGCCTATTTCTTATGATTTTAATAAAGATGCGCTGGGGGTTGGGGGGGCGGTGGGGAGTCTCATTATGTTGACCAGACTACTTTCAACCTCCTGGTATCAAGTGATCCTTCTGCCTCAGCCTCCCAAAGTGCTGGGATTACAGGCATGAGCGACTGCGCCTGGCACAGTAAACGTATTTTAAAGTTAAAAACACAAAACACAAAACCTGGCCTGGTGCAGTTTTGAGATCATACCACTGCACTCCAACCTGAGTGACAGAGCAAGACTCTGTCTCAAAAAAAAAAAAAAAAAGAATACTAAGAAATAATTTTTAAAAGAACAAGGTAAAATTAGTTTAGCAAGTCTGGGATGAGCTCCAAAAATATATTTTTTTCAATGATATTCCCAGATAATTCTGACCATCAGTTAGTTTGTGAAACACTGTCATTAGAAACCTTTATTTTCCAACCAGACACTGTGGCTCATGCCTGTAATCTCATCACTTTGGGAGGCTGAGGTGGGCAGATCGCCTGAGGTCAGATGACTGGAGTTCATAACCAGCCTGCTCAACATCATGAAACCCCGTATCGACTAAAAATGCAAAAATTAGCTGGGCCCGGTGGCAGGCGCCTGTAATCCCAGCTACTTGGGAGGCTGAGGCAAGAGAATCGCTTGAATCAGGGAGGCCGAGGTTGCAGTGAGCCAAGATCACACCATTGCACTCCAGTCTGGGCAAGAAGAATGAAACTCTGTCTCAAAAAAAAAAAAAGAAGGAAATATATATTTTTCAATGATACTCGCAGATAATTCTGATAATCAGTTAGTTTGTGAAACACTGTCATTAGAAACCTTAATTTTCCGGCAGTGCGTGGTGGCTCAGGCCTGTAATCCCGGCACTTTGGGAGGCTGAGGTGGGTAAATCACTTGAGGTCAGGCATTCGAGACTAGCCTGACCAACATGGTGAAACCCTGTCTCTACTAAAAATACAAAAATCAGCTGGGTGTGGTGGTGCAGGTCTATAGTCCCAGCTACTCAGGAGGCTGAGGCAGGAGAATCATTTGAACTGGAAGGCAGAGGTCGCAGTGGGCTGAGATCATGCCATTTCACTCCAGCCTGGGTGACAGAGCAAGACTCTGTCTCAAAAAAAAGGAAAAAGGAAAAAAAAAACCTTTGGTAAAACATGCCATAACCAGCCTTTGGTAAATTATGCCATAACATTATAGCCATGATTTTAATTTTGAATATTCTCAAAATCCTAATTTCCTGGTTGAAAAAATTAGGCTCCAAACAAGACAAAAAGGCCATGTCACTCTTCTCCAAGTTGACTTACCAATCACCGCTTATCAGTCCTTGTTGCTGGCTGCCTGGATGGTCAGCATTTTTGTTTTTGGTTTGTTTTTTGAGATGGAGTTTCACTCTTGTTGCCCAGGCTGGAGTGCAATGGCGTGATCTCAGCTCACTGCAACCTCTGTCTCCTGGGTTCAAGGGATTTTCCTGCCTCAGCCTCCCAAGTAGCTAGAATTACAGGCATGAGCCACCACACCCAGGCGGTTTAATATTTTTAGTAAAGACGGGGTTTCTCCATGTTGGTCAGGCTTGTCTCAAACTCCCAACCTCAGGTGATCCATCCACCTCAGCCTCCCAAAGCACTGGGATTACAGGCATGAGCCACCGTGCCTGGCCTGGATGGTCAGCCTTATAGCAGTTGGGAGTCTTTCTCCCCAGGTAAAATTGACACTGGTGGGATGTCCAATGGCAGGTGAGTCACTGCTGTAGGCATTTCCTCAGCCATCCTCCTGCTTTCCAGGCACTCTGATGGAGCATGTGGCACCTCATCTCTAGGCCTAGGATATATCACTGCTTTTATCTGATGGTGTTGACCGTCCACTGGACCCACCAGAGAATGGCAGTAGAAACTCTTTATTCCAAGAGCACCCCTAAAGTAAGATCAACACATGTAAGGCAGATGTCCGCTTATGGGGGCAACTCCTCTATGCCTAACTAGCATGATTAGCATCATCCTCTCACAAGGATGTAGTGCTGTGAAGGTAATGACCTCCCTCCGTCTTGTCTTGTACTGGATCCCCAGTTCCTGGTGCTGAATTCCATCCTTTCTACCTAGCTCTGTTCTAGGTGGCAAGAACCATGCACTTCTCCGGCTCAGCCAGGGCAGCAGATGAGAACTTTGACTATCTGTTCAAGATTATCCTCATTGGGGATTCCAATGTGGGGAAGACGTGTGTGGTGCAGCATTTCAAGTCTGGAGTCTACACGGAGACACAGCAGAACACGATTGGAGTGGACTTTACCGTGCGCTCCCTTGATATTGATGGCAAGAAAGTGAAGGTCAGAGGGCACTGGGACGGGACTGATTCCACCTTTTTTGTTTTTTTTTTTTTTGAGACAGAGTCTTGCTCTATTGCCCAGGCTGGAGTGCAGTGGTGCAATCTTGGCTCACTGCAAGCTCTACCTCCCAGGTTCACGCTATTTTCCTGTCTCAGCCTCCCAAGTAGCTGGGAGTACAGGTGCCCAACACCACGCCTGGCTAATTTTTTTTTTTTTTTTTTTTGATATTTTTAGTAGAGACAGGGTTTCACCGTGTTAGCCAGGATGGTCTGGATCTCCTGACCTCGTGATCTGCCCGCCTTGGCCTTCCAAAGTGCTGGGATTATAGGTGTGAGCCACCGCGCCCAGCCAGTTCCACCTTTTTTAGCCAGAATTCCCAACAACAAAGCACATGTCTGAGCGATAAAATATTTCAATACAAAACATGAAATCATACAAATAGTGGAAGAAAACATGGGAGTATTTATTTTTCTCATCATGGAATGGGAAAATCAGGCTTTAAATGAGACACGAATCCAGAAGCCAATAAAAAAATATTGCTGAATCTAACTATGAAGCTCAAATTTATACATTTCTCTAACTATATAAAGGTCAAATTGGCTTTTATTTATTTATTTTTTTGGCGGGGGGAGGGGATAGACAGGGCTTTTTGTTTTTTTGAGGCAGAGTCTCACTCCATCACCCAGGCTGGAGTCCAGGAGCGCAATTTCAGCTCACTGCAATCTCTGCCTCCTGGGCTCAAGCAATTCTCATGCCTCAGCATTCCAAGTAGCTGGATTTACAGGTGCACACCACCACGCCTGGCTAAGTTTTGTATTTTTAGTAGAGATAGGGTTTCACTATGCTGGCCAGACTGGTCTCAAGGTCCTAACCTCAAGTGATCCACCTGCCTCTACCTCCCAAAGTGCTGGGATTACAGGTGTGAGCTACCACACCCAGCCTGAGACAGGGTCTTGTTCTGTCACCCAGGCTACAGTCCAGTGGCATGATCACAGCTCACTCCAGCCTCCATCTCCCTGGCTCAAGCGATCCTCTCACCTCAGCCTCCTGAATAGCTGGGACCACAGGTGCACCCCACCATGCCCAACTCATCTTTTAAATTTGTTGTAGAGACGGGATTTTCCTGTGTTGCCCAGGCCAGTCTCAAACTCCAGGGCTCAAATCCTCCCACTTCACCCTCCCAAAGTGCTGGGATTACAGGCATGAGCCACCATGCCTGGCCTTAAAAGGTCAAATGTTCTAGCGGCCAGGCAAGGTGGCTCACACTTGTAATCCTAGCACTTTGGGAGGCCGAGGCAGATGGATCACTTGAGGTCAGGAGTTCAAGACCAGCCTGGCCAACATGTTGAAACCCTGTCTCTACTAAAAATACAAAAATTAGCCAGGCGTGGTGGCTGGCGCCTATAGTCCCAGCTACTCAGGAGGCTGAGGCACAAGAATGTCTCAAACCTGGGAGGCAGAGGTTACAGTGAGCCGAGATCATACCATTGCACTCCAGCCTAGGCGACAGAGTCTCAAAAAAAAAAGAGGTCAAATTTTCTATGTACTCAAAAATGCCATAAACTGCCAGGCACGGTGGCTCATGCCTGTAATCCCAGCACTTTTGGAGGCTGAGGCAGGAAGATTACCCAAGGTCAGGAGTTCAAGACCAGCCTGGCCAACGTGGTGAAAACCTGTCTCTACTAAAAATACAAAAAATTAACTGGGCGTGGTGGCACACGCCTGTAATCCCAGCTGCTCGGGAGGCTTGAGGCATGAAAATTACTTGAACCCAGGAGACAGAGGTTGCAGTGAGCCAACATCACACCATTGCACTCCAGCCTGGGAGTCAGCAAGACTCTGTCTCAAAAATATAAAATAATAAATAAAAATTTTAAAAATTTAAAAATACCTCAAAGAAATCAACAGAAAGGGCTAGATGAAGCAAGTAACAAAATCTCATTAATTATTAAATCTGGATGATAGGTGTATGAGGGGTTTTTTAAATTTTTTTTGAGACAGGGTCTCACTCTGTTGCCCAGATGGAGGGCAGTGGCGCATGATCTCAGCTCACTACAGCCTCAACCTCCTGTGCTCAAGGGATCCTCCTGCGTCAGTCTCCCAAGTAGCTGGGACTACAGGCATGCGCCGCCATGCCCAGCTAATTTTTGTATGTTTCGTAGAGATGGGGTTTCACCATATTGCCAGACTGGTCTCAAACTCCTGAGCTTAAGCAATCCGCCACCTCAGCCTCCCAAAGTGCTGGGATCATAGGCATGAGCCACTGCACCCAGCCTCATTTTTCTATTATCTCTAGCTTTGGTGTATGGTTTGCAAACTTTCTCTAAAAAATAAATTTTATATAAATAGTGTGAGAATATGAAGAAATTGTTACCCTCAGACACTGTGAGAGGCTGTGTGAATTGGTGCTGCTGCTTGGGTGGCTAATTTGGGAGGCATTATTGTGAGGACATTCCAGACATGAACAGCTTGAGTGTTCCTTTAAAATCAAAACAGTTCGGCCAATATTATCACCTTTGCCAGTGTTCAGATCCATGCGCAGGCTCAAAAGATGAGTCCCCAAATCTGGACCACGTGATGAATCAGGTGAAAAGGCAAAGAACACAAGACCCCAGGATAAAATAGGTCCGCCTCTCGGACAGCAGCATCCCTTCAATCAGGGCTGTCCAAGCTTCTGGTTTCCCTGGGCCATGTTGGAAGAAGAATTATCTTGGACCACACATAAATTACACTAACACTAATGATACCTGATGAGCTAAAAAAAAAAAAAAAATTGCAAAAAGATCTCATAATATTTTAAGAAAGTTTAAAAATTTGTGTTGGGCCACATTCCAAGCTGTCCTGGGCCAAATGTGTCCCGCGGGTTGCAGAATGGACAAGTTTGTCTTAGATGGTAGTTCCCCAGCCAAGGAGGATACCCAAGTCATCCAGTGAAAAATTGAAAGAATAGATTCCTGCATCCTACTCCAGATCTACTGGGTCTGAATATCTAGAAGTGAGACCCAGAAAACTGTGTTTTTAAGACGATGTAGGTGAAGGAGTTCCCATTACCTGTGGGAACCCCTGATTTGGACTCCCCTTCCTGTCCTTCTCCAGATGCAGGTGTGGGACACAGCTGGCCAGGAGCGCTTTCGCACCATCACCCAAAGCTACTACCGCAGTGCCCACGCGGCCATCATCGCCTATGACCTCACCCGGCGGTCCACGTTTGAGTCCGTCCCTCACTGGATTCATGAGATAGAGAAATATGGAGCTGCAAATTTGGTCATTATGCTGATTGGTATGGCATTTTTGAAGTTTTTAACTTTGGTTTACTCTCCTCTGAGGATGCTCAGCTTTCTGCGTGTTTCTGATGGCAGTGGAAAATGAAATCTTAAATGTGCAAGTGATGGATAGGGCCCCAGAAAGTGCCTTTAAACTGGATCCCACCATGCCCAGTCCCTTTTTTTTTTTTAATTTTTGTAAAGATGGGGTTTTGCCTTATTGCCCAGGCTGGTCTTGAACTCCCAGGCTCAAGTGATCCTCCTGCCTGGCCCTCCCAAAGTGCTGGGATTACGGCATAAGCCACTGTGCCTGGCCCTTTGTTTTTATTTTTGACAATCTCTACTGCAGAGTGAACAGGTGAATTTTGTTTTTTACTTGTTTATGGGAATCTAGTAGGTATATATATATTTATTGGGTACAAGTGGGTTTGTTTGTTTGTTTGTTTTTGAGACGGAGTCTTGCTCTGTCACCCAGTCTCGAGTGCAGTGGCGCGATCTCAGCTCATTGCAAGCTCCGCCTCCCAGGTTCATGCCATTCTCCTGCCTCAGCCTCCCGAGTAGCTGGGACTACAGGTGCCTGCCACCACGCCCGGCTAATTTTTTTGTACTTTTAGTAGAGATGGGGTTTCACCATGTTAGCCAGGATGGTCTCGATCTCCTGACCTTGTGATCCCCCCACCTCGGCCTCCCAAAGTGCTGGGATTACAGGCGTGAGCCACCACTCCCGGCCACAAGTGGATTTTTAAAAAGAAAAAAGAAGAGTCAATTTATAAGTGTTTACCAATAATGTACATTAAAATACATAAACGGCCGGGCACGGTGGCTCAAGCCTGTAATCCCAGCACTTTGGGAGGCCGAGACGGGCGGATCATGAGGTCAGGAGATCGAGACCATCCTGGCTAACACGGTGAAACCCCGTCTCTACTAAAAAATACAAAAAACTAGCCAGGCGAAGTGGCGGGTGCCTGTAGTCCCAGCTACTTGGGAGGCTGAGGCAGGAGAATGGCATGAACCCGAGAGGAGGAGCTTGCAGTGAGCTGAGATCCGGCCACTGCACTCCAGTCTGGGTGACAGAGCAAGACTCCGTCTCAAAAAAAAAAAAAAAAAAAAAATACATAAACTAGGTGGGGCGCGGTGGCTCATGCCTGTAATCCCAGCACTTTGGAGGGCAAGGCAGGTAAATTGCTTGAGCCCAGGAGATCGAGACCAGCCTGAGCAACATGGCAAAACCTCATCTCTACAAAAAATTAAAAAAATTAGCTGAGTGTGGTGGTGTGCACCTGCAGTCCCAGCTACTCAGGAGGCTGAGGAGGGAGGATTGCTTGAGCCCAGCAGGCAGAGGTTGCAGTGAGCTGATTATACCATTGCACTCCGTATGGGTATCCAGTTTTCCCAGCACCATCTATTGAAGAGACTGTCCTTTCTCCAACATGTGTTCTTAGCACCTTTGTTGAAAGTGACTTTATTGTAGATATATGGATTTATTTCTGGATTCTGTATTCTGTTCCATTGGTCTATGTGTCTGTTTTTATCAGTACCACACTGTTTTGGTTACTATAGTTCTATAGTATAATTTGAAGTCAGGCAATGTGATTTCTCGAGGTTGGTTCTTTTTGCTCAGGATATCTTTGGCTATTCTGAGTCTTTCATGGTTCCATATAAATTTTAGGATAATCTTTTCTATTTCTGTGATGAATGTCTTTGGGCCAGGTGTGGTGGTTCATGCCTGTAATCCCAGCACTTTGGGAAGCTGAGGCAGGAGGATAGCTTGAGACCATCCTGGTCAACATAGTGAGACCTCATCTCTACAAAAACTAAAACAAAATAAAATAGTGAGATGTGGTGGGAGGTTGGGGTGGGGGGATCACTTGAGCCCAGGAATTTGAGGCTGCAGGGAGCTGTGATCACACCACTGCACTCCAGCCTGGGTGAGAAAGCAAAACCTGGTCTCTTAAAAAAATAAATAAATAAATAATAAAAGGAAACAGTTATGTTGTAGTAGAGCAAAGATGGGAGAGCTGTGCCATGGCATACAAAGGGCCAGAGTGGACAGGCAGGTGCAGCCCATGCCCTCCAGGGGCAGAAGGAAACTCAGCAATAGTGACTCCTAGAGAAGGGCAGAATAGCACGCATCTCACTTGTGAATGAAGCAGTTCTAAGCTACATGCGGTTTCCCCAGGAATGTGGACCAGATCTACCTTTTTATTAAGGTCATGCATCTCCAGGACACAATGGAGGCAGTTCTTCCTCTGGGCTGAAGGGAAAGCTGTCCAACCTCAGGTGCCTCCCTCTGTGCTACCTTCTCTCTTTTTGAGACGGAGTCTTGCTCTGTTGCCCAGGCTGGAGTACAGTGGCGTGACCTTGACTCACTGCAATCTCTGCCTCTCAGGTTCAAGCAATTCTCCTGCCTCAGCCTCCCGAGTAGCTGGGATTACAGGCTCCCACCACCACCCTCAGCTAATGTTTGTATTTTTAGTAGAGACAGGATTTCACCATGTTGGCCAGGCTGGTCTGGAACTCCTGACCTCAGGTGATCCACCCACCTCGGCCTCCCAAAGTGCTGGGATTACAGGCATGAGCCACCACACCTGGCCCCACTGTGCTATCTTTGAAGGCAGCTCCCTGTCTCCAGCCCACAAGCCCCCAGCTGCCTCTCCCCCAGCCAGCTCCATCTTTAACTAGTCAATCTGTGAAACAGATGCATCAGAGAAGGGTGACAGATGCCAGGATGTCGCAGGATTTCCAGGAGTCTCAGAATGTTTTCTTGGTATTTTTACCCTAGTCTGTCTTTCATAACAACCATCTCTGCCTCACTTCTTCCTCAGTTCTAGAAATACCCCCAAAGATGACCTGGAGTGTTGCAGTCTCCCAGTTGATAAGGTGTCCCTGTCAGAGGGCTGACACAGGGGCCTTCCTGTTTTCTGTATGTGGCCTCCCCGCCTGAATCCAGAAAAATTTATGTCATCCCTCACGGAAGTGTCCCTGCACATATTGCCTCATACAGGTGCTACTTTCTGTCTCAGAAGTTTATCCCCAGCTCCTTGAAGCCACTTCATCAGCACAGGAATGACCCCGGTGTCAGTGGTTGATTGCATGTTGATTTGTACAGCTCTTCCTCCTCTAGCTGGCCACAGGGGGCCCGGCTCCTCCTAATGGCCCCATGTAAAACCCTCAAAGGCCCCCATTTCCCTTAGAATAATGCACATATTCCTGAACATGGTTCATAAGGTACTTCAGATCCCAGCCCTGCTTTCTTCTGGGCATGGCTGGCTTCCCATCTTTCTCCCATCCCCACTCCATCGCAGCAAGGGCTTTAGGAGGTGACCTCATTTTTTATTTATTTATTTATTTATTTAAAAAAAATTTTTTTTTTGAGATAGGGTCTTGCTCTGTTGCCCAGGCTGGAGTGCAGTGGTGCAGTCTCGGCTCACTGCAACCTCTGCCACCAGCGTTCAAGTGATTCTCTTGCCTCAGCCTCCCAAGCAGCTGGGATTACAGGCACCTGCCACCATGCCTGGGTAATTTTTGTATTTTTAATAGAGGCAGAGTTTCACTGTGCTGGACAGACTGGTCTCAAACTCCTAACCTCAAGTGATCCATCCGCCTCGGCCTCCCAAAGTGCTGGGATTATAGTGAGCCGACCATTTTTTATAGGTTATCCTGGATGCTCTGTCTCATAACTTTCTTCAGCATCTGATAGTTGTCCCTCTAAGGATCTTAGCCAAACCTTCTGCTTAAAGTCCTGTTATATTTACAGGTCCACAGTCACTCAACAAAAACTCTCAGCAGGGTTTTTTTCAAATATTTCAGAGTTCAGAATTTGTCAGATTTTAGAAAAGTGTACTCTGTGTTACATAACACCCTCAGCAGGGTCTGGGCCAATGCCCCATGGCCAAATACATTACTATTTATGCAGTCAAATGTATAAATAGTCATACAGAACAGATTGAATAAAATCTTCAAGGCCGGGCGCAGTGGCTCACGCCTATAATCCCAGCACTTTGGGAGGCCGAGGTGGGCGTATCACTTGAGGTCAGGAGTTTGAGACCAGCCTGGCCAACATGGTGAAACCCTGTCTCTATTAAAAATACAAAAAAAATCAGCCAGGCATGGTGGTGAGTGCCTGTAGTCCCAGCTACTTGGGAGGCTGAGGCATGAGAATCGCTTGAACCCAAGAGGCGGAGGTTGCAGTGAGCCAAGAGCATGCCACTGCACTCCAGCCTGGGTGACAGAGGGAGATTCTGTCTCAAACAAATAAATAAATAAATAAATAAATAAAGAGTTGACTCAGTGGTATATGCTGTAGTCTCAGCTACTCCAGAGGCTGAGGTGGGCACATCACTTGAGGCTAGGAGTTCAAGGCTGAAGTGAACTATTATTGAGCCACTGTGCTCCAGCCTAGGTAACAGATGGAGACCCTATTTCTAAAAAAAAATAATAATAAAACAAAAAAAGTCAAAATGCACAGATGGCGCAGGATGCAGGGAGTAGATCAGATTCCTGGCTGCAGAGGTTCCTTTTCCCACCACATCCCTTCCTCCACCAGGGGCTCTCATTCCTTTCTTCTAGAAGCAGAGCTCAGCCCTGAGCTTCAGGCTCACCAGCTAAAAACACGCGCATGCTTCTCCTGAAGGTGCGCGCTATACGAGCTTCCTGTGGCTGCTGTAACCAGCTGCCACAAGCTGGGGGCTAAAAACAGCAGATGTGTTCTCCCACTGTTCTGGAGGCTACAAGTCTGAAATCGGTCCTGCGGGGCTGAAATGGAGGTGTTAGCAGGGCCGTGCCCCTCTGGAAGCTCTAGGGAAGACTCGGTCCCTCACCTCCTCTGGCTTCTGGTGCAATCTTTGGCTTTGTGTGCCTCTGCCTTCACATCACCTTCTCCTCCCTGTATGGGATCAAGGCTCCTTCTGCCTCCGCCTTGTAAGGACACTTGCGGTTGCATTCAGGGCCTGCCCAGCTAATCCAGAATAATCCCCCCATCTCAAGATCCTCAAATTAATCACACCTGCAAAGACCCTGTTAGCATTGACAGCTGCCTGAGGCTAGAGCCTGGTCTCCATGGGACCCCTTTCCCAGCCTACTATAGCACTCAAATGTGCTAATGTCTGCTGAAAACGGTCTTGGATTGAAACTTCTTTGGGGATCATTATGATCTAAGTCCAGCTTTGACACTGAGCAGGTTGATGACAGCGACTATGGGAAAGGATTTTCAAAATCGTTTTTGTTGGGACATATTAAGTATATAAAGAAAAGTACACATTGATTTATCTCAAAGGGAACAGCTGAGCAAACACCAGCTGGGTCAAGACAGAGAATATTGGCCGGGCGTGGTGGCTCATGCCTGTAGTCCTAGCACTTTGGGGGACCGAGGCGGGCAGATTGCCTGAGCTCAGGAGTTCGAAACCAGCCTGGGCAACACAGTGAAACCCTGTCTCTACTAAAATACAAAAAAGAAAAGAAAATTAGCCAGGCATAGCGGCGTGCACCCGTAATCCCAGCTACTTGGGAGGCTGAGGCAGGAGAATTGCTTGCACCTGGGAGGCGGACGGTGTGATGAGCCAAGATTGCACCACTGCACTCCAGCCTGGGTGACAGAGACTCAGTCTCTTAAAAAAAAAAAAAAAAGACAGAGAATATTGACTGCTTGTGGGCTCACACCTGTAACCCCAACACTTTGGGAGGCAGAGATGGGAGGATCTCTTGAGCCCAGGAGTTTGAGATCAGCCTGAGCAACACAGGAGACCTGATCTCTATAAAAAAATTGCAAATTAGCTGCGCATGATGGCATGTGCCTGTAGTCCCAGCTATGAGGGAGCCTGAATTGGGAGGACTGCTTTAGCCCAGGAGGTAGCGTCTGCAGTGAGCTGTGATCACGCCACTGCACTCCAGCCTGGGTGACACAGTGAGACCCTGTCTCAGAAAAAAAAAAAAAAAAAGAATATTGCCAGCCCACTCTCCACCCCCACCAGCTTTCACTTCATTACTCCCTACTCCCTCTGCCCCAAAGGCAAGTGCTTTTATGATAAATACTTTTTTGCTTTTTTCTTTTTTAATCATTTTAATACCTAAGCCCACATCCCTAAATACTGCAGTTTTGTTTTGTTTTGCTTTTTTTTTTTTTTTTTGAGATGGAGTTTCACTCCATTGTCCAGGCTGGAGTGCAGTGCCATGATCTCGGCTCACTGCAAACTCCGCCTCCCAGGTTCAAGCGATTCTCATGCCTCAGACTCCCAAGTAGCTGGGATTACAGGCAGGTGCCACCATGCCCAGCTGATTTTTGTATTTTTAGTACATACAGGTTTTACTATGTTGGCCAGGCTGGTCTTGAACTCCCAACCTCAAGTGATCCACCCATCTCAGCCTCCCAAAGTGCTGGGATTACAGGCATGATCCACCATGCCTCATCTTGTTTTGCTATTGTTTTATACGTTATATATAAACAAAATCATACCTTTTTGCCTAAGTTTCTTTCCCTCGATATTGTTTATGAGTTTCATCCATTGTTGCATGTGGCTGTAATCTATTCTTTTGTATAATTTGTATACTATTCCTTTGCAAGAACACCCTACAGAGTATTTCTGTGTTCTGTTGGCAATGGACATTTGAGTTGTTTCTAGTTTGGGGCAACTAGGAAAATAATGCTGCTCTGAGCATTCTGGTACATCTTTATTGATGCCGATGGGCACACAGCTCTGTTGGGTAATACCCAGAAGCAAAATTGCATGGTCATGCCGCTCTAGATAATCTCAAACCACTTGCAGAGTGGTCATTCTAGTCTGTACTCCCATCAGCAGCATGCGCGGGTTCCAGTTGTTCTACATCCTCACCAACATTTGGTGCTGTTAGTCCTTTTACTTCCATGCATCCTGAGAAGTGTGTCATGAGATCACTAGTGTTCTTCATTTGCACTTCCCTGTCTATTAATGAGACTGAACACCTTTCAGATGTGTGTTAGCTATTTGGATATCCTCTGTTGTGAAATACTTTTCAAGTCCAAGTCCCATTTTTCTGTTTGTTATCTTTTTCTTGTTAATTCCTCAGAGTAGCTTATATCTTCTGAAAATGAGTCTGTGTCAGTGTGGGTCCTCCAGGAAGCAGATGTTGGGACAGGATGAGATAGACATGCAAGAGATATATTGGGAGAAACAGCAGTGAGGGATAAAGAAGAAGGAGCAGGGCTGGGCACGGTGGCTCATGCCTGTAATCCCCTTGGGAGGAGCACTTTGGGAGGCCGAGGCAGGTGGATCACCTGAGGTCAGGAGTTCGAGACCAGCCTGTCTCGATGGTGAAACCTCGTCTCTACTAAAAATACAAAAAATAGCTGGGCGTGGTGGCGGGCGACTGTAATCCCAGCTGCTCAGGAGGCTGAGGCAGGAGAATCGCTTGAACCCAGGAGGCAGAGGTTGTGTGAGCTGAGATCGTACCCTTGCACTCCAGCCTGGGGGCAACAGAGCGAGACTCCATCTCAAAAAACAAACAAAAAAAAGAAGGAGCAGAAGGAGGCAGGGAGTCTTCTATGAGATGTAGACCTGCCCCTGGGAAGGAGAGAACGGAGGAAGGACAACTTTGTAGGTAGAAAGAGTCTTAGACTAAGCACAACTCGAAGAAAGTTTATTTTTCAGGCAATGGGGTGCTCAAAAGCCAAGGTTGCCTGATAGAGGAATCGAATCCTGCATCTTGCAGCATGGTTGTGCATGAGTGCCTGCACGGTACGGGGGATGGGGTGCTATCCCCCCAGGGCACTGCACTAGTCCTGCTGGGCTCTGTCACCTGCATTCCCTGCACTAGGCTCTCTTGAAGGAGGCCCCAGCCCTTGTCAGTTACATGTGTTGCAAACATCATCTTCCACCCTGTGGAGTCCCCTTTCCCTCTCTCTTCTTAAAAATACCTGAAGGAAGGAACATTTTGGTTTTTTTATGTTTTATTTTTTATAGATAGGGTCCAACTCTGTCACCCAGGCTGGAGTGCAATAGTGCCATCCTAGCTTACTGCAGCTTCGAACTCCTGGGCTGAAGCAATCCTCCTGCCTCAATCTTCCAAGTAGCTGGGACGACAGGAGCATTCCACCATGTCCAGTTAGGTTTTGTTTTTGTTTTTGTTTTTGTTTGAGACAGAGTCTCGAACTGTGACCCAGATATACTGTGACCCACTGTGTATAGTGGCCCAATCTTGTCTCACTGCAACCTCCACCTCCTGGGTTCAAGCGAGTCTCATGCCTCAGCCTCCCAAGTAGCTGGGATTATAGGCATGTGCCATTACACCCAGCTAATTTTTGTATTATGAGTAAAGATGGGGTTTCACCATGTTGGCCAAGCTGGTCTCAAACTCCGGTCTCAAACTCCTGGCCTCAAGTAATCCACCGGCCTCAGGCTCCCAAAGTGCTGAGATTAGAGATGTGAGGCACCACGCCCAGCCCCAGCTAGTTTTTTTTATGTTTTGTAGAGATGGGGCCTTGCTGTATTGCCCAGGCTGGTCTTGAATTCCTGGGCTCAAGTGATCCTCTTGCCTCAGCTTCCCAAACCACTGGGATTACAGGCATGAACTACTATACCCAGCCTTTTCCTCTCTTGGTGGTGTATTTTGGTGAACAGACACTCTTAATTTTAATATATTTCAATCTATTGATCTTTTCTTTTTTTTTTTTTTTTTTTTTTTTTTTTTTTTTTTTTGAGACGGAGTCTCGCTCTGTCGCCCAGGCTGGAGTGCAGTGGCCGGATCTCAGCTCACTGCAAGCTCCGCCTCCCGGGTTCACGCCATTCTCCTGCCTCAGCCTCCCGAGTAGCTGGGACTACAGGCGCCCGCCACCTCACCCGGCTAGTTTTTTTTGTATTTTTTAGTAGAGACGGGGTTTCACCGTGTTAGCCAGGATGGTCTCGATCTCCTGACCTCGTGATCCGCCCGTCTCGGCCTCCCAAAGTGCTGGGATTACAGGCTTGAGCCACCGCGCCCGGCCGATCTTTTCTTTAATAATGATTGCTTCCTGTGTCCTATTTAGGAAACTTTTTCTTAATTGAAATCATCAGGATTATATTACCTTTTAAAGTTTAATCGATTAATTATTATCATTACCCTGCCTTTAGATTTAGATCTGTGATCTACGTGTAATTGATTTTTTGTGTATGGTGAAAGGTATGGGTCAAAACTTTTTCATATAAAGATCTAATTGTCTTGGTACAGTTTACTAAAAAGGCAACCTTGGCCAGGCACAGTGGTTATTGCCTGTAATCCCAACACTTTGGGAGGCCGAGATGGGCTGATCACCTGAAGTCAGGAGTTCAAGACCAGCCTGGCCAACATGGTAAAACTCCATCTCTACTAGAAAAATACAAAAATTAGCTGGGTGTTGTGGTGGGTGCCTGTAATCCCAGCTACTTGGGAGGCGGAGGCAGGAGAATCACTTGAACCCAGGAGGTGGAGGTTGCAGTGAGCCGACATCGTGCCACTACACTCCAGCCTGGGCAACAGAGTGAGACTCTGTCTCAAAAAAAAAAAAAAAAAAAAAAAGGGCGACCTTTTCCACTGCTCTGTGGCACCATCTTTTTGTAGAGTACACATCATTTATACATGAGTTTGCTTCTGAGCTGTTTTTCCTCTCCATTGATCTTATTCATTCATGCTCTTGGGAGTGAAAATATCTTCAATATTACAATGGTTTATGACCCTCCAAAAGGCCATACACAGTACATCTGTGGTATTAAATTTTCATAGGCCAAGATCACTCCACTGAACTCCAGTCTGTGCAACAAAGTAAGACCCTGTCACTCACACACACACACACACACACACACACACAAATTTGCCATGTGTGATGGTGTGTGCCTGTAGTCCTAGCTATTTGAGAGGCTGATTGCTTGAGCCCAGAACATTAACGTTGCAGTGACCTATGACCATGCTACTGCACTCCAGCCCAGGTGACAGGACAAGACCCTGTCTCAAAAAAAAAATGAATAAAGGCCAGGCACAGTGGCTCACGCCTGTAATCCCAGCACTTTGGGAGGCTGAGGTGGATGGAACACTTGAGGTCAGGAGTTCAAGACCAGCCTGGCAAACATGGTGAAACCCTGTCTTTCCAAAAAATACAAAAATTAGCCAGGCATGGGGGTGCACACCTGTAATCCCAGTTACTCGAGAGGCTGAGGCAGGAGAATCGCTTGAATCTGGGAGGTGGAGGTTGCAGTGAGCCAAGATCGCACCACTGCACTCCATCCTGGGCTACAGAGCAAGGCTGTGCTCAAATTAATAAATAAATAAGGTGGATGGTTAAACAAATGTTGGTCCTTGGCTGGGTGTGGTGGCTCATGCCTGTAATCCCAACATGTAGGGAGGCCAAGGTGGGCAGATCAGCTGAGGTCAGGAGTTCAGGCCAGCCTTGAAACCCCGTCTCTACTAAAAATACAAAAATTAGCTGGGCATGGTGGTGCACTCCTGGAGTCCCAGCTACTCAAGAGATGGAGGCAGGAGAATCCAGCCTGGGCAACAGAGAGACTATGTTTGAAAAAACAAAAAACAAAAAACCACAAATGTTGGTCCATGCATACTATTGAATACTACTCAGCAGTGAAAACCATTAGTGGTATGCAGAAAACAAACTACTGATTTATACAACAACTTGAATGGATCTCAAAGGAATTAGCTGAGTGAAAAAAAAGATAATCTCAGGCCGGGCGCGGTGGCTCAAGCCTGTAATCCCAGCACTTTGGGAGGCCGAGACGGGCGGATCACGAGGTCAGGAGATCGAGACCACCCTGGCTAACACAGTGAAACCCCGTCTCTACTAAAAATACAAAAACTTAGCCGGGCGAGGTGGCGGGCACCTGTAGTCCCAGCTACTCGGGAGGCTGAGGCAGGAGAATGGCGTAAACCCGGGAGGCGGAGCTTGCAGTGAGCTGAGATCCGGCCACTGCACTCCAGCCTGGGTGACAGAGCGAGACTCCGTCTCAAAAAAAAAAAAAAAAGAAAAAAAGATAATCTCAAAAGGTTACGTATATGAATCCATTTATATAATATTCTAGAACTAGAAGAGATTAGTGGTTAGCAGGGGCGGAGGACCGGGGGTGGTGAGAGTTATAAAGGAATAACATGAAAGAGAGCTTTGTGAGAATGGAGCTGTTCAATGCTTTGACTGTGGTGGTGATTAAAGGAATCTACGCATGTGATCAAATTGTGTATAATTATAAACATACACACAAATAAGTGCGTGGGACATTGATTCATTTCATAACAAGAAGTCTTTTTATTTTTTATTTTTTAGAAAGAATTTTGTTCTTGTTGCCCAGGCTGGAGCGCAGTGGCACGATCTTAGTTCACTGCAACCTCCGCCTCCCAGGTTCAAGTGATTCTCCTGCCTCAGCCTCCTGAGTAGCTGGGATTACAGGCGCCCAGCACCACACCCAGCTAATTTTTTGTATTTTTAGTAGAGACAGGGTTTTTACCATGTTGGCCAGGCTGGTCTCGAATTCCTGACCTCAGGTGATCCACCCACCTTGGCCTCCCATAGTGCAGGGATTACAGGTGTGAGCCACCGTGCCTGGCCAAGAAATTTTTTTTTTTTTTTTTTTTTTTTTTTTTTTTGAGATGGCATTTCACTGTTGTCGCCCAGGCTGCAGTGCAATGGTACGATATCAGCTCACTGCAACCTCTGCCTCCTGGGTTCAGGTGATTCTCCTGCTTCAGCCTCCCAAGTAGCTGGGACTACGGGCATCCACCACCACACCAAAAAAAAATTTTGTATTTTTTTTTTTTTTTTTGAGACGGAGTCTCGCTCTGTCACCCAGGCTGGAGTGCAGTGGCCGGATCTCAGCTCACTGCAAGCTCCGCCTCCCAGGTTCATGCCATTCTCCTGACTCAGCCTCCCGAATAGCTGGGACTACAGGCGCCTGCCACCTCGCCCGGCTAGTTTTTTGTATTTTTTTAGTAGAGACAGGGTTTCACCGTGTTAGCCAGGATGGTCTCGATCTTCTGACCTCGTGATCCGCCCGTCTCGGCCTCCCAAAGTACTGGGATTACAGGCTTGAGCCACTGCGCCTGGCCTAATTTTGTATTTTTAGTAGAGATGGGGTTTCGCCATGTTGGTCAGGCTGGTCTTGAACTTCTGACCTCAGGTGATCCACCTGCCTCGGCTTCCCAAAGTGCAGGGATTACAGGCATGAGCCATCAAGCCTGGCCTCGTGACAAGAAATCTGATTAAAGTCTGTGGATAGCACCCATGTCAATTTCCTGATATTGATAATGTGCTATAGTTATACAAGATATTACCACTGGGGGAAACTGGGTGAAGAGTAAACTGGACCCCCCCTTTCTCTCTCTCTCTCTCTCTCTATATATATATATGTATAGAGATGAAGGGGTGGCCTGCCCCTCCACACCTGTGGGTGTTTCTCGTTAGGTGGAACGAGAGACTTGAGAAAAGAAATGAGACACACAGACAAGGTATAGAGAAAGAGAAAGTGGTCCCAGGGGACCAGTGCTCAGCTTACAGAGGACCCACGACGGCACCGGTCTCTGAGTTCCCTTAGTATTTATTGATAATTATCTTTACCATCTTAAAGATAAGGGAGTGGCAGGACAATAGGATCATTGTAGGGAGGAAATCGGCAGTAAGACATATGAACAAAAATCTCTGTGACATGAATAAGTTTAAAGGAAAATGCTGTGCCTTGAGATGCATATGCAAACATCTCCATAAACCTTTTAGCAGCATTTTTTCAGCCTATCACATGGGGAGAAACCTTGGACAATACCTAGCTTTCCTAGGCAGAGGTCCCTGCAACCTTTGGCCCTGTACGTGTCCCTGGATAGTTGAAATTAAGAGAATGGTGATGACTTTTAACCAGCAAGCTGCCTTCAGGCACTTGTTTAACAAAGACACATCCTGCACAGCCCAATCCATTAAACATTGAGTCACCGCAGCACATGTCTCTTGCAAGGACAAGGTTGGGGGTAGGGTCACAGATTAACAGCATCTCAAATACAGAACAAAATGGAGTCTCTTATGTCTACTTCTTTCTATATAGACACAGTAACAGGCTGATCTCTCTTTCTTTTCCCCACATAGATATGTGTGTATATATGTATATATGTGTAGATATGTGTGTGTATATATACATACATGAGTATATATACATATGTGTGTATATATGTGTGTATATATACACGTGTCTATAATATATACATATATAATGACTTCCCATATATCTATAATTGTTTCAAAATAAAAGGCTTAAACATGTTTTATGGAAGAAGGGGGAAGTAGGGGAAAAAAATCTCTACAGAGGCTCCTGTGGGGACAGTAATGAAAACCAGGTTGAGTAACACTAGTCTAGCTTGTCTTAATTACTACAGTTTTGTAATAAATCTTGATGTCTGGTAGAACAAATCCTGTGGGAAAGTAATTTTATCTTTAGATTCCTGCCTCAGGGAAACCAAGGCAAACTTTTATTGTATGTAAATTATAGCTTTCTCAGAAAGTCCTTTAGGCCAGGCGTGGTGGCTCATGCCTATAATCCCAGGCACTTTGGGAGGCCAAGGCGGGCAGATCACTGGATGCCAGGAGTTCAAGACCAGCCTGGCCAACATGGTGAAACCTTGTCTCTACTGAAAATACAAAAATTAGCCAGGCATGGTAGCACTGGCCTATAATCCCAGCTACTCGGGAGTCTGAGGCACAAGAATAGTTTGAACCTGGGAGGCAAAGGTAGCAGTGAGCCGAGACAGCACCACTGCACTCCAGCCTGAGTGACAGAGACTCCATCTCAAAAAAAAAAAGTCTTCCATTATGCACCTCCAATCCAGCGAATCCTGATCACAGTCTACTCAGCTAAATGAGCCCCGTCTCACACAACATCCAACACTCTGCTGTTTGAGGGGGGAAAAAAAGAGAGTAAAAAGAGGAGCAAGGGCTGGGCGCGGTGGCTTACACCTGTAATCCCAGCACTTTGGGAGGTCAAGGCAGGCGATCACCTGAGGTCAGGAGTTTGAGACCAGCCTGGCCAATATGGCGAAACCCCATCTCTACTAAAAATACAAAACTAGCCGGGCATGGTGGCAGGTGCCTGTAATTCCAGCTGCTTGGGAGGCTGAGGCAGGGGAATCGCTTGAACCCAGGAGATGGAGGTTGCAGTGAGCCAAGATTCCGCCATTGCACTCCAGCCTGGGCGACAAATTGTGCATAATTATACACAATTTGATCACATGCATAGATTCCTTTAATCACCACCACAGTCAAATTGCACTCCAGCCTGGGCGACAGCCTACACTCCACCTTGAGACAAGAGTGAAACTCCATCTCAAAAAAACAAAAGAAACAAACAAACAAAAAAGTGTGCCCTCAATTACCATTTGTGAATGAATGCATGCATGCCTATTGAAGAACTAAAATGTTATTTGTAAAGTTCATCTTGAAAGAAACCAGATTAAGTTATTCAATGGAATATCTGCTTATCTTTTTCCTTCCAGGAAATAAATGTGACCTCTGGGAAAAGCGGCACGTCCTGTTTGAAGATGCCTGCACACTGGCTGAGAAGTACGGCCTCCTGGCCGTTTTGGAGACATCGGCCAAGGAATCCAAGAACATAGACGAACTCTTCGTGCTCATGGCCAAGGAGCTGATCGCCCGCAACAGCCTGCACCTATATGGGGAGAGTGCCCTGAACAGCCTCCCACTGGACTCCAGCCCCGTTCTTATGGCCCAGGGTCCAAGTGAAAAGACCCACTGCACTTGCTAAGATGTTTGCAAAGCCAGTCACACCCACCAAAGAGGCAGCCTCTGAAACTAAAGGTAGCCAGGATACCGTAGTGTTGCCCCAGTGGCACTTTAGACCCCAGCGTGGACTTGCCGCTCACCCCTAATCCTCCCAGTCTGGATGGGTCACGCTTCTCCCTTGACTCACACCACAGGTCGTAGCTGCTGACTCTCAGGAAAACCAGCACCATTGTTTTCACTGACTCTTGACTCCGGAGAAAGCAGGACTTCAGGCCAGGAGAGGGAGGACGAATTGTACTCTTCTCCCCTTTCACTTTTCTGTCTCCCCAACGCTTCTGCTGCCTTCTACCGAATTTTGTTTCTTGCTTGAAGAAGAGCGTAGTGAAGGAGAGGAAGGAGGCAAAACAGCAAGAGAGAGAAGAGGCTGTTTGGAACATTCTGGAGCAGTTTGAAACAGCTCAGGCAGGGAGAATGGAACAAAAGCCCGCAATTAGAAACCAGAATGCTGCTATCATTTTGTTCCTGACATTCACACCTCAGGTCTTCACTTTGGGGAGCAAAGCCTTTTAGCAGAAATACCAGAAGTACCATCTTGCCAAATGGTCAGCAACTGTCTGATGGAGATGGAACTGGAATTCACTCTATTCTAGCAGGGCTGCCTTGGCCACCCACCTGGGATAGGGGAGACACCTGCAATGTTTTTTCTTTCTTTCTTTTCTTTTCTTTTTTTTTTTTTTTTTTTTTTTTTTTGAGACAGGGTCATACTCTGTCACCCAGGCTGGAGTGCAGTGGTGGGATCTTGGCTCACTGCAACCTCCGCATCCTGGGTTCAAGAGATTCTCCCACTTCAGTCTCCCAAGTGGCTGGGACTACAGGCACACGCCACCACACCTGGCTAATTTTTGTACTTGTTGTAGAGACGAGGTTTCACCATGTTGCTCGGGCTGATCTTGAACTCCTGAGCTCAAGTGATCTGCCCACATTAGCTTCCCAAAGTGCTGGGATTATAGGCATGAGCCACCACGCCTGATCTTCTTCTTCTTTTTTTTTTTTCTTTTGAGACTGAGTCTCACTCTGTCACCCAGGCTGGAATGCAGTGGTGCGATCTCGGCTCACTGCAACCTCAACCTCCACCTACTGGGTTCAAGTGAGTCTCCTGCCTCAGCCTCCCAAGTAGCTGGGACTATAGGCGCCCACCACCACGCCCAGGTAATTTTTTTTGTATTTTTAGTAGAGACTGGGTTTCACCATGTTGGCCAGGCTGGTCTTGAACTCCTGACCTCGTGATCCACCCATCTTGGCCTCCCAAAGTGCTGGGATTATGGGCATGAGCCACCATGCCCAGCCTTTTTTTTTTTTTTTTTTTTTTGAGACGGAGTTTCACTCTTGTTGCCCAGGCTGGAGTGCAATGATGCGATCTTGGCTCACTGCAACCTCCCCCTTCCAGATTCAAGCGATTCTCCTGCCTCAACTCCCTAGTATCTGGGATTACAGGCGCCCGCCACCACGCCTAGCTAATTTTTGTGTTTTTAGTAGAGATGGGGTTTCACCATGTTAGCCAGGCTGGTCTCGAACTCCTGACCTCGTGATCTGCCCGTCTCAGCCTCCCAAAGTGCTGGGATTACAGGCGTGAACCGCTGCACCCAGTCTTTTTTCTTTTTTCTTTTTTAATTGTAGAAATGAAGTCTTGCTGTGTTGCCCAGGCTGGTCTCCAATTCCTGAGCTCACAGGATTCTCCCACCTCAGCCTCCCAAAAAGCTGGGATTACAGGCGTCAGCCACCATGCCTGACCCAATTTCTTTCTAGAACCCCAAATCATCTGCCAGATCAGAAGTCATTTTTGAATTAAAATTAAATTGGTTCATAGATGAATATCAAGCCAGCGTTGTACTGCCCCTTCTGTAAGATGTGGCCAGAGAGCAGCTGGTGCCTTCTGGAATGGAGTAACCCTGGATTTCAGAACTAAACATGTAAGAGGAGGCTGGAAGGCACCAGGCGCCCCTCGTTTCCAGGACTGTGTTAGAGGACATCAGGGCAGGCAGCAGGAGCAGGCCAGGGAGCCCTTCCAGGGTCCCAGGGAGCTGTGCACACTCACCTGGGGCTTCCGGAGGACAAACACCACTTATGACTGCAGCTGCCATTTACTGAGCTGCTTCTTGTGGCCAGAAGTTGTGTGAGGTCTGTGGGAAGTGAATGGTCCCCTTGGTTTGTGATGCCAGTGGAGGGGAAAGAGGTACCAGCTGCGTTCTGCTGCTCCTCTTTTTTTTTTTTTTTTTTTTTGAGATGGAATCTCACTCTGTCACCCAGGCTGGAGTGCAATGGCACGATCTCAGCTCACTGCAACCTTCACCTCCCAGGTTCAAGTGATTCTCCTGCCTCAGTCTCCTGAGTAGCTGGGATTATAGGGGTATACCACCACACCTGGCTAATTTTTGTATTTTTAGTAGAGACAGGGTTTCACCATGTTGGTCAGGCTGGTCTTGAACTCCTGACCTCAGGTGATCCACCCGCCTCAGCCTCCCAAAATGCTGGAATTACAGGCTTGAGCCACTGCGCCCAGCCTGCTACTCTTAACATCCTTGGACTTTCTCTCATCCAGCATCCTCTCATCCAGCAGTAGCTCTCAGTTCCCCCTTTCCCTGCTCCACTCTTTTTTTTTTTTTTTGAGACAGTGTCTTGCTCTGTTGCCCAAGTTGGAGTGCAGTGGCGTGATCTTGGCTCACTGCAAGCCCTGCCTCCCAGGTTCAAGCGATTCTCCTGCCTCAGCCTCCAGAGTAGCTGGGACTATAGGCGTGTGCCACCACACCCGGCTAATTTTTTGTATTTTTAGTAGAGACGGGGTTTCACCATGTTAGCCAGGATGGTCTCGATCTGACCTCGTGATCCGCCCCCCTCAGCCTCCCAAAGTGCTGGGATTACAGGTGTGAGCTACTGCGCCTAGCCCTTTTTTTTTTTTTTTTTTTTTTTTTTTTTTTTTTTTGAGATTGGGTTTCGCTCTTGTTGCCCAGGCTGGTGTGCAATGGCACGATCTGGCTCCCTGCAACCTCTGCCTCCTGGGTTCAAGTGATTCTCCTGCCTCAGCCTCCCGAGTAGCTGGGATTACAGGCACGCACCACCACACCCAGCTAATTTTGTATTTTTAGTAGAGACAGGGTTTCTCCCATGTTGGTCAGGCTGGTCCCTAACTCCCAACCTCAGGTGATCCGCCTGATTTGGCCTACGAAAGCGCTGGGATTACAGGCATGAGCCACCGTGCCCGGCTCCCTGCTCCACTCTTAGCATCTGAGTATCAGGGCCCCAATCACAGCCCATCTGCCTTTCAGCGAGAGGGAGGCAGTCTTTGGGCTCCTTCCCTGGACTGGTCTTCTCCTTGGCCTTAAGTTATTCTCCTGCTCCTTTATACATTTCTTGGTTCCCAAGGAGTCCTTAGGTAGGAGCCAGAATTTAAATTCTGACCTTCAGGATACATCCATAAACTAAGCCAGCCACAGAGAAGAAGGACAAAACTAGGAGACCTACGGAGCATGAGCCTCCTCCCAGTTCTCCTTCACCATCAGGAAGCACTCTTCATTTTTCTCAGTTAAGGTGCCTTTTAGACATTTCTTGTCTTGCGACAGAGTCTTCCTTCCTTGTTGTTTAGTCTATTCTTGAGGAATGGATCCATCAATCTGTTCAGTGTGTGTCCCAGTGCCGGCACAGGGTGGGCACCGATCAAGATGAAGGGCCTGCCGTGCCTCCCATGGGGGCTAGCCCTCTCCCGTTCTGAGCAGCAGCCATGCAGCCTCGGCTGAAAGCAAGCCTCACCCTCTTTCCCTCCTCCTCCACCCCCAGGAAGAGATCTCAGGTCAGAGACCAATGGCAGCCTGGAGTACCTGTCTTCCCTGAGACACCTGTATTTTGATGGGAATCAAAGACACAAACCTATACATAAAGCTGTAAGGTTGGAACTGTAGCCAGGACTTCAGCTCACAGGATCACAGGAAAAGAAAGGCATCTAGAGAGAAGGAGGCCTTCTGGGAACGCCTGAGATCACCGCTAGGACAGCCATCATCCTAGTGTGGACATCCCCACTGGGAGATTGTTTTTCTATGCATAGGTGTCCTCCACTCCAGGCCTCCCAGACAGGTGTTGAGGGGATGCAGATGGCTGCTTGGTGCCGAGTGGAGGGAGGGCTCCACACAAAGACACCAGTCGCCCGAGCAGCTCCCCTAAACAAGCCGCAGCCCGGAGGAGTCATGTGAGTCCCTCGTTTTTGCTGAAGCGTCTGCCCTTCCTTACAGAACCCTCCTCTCCTCACTGTGTTCACAAAGGGCAAGTTCTGAGACCAGCTGCCAAACCCTGGCTTCCACGGTCCAGTTAAGAATTTGCATTAGGCCAGGTTACCTGAGGTCAGGAGTTCGAGACCAGCCTGACCAACATGGTGAAACCCCGTCTTTACTAAAAATACAAAAATCAGCCAGGTGTGGTGGCGTATGCCTGTAATCCCAGCTACTCAGGAGGCTGAGGCAAGAGAATCACTTGAACCTGGGAGGCAGAGGGGGCGGTGAGCCGAGATTGCACCATTGCACTCCAGCCTGGGTGACAGAGTGAGACTCCGTCTCAAAAATAAACAAACAAGCAAACAAATAAATAAATAAATAAACAAAAAGAATTTGCATTAAAGTTCTGAGAGGTACCGCAGCCATATCCACAGGTCCTTCCTCAGTCAATCAACTGTCTCTACCAGGACATCTACCAGAAAAACCAACTTCCTAAGTCTGTCACCAATATAGCGGCCTCCTGTGTTTGGGTGCAGGTACTTGGCAGTGTGTGTGCACGTGCCCAGGCTCACCCACTTAGTCAACAAGTCAAGGCAGGGGCCCACAGCTCTCTGCAACCCACCTGGACAAACGTGGCCCATGATAGAAGGAGAGGGTGATGGTGTGAGACTCAAACCCCTAGGCTTGGGCACTATGTATCCTTGGGCAAGTCACACACCTCTGTGAATTCCCTTTGCTCAAGCATATGATGCCGTTACTTAATTAAACACTTGTGAGGACCAAGAGAGGGAATGGCTGTGAAAATGCTTTGAAAATATAAAACCAGGCCTGGCGCGGTGGCTCATGCCTGTAATCCCAGTACTTTGGGAGGCTGAGGTGGGAGGATCACCTGAGGTCAGGAGTTCAAGACCAGCCTGGCCAACATAGCAAAACCCCGTCGCTACTAAAAATACAAAAAATTAGCCGGGTGTGGTGGCATGTGCCTGTAATCCCAGCTACCCAGGAGGCTGAGGCAGGAGAATCGCTGGAACCCAGGAGGCAGAGGCTGTAGTGAGCCGAGATTGCGCCCCTGCACTCCAGCCTAGGCGACAGAGCAAGACTCCATCTCAAAAAAAAAAAAGATATAAAAGCAAGACAAAGGTGATAGGGAATCATTGTCATGTTGTTCAGCAGCCATCAGGGAACTGAAGCTCAGTGTCTGGACACTTGGTTTGGGATTTAAGGCCTTGCCACCTGGGAAGAGGTGGAAAGGGGTGCATCTTCCCTGTGGCCTACTAGTTCCTTGAGAATAAAGCCCTTCTCTATTCCATGTGTTGGCACAAGTACGCTTGATGACATAAAGAAATTCTTGAGAAACTCACATTATCTGAAAATGCACATGTCAAAGCACTGTCCTCACAAGAAGCGATGGTAAAGGACTTCGTTGTCCATCCACAGAGCAAACAGCCCGGAACTACCTACACCCAACCTCACAGAGCCCCTGCGGCTGGTGCCTGCCACTTAGCCTGCCCAGGGAAGAGTTATGGTGGGGGATGTGAAATTCTGGGGTGGTGTCTCTTCAGAAAGAGGGTTCGCAAAACCCTTCCTGCCGCTATTCCAAGCCCTGTGCCCTTCAGCCCCAGAAAGGACCTTTTACAGCTTCTTGGTGCCAGCATGTTCTGACAAACGCCATTTCTAGAATAATTTCCTAACAGGTTCCAAGATCAAATCACACATGGTTAATGCAGCATAATTTCCAGGGCATAGGAACAGAGGGATATGAAATTGACTGGATGTTGGAGGGATGCTGTGTGTCACTCATGATGACCAATCCTGGAAAGGCCTCGGGTTGCCTGGCCCACAGAAAAGGCTGAGGCAGTGCTCCTTGGGTTCTCTGGACTATCTTTTTTTTTTTTTTTTCCTTTTCTTTTCTTTTTTTTTTAAGAGATATGGTCTCACTCTGCCACCCAATCTGGAGAACAGTAACATGATCATAGATAACTCCCTGTAGCCTTGACCTCCCAGGCTCAAGTGATCCTCCCACCTCAGCCCCATGAATAGCTAGCTGAGACTACAGGCTTGCACTACCATACCCACCTCATTTTTTGTATTTTTTGTAAAGATGGGGTCTTGTGGCTGGGCGTGGTGGCTCACGCCCATAATCCCAGCACTTTGGGAGGCCGAGGCGGGCAGATCACGAGGTCAGGAGTTAGAGACCAGCCTGGCCAACATAGGGAAACCCCGTCTCTACTAAAAATAGAAAAATTAGCCGGGTATGGTGGCACATGCCTGTAGTCCTAGCTACTCAGGAGACTGAGGCAGGCGAATCACTTGAACCTGGGAGGCAGAGGTTGTGGTGAGCTGAAATCGAGCCCCTGCACTCCAGCCTGGGCAACTGAGCGAGACTCCATCTCAAAAAAAAAAAAAAATAGATGGGGTCTTTCTATGCTGCCCAGGCTGGTCTCAAACTCCTGGACTCAAGCAATCCTCCTGCCTCAGCCTCCCAAAGTGCTGGGATTACAGGTGTGAGCCACCACACTGGGCCCCTGGACTATCTTCTTCTGACTTGGCCATGGGTGAAGCCTCTGGGAAAGCAGGCTCCATTATGAACTCCAGGCAAGTGAGAAGAGTAAGGTGACAGCTGCCCACCCAGCTCAGACCTACTAAGACCTGGAGAAGGGTTGGGGTGAAGAGCAGAGTTCAAACAACTTCAGTACAGGAAACCCTCCTACGTTTCTTGATGAATCCACTGACCAAGATGTAATCTTCAAAGAAAACTCCCTCTTTGGAGAGACTCCTACCTTATTCCATTTAAAAATTCTAGGGGCCAGGTGCAGCGGCTCACATCTGTAATCCCAGCACTTTGGGAGGCCACAGCAGGTAGATCACTTGAGGTCAGGAGTTCAAGACCAGTCTGGCCAACATGGTGAAACCCCATCTCTACTAAAAATAGAAAAATTAGCCAGGTGGGGTGGTGCATGCCTATGAAAAAAAATATTATATTTTAAAGATGGAGTCTCTCTGCATTGCCCAGGCTGATCTTGAACTCTTGGACTCAAGGGATCCTCCTGCCTCAGCCTTCCGCGTAGCTGAGATTACAGGTACTAAAGTTGGTGGCTCAAACTCCTCTGGGCTGGGGCGGGGCAGAGGTGAACAGGGAAGCGGTTTGGGAGAGGCAGATATGGGTGTGGGCCTGGGTTCTTGCTGACCGAGGGAGTTGGGAGGGTGGCCTGGGCCTCAGGCTGGGTGGCCGCAGCTGTGCTGGCGCCGTGCCCAGCTCACCAGGTCCCTGATCGGGAACCACAGCGGGATCCGTCTCCGAGCCCCCTCCACAGAGTTTCTTGCCTGGAAGAGGTTCCTGCTGATGTGGGCGCTGAAGTCTCCCCATGTGGTCCCGGGGCGCGGGACCACACTGGACCCTTCGCAGGCCTTGGGTAGCAGGGTTTTCCCGCTGTGCGCCTGCAGCGTTTTCATCCCCACCAGCGTGAAGCCGCCTCTCAAAGCGCTGGATCCCGTCCCCAACGAGCCGCCGCTGGGCCCCATCTGGCTTCTCCGCGACGAGGGACCACTCCAGGGTCCAGGAGGGCCCTCCTGAGCTGGGGTGCACGAAGGCTCGGCCGGGGCCCACAGGCAGCAGCGACACCCGCGCGCAACGTGCCCGGAGAAGCCACCTGTGACGCCTGGCCCGCGGGTCGCCTGCCGAGCGCTAGTATCAGTTATTTCTACAACCTCACAACATGCAGCTTGGAGCATCCAGCCACCCTGTACTCCCATTCCTCGCAGGCTCATGCAGCAGCGTGTCATTGGCACTCTTTGGAGTGTGTGGGTGTGTGTAACAGGGTCTCAGGTTAGGCGCGGTGGCTCATGCCAGTCATCCCACTTTGGGAGGCCAAGGTGGGAGGATCGCTTGAGCTCAGGAGTTGGAGATCAGCCTGGGCAATATAGTGAGGAGACCCCCATCTCTACAGAAAAAATTTTTTAATTAGCCAGGCATGTTTGTGGGAGTCTGTGGTCCTAGCTAATTGGAAGGCTGAGGTTGGAGAATGGCTTTAGCCTGGGAGGCAGAGGTTGCAATGAGCCAAGATCCACAACTGCACTCCCGCCTGGGTGACTGAACCAGACCCTGTCTCAAATTAAATAAATAAATAACTAACTAACTAAATAAATAAATAAAGTAAATTGATCTTTCTAGGTTGCCCAGGCTGGTCTCAAACTCCTGGACTCAACCAATCCTCCAGCCTTCTAGGTAGCAGTAGCTGGGATCGCAGGTGGCACCAGGGCACCTGGTTCTGGCACCACAATGTACTCCTATGCTTCTCAGGCTGTTGGAATGAGGTGATTTAAGATGAGGTTCTTCTTCAGCAGAATGAGGTTCTTTATGTAGTCACACAAGAAGCTTGTGATGAAAGAGCTGGGAACCTGGGTGGCCACCATTAATTCTCTTTGATCACTATTTATAATAAAATGCCGACTTGGCTTATATTAGCCAGCACTTCATCTTTGGATTTTTTCATTTCCCTGGCTTTTATGCAGCATCCCCCCGACCCCTGCCCATACATACATATACACCATCCTTCTAGTTCCCCAGCCCCTCAGTGCCTTTTGCTGCTATGGACAGCAGAGTTTCCAAGCTTTTTCCCTTCCTGACTGTATTCTAGATAGCTAGTGAGATGTGAAAAAATAATATTTCTCTCCTAACATTTTTTTTTTGAGATGGAGTCTTGCTTTGTTGCCCAGGCTGGAGTGCAGTGATGCAATCTCAGCTCACTGCAGCCTCCACCTCCTGAGTTCAAGTAATTCTCCTGCCTCAGCCTCCCGAGTAGCTGGGATTACAGGCGCCCACCACCATTCCTGGCTAATTTTTGTATTTTTAGTAGAGACGGGGTTTCACCTGAACTCTGCCAGGAGCTCACCAGACAGGGTCTCAAACTCCTGACCTCAAGTGATCCACCCACCTTAGCCTCCCAAAGTGCTGGGATTATAGGCGTGAGCCACCGCACCTGACGTCTCCTACCTTTTTATATGAAAAACTTCAAACACAGAGAAAAGTTGAAATAATAGAACAGAACAATGAATGTCTACCCATCACCCACATACCTAGATTTGAATTTTGTTATAATTTTCCCATATTTGATATATAGTAGATATCACACTTCAGCCCCCCAAAGGTTTAACATGCATTTCCTACAAATAAGAGCATTCTCCTCTTAGCTGGGCATGGTGGCCCACGGTTGTAATCCCAGCTACTTGGGAGGCAGAGGCAGGAGGATTGCTTGAACCCAGGAGGTAGAGGTTGCAGTGAGCCAAGATCATGCCACTGCACTCCAGCCTGGGCAACAGACTGACACCCTGTCTCAAAAAAATTAAAACAAAAAAAACGTTTAAAGAATATTCTCCTAAATACAATGATCACATCCAAGGAAATTTACAGTGATTCACTAATATCATCTAATATTCAGTCCAAAATGTCTTTGGTAATTTTACTTTTTTTTTTTTTTTTCGTTGAGATGGGAGTTTTGCCCCTGTTACCCAGGCTACAGTGCAATGGCATGATCTTAGCCTACCACAACCTTTGCCTCCCGGGTTCAAACAATTTTTCTGCCTCAGCCTCCCAAGTAGCTGGGATTATAGGCATGCGCCACCACGCCCAGCTAATTTTGTATTTTTAGTAGACAGGGTTTCTCCATGTTGGTCAGGCTGGTCTCGAACTCCCTACCTCAGGTGATCTACCCGCCTTGGCCTCCCAAAATGCTGGGATTACAGGCGTGAGCCACTGTGCCCGGCTTACATTTTTGTATCAAAAAAAAAAAAAAAAAAAAAAAACCCCAAAAAAACACACAATTCCAGCGCCTGTAATTCCAGCTACTCAGGAGACTGAGGCACAAAAATTGTTTGAACCCAGGAGGCAGAGGTTGCAGTGAGCCAAGATCATGCCACTGCACTCCAGCCTGGGTTGAGGACCCCTGCAATAAAACACTGTCCATCCATTGAAAGAAATGAAGTACGGATAAATGCTACAGCACAGATGAAACTTGAAAACATTATGCTAAGTCAAAGAAACCAGTCACAAAAAGCCAGATTATACAATTCCATTTATATGAAGTGTCCAGAACAGGCAAATCCATAGACAGAAATCCTGTCTCTATGTAGTAGTAGCATGGGTTAGTGGTTGCCAGGGGCTAGGGAAACAGAAATGGGGAGTGACTGCCAATGGGTATAGTGGTTTTTGGGGTGATAGGGGGGTGGTGATGAAAATGTTCTCGAGTTAGTGGTGAGTACTGCATACTCTTTCCGGTTTTTTGTTTGTTCGTTTGTTTTTGAGACGGGGTTCAGAGTTTCACTCTTGTTGGCCAGGCTGGAGTGCAATGGTGTGATCTCTGCTCACCGCAACCTCCGCCTCCTGGGTTCAAGCGATTCTCCTGCCTCAGCCTCCCAAGTAGCTGGGATTACAGGCATGTACCCGGCTAATTTTGTATATGTTAGTAGAGACGGGGTTTCTCCATGTCGGTCAGGTTGGTCTCGAACTCCTGACCTCAGGTGATCCACCCACCTCGGCCTCCCAAAGTGCTGGGATTACAGGAACGAGGCACCGTGTCCAGCCTGTTTTGTTTTTTTATGAGACAAAGTCTCATTCGATCATCTAGGCTGCAGTGCAGTGGTGTGATCTTGGTTCACCGTAGCGTCCGTCTCCCGGGTTCAAGCAATTATCCTGCCTTAGCCTCCTGAGTAGCTGGGACTACAGGTGCATGCCACCACACCAGGCTAATTTTTGTGTATTTTTAGTAGAACTGGGGTTTCAACATGTTGGCCAGGCTGGTCTCAAACTCTTGAACTCAGGTGATCCACCTGCCTTGGCCTCCCAAAGTGCTGGGATTACAGGCATGAGCCCAGCCAACATTGTATTTTTTTTTTTTCTTTTGAGATGGAGTCTCGCTCTGTCGCCCAGGTTGGAGTGCAGTGGTCGGATCTCAGCTCACTGCAAGCTCCACCTCCCGGGTTCACGCCATTCTCCTGCCTCAGCCTTCCAAGGAGCTGGGACTACAGTTGCCCGCCACCTCGCCCGGCTAGTTTTTTTGTATTTTTTGGTAGAGACGGGGTTTCACCGTGTTAGCCAGGATGGTCTCGATCTCCTGACCTCGTGATCCGCCTGTCTCGGCCTCCCAAAGTGCTGGGATTACAGGCTTGAGCCACCGCGCCCCTCCCCAACATTGTATTTTTAAAACCACTAAATTGTACCCTCTAAAAGGGTGAATTTTAGGGTATGTAAATTAGATCTCCATAAAAAAGAGATGGCATGAGAAATAGATTAAGACTAAAGTTTAGCTCATAGATGGTCTTTAGGGTGTGATGGAAGGAGGCAGTTGACAAGCCTCGATGGAGAGAATAACAATGGGATTGAAGGGAGACGTACGGGGCACCCAGCAGTATGCAGTGGTGAAAGACAATAATGGGGCTGCGATTCCGAGCAAAAAGTTCTACATTCAATGCTTTTGAAATCACATGTGTCCTCTCAAACTCAACCACTTCCCTCACGCCACCCATCATAACAGAAATATGTTTACTGAAGACTTACTGGCTTAATAGAATAATAGCTGTTATTATTAGAATACTTCAAAAATCAGACTAAAGAAAGGACTGGGCCTTTCAACGTTGCATGCGTGATGGTTTATCAATCACTAACTTGCTAGATTTGACTGGTTATTGAACCCCAGCAGGGTAAAAGGGTGTTTGGAGTTCTTTTACTAGTACCCTTGCTACACCCCCTTACTTAATACAGTCTGCACTTCCATATGGTCATTTTCAGTTGTAAATTATTTCAAATGTTAAATCAAAATTCCTCTACATGCATTTGGCCTGCAGGATTTGCTCTTACTGGTTTTGGCCTATGGAACCAAGTTTAAATTTTTTTTTTTAAGTGGCTGGGCACGGTGGCTCACGCCTGTAATCCCAACACTTTGGGAGGCCAAGGCGGGCTGATCACGAGGTCAGGAGATCAAGGCCATTCTGGCCAACACGGTGAAGCCCGTCTCTAATAAAAATACAAAAATTAGCTGGGTGTGGTGATGCACACCCGTAGTCCCAGGTACTTGGGAGGCTGAGACAGGAGAATCACTGAAACCCGGGAAGTGGAGGTTGCAGTGAGCCAAGACAGCGCCACTACACTCCAGCCTGGGTAACAGAGTAACCCAGTCTCAAGAAATAAAAGTGTCTTGTGCCTATTCCAGACCCATGAATCAGAATCTGCATTTTAACAAGAACCCCCTCCTCTCATTCATTTGCGCATTAAAGGCTGAGAAGCCCTGCGCTGGAGACTGGTTCCAACTGCAGCAGGTCATGATCAGGTGAGTGTATCGCAGTTTATTAAAGCATTAAATTGTAGAAGAATGTTTTTGATATTTTAAGGCAATCCAACATTATTCCTGTAAATGTTACTGACATTGTTATGTTACTGACTTGCACGTATATACTTTTCTGAAAGTAAAAGTTATACCTAACACAGGAAGTTGAATGCACCCTGTAGGCCACCCAGTGTCCTTAATGGTGATGTCCAGGAAAAGCTGTTGGATGTCTTGCCTTTGCCTGCCTCAGGCTATAACACAGGATGTCTTCTGTCTGCAGGGTAGCTTTTCTCCCATTCAGATCTCAATTCAAATGAGCTTTCCATGGCCAGACTAGCCCAGGCCCCCTATGGAAAGCAGTCACCAGTTTTATGAAGGGCCACAACTGCCTTATTAGGATATTTCATATTAGGCTACTGGCAAAACAAAACAAAAAACTCCCAAATCTCAACTTATCTGTTTACACAAAATTTGATTTTGGGGGTGGGAGCTCTTCTTCTATCCATGACACAGAGATCCAGGATCCCTCCTCTCTTCTGACTATGCCACTTTAACACACAGCTTCCAATACCTCCATGAAACAGAGACAATGACAAGGAGGGCACACAGCACATGATGTGAGTTAGCCACGCAGCACCAACCAAACTACAAAGGACCTGGGAAGTGGAAGGGACCACATGGGCTAGTTTGATGAGCACTTGTTCTGCAAACTTTGTTCTGCTCACAGCATCTCTAGCAGTAGTACAGTGCCTGTATGCACAAGGACTCAAATTATCTCTAAAATATGTGGATACCTTCATTTTGCTAAAGAGGTCATCCATTAAGTGTTTTAGGACGGGTGTGGTGGTGCCTGTAGTCTCAGCACTTTGGGAGGCAAATCTGCCTGGCCAACATGGCGAAATCCCACCTCTACTAAAAACACACAAGTTAGGCCGGGCGCGGTGGCTCAAGCCTGTAATCCCAGCACTTTGGGAGGCCGAGATGGGTGGATCACAAGGTCAGGAGATCAAGACCATCCTGGCTAACACAGTGAAACCCCGTCTCTACTAAAAAATACAAAAATCTAGCCGGGCGAGGTGGCGGGCGCCTGTAGTCCCAGCTACTCGGGAGGCTGAGGCAGGAGAATGTCGTAAACCTGGGAGGCGGAGCTTGCAGTGAGCTGAGATCCGGCCACTGCACTCCAGCCTGGGTGACAGAGCGAGATTCTGTCTCAAAAAAAAAAAAAAAAAAAAAAAATCTCCTAGTAGAGTGCCTGGTAAACAGGAGGTAGAACATTACTTAATGTTTAATTTTCTCTGTTCTTGCTCAGAGGGAGACTCCGCCTCAAAAAAAAAAAAAAAAACCACACACACAAATTAGCCAGGTGTGGTGGCTGGCGCCTATAATCTGAGCTACTTGAGAAGCTGAGGCAGAATAGCTTGAACCCAGGAGGCAGAGGTTGCAGTGAGCCGAGATTGTGCCATTGCACTCCAGCCTGGGTGACAGAGCAAGACTGTCTCAGAAAACAAACAAAATATGGCGAAACCCTGTCTCTACGAAAAATACAAAAATTAGCTGGGCGTGATGGCATGTACCTATAGTCCCAGCTACTTAGGAGGCTAAGGCAGGAGAATCGTTTGAACCCAGGAGGCAGAGGTTGCAGTGAACCAAAACTGCGCCACTGTACTCCAGCTGGGGTGATAGAGTGAGACTCCATCTCAAAAACACACGTGTGCGCGAAGCCTATCACTAGAACCTAAAAATGCTTTTATTTGCTCAGGTACTGTGTGGTGTTATTTCTTCTATACACTGATGAGGGGGCTGAGATAAAGACCTAGTGAACTAAACAAAGAGCCCAGGACAGTTCTGGGGAAGTAAGATCTAAGGCATATTCTATTACCAGCAACAGATCTCTTCCTGTCATTCAATACAAAGAAATAAGCTGTGTCTTAAAACAATTTGCAACAGAGCACTTCCTTTATCAACAATGTAAACTTGTTTAAAGGTTTGTGAAATAAGTCCTGGACACTGAAAAGTAATAAAACACAGCCACTGCGTGAGAGTTTGTATTAACCACTTCAGATGAACAAGTACGTCAGTAACAGGACTTACTGTTTTTAAAAATTATTTCTCAGCTGGGCGAGGTGGCTCATGCCTGTAATTACAGCACTTTGGGAGGCCAAGGCAGGCGGATCATGAGGTCAGGAGATGGAGACCATCCTGGCCAACATGGTGAAACCCCATCTCTACTAAAAATACAAAAAAAGTAGTTAGGCATGGTGGCGCACATTTGTAGCCTAGCTACTCAAGAGGCTGAGGCAGGAGAATTGCTTGAATCCAGGGGTAGAGGCTGCAGTGAGCCAAGATTGTGCCACTGCACTCGAGCCCGGTGACAGTGAGACTCCGTCTCAAAAAAAAAAAAAAAAAAAAAAAAAAAAAGTCTTTTGCTTAATTTTCCTTATACAATGACAGTTTAAACAAGATTTCAAGACAGGACAGGCTGTTTGGCTCAGTGGCTTCTCACCCCAAAGGTTTATCAGTTGCTCACATTCCATGTCCCTCATGGATTAACTGAGTGTTCCAGTTAAGTATACCAGCATGGTGACCCAGGCTGGTTGAACAGTCACCTTCTCAAAATTTACTAGTTGCCATGGAAAGAGGATCACATGTGGGCTCTTAAACTTTCATCCAGAAACGACACTTCTGCTCACATTTCAGCCTAGGAAAGTCAGCTGGGCCTTGCAACGGAACCATGAACCCACAAAGCAGGATTGGAAATCTGTTGCCAGTACTGTGACTACCATTTCAATACCTACCTTATCAATATCAAGGCTCTTTCTTCTCCTTTATCAACTACCTTTATCAATACCAAGCCTCTTCTCTCCCAAATCACTGGCACGATGCGATGTCATTTATTGTGTATATTGGCAGGGAAGAGGTTGAAATTGTAGTTTTGCACAAATGAGAAAGTAAGACATTCCATCCATCAATGCTTACACCTCAGCTTGTTTTGCAACAGGCAATTAACACTAGCGGGAAGAAGAGAACTCACTCTTCAAAGCATCCAGCGAGCGGGGCAATCTGCATTCCAGATTACTCCGACTAGTACAGACGCTTCCACTGCCTTTTCCAAGATACAAAAGTTGCTCTAAACATACACTTCTCTACACCCCAGAAGTGACTGATTGCCACTCCCTGGACCTTGCCATACCCTTCTCTCCCTGTTGCAGATTCAGATATGCAAACAGGGTGCTTCTTCCTACTTTCCAGAAATGCTCAAGGCTCTCCACCTCCTAGCTCCAGCACTACCAACCCATCTCTCAGGCTCTTTCTTCCCCATCCCTCTGCAGGTCCCCAGAATAGCCTGATTAGTACAGCTGAGGGTGGGCTTAACTCCCCCAGGGAGCTGCTGTACTGCAAGCTTACGGAAACAAACTACTCAGTGGATCTCCAGTTATTGTCATGACTACAGTAAGCACACTCAGAAATGATTCCTAGATGGTTAAACATTTTACAATAGCATAAATTCTTTTTTTTTTTTTTTATGAGACAGAGTCTTGCTCTTTTGCCCAGGCTAGAGTGCAGTGGCATGATCTCGGCCCACACCTTTCTCCTGCCTCAGCCTGCCAGCCTGTAAGCTGGGACTACAGGTGCCCACCACTACGCCCGGCTAATTTTTTGTATTTTTAGTAGAGACGGGGTTTCGCCGTGTTAGCCAGGATGGTCTCGATCTCCTGACCTCGTGATCTGCCCGCCTTGACCTCCCAAAGTGCTGGGGTTACAGGCATGAATCACCGCGCCCGGCCCCAATAGTATAAATTCTTTCTTTCTTTTTTTTTTTTTATGAGGTGGAGTCTCCCACTCACTCTATTGCCCAGGCTGAAGTGCAATGGTGCGATCTCGGCTCATTGAAACTTCCACCTCCCAGGTTCAAGTGATTCTCCTGCCTCAGCCTCCCGAGTTGCTGGGATTACAGGCACGCACCACCACACCCAGCTTATTTTTGTATTTTTAGTAGAGACGGGGTTTCACCATGTTGGCCAGGCTGGTCTCAAACTCCTGACCTCGTGATCAGCCTGCCTCAGCCTCCCAACGTGCTGGGATTACAGGCATGAGCTACTATGCTCGGCCATAAATTCTTAATATAAATATTAATATCAAGGAAGTTATTTTTATAAGTGTGGAAAAAAGGTCACCTGAAGTCTTCCATGGGAGTGGCAGAATGGTTCTTAGTCACAAAAAATTCACAATAATGAAAACTCCTTAAAAATTCACAAAATAGGCCGGGCGCGGTGGCTCAAGCCTGTAATTCCAGCACTTTGGGAGGCCGAGACAGGTGGATCATGAGGTCAGGAGATCGAGACCATCCTGGCTAACACGGTGAAACCCCGTCTCTACTAAAAAATACAAAAAAAACTAGCCGGGTGAGGTGGCGGGCGCCTGTAGTCCCAGCTACTCGGGAGGCTGAGGCAGGAGAATGGCGTGGACCCGGGAGGCGGAGCTTGCAGTGAACTGAGATCCGGCCACTGCACTCCAGCCTGGGAGACAGAGCGAGACTCTGTCTCAAAAAAAAAAAAAAAAAAAAAAAAAAAATCACAAAATAATTATGCAGAACAACAAGCTTTCAAAACACAATTATGTTATGACCTTCCCCCGTTATCTGAGGGCATGAAGCAAGTTCAACCACAAGTGCATGGTGGCAGAAAATTGCTGGTGCCTTTTGCTGATCAGGCGGCTCAGCGTTAGTCTTGAACATTTTCAAGTATAGAATTGTTTGATGACCCCGGTTAGTTAAGGTTCCTCTTTCTCTCTCTCACACATTTCTCAAATTATCTATCCTCACGAATACCTGACAAGAGACCAATCGAAGAGTGAGTGAAAGAAAATCATTATTCTTTGACATTGGCACATTTCAAAACAGCTCATTACACAGAACAGCCAACTTTTTTTTTTAAATTGTTTTATTTGGGAAAAGTGCTTCTTACAAAAGGGCAGCTGCAAAATACAGAGACCTCTGCAACAATTATTTGTTTTTTCTTAAAGTGAAAGAATGAGCGGGATCCAAGGAATCAAAGCAGTAGATGGACACACCAGGAGCATCCCCGAGTTACTTTCAGGAAACAGAGCAACAAAACACAAAGGTAAAATTTCCAATCAAGGAATTCTTCCAACAACTTAACTTTAGCTAGTCTCAGGGATTCTCCCAAGCCCTCCCCTTCGGTGGAAAAGTATGACTTATCACTGCAAACCCATTACTCCACTACAATAAACACCTTAGAACAGAGTTTTGAACCACATCTGTCTACCTGAAAGCTCAGGGGTGGAATGAGGCAGATACTCACAAAAACAAACACTAAAAACCCGACAACAAAATGCCCCAAATGAGGACAAAGGTTTCTCAGAAAGTGCCTGTACTGGAAAGGCTAGATCGTAAAACATTAAATACAACTGTGTATCCAAGACCCAGTTTGTGTTAATATATGGGATAACCAGGTAGTTTTAACCTCTATGGCTAACCCCATTTCTCTATTTATATAGACAGAGCTAGCACTGCTATATTGACAACTACCAATATACTGCTTTGCCCTTTAAGATCTATCCGTCACACAAGGCTTAAACCACTAAACCAAGTTTTTCTACTAAGGCTAAGAATACTGCATCTATGCAGGGATGAGAAGCTTATCACACACCCACACTCACACACACCATGTCAGCCCTTGGGAGTCAACTTCCAACTCTGCATTGATGTTATGCCTCTCTATCTTTTATATGTATTCTTTCTCAATTTTCCTATCATGCAAAACAGTAGAAATCTCAACACATTCACCCCTGATTCTGGTTACCCAGTAGTATTACTTGTGTGCAATTAAACAAGAGACCAAAACCACAGAACAAGTGCACGTGGTAGGGATTACAGGGTAGGGAACAGATAAAAAAAAAAACACAGATGTGCAGATTTCACCAGAAACCTCAAGGATCCACATCCCATGTCTGGGGCAGAGGGCTATTGGCCAGCTTAGGTCCCTTCACCCATCACTCCTATTCTTGGACCCCAAAGCAGGGCCACTGCTTTTACTTTTGAACCTGGGGTCCTCAAAATGAGTGTGTGAAAAGTCCATAAACGCAATCTGGTTGAAAACAGATGACGCAACACACCTACACTAACTGTCTGACAGTTAAATTTGTGTTACAAAAAACTAACTTTAAGATTTATTTTTGTAACTTTTTTTCAACAGGGAAAACAACACACTCCTCAGGGAAAGGTGAGGGGTTGAGAAGACAGGCCCTGGGTAAAAATTCTTAGGACAGCACCTGGAGTTGAGAGGCCTGCCTAGGAGAGAACACAGGCCCTGCCGCACCACCACAGGGCACAGCTGCTGTCTGGGGTCAGCAGACCAGTTCACACGCCACGCAAGGTTGCTATAGATCCAAGTCATAAAAATCTTCCAGCTCATCATGAAACAAGTCCCACTCATCTTCAGAGTCTGTTAGGTCGTCGTCCCCACCTGCAGCCAAAAGCATAAGCAACATCTCGCCCAGCTCAAAGGTGACAACCTCTTCTTCATCGTTGTCAAAGGGGTTGCTGTTCTCTCTTTCCTCAATGAGTTCCCAGAAGTGGTTCCTTCGTTGGGCCTGTAAAAAACAAGGCCATGATAGGGATGGCACTGTCGAGCAGTATCTTCTATCCTGTTGTTTATAAGGCAAAACGTCCAGCACACCAGAGGGCATGACGAACCAGACTTCTTAGTTAGGGTTTCCATTTACCACTTCCTCCCCTATGGTTACTTGATGGAAATTGTTTAGGCTAGAACTTTAACACATTTTTTCCTTTCCTATCCCTCCCAGGCTTCTGAGGTTTGTTTCCTCCTTTAATACTCTACACTTTCGCTCCCAGATCTGAGCGTTAACCTTTTCCTTCCCCTACCCCAGTATGTGCAGGACTCAACTGATACCTTGGAATTTCCCCTCTTTTAAAAAAACAGTGAGAGTTACCCGGTATCTGCTTGATGTTCCCACTTTCTGTCTCTGTGGCTCCTCTCTACGGCCATCAGGGTACGCATGCTTGTAAAAACAGTTCCCTCCAAATGGGCAGCTCCCACGTCCTTCATCAAAATACCTGCACGCCTTGTTGCTGGAAAGGAAAATATCGCAACCCTTATTCACAGTGGATTTCAGGTCTGTATTTGACTATCATCCGGGGTTTCTTTAAACAGGTAGGGATAGAACCAGTATGTCAGCTTACAGCCCTCCCCAAGATGTGTTCTTACGAACATGTGTGTGCCAATGCAAGAAACACTAACTAGAAACCGATAACTCTGTTCAAGTCTATGCTGGTTAATAGCTCTAGTACAAGCAGATGCCATAGAGAGAAAATCTTCTAGAAAGCCAACACACAAGAACACAGGACAGCTATGACATGGATTCAGAATAACGTAGAACCCCACTCGTGGGGCCTTGTCAACAATAGAGACCTCTTTATAACACAGTCCCTTGGTATGGACCCCAAGGACTGTGTTATAGCAAGATACGTACTGGGTAAGTGTTATCAGGGTGACAAAATAAACTCTCCTGGGAAGTCAAAGAAGGGTAGGAAGGAGGTAGGAGTGTATAATGCAGCACCATTCTTTTCAAAGTGAACCCAAGCTCTGTTGGGCTCTTCGCTTGAGAAAAGGCTGCAGTGCTCATACCTCATTGCCTCCTTGTATTTCAGAATGAGTTTCTGCTTCTCTTCTTTCTCCTCCACCCAGTACTCACTTGGAATGACAAAGTTAGATGTGATCCGGCATTCTGGGCAGGACCTGGGAAACAATGAACAGGCTGCAATGCAAATTCCCCTTTCACAGGCCCACTCTTCAAGGACACACCCTGGTGTGTCGCCTCCAGACTTAAAGACTTAACTGAAAGGCATGTGGGCATTTCCTGAAAGGGTTCCACATACTGTCACACAACTGACCATTTCTTTCAAGCAAAACAACCTCCTTTATAAATCCAACTCAACGGCTAGCCAGTTCGTTTTTTTTTTAATATAACTTAGGTAAAAAACAAAAACAAAAGAAGACATTTCACACAGACTCCTTTTTCTTTCGTTTAAATAAATTTATTTCTTGTAGCTTTGCTCTGTTTAGATTATGTGGTTTTTGTTCAGTTATGAGAACAATCTTTAAAGGATGGTGGATTATTGGCTAGCTTAATGAATGGAATAGGAAAGTGGAAAATGTAAAACGTCAGGAAACATACATTCAGAGCTAGATCAGTTTGTTCACTGAGCCTAAACTGGCTAATAATCCATTAAACACAATCTCCTCAGAAAAAGCACGAAGATTCTACTAACTGATACACAAGGTTTCCTCATTCAAATAAAAGTAGGTAGATACACCAACTAACCTAGAAGCTAGCTGAAATACAAAGAAGAAATCCCCATTAGAATATCCCAGTTTCAAGATAAAATGCATGCATTTAAATGCGGTCCATCTGGTTGAAAGTTGGCACAAGTTACTAAATTCTTCCCCAAAAGAGAAAGCACAAATGAAGACTGGGGAGGAGTCTCACTTTATGATCTTGCTCTCAAATTGCTTAGCACTCCTCCACTTGCGAATGCACTTGAGACAGTAGGTGTGGTTGCAGTTGGAGAGGATCCCGAAGCGGCGCTCGCTGGGGTTGGCTTTCTCATAGACCACCTCCATGCAGATCCCACACACCATGTCCTTGCTGCGCTGCACAGCAAATGAGAGCTCCATGTCCTTCTCATGGGCCTCAATGCACGACTAGAGAAGGTGGAGAGAGAACAAGTGGAATCGAGTCATTGAATCCTGAAAAACTTGACCAACAGTTAATGATGCACGTTCAAAGAATCAAACAGTCAACTGAAAAAACAATGTTCCCAAGGTGACACAAAAATTAGCTTTGCTGACTAGTAAACACAGGTGTGGTGTTTTTTGGGTTTTTTGTTTGTTTGTTTGTTTTGCGGCGGTACTTAACAATACTAGAAAATCAAACTATGAAGACTCAACTTTGGGAATGGAAAAATTACCCAATTTTCTCTGCCCCAAACCTGGAGCTCAACTACATTAAAGACAGCTTCCCACAGTGTTTGTTATTTCTGGTTTCTACATGAGGTTAAGACCCTAGTTAAAACCTGTCAGAAAATAAGGGTGACAGGCACGTAACTCTCTTGTGCCTTTAAAGAAAAACATCTTCGAGATTTTTCAACTACTCAGCTTGACAGATTGATGAACACTTAGGTTAGGTTAGATTAGCCCACTTTGGGGCTATTATAAATAATGCTGCCAAGAACATTCATGTACCAATTTTTGTGTGGACATCATATTTTATAAAGTCCAAGGTTGGGTGGATCACACGAGGTCAGGAGTTTGAGACCATCCTGGCCAACATGGCAAAACCCCGTCTCTACTAAAAATACAAAAATTAGCTGGGCATGGTGGTGCACGCCTGTAGTCCCAGCTACTCGGGAGGCTGAGGCAGGAGAATGGCTTGAACCAGGGAGGCGGAGGCTGCAGTGAGCCGAGATTGTGCTGCTACACTCCAGCCTGGGCGACAAAGCAAGACTGTCTCAAACAAACAAACAAGGGGATCAAATTATGTCTACCTCATAACATGCCTCACCCCCTACAACCAAATTTAAACAGATGGAAATTTAAAAGAGATAGAAATGATTAGAAGCAAACTTTGCTCCAATAAATTTAAAGTTTGTAATAACACTGTCTTCTGAACCTACCCTGGCTCCCATACATTGCTGCTGGAAATGTAAAATCCTAAAGCCACTATGGAAAAGTATGGCAGTTTCTCAAAACATAAAGCATAGAGTTCCTATGTAACCCAGCAATTCCACTCCTAGGTATATATACCCAAGAGAACTGAAAACATATCTTCACAAAAAAATCTATGTACCAATATTCCTAGCAGCCTTATTCATAATAGCCAAAAACTGGAAATGACCTAAGTGTTCATCAACTCATGAATAGAAAAACAAATGTGGTCTAGTCATACAATGACAATAATTCAGCCATCAAAACTAAGAACAGATACACACAACCACACGGAGAACCTTGAAATCAGTATGTTAAGTGAAAGAAGCCAGTCACAACGGACCACATTACAGGATTCCATTTATACGAAATGTCCACAATAGGCCAATCCAGAGACAAAGCACATTCGTTATTGCCAGGAGCTGGAGGAAGGGTGGAACGAAGAGTGACTGCTAATGGGTGTAGGATGATCAAAGTATCCTAAAATTTGTAAAATGGCAATGATTGCACATCTCTGTAAATATTCTAAAAACCAATGAAATGTGCATTTTCAAAAGATTAAATATGTTCAGCGTGAATCTCAGAAACATTATTTTTTAAAAGAGAAAAAAAATGTTAGAAGTCCATAGTCTGAGGTTCTGGAAGTATGACCTCTTTTTCTCTTTTGCCTCAACCTCCCAAGTAGCTGGGACTACAGACACACGCCTCCATGCCCAGTTAATTTTGTTCACTGGACTTCTTGATAAAGCATCCAAGAAGCCCAAGGAAGGAAAACTTCCCTACTCACTGATAACCATTCAATTCATCAAATGTTTCTCTGAAATAAACCCACCATGCTGTGAAAAGGCAAATAATGATTATCACACCTAATAACACACACACACTCCCTAAAGACTTACTTTGATATGCTGTGATCTCTGGGCAGCATCCATCGGATGCAGGACCTGCAGCCCACACATGTCACAAGAATCTCCGTGGAGATACACACAGTTCTCCCCGTATCGGCACTCTCCCACTGCAGCATAGGGGCACAGCTGCTTCTTCGTCTCCACGGCGGTTTGCTCTTTCTCTGATTCTTCCTTGGTCACTGAGCCCTGCAGGGGTGCTTCAGTGCAGGAAGGTGCAGCTGAAAATGTGTAAGAGGGTGATAAAAGTCCAAACGATAAGGCAGATACATGAACTATAAGGGAACTGAGAATCTAACTTCAAAAAATGAAAATAAAACTGCAATTAAATACCAAAACAGTCTACTGAACTAATTTCTTCACTTGAAAGAAAGGAATGTTGGCCGGGCGCGGTGGCTCAAGCCTGTAATCCCAGCACTTTGGGAGGCCGAGACGGGTGGATCACGAGGTCAGGAGATCGAGACCATCCTGGCTAACATGGTGAAACTCCGTCTCTACTAAGAAATACAAAAAACTAGCCGGGCGAGGCGGCGGGCGCCTGTAGTCCCAGCTACTCGGGAGGCTGAGGCCGGAGAATGGCGTGAACCCGGGAGGCGGAGCTTGCAGTGAGCTGAGATCCGGCCACTGCACTCTAGCCTGGGCTACAGATTTATAACGCTGGTATTTCCAAGATTAGACTTGTAAAACAAAACAAAACAAAAAACACTGCTTCTTTATCTACGTCTTGGGTAATTGAAATTTAATTTCAAAAAGTACTCATTAAAGAGAGGATTCAGTTTTTCAAAACATTCTGAATTCATTTCACTGGGATTCAAAGTTTCCTTCACTCTATCTGTAAATCTTAGGTAATCCAAATTAAAGTACTGTACTAAGATTAAACTAAAAAAGGAATGGAATCAGAAAGGGGAAAGTTGTCAAAGCTAAGCAAATGGATGAACTGCTATCCAAGCCCTCTAACTCTTATTTTCTTCTTCAGAATACTTACTACGGCCACAGTAGGGTTGCCCAGGAACAAACTCAATAGCATTCACCCAGTCCTCTGAACCTGCTCCTACGGTTGCAAAGTTTGAATTTCTTGACTCAGCTTCGCCTGTATTCATTTCAACAAGTGGTCCAACTATCGATGAGAGACTTGAGGAAGCAGCAAGGGATGACTTTGTAGTTAGCTCTGTAGCAGTTGCTTCTTCCTGTTTCAATGGCTTGCTATGTTCATATCTAAGAAAAAAATCAAAAGTAAGCAGTTGGCCGGGCGTGGTGGCTCACGCCTATAATCCCAGCACTTTCACCAGAGGTCAGGAGTTCGAGACCAGCCTGGCCAATGTGGTGAAACCCCATCTCTACTAAAAATGCAAAAATTAGCTGGGTATGGTGGTGGGCAAACAAACAAAACAACTCTGGTTTAAAAGATAATTTTTTTAAAAAAATTATTATTTTTTTTTTTTTTTTTTGAGACGGAGTCTTGCTCTGTCACCCAGGCTGGAGTGCAGTGGCCGGATCTCAGCTCACTGCAAGCTCCTCCTCTCGGGTTCATGCCATTCTCCTGCCTCAGCCTCCCGAGTAGCTGGGACTACAGGCACCCGCCACTTCGCCCGGCTAGTTTTTTGTATATTTTAGTAGAGACGGGGTTTCACCATATTAGCCAGGATGGTCTCGATCTCCTGACCTCATGATCCGCCCGTCTCGGCCTCCCAAAGTGCTGGGATTACAGGCTTGAGCCACCACGCCCGGCCTAAAAAAATTATTTTTACACACTTTCTATCTTTTGTTTTCTTTGAGACAGGGTCTCGCTCTGTTACCCAGACTGGAGTGCAGTGGCACGATCCCAACTCACTGCATTCAACCTCCCTGGGCTCCCCAGCAGCCGGGACCACAGGTACACACCACCACACGCAGCTAATTTTTATTTTGTAAATACGGGGGTTTTTGCATTGGTCTCCTGGGTTCAAGTGATCTGCCCCGCCCAGCCTAGTATAAATGTGTAAGGAAGTTTAATCAATTTTTCTGTCTCTGCGAGAGAAGACGCCCTCTCTTTCCCCAGCTGGTTTACAACCCCCACCCCATTGCTTCTGTGGCCTTTAGTATTTTAAAGTATCAGATTCTTCAGCTGGTCCAAAAGTCAAAACTCCAAACAAGAAGTCAGCTAAGCCAGCCCAGGCACAGTAGTTCACACCTGTAATTCCCAGCACTTTGGGAGGCCAAGGCAGGCAGATCACTTGAGGGCAGGAGTTCGAGACCAGCCTGGCCAACATATTGAAACCCCATCTCTACTGAAAATACAAAATTTAGCCAGGCCTGGTGGCACATGCCTGTAATCCCATCTACTTGGGAGGCTGAGGAGGAAGGTGGAGGTTGTGACACTGTGCCACTACACTCTAGTCTGGGCGACATAGCAAGACTGTTTAAAAAAAAAAAAAAAGACCACTACACTCCAGTCTGGGCGACACAGCGAGACTGTCTTAAAAAAAAAAGAAAGAAGTCAACCAAGCCAATATCGCCCCTTTCCCCAGAGGGTGTCCAGAAACAAAGACTGGGAGTTCTAATGGCATTCTGGGAGAATACTAGGTATCTGCAATATGCAAAACAGTCCCAAAGAACAGTCCCAAAACAGCAACAAAGAACTGGCCTCACTAAACAACAGCACCATCATTACAAAACACTGATGCAGAAAATCCTCTGAACTGCTGTGGCTACGATGCTATCCTTCATTATCAATGATCTACTCCCTCTATGAAGAGGGAAATCCCTGGGCATTGAGCAAGTTACATAAAAGGATCCCAACACTAAGAGTAAGAAGTAGGTGGCCAGGCATGGTGGCTCATGCCTGTAATCCCAGCCCTTTGGGAGGTCAAGGCGGGTGGATGTCACCAGGTCAGGAGATCGAGACCATCCTGGCCAGCATGGTGAAACCCTGTCTTTACTAAAATACAAAAAAATTTAGCTGGGAATGGTGGTGGGCGCCTGTAGTCCCAGCTACTCAGGAGGCTGAGGTCGGGGAATCGCTTGAACCCAGGAAGCGGAGACTGAAATGAGCTGAGATCACACCACTGCACTCCAGCCTGGCGACAGAGTGAGACTCCGTCTCAAAAAAAAAAAAAAAAAAAAAGAGTAAGGAGTAGGTTTAAGTTCCTAGATATAATTTTAATAGGAAAACAAGATCACAGAGCAAGCCTCTCTTTAAGATTCCTTATTTAGCTAGTCCATAATCAATCTTTTAATAATCACCTATATCAGCTTGTAATCAACAATTATCACCAAACTTTCAAGTAGACTACTACTATAGTTTCTCTACATTCTTTCACTTTATGCTATGAGATCTAAACCCAGCTCAATTCTGGCTCATCCTTTAAAGAGTTTTAGAAAAGAGGCAGCTATGGCCGGGTGCGGTGGCTCACACCTGTAATCTCAGTACTTTGGGAGGCCAAGACAAGGGGATCACAAGGTCAGGAGGAGTCCATCCTGGCTAACACGGTGAAACGCCATCTCTACTAAAAATACAAAAAATTAGCTGGGCATGGAGGCGTGTGCCTGTAGTCCCAGCTACTCGGGAGGCTGAGGCAGGAGGATGGTGTGAACCCGGGAGGTGGAGCTTGCAGTGAGCTGAGATCGCGCCACAGCACTCCAGCCTGGGCAACAGAGCGAGACTCTGTCTCAAAAAAAAAAAAAAAAAAAAAAAAGAGGCAGCTACATCCTTATTAAAAAGAAAACTAAGAGGTCAGGAGGCCCAGTGGGTTCACACCTATGATCCCGGCATATTGGGAGGCAAGGGTGGGAGGATCAGTTGAGGCCAGGAGTTTGACACCAACCTGGGTGAGATAGGGAGACCCTGTCTCTACAAACAAAACAAAAAACTTAGCCAAAGGTGGTGGTTGCAGTGAGTCATGTTCACATCATCGCACTCTAACCTGGGCAAGGGAGCAAGACCCGATCTCAAAACAAAGAAAGAAACAAACAAAAAAAAACAATTAAGGTTCCTTTCAGCTTTTTTTTTTTTTTTTGAGACGGAGTTTCGCTCTTGTTGCCCAGGCTGGACCGCAATGGCACGATCTTGGCTCACCACAACATCCGCCTCACAGGTTTAAGTGATTCTCCTGCCTCAGCTTCCAAAGTAGCTGGGATTACAGGCATGCGCCACCATGCCTGGGTAATTTTGTATTTTTGGTAGAGACGCGGTTTTCCATGTTGGTCAGGCTGGTTTCGAACTACCCATCTCAGGTGATCCACTTGCCTCAGCCTCCCAAAGTGCTGGGATTAAAGGCGTGATCCACCATGCCCAGCCAACCCCCCCCGCCCTTTTTTAAGATGAAGTCTCATTCTGTTGCCTAGATCTAGATTCACTGCAAACTCCACCTTCCGGGGTTCAAGTGATTCTCCCACCTCAGCCTCCCAAATAGCTGGGATTCCTGGCACATGCCACCATACCCAGCTAATATTTGTACTTTCAGTAGAGACAGGGTTTAACCATGTTGGCTAGGCTGGTCTTGAAATCCTGACCTCAAGTGATCCAACCGCCTCAGCCTCCCAAAGTGCGCGGATTACAGGTGTGAGCCACCGTGCCTAGTCCCTTTCAACTTTTAAGTTGAGCCATTTGCATCTGCGTCAACATCAGAGGCTCACCAAAATAGGGAACCTACCTAATTTCTTCTGGTCTCAAAACTATTTGGGGCTGGCAAAGTTGCCTGAAAAAATAAGCTGGTTAATATGCAAAGCCTAGGGCTTAGCACAGATGTCTTCAATTTAACCTTCAATTTTTCCATTCACTCATCCACACAGTCCATTCAGATGAGCACTTCTTCTGAAATAGGGACCAAATGCTAATTAACTATAGCCTTCTGATTCTATCTCAAAGTCTATTCTCATCCCTCTGCTTGGGAGGTTGGATTCTTCACTCTCATCAATATTCAACTCCTCCTGCCCCAGTAACAGTTGGCAGTAACTCTCAAAAGACTGGAACCCAGTTCAAGGAACACAGCTCCCTTACAATTAGCCTCAATACCTGCAGAGACTGTACCACCACAAAGATTCCCCATTCATCACTGTAGGGTGAAGTTCTCACTACTTTTTCTGCCTTTTATAGTGGGACTGCAGAAGACATGTCTAGTGGAGAGGCCGGGCGCCGTAGCTCACGCCAACACTTTGGGAGGCCAAGGCAGGTGGATCACCTGAGGTCAGGAGTTCAAGACCAGCCTGGCTGACATAGCGAAACTATCTCTACTAAAAATGCAAAAATTAGCTGGGTGTGGTGGCGCATGCCTGTAATCCCAGCTACTCGGGAGGCTGAGGCAGGAGAATTGCTTGAACCAGGGAGTCGGAGGTTGCGGTGAGTCAAGATCATGCCACAGCACTCCAGCCTGGCGACAGAGTAAGACTCTGTATCAAAAAAAAAAAAAAAAAAAAAAAGACATACCTGGTGGAGAGTTTGAGAATAATGTCACTGTGTCATTTTCCCCCTTTTCAGCAATACTCTAATGACAAATTAGCAGAGGGCAAAATGAATAACAACTAAATAAAGTTTTCATGGGATCAACTTCTGAAATCCTACAGTCATTTGAAAAAGATCTTCTCTTCACCCCCATCTTGACTGGACTCTCTAATAAACAGATGTGGGATGACTTAATATTAATATCCCACCCCATCAATAATGTCAGGTTCTGAACTCTAATCATTTGAACCCAGTGACTCACACTAGATTTTCTGATAATGACAGTAGAATTGACTATGACACCAGGCGCGGTGGCTCATGCCTGTAATCCCAGTCCTTTGGGAGGCTGAAATGGGCGGATCACGAGGTCAGGAGATCGAGACCATCCTGGCTAACACGTTGAAACTCCACCTCTACCAAAACCACAAAAAATTAGACAGGCATGGTGGCGGGCGCCTGCAGTCCCAGTTACTCGGGAGGCTGAGGCAGGAGAATGGCATGAACCCAGGGGGCGGAGGTTGCAGTGAGTTGAGATCGCGCCACTGCACTCCAGCCTGGGCGACAGAGCCAGACCCATCTCAACAACAACAAAAAAACATTGACTATAACACTGTCAAGTCTTACCGAGGGTAGTGGTTTAAAGTATGTGCAAAACTCTTTGACATGTCTCCCTTCAAAAGTTGGAGCCCAATCCTCTCCCTTTACATGTGGGCTGGACTTAGTCCAGAATCAGTGGAAGTGACACTACATGACTCCCGACACTAGGTCATAAAAGGCATTGTGGTGTCTCCTTTGTTAAATTGTTTGCTCTAGGGAAAGCTAGCTGCCAAGCAGCAAGGACACTAAAGCATCCCTATGAAAAGGCCCATGTGGGCCAGGCATGGTGGCTCAGGCCTTAATCCCAGCACTTTGGGAGGCAGAGGCAGGCAGGCAGACTGCCTGAGCGCAAGTGTTGAGACCAGCCTGGCCAACAACATGGTAAAACCCCCTCTCTACTAAAAATACAAAAGTTAGTGGGGTGTGTGGGCCGGGCGTGATGGCTCATGCCTATAATCCCAGCACTCTGGGAGGCTGGTGTGGGCTGGTCAGGAGATTGAGACCATCCTTTCAACAAGGTGAAAACCCTGTCCCTACTAAAAATACAAAAATTAGCTGGGCGGGGCAGTGCATGCCTGTAATCCCAGCTACTCGGGAGGCTGAGGCAGGAGAATTGTTTGAACCTGGGAGGCAGAGGTTGCAGTGAGCTGAGATCGTGCCATTGCACTCCAGCCTGGGTGACAAGAGCAAGACTCTGTCTTAAACAAAACAAACCAAACAAACAAAAAACCAAACCAAACAAACAAAAAACAATCCTGGCTGGGCATCGTGGCTCATGCCTGTAATCCCAGCACTTTGGGAAGCCGAGGTGGGCAGATCACTTGAGGTCAGCAGTTTGAGACTAGCCTGGCCAACATGATGAAACCCTGTCACTACCAAAAATATAAAAAATTAGCCGGTCATGGTGGCACACAGCTGTAATCCCATCTACTCGGGAAACTGCGGCAGGAGAATTGCTTGAATCTGGGAGGCAGAGGTTGCAGTGAGCCCAGATCTTGCCACTGCACTCCAGCCTGGGCGACAGAGGAACGAGACTCTGTCTCACAAAAAAAAAAGAAAGAAAGAAAAAAAAAAAAATATATATATATATATATATATATATCCTGGAGTCCCCATCAAGTCTTCAGATGACTACTACCCTTGTTAAAATTTTGACTACCATCTCTTAAGAGTCTCTGAGCTAGAACCATCCAGCTAAGGCACTCAGAATCCACAACCCCAGAAACTGAGTTAATAAATGTTCACTGTTTTAAGTTACTCAATTTGGGGGTGGATCAGGTTCCGTGGCTCATGTCTGTAATCCCAACACTTTTCCCGAGGCCAAGGCAGGAAGATTGTTTGAGCCCAGGAATCTGAGACCAGCCCATGCAACATAGCGAGACCCCCATCTCTACAAAAAATTAAATTTGAGGGTTACTTGTTTAACATCCATAGATAATACACCTAAGACATTTCTGAACTAGGAAGACAGAAAAGCCCTACCCAATTTTCTTTTTAAGGTGGAGTCTCACTGTGTTGCCCAGGCTGGAGTGTAGTGGCAGGCTCTTGACTCACTGCAGCCTCCATCTCCCGGGTTCATGCAATTCTCCTGCTTCAGCCTCCGAAGTAGCTGGGATTACAGATGCACACCACCATGCCCAGCTAATTTTTCTATATTTTGTAGACACGAGGTCTCACTAGGTTACCCAGGCTGGTCTCAAACTTCCAAGCTCAAGCAATCCTCCTACCTCAGCCTGCCAAAGTGCTGGGATTATAGGCATGAGCCACTGCCCAGTCAAGAGTCATTTTCAAAGCATTATTTTTAATCAATGACATATAAAGCTATCAGAATTACGTCTTTTACATTTTTCCTCCAACCCACCCCTGAACAAATTTATAAACATTCTTACCTGCAGCGGTCTCCATAAATACAGTACCCTCGCTGAAAATACTTGCACACTACACTATATGGACTGTCAGAGAGGTCATGCGAGTAGCGACAGTTGTCTCCTTCCTTACAAACCCCATGCATAAAATACCTGTGAGACAAAGGACCACAAAACTAGATTAAAACCAATCCTTGAAAAGATTAAAACCAATTAGTATTCATGGCTAATATATTCAACCATCAAATACATAAACACACGAAATAAACACAAAGAAAGGGCCGGGCTCGCTGCCTCATGTCTGCAATCCCAGCACCTTTGGGAGGCTGAGGTGGACAGATCACGAGGTCAGGAGATCAAGACCATTCTGACTAACATGGTGAAACACTATCTCTACTAAAAATAAAAAAATTAGCCGGGCGTGGTGCAGGCGCCTATAATCCCAACTACTCGGGAGGCTGAGGCAGGGGAATCGCTTGAACCCGGGAGGCGGAGGTTGCAGTGAGCCAAGAGCCTGCCACTACACTCCAGCCTGGGCAACACAGTGAGACTCCACCTTAAAAAGAAAATTGGGTAGGGCTTTTCTGTCTTCCTAGTTCAGAAATGTCTACATGTATTATCTATGGATGTTAAACAAGTAACTCTCAAATTTAATTTTTTGTAGAGCTGGGGGTCTCGCTATGTTGCAGAGGCAGGTCTCAGATTCCTGGGCTTGAGATGGCGCCACTGAGCCACTGCACTCCAGCCTGGGCAACAGAGAGAGACTCCACCTCAAAAAGAGAGAAAAAGAAAAAAAAAAAGATAGTCTACGTCAAAGAATTTCTCCTCCAAACAAAACCCAATGAATATAAGTAGGTGTCTTGTTTTTAAATGACACCACCAAAAAAAAAAACCATCATCCAAATTCACCTTAATGTCACTACCCAAGTTGAGTTTGCCTTCGGTGAAAGCCTGGGCCATATATTATTTCTGAAGTTCCTTCCACCGTGCAGACTGACTCCATGAGAGACACTGTCCAGTAATAAAGACAAAATTTACTAGAATCCCCCTACTGCTGTGCCTCTTAGAAACCTAATAGTGGCCTCCAAGATAGAAAACAAACTGCCAAGTTACCCTGTAAGGGTACAAGAGAACCATACAGCACCCTCAGAGTATCTCTAGGCATCTTAACAACCTCTTTAGGAATTTCTATAAATTATAGATATGGCATTTAATCAATTCATCTGCAGTGACATTTCTTACTTTGATATTTAACTTTTAATGAGTGAGTACACTGTTTATCAAACTAGATTATAAATTCCTGATGGGTAAAGACTGGTTTATTCCCCCTATTATCTCCTACTATCTGTGCACATAATATGTACTTGTCAGATAAAGGTAGAAGGCTGGGCGCGGTGGCTCCCGCCCGTAATCCCAGCACTTTGGGAGGCCAAGGCAGGTGGATCACCTGAGGTTGGGAGTTCGAGACCAGCCTGACCAACATGGTGAAACCCGTTCCTACTAAAAATACAAAATTAGCTGAGCGTGGTGACACAAGCCTGTAATCCCAGCTACTCAGGAGCCTGAGAGGAGAATCACTTGAACCCAGGAGGCAGCGGCTGCAGCGAGCTGAGACTGCACTGAGCCAATATTGTACCACTGCACTCTAGCCTGGGCAACAAGAGCAAAACTCCATCTTAGATTAAAAAAAGACAGAGAGAGAAGAAAAAGAAAAAGGTAGAAGAGCCGGGGTGGTGGCTCATGCCTGTAATTCCAGCTACTCTGGAGGCTGAGGTGGGTGGATAGCTTGAGGCCAGGCCAGGAGTTCAAGGCCAGTCTGGGCAACACCCTATCATAAAACAAAAAAAAAGTAAATAGAATAAAAGGCTATATAGCCCGGTATGGTGGCTCACGCCTGTATTCCCAGCACTTTGGAAGGCTAAATTGGGCGGATCATCTGAGATTGGGAAATAAAAAAAAAAAAAAAAAAAGAAAGAAAAAAGAAAGAATAAAAGGCTGTAGGGTGGGCCCCGAGGCTCACACCTATAATCCCAGCACTTTGGGAGGCTGAGGCGGGTAGATCACCAGAGGTCAGGTGTTCAAAACCAGCCTGGCCAACATGGTGAAACCCTCTACCTACTAAAAATACAAAAATTAGGCCGGGCATGGTGGCTCACACCTGTAATCCCAGCACCTTGGGAGGCTGAGGGAAGTGGATCACGACGTCAGGAGATCGAGACCATCCTGGCTAACACTGTGAAACCCTGTCTCTACTAAAAATACAAAAAACCAAAAAATTAGCCAGGCATGGTGGCACGCACCTGTAGTCCCAGCTACTCGGGAGGCTGAGGCAGGAGAATTGCTTGAACCCGCGGTGGGTGGGGGGCCCAGAGGTTGCAGTGAGCCAAGATCATGCCACTGAGACTCCGTCTCAAAAAAAAAGAATAAAAGGCTGTAGAAGACAGCTAGATGTGATGGTGAATCACGGTACCAATAGCAAATTAATTTTTCTTTCCCAGCTGCATAACCTTTTAATACCATCTAAATATTTATTACTTATTTCCTCTCACAATCACTAGGTAGTTTCCAAGTAATAAATTTCACTATGGACATCACAGCACTCAGATAAAGAATTTCTAGAAGGATTTCCTTCTTTCTTTCTTCTTTCTTTTTTTTTTTTGAGATGAAGTCTCGCTCTGTCACCCAGGCGGGAGTGCAGTGGCACAGTCTTGGCTCACTGCAACCTCCGCCTCCTGGGATCAAGCAATTCTCCTACCTCAGCCTCCAGAATGGCTGCAATTACAGGCGCCCGCCACCACGCCCAGCTAATTTTTGTATTTTTAGTAGAGACGAGGTTTCATCATGTTGGCCAGGTTGATCTCGAACTCCTGACCTCAAGTGACCCGCCTGCCTTGGCCTCCCAAAGTGCTGGAATTATAGGCGTGAGCCACCATGCCCAGCCGATTTTTAAGTTATGTTAACCACATTTTTCAAAACTTTTGAGACCAGGTACGGTGGCTCATTCCTGTAATCCCAGGACTTCGGGAGGCCGAGGCGGGTGGATCACCTGAGGTCAGGAATTCAAGACCAGCCTGGGCAACATGGTGAAACCCCATCTCTACTAAACATAAAAATAATTAGCCGGGCGTGATGGCACGCACCTGTAATCCCAGCTCCTCAGGAGGCTGAGGCACCAGAATTGCTTGAACCCAGGAGGCAGAGGTTGTAGTGAGCCGAGATCATGCCACTGCACTCCAGCTTCGGCTACAGAGACTCTGTCTCAAAAAAAAGAACAACTTTCAAGACCGAGCATGGTGGTTCACACCTGTAATTCCAGCACTTTGGGAGGCCAAGGCGGGTGAAACACACTCGAGCTTAGGAGTTCAAGACCAGCCTAGGCAACAGGGTGAAACCCTGTCTCTACCAAAAATGCAAATATTAGCCGGGGTGGTGGCATGTGCCTGTAATTCCAGCTACTGGGGAGGTTCAGGCGGGAGGATTGCTTGATTGCTTGAGCCTGGGAGGTGGAGGCTGCAATGAGCCAAGACACTGCCATTGCACTCCAGCCTAGGGGACAGAGAGAAACCCTATCTCAAAAAATAAAAATCAAAAAACCTTCGATTTTTGTGTATTATTTCAACTACCAGAACACTCATCTACCATTACAGAAGCACTCTAATAAAGCGGGGTCTAAATTCAAATTACAACTTCTCTTTAAGTATTAACTGTTCTAACTGCACACACTCAAGGTAACTCAAGGTAGCAGATGCAATGAGCATATTTCTATTTCTTAGTATTCCTGTAATAAAAGATACGAAAAACAGCCTGGTGGTGGCAGCATAACACAGTTTCTGAAGAAAGGTATTCTTAGGTTTTACTTAAGCAGCAGAAGTAAAACACAATGAAAACCTCGGGAGAAACATCAGAAAAAATGTAACCAGTAAGAAAATACAGGTGATTCTGAGCAATTAAAAACATTCTAATCAAAACTAACTTAAGAGGATTACACCCTAAGTGAAGAAAACAGCTTTAGTCAAATTCCTAGATACAGGAGGGATGTGCTATAGGGAGAAATCAGCACAAACACTAAACCACACCTCTACCTGATTCTCTTTAGGGGACGTTTACCTAGAAAACATTGAAAATGTTTATTTATAATATAGTATACACGTCTGCACTCTCTTGAGCACCTAATATTGTGTCTCCCATTGCTGGCGTGCAATGTTTACTTACTGAATGACTGAACAAGGTCAAGTTCCAGAAAGACACACATGTGGCCGGGCATAATCCCAGCTACTCAGGAGGCTGAGGCAGAAGAATCGCTTGAACTCGGGAGGCAGAGGTTGCAGTGGGCCGAGATCTTGCCACTGCATTCCAGCCTGGGCAACGGAGCACGATTCCGTCCCAAAAAAAGAAAGAAAGAAAGAAAACAACCACTGCACTCCAGCCTGGGAAACAGAGCGAGATTCCGTCCCAAAAAAAAAAAAAAAGAAAGAAAACAACAAAGATACACATGTGTTCTATTAAGTACTTTGTCTTTAGTAATTTACAATTTTTTTTTTAAATGAAAGGAGAAGAATCTTACAAAGTTCCTGTTAAAGTGGGTAATTCTAAGTATGGCTTTATCAACATCATTCAAGCATTTACTGAGTATCTGCTCTATGCCAGGAACTGAGGAAAGTCCTGCAGATAAAATAGGGCCCTGCTCTTCTCAGAGAGCTCAAAGTGTACAATACAGATCATAGGCCGGGGGCAGTGGCTCACGCCTGTAATCCCAGCACTTTGGGAGGTCAAGGGGGGGGCAGATCACCTGAGGTCGGGAGTTCAAGACCAGCCTGACCAACATGGAGAAAGCCCTCTACTAAAAACACAAAATTAGCCGGGTGTGGTGGTGCATGCCTGTAATCCCAGCTACTGAGGCATCTGTAATCCCAGAGACTGAGGCAGGAGAATCAATAAAACCTGGGAGGCAGGGGTTGTGGTGAGTAGAGAGCACACCTTTGCACACCAACCTGGGCAACAAGAGGGGGACTGTCTCAAAAAAAAAAAAAAAAAAGCTCATAGTTGACATTCCTCTATCCAAATGAGAATATAGTTTTTACTAAGAGATCATGTTGGTACCTAGAACAACCGAAAACAATGTCAAACACTAAAATCCCAGACCTATCAAGTAATCTGCACAACAACAACAAAAGTCTCAAGCAAAAGCTATACAAAAAAACCCCAAAAACTGGTAAATCTAAGGTCTTTTTTTTTTTTTTCGCAGAGTTTCACTTTCGCCCAGGCTGGAGTGAAGTGGTGTGATCTCGGGTCACCGCAACCTCCGCCTCCTGGGTTCAAGCAACTCCCTGCCTCCGCCTCCCGAGTAGCTGAGATTACAGGGGCCTGATACCACGCCCGGCTAACGTTTTTTGTATTTTTAGTAGAGACCGGGTTTCACCATCCTGGCCAGGCTGGTCTTGAACTTCTCACTTCGTGATCTACCTGCCTTGGCCTCCCAAAGTGCTGGGATTACTAGTGTGAGCCACCGTTCCCGGCCTAATTTTCATATTCTTAGTAGAGACAGGATTTCACCCTGTTGGCCAGACTGGTCTCAAACTCCTGACCTCAGGAGATCCGCCTCTGCCTCTCCAAATGCAGGGATTACAGGCGTGAGCCACCGCCGACCTAGCCACCCGGACAGGCCGGCTTCAATTTTAAAAAGACGTAACTAGCACATATAAATCAACTGTAGCATTGTAAAAGGGAAACAGATACTCAAATAATTTGCTCCATGAGTAGAAACTTTAAAATCATCATTCCTTGCAATATTCCATTTTTACAATCCACCGATGAATAAGACAAGTGATCTAAAATTGCGTTTCTGCTTTCTACATCCCATTATGTAAAATAATTAAGCTTATTTTTCACACCTCAAATGTATCATATCAAAGGCTGAGAGAGCTTCAAAGGTCGCCAGGATAAATGTATCCCAGCAAAGACTGGGAAGGTTTCAAATTTCACCCTTAATACTACAAGTTCTTATTAGGAATCATTTTTACATACTTGCATTTAAATTACACCACCTAGGTGAAAACCGGCATTTCAGCTGATTTATTCAACTGATAGAAAATGAAAAGCTTACAGTCGCTACTGATCACTATTTAAAAACTGGAATATAAAAAACGTACAATTAAATGCCCTCTTCTGCGTAGAGCTAGTTTTTTTTACAAGCGTACACATCCATACAACCGCCATCCCTTAATTTTTCTAATATTTAAGTCTCGCATATCAAACCAAAACCAAACCTCTCTCTTCCGGGAGCGAAGAGCCCTTTCACGCCCTTCAGAAGATGCGTAAATTTCAAAAGAGGAACACAGTGCTGGGGGAGGGTAATAATCTGCAGCTCAAAAACCCACGGGTGGAGAAGACGACCCCGGCCCCCGAACGCCTGCTTCTAAGACAAAGCTCGCACCGCCAACCTCGACAAACAAACAAAGAAGAAATACAAAAGCTTCTTCTCACAGTTGGGCGGAGGATGGGGGGCGGAGGGACCGAGGGACGTGGAAAGACGTTACAAACGGATGGCACGGAGGAAGAAGAGGGCCGGGAGCCAGGCAAGCTCGCTGGGGCCCTCGGCGGGGTATCTAGGCCCGGAGAGGATCGCTGGGAGACCGGCTGGAAGAGCCCACCTCCCGAGCCCCGGGAGCCGGAGGCAGCGGCGGGGGCATCCTTCCAGCGGCAGGGGAGGAGCCAGCCCACCTCTCTCCGATGCACTCGCAGCCAGCTCAGGCAGCGCTCAGGGAAGGGTAAGCGGCGGTGCAGTCCCGCGGCTCCGCAGCAATCGCGCACCGCCAGGCCTCCGCGGACAGCGCTGAGGTCTCCGCGGCCCAGCGGGGGTTGACGCAGTGACTGGGGGAACGCGGCGGCGGCGGCGGCGGCCGCGAGGGCTGCAGAGGTCGAGACAACGCCGGTCCCCGCCCTCCCGCGCCTCACGCCGCCGGCCGGCCGCTCTCCCTCCTCCCGCGCCGCAGGCTCGGCCCGCGGCCCCCTCCCCGCGGCCGGCGCTCCGCCGCGCAACGTCCTACCTGCAGGTGACCTGTTTAGTCCAGCCGCCGCCGCTGCCGTCGCTGCCGCCGCCCCCTCCGCCCGCCCCCAGGGACGGGGCGGTGACTGTGGGGATCGGGGTGGGGGAGGCTGCTGCCGCCGCCGCCGCTGCCGCTCCTGCTCCTGATGTTGTGGCTGTTGTTCCGGGAGCTGCAGCCTCCGCCATTACTGTTTATCCCACACAGCAAAGGCCCCGGAACTTCCGGGATCACATAGTTCCGGTCCGGCTGCGGGGAGAGGACGGCGAGGCCAGGAGAGGGGAGGGGAAGGACACTGAGGCACCCGCTCCGTCCCCGCCTGCTATGCGTCGCTTCTCTGAGCGCTCTCGCCACTTCAACTGCGGACCCGGAGCGTGCGCGCCCGCGGCCCGCCCACGGCGCCGCTGATTGGTGGAGGGGACTTCTCCTCCGGGAAAGGGGCGGGGCTAGCGGGGGGTCTGTACAGGTGTGTCCTGGGCTCGAAACCCCAGCGACGAAAGTCCGCAGTTAGCGGCTTGCTTCCTGGCAGAGGCTGATATAGTGGAGCGGGGGCTGGGGCCACTAGGAACCCGCAGTCGGAAGACCTGGGTTTGAATCTGCACTTTCCCAATTCTCTAGTAAGATTTGAGCTAGGTACCTGTTCTGAGCCTCAGTTTCAGCCTCTCTCAAATCAAGATGACAGCAGACCCACATATGGTTGCTGTGAGGATTACATGATGTCTTTAGAAATCACTGAACTTAGTGCCTGGTACATGGTAAACAGTTAATAAAGGTTATATCATTCCTGGTATCAGAGATGTGATCTTGGCCAAGTATTTTGGCTGAGCAATGGGCTGTTCCCCTTATCTCCCGGCTTCCCTTTCTAAGCTATGTGTGTCTTCCAGCAAATTATCCTACCTCTTGGTGCTCCTGCTTTCTCCTCTGTAAAAATGACAATAATAATAATAATAATAATAATAATAATAATAATAACAGTCCAGGCGCGGTGGCTCACGCCTGTAATCCCAGCACTTTGGGAGGCCAATGTGGGTGGATCACCTGAGGTCATGAGTTGGAGATCAGCCTGGCCAACATGGTAAAACCCCTGTCTTTACTAAAAATACAAAAATTAGCCGGGTATAGTGGCTAGTCCCAGTTACTCAGGAGGCTGAGGCAAGATAATTCCTTGAACCCGGGAGGCAAAGGTTGCAGTGAGCTGAGATTGCGCCACACTGCACTCCAGCTTGGCGGCAGAGTGAAACTCCATCTCAAAATAATAGTAATAATAGATAATAGTACCTACTCTAGAGATGGCTGTGAAAATTAAATGAGAGTCTGTTTAAAAACCTTTGCGGCCGGGCGCGGTGGCTCAAGCCTGTAATCCCAGCACTTTGGGAGGCCGAGGCGGGTGGATCACGAGGTCAGGAGATCGAGACCATCCTGGCTAACATGGTGAAACCCCGTCTCTACTAAAAATACAAAAAACTAGCCGGGCGTGGTGGCGGGCGCCTGTAGTCCCAGCTACTCGGAGGCTGAGGCGGGAGAATGGCGTGAACCCGGGAGGTAGAGCTTGCAGTGAGCCGAGATCGCGCCACTGCACTCCAGCCTGGGCGACAGAGCGAGACTCCGTCTCAAAAAAAAAAAAAAAAAAAAAAAAAAAAAAAAACAAAAAAAAAAACCTTTGCATTGGCTGCGCGCAGCGGCTCACGCCTGTAATCTCAACATTTCGGTAGGCCGAGGGGGGCGGATCACGAGGTCAGGAGATTGAGACCATCCTGGCTAACACGGTGAAACCCCGTCTCTACTAAAAAATACAAAAATATTAGCCGGGCGTGGTGGCAGGCGCCTGTAGTCCCAGCTACACGGGAGGCTGAGGCAGGAGAATGGCGTGAACCCAGGAGGTGGAGCTTGCAGTGAGCCAAGATTGGGCCACTGCACTCCAGCCTGGGCGACAGAGCAAGACTCCGTCTCAAAAAAAACAACAACCCTTTGCGTTGTGCTTTTCACACTGCAGTGAATATAAAATGAGTAACAAAATATGTCTGGAATATCCTGGCTTTTTTTTAAATGCATCTTTAAAATTGTATATATTTAAGGTGTAAAACATTGTTTTAATATACACGTACATAATGAAGTGATTACTACAGTCAAGCAGATTTAGCATATCACCTCACATGAATATTTTGTGTATGTGTTTGTGGTAAAAACCCAAGCTCTACTCTTAGCAATTTTCCAGTATACAATACGATATTATCTATTAACAATAATCATAGTCTTCATGTGGTACATTAGATATCTAGACTTATTCATCCTACGCAGCTGCAACTTTGTCCCCTTTGACCTAGATGTCCCCACTCCCCACTCCGCTCCTGGTAAACCACTGTTCTACTCTGTTTCTATGTATTCAACTTTTTCACATCTTCACATATAAGTGAGATAATGTAGTATTGTTCTTTGTGTCTGGCTTATTTCGTTTAGCATAATGTCCTGCAGGTTTATCCATGTTATGGCAAATAAAGGCTACCATACAGGTAGTAACCTTCAGAGACACAATAGGTGGTAAATGTTTCTTTCAGACTTTCAAAGTTGTCAGACTCTCAGTTAATATCTCCTAGATCTGGGGAAGGGAGCAGCCAAAGAAGTCTCTTGTAAATACAGCCTTCTATTTTATGGCTTAGAAATAAGGCATATCCTAACTTCTAAGGATTACTTCTTTGTTTTGTTTTGTTTTGTTTTGTTTTTGAGACGGAGTCTCGCTCTGTCACCAGGCTGGAGTGCAATGGTGCAATCTCGGCTCACTGCAACCTCTGCCTCCCGGGTTTAAGCAATTCTCCTGCCTCAGCCTCCCAAGTAGCTAGGACTACAGATGCGTGCCACCACACCCAGCTAATTTTTTGTATTTTTAGTAGAGACAGGGTTTCACCACGTTGGCCAGGATGGTCTGGATCTCTTGACTTCATGATCCTCGCCAACCCCCCCGCCTAGGCCTCTCAAAGTGCTGGGATGACAGACGTGAGCCACTGCGCCCAGCCTGGGTTACTTCTAAAACTATGAAAAGTTAAGTGTACTTAACTTTTAATTTTGTTTAGAGATGGGGTCTCACTATATATTGGCCAGGCTGGTCTCCAGCACCTGGGCTCAAGTGATGCTCCTGCCTTGGCCTCCCTAAGTGCTGGGATTAGAGGCATGAGCTACCACTCCAGGCCTTAGAGCGTATTTAATTATTTTTCCCCATAAGGCCTACTGTCCACTAAGATGCAACATATTAAACTCTGAGCTTCCATAGGCAGTTTTTCATAAGCCCTTAAGTTCGACTTTTCTGTAGTCTCTACTTTGAGAAAGTGAAAATCAGCCTATTGATCATCAGACCACAATGCGCCCAACGCAGGCAAACAAAGAAGGTGGCAAAAACAACAGAAAAGAATGCATCTCCCAAGGCCACACCACAGCAAGATAACTAATAATTCCCTTGAAGGAAACCAAAATATTTCACTTCACCTCAAAATATATACTTCTGGCCAGGTGTAGTGGCTCATGCCTGTAATCCCAGCACTTTGGAATGCAGAGGTGGGCGGATCGTGTGAAGTCAGGAGTTCGAGACCAGCCTGGGCAACATAGCGAAATCCCCGTGTCTACTAAAAATACAAAAATTAGCTGGGCTTGATGGCGGGCGTCTGTAATCCCAGCTCAGGAGGCTGAGGCAGGATAATCTCTTGAACCTGGGAGGCGGAGGTTGCAGTGAGCCGAGATCACACCACTGCACTCCAGCCTCGGCAACAGAGTAAGACTCCATCTCAAAAATAAATAAATTAGTTAATTAAACTTATTTGACATATTTTATTATTTCATAATAAAAAAGAAAAAGAAGATACCTCTTCAGAAGGGTTGGAAATACAAGAATAGAAGGAAAGCTGTCTTTCATGGGAAAGACGTGCATCTGTAGAGAAAATCTGCCCTGAGGCAGCCAGGATTTCTTTGGAGCCCTCCCTTCCCCAGATGTAGAAACATTAGCTGAGAGCCTGACAACTTTTAAAGCCTGAAGGAATATTTACTACCTATTTTGTCTCTGAAGGCTGCTACCTGTGTGGTTTCAATGACCTAACAGACCACTGTGGCTAGCCAGGCTTCAGCTTCTCTCCATCCCATAACTGCTGGCCACCATATGATTTACCCTTATATCCTGTTTTGGGGTATGTTCCCCATTCTTTCAGTAACATCAAGATGGAATATAACCTTCCCTTCCCCGTTGAGGGGCTGGGATCATCACTCTCTTATTCTCCCTGTGCGCATTAATAACTTTGTATGCCTTTTCACCAATTAATCTGCCAGGGTTTTTGTTTGTTTGTTTGTTTTGAGACAGGGTCTTGCTCTGTCGTGCAGGATTAAGTGCAGTAGTGCAATCTCGGCTCACTGCAATCCCCCCACCTCTCGGGCTCAAGCGATCCTCCTGCCTCAGTCTTCCGTGTAGCTGAGACCACAGGTACACACCCCTATGTCCAGCCAATTTTTGTATTTTTGGTAGAGACAGGGTTTCGCCATGATGTCCTAGCTGGTCTCGAACTCCTGGGCTCAAGCAATCTTCTCGTCTTGGCCTCCCAAAGTTCTAGGACTACAGCCTCTCGGAGGACTGGGATCTTTGCAGAGATATATCCCAAGTGACTAGAATAGTGTCTGGCATATAGTAGGTGCTCAATCTCTGATGTTATCAAAATTACCCAGCAATAAATACTATGCCTTGGCTCACCATTCATACCAAACAAAAGTAACAACGTGTTGTATTAAAAGGAAACAAAATAAACAAAAGCCATCTCTCCTTTAGTGTGCGGGGGTAAACATGAAGCAAAAGGGCAATTCATGCATTTATTTCCTACCAAACTATTTATTAGGGACCCTACTGTGCCCAGCACTACATAGCCAGGTGTTTTTTGTTGCTGTTGTCGTGTATATGTATGTGTTTGTGTGTGTTTGTGGGATGGAATCTCGCTCTGTCGCCCAGGCTGGAGTGCAGTGGTGTGATATCAGCTCACAGCAACATTTGCCTCCTGGGTTCAAGCGGTTCTCCTGCCTCAGCCTCCCGAGTAGCTGGGACTATAGGAGCCCACCACCATGCCCAGCTAATTTTTGTATTTTTAGTAGAGATGGGGTTTCACTACGTTGGTAAAGATGGTCTGGAACTCCTGACCTCAAGTGATTGGTCCACCTCCTCCTCCCAAAGTGCTGGGATCACAGGCATGAGCCACCATGTCCGGCCTGTGTTTTTGTTTGTTTTTAATAGAAACCAGGCTGGTCTTATCCCCCTTCCCTTCCCACGCCTTGGCCTCCCAAAGTGCTAGGATGATAGCCTTGAGCCACCATGCCTGGCCTAGGTTCTTAATTGTAGGCGGAGTAAAGCCTTGGTGTGATGTGAAGGTACCCAGAACTTTCTCCGATTACTAATGCCTTCTCAGATGCCAAAGTCCAGAGGGGGATGCCTGTATGCTGGGAAGGACTCCAGTAGGAGCAGAAGATCTTTGCCTCATCCATCTCCACTGACTGGGGTTAAGGCCAGTAAAGGAACACAGGGAACTTCACCCCAAAATATGACTCCCTGGTATAAGGAGTCTTTTGAAATAAACATGCCCTAGAGATCAACAGGGTCGGAAGAGACTTCCCCAATCTACATAAAGACCCAAGGACCCTCCAAGAGCAATTGTTTTTCCTCCCCCTGTCTATTATCTTTTGATCTTTTGCAGGAAGGAAGACCAAGAATGTAATCACATCAGAACAGATTCTTTTACAAGACAATGTCTGTCTTTCAGGCTCATTCAGTTTCCAAAGAGAACCATTTACAAGTTAATCCCTGTTCCCTTATCCATTCATTCTGACTTGTAATCATTTATTGCCCCTTAACAGAACTGCTGTGTTTCTGATCTCTCCCTCCTCTCTGAAATAAGGCTATACAACTACTGGGATATTGGGTAATTACTGTGTGATTCGCCCCACCCATACCCCATGCATGTTAATAAATGTGTATGCATTTTCTCTATTAATCTGCCTTTGTCAGTTGATTTTTCAGCGGGGACACTTGGTAGAGAAAGCAGGAATAACAAGAGGCGGTGGTGGGTATCTCCTTCACAACTTTACATGAAACTATAGTCATTTTCTTTCTTTCTTTTTTTTTTTTGAGACAGAGTGTGGCTCTGTCGCCCAGGCTGGAGTGCAGTGGTGCGCTCTCGGCTCACTGCAAGCTCCGCCTCCAGGGTTCATGCCATTCTCCTGCCTCAGCCTCCGGAGTAGCTGGGACTATAGGCGCCCACCACCGCACCCGGCTAATTTTTTGTATTTTTAGTAGAGACGGAATTCCACCGTGTTAGCCAGGATGGTCTCGATGTCCTGACCTTGTGATCTGCCCGCCTTGGCCTCCCAAAGTGCCGGGATTACAGGCGTGAGCCAACACGCCTGGCCGAAACTATAGTCATCTTCTGAGTGTGGTGATCATACTCATTAGAACAAAATGTTGCATGGCTTGGCAAGGAGTGTTGAGTAGAACTAGTCAGGATAACAGAATACTTAAAATCATAACTGCGCAGAAAATCTGAGCTATATAGGAGTCACATGGGCACTTTTGTTCCTGTACATAGTGGCTGCGTGACATTGGGCAAATTACCACCTCAGTTTCCTTGATGAAATAAAGCCAAAAACACGCCAGGTGAAATCCCAGCGCTTTGAAAGGCCCAGCTGTTCGTGTAACTGCCCAAGGAATTCACCTTGCCCGCTGCCTAGAGAGACCCAATTCATCAAGATGGGAATTGCAATAGAGAAAGAGTAATTCATGCAGAGCCAGCTGTCCGGGAGACCAGACTTTTATTATTACTCAAATCCGTCTCCTAGAGCATTCGGGGAGCAGAGTTTTTAAGGATAACCTGGTGGGTGAGGGGAAGCCAGTGAGCCAGGAGTGCTGATTGGTTGGTCAGAGATGAAATCCTAAGAAATCGGAGCTGTCTTCTTGCACTGAGTCAGTTCCTGGGTGGGGGCCACAGGATCAGATGAGCCAGTTTATTGATCTCTTTCCTGGGAGCAGCTGGGATTATAAGCACCCGCCACCATGCCGGGCTAATTTTTTTGTATTTTTAGTGGAGACGGGGTTGCGCCATGTTGGCCAGGCTGGTCTCGAACTCCTGACCTCCGGTGATCAGCCCACCTGGGCCTCTCAAAGTGCTGGGCACTGATCTTAGGAGAAATTTAGGGAGGGTCAGAATCTTGTAGCCTCCAGCTGCATGACCCCTAAACTGTAATCTCTAATCTTGTGGCTAATGTTAGTCCTACAAAGGCAATCTAGTTCCCAGTCAAGAAGGAGGTCTGCTTTGGTAAAGGGCTGTTACGGTCTTTGTTTAAACTATAAAGTATAAACTAAGTTTCTCCCAAAGTTAGTTCAGCCTACACCCAGGAATGAACAAGGACAGCTTGGAGGTTAGAAGCAAGATGAAGTCAGTTAAGTTAGATCTCTCTCTGTTTCAGTCATAATTTTGCAAAGGTGGTTTCAGTCATGTCACTTGAGGTCAGGAGTTCAAGATCAGTCTGGCCAACATGGTGAAACCCTGTCTCTACCAAAAATACAAAAATGAGCCAGACATGGTGGTGTGTGTCTGTAGTCCCAGCTACTCAGGAGGCTGAGGCGGGAGAACCGCTTGAACCTGGGAGGCGGAGGTTGCAGTGAAGCAAGATAACGCCACTGCACTCCAGACTGTATGACAGAGCAAGACTCCATCTCACACACACACAAAAAAGAAAAGAAATAAAGCCAAAAGCAAAAAACAAACAAAAAGCTGCACACAAAAACACCTTCCTTATAAATATTAAAGGAGTTAATGGATACAAAACTCAAAGGCTATTCACTTCATTTAATAACTGCTAGATATAGGCCGGGCGTGGTGGCTCATGCCTGTAATCCCAGCACTTTGGGAGGCCAAGGTGGGCGGATCACGAAGTCAGGAGATTGAGACCATCCTGGCTAACATGGTGAAACCCTGTCTCTTTTAAAAACACAAAAAATTAGCTGGGCATGGTGGCACACACCTATAGTCCCAGCTACTCAGGAGGCTGAGGCAGGAGAATCGTTTGAACCTGGAAGGCAGAGGTTGCAGTGAGCCGAGATCGCGCCACTGCACTCCAGCCTGGCGACAGAGCAAGACTCCGTCTCAAAACAAAACAAAACCTATTAGATAGGTGTTTGCTATTGTTTTCATTGCTGTTGTTATATGACATTAGAATAGGGTTGTCAAACGTAGCAAATAAAGATATAGAATGGCAGGCGACCCTGGCTCACATCTGTAATCCCAGCCCTTTGGGAGACTGAGGCAGGAGGATTGCTTGGAGCCAGGAGTTCTAGACCAGCCTGGGCAACGTAGTGAGACCATGGCTACAAAATAAAAATTAAATTTAAAAATTAAATCAGAGGCCGGGCGCGGTGGCTCAAGCCTGTAATCCCAGTACTTTGGGAGGCCGAGGCGGGTGGATCACGAAGTCAGGAGATCGAGACCATCCTGGCTAACACGGTGAAACCCCGTCTCTACTAAAAATACAAAAAACTAGCTGGGCGTGGTGGCGGGCGCCTGTAGTCCCAGCTACTCGGAGGCTGAGGCAGGAGAATGGCGTAAACCCGGGAGGCAGAGCTTGCAGTGAGCCGAGATCGGGCCACTGCACTCCAGCCTGGGTGACACAGCGAGACTCCGTCTCAAAAAAAAAAAAAAAAAAAAAAAAATTAAATCAGGATGCCAAGTTAAATTTGAATTTCAGCTAAATAATCAGTATTTAGTATAAATATATTCCAAATATGAGATATACTTAAAATTTATTCATCATTTATCTGAAATTAAAATATAACTACTGTGTTGGCCTTGCACAGTGGCTCATGCCTGTAATCCCAGCACTTTTGGAGGCCAAGGTGGGAGGAACACTGAGGTCAGGATTTTGAGACCAGCCTGGCCCATATGGTAGAACCCCATCTCTACTAAAAATACATAAAAACTTAGCCTGTTGTGGTGGTGAAGTATGCTGTAATCCCAGCTACTCAGGAGGCTGAGGCACCAGAATCACTTGAACCCTGGAGGCGGAGGTTGCAGTGAACCAAGATCACTCCACTGCACTCCAGCCTTGGCCACACAGCAAGACTCCGTCTCAAAAAAAAAAAAAAAAAATACATGTATATAGTGTTAAAGGAAAATAAATCTTGGGACCTGTAAATCACTAAACTAAAGGGAAAAGTCAAGCTGGAAACTCCTTAGGGCCAATCTGTCTCCCATTCTATTCTATTCATTCTATTCAAAGTCACCCCTCTGGTCACTGAGATAAACACATATCTGATTGCCTCCTTTGGAGAGGCTAATCAGAAACTCAAAAGAATGCAACCATTTGTCTGTTACCTACCTATGACCTGGAAAACTCCTCCCCGCTTGGAATCTTCCCTTTTTTGCTTCAAGTTGTCCTGCCTTTCCAGACTGAACCAATGTTGGTGTTGCATATGTTGATTGATGGCTCATGTCTCCCTAGAATGTATGAAAAGCAAGCTGTGCTCTGATCACCTTGGACACATATAAACAAGAATCTCCTGAGGCTGAGTGCAGTGGCTCATGCCTGTAATCCCAGCACATTGGGAGGCCAAGGTGGGCAGATTACTTGAGGTCAGGAGTTCCAAACCACCCAGGCCAACATGGTGAAACTCCATCTCTACTAAAAATACAAAAATTAGCCAGGCATGGTTGCATGCACCTGTAATCCCAGTTGCTCAGGAGGCTGAGGCAGGAGAACCACTTGAACCCTGGAGGTGGAGGTTGCAGTGAGCCAAGACCATGCCATTGTATTCCAGCCTAGGGGACAGAGTGAGATTCTGTTTCAAAAAAATGAGCTGGTGGGGCACACCTGTAATCCCAGCTTCTCCTGAGAAGCGGAGGTTGCAGTGAGCCAGGATCGTACCACCGCACTCCAGTTTGGGCAGCAGAGCAAGATTCCATCTCAAAAAAAAAAAAAAAAAAAAAAGGCCGGGCGCGGTGGCTCAAGCCTGTAATCCCAGCACTTTGGGAGGCGGAGACGGGCGGATCACGAGGTCAGGAGATCGAGACCATCCTGGCTAACACGGTGAAACCCCGTCTCTACTAAAAATACAAAAAAAAAAAAAAAAAACTAGCCGGGCGAGGTGGCGGGCGCCTGTAGTCCCAGCTACTCGGGAGGCTGAGGCAAGAGAATGGCGTAAACCCGGGAGGCGGAGCTTGCAGTGAGCTGAGATCCGGCCACTGCACTCCAGCCCGGGCTACAGAGCAAGACTCCGTCTCAAAAAATAATAAAAAAAAAGACCTCCTGAGGTTGTGTCACAGGTGCACATCCTCAACCTTGGCAAAATAAACTTTCAAAATCTTAGATTTGGGGAGTTCACACTAGTTAATCTATATTTTACCTGGCAACCTTATATAAAGAACCACACTTGATGATTTTCAAAGGCCTTACACCTGCATTATTTAGTTTGAGTCCTACAGTGGCCTTTAGAAGTAGAAGTACAGAGTACTTTGCCATTTTAAACCCCGGAAAATGAGGTTGTCAAGTCTTGCACAAATGCCCATAATCACATAGCCCATAAATGAGCTTGGAGCTTGAGGAATTTAAGCTTCTGCTCTATTGTTTCCCTGGCTGGTGCTGGAGATTAGGCCTTGCCCTAAAGGAGCTTTTCCTTTGAAAGAAAAGACTATGGCTGGGCGTGGTGGTTCACTCCTGTAATCCTAGCACTTTGGGAGGCCAAGGCAGGTGGATCACGAGATCAGGAGATCGAGACCATCCTGGTTAACACGGTGAAACCCCGTTTCCACTAAAAATACAAAAACAAAATTAGCCTAGCGTGGTGGTGGGCGCCTGTAGTCCCAGCTACTCGGGAGGCTGAGGTGGGAGAATGGCGTGAACCTGGAAGGCTGAGCTTGCAGTGAGCCGAGATCACGCCACTGCACTCCAGACTGGGCGACAGAGCGAGACTCCGTCTCAAAAAAATAAAATAAAGTAAAATAAATAAGATAAAATAAAAATAAAATAAAATAAAATAACTCATGGCTGGGGGTGATAGCTCACACCTATAATCTTAGCATTATGGGATTACCGAGGGAGGCCCAGGCAGGAGCATTGATTGAGGAGGATTTCAACGTCAGTGAACCACTGGCCTACAAGAGAATACAGACTGTTTTTACAGGGAACAAATCATTAATTAAACTCCCTTTGGAAAGAAAATAACACATAGATCAACATTATGTTTATTGTGTAGACTATAGTTTCCAGATTAAGGTTGTCAAAACTTGTGTAACATAGTACAAACCAGATCTGCTGACAATAAATATTCCACACTGGCTTGGGAAGATGCCAGACAAATCTCTTATCTTTTAATTTTGCAGCACTTAATGTGATTGTGTCTTATTTGTAGTCTTCTCTCCTTTCTTTTCTTTTTTTTTTTTTTTTTGAGATGGAGTCTCGCTCTGTGGCCCAGGCTGGAGTGCAGTGGGCGGGAGTGAACCCGGGAGGTGGAGCCTGCAGTGAGCCAAGATCACACCACTGCACTCCAGCCTGGGCGACAGAGCGAGACTCTGTCTCAAAATAAATAAAAAAATAAAAGTAAATAAATAAAAAACCAAATGAATGGATGACACATGAATCAATGAATGCAAATGTGAATTTGTGGGGCCTTACCCTATCTCTTAGCTCCCCTCCTCCCTCAAAAGGGTTAGGAACAAAAGGATTTTAGGAAAAGATCAGGAAAACGTAGAGCAGTTCCTCCCTAGAAATGGCAAGATATCTCAGCTCTCCCACCCCAGCCCTCACCCCTGGAGGGGATTGTGTTTATGCTGCTGGAGGGCTCTCTTAGGGAGGGGCAAAAATACCAATAAAGTTACCTTCTTCTGTTCTGTCCCCTGCTACCAAATCTGACCTGCAATTAGCCCATAGGTGTCCTAAAGTATGGAAATGTACTGGGGCCACCTGCCGGTGGGAAAAAGATAAATTAGATTTCAGAAAAGGGCTGATAGTAAGCATTATTGAAATATAATACCGTCGACAGGCACGGTGGCTCACGCCTGTAATCCCAGCACTTTGGGAGGCCGAGGTGGGCGGATCACGAGGTCAGGAGATAGAGACCATCCTGGCTAACACAGTGAAACCCCGTCTCCACTAAAAACACAAAAAATTAGCCGGACGTGGTGGTGGGCACATGTAGTCCCAGCTACTCTGGAGGCTGAGGCAGGAGAATGGCGTGCACCCTGGAGACGGAGCTTGCAGTAAGCTGAGATCGTGCCACTGCACTCCAGCCTGGGTGACAGAGCGAGACTCCTTCTCAAAAAAGTAAAAATAAAAATAAAATAAAATAAAATAAAATACCATCAAGCGCGGTGGCTCACGCCTGTAATCCCAGTACTTTGGGAGGCCAAGGTGGGTGAATCACCTGAGGTCGGGAGTTCAAGACCAGCCTGACCAACATAGAGAAACCCCATCTGGCCGGGCGCGGTGGCTCAAGCCTGTAATCCCAGCACTTTGGGAGGCCGAGGCGGGCGGATCACAAGGTCAGGAGATCGAGACCACAGTGAAACCCCGTCTCTACTAAAAATACAAAAAATTAGCCGGGCGCGGTGGCGGGCGCCTGTAGTCCCAGCTACTCAGGAGGCTGAGGCAGGAGAATGGCGGGAACCCGGGAGGCGGAGCTTGCAGTGAGCCGAGATCGCGCCACTGCACTCCAGCCTGGGCAACAGCGTGAGACTCCGTCTCAAAAAAAAAAAAAAAAAAAAAAGAAACCCCATCTGTACTAAAACTACAAAAAAATTAGCCAGGAGTGGTGGCGCAGGCCTGTAATCCCAGCTACTCTTGAGGCTGAGGCAGGAGAATCACTTGAATGTGGGAGGCAGAGGTTGCAGTGAGCCGAGATCTCACCATTGCACCCCAACCTGGGCAACAAGAGCGAAACTCGGTATCAAAAAATAAAATAAAATAAAATACCAAGAAGCTATATTTATAAAACTCTTACATGCTTGAACCTTTACTTCTTTGATTTTTTGTTTCGTTTTTTGGCTTAACATCCATTTACAGGCCAGGATTAATGGCTCATGCCTGTAATCCCAGCACTTTGGGAGGCTGAGGTGGGCAAATCATTTGAGGTCAGGAGTTCAAGACCAGCCTGGCCAACATGGTGAAATCCCATCTCTACTAAAAGTACAAAAATTAGCCGGGTGTGGTGGTGTGCCTCTAATCCCAGCTACTCGGGAGGCTGAGGCAGAAGAATCCCTTGAACATAAGAGGCCTGGGCAACAGAGTGAGACTCAGTCTCAAAAAAAAAAAAAAACAAGCCAGGCGCGGTATCTCATGCCTGTAATCCCAGCACCTTGGGAGGCCAAGGCAGGCGGATCACCTGAGGTCAGGGGTTTGAGATCACCTTGGCCAACGTGGTGGAACCCCATCTCTACTAAAAATACAAAAATTAGCCGGCTGTGGTGGCAGGCACCTGTAATCCCAGCTACTCGGGAGGCTGAGGCTGGAGAATCGCTTGAACCCAGGAGGGGGAGGTTGCAGTGAGCCGAGCATGCCACTGCACTCCAGCCTGGGCAACACAGTGAGACTCCATCTCGAAAAAATAAAAATAAATAAAATCCATATATTAGTGAGGAGTTCTTGATTTTTTTGTGTGTGTGATTTAAAAGTTATAAATGGAGGCCGGGTGCCGTGGCTCACGCCTGTAATCCTAGCACTTTGGGAGGCTGAGGCAGGTGGATCACCTGAGGTCAGGAGTTCGAGACCGGCCTAACCAACATGGAGAAACCCCGTCTCTACTAAAAATACAAAATTAGCTGGGCGTGGTGGTGGGCGCCTGTAATCCCAGCTACTTAGGAGGCTGAGGCAGGAGAATCACTTGAACCCAGGGTGCAGAGGTTGCTGCCAGCCAAGATCACGCCATTGCACTCCAGCCTGGGCAACAGGAGCGAAACTCCATCTCAAAAAAAAAAAAGTTATAAATGGAACTACGATGTATTCATGTGCATGAGTTTGCACTGCAGTTTGATAGAAAGCCTGACTGCATTGTGTGGTAAGCGTGTGTGAGTGATTTGTGTGCAGGTACCTTAGCCCTTCGAGCTAATGCTGCTCCAACTCTCCTCTGCCGTAGCAGAACCCAGCCTTCCAGGAAAGAAAGGCCAGGAAAGGCAGCCTAGTGTCTGCAGAAACTAGGAAGTGAATGCTAAGAATGAATTGACGAATTTCCTGGGCTTATTGGGTGAAAATGTAGCTTGCTTTAAAAAGAAAGGTCTCAGGCCAGGCGCGGTGGGCTCACGCCTGTAATCCCAGCACTTTGGGAGACCAAGGCGGGTGGAAACGAGGTCAGGAGTTCAAGACCAGCCCGACCAACATGGTGAAAACCCGTCTCTACTAATTACAAAGATTAGCTGGGCGTGGTGGTACGTGCCTGTAATCCCAGCTACTCAGGAGGCTGAGGCAGGAGAATCGCTTGAACCCCGGGAGGCGGAGGTTGCCGTGAGTCGAGATTGCACCATCGCACTCCAGCCTGGACGAAAGAAAGAAAGAAAGAGAGAGAGAAAGAGAGAGAGAGAAAGAAAAAGTGTCTTCCAGGTGCAGCCTAAATGAGCCACAGTCTTAGGGGATAATGGCATCAGTGGATTCATTCATTCCTTCATTCAGGTACGGTGGTCAGGAAAGGCGCTTCTAAGACAGTATTTGAAAGTAGTCCCAAAGGAGTGGAAAGAATGAGCCATGTGAAGACATGAGGGCAGAGCGCACAAGCCAGAGGGAACAGCAGGTTTGGCCTGGAGGCCGGGCCCTGTTTGGGGTGATCCGGGACCTGCTGACGCCACTGTGGCTGGACCCAGGGAGCCAGGCCAAGGGTGGTCAGAGACAAGGCAGGCTGGAGAGCAAAGGGGAGATGGAATCACCTGATGGGTTCTTCCTGCCCGCAGAACAGACAAAATCAATCCCCTGAGACCATGCATGGCACAGCAGTAAAGAATGCTGAATTGACAGAAGCTGGCTACGAATCAATCTCCTTGAAGTCTCTGAGGTTAGGGATTTCCTTTCCTTTTCTTTTCTTTTCTTTCTCTTTTTTCTTTTCCATATCAATACCTGGTTTAAATTTTTTTTTTGAGATGGAGTCTTGCTCTGTCACCCGGGCTGGAATGCAGTGGTGCGATCTTGGCTCACTGCAAGCTCCGCCTCCCGAGTTCAAGCGATTCTCCTGCCTCAGCCTCCCAAGTAGCTGGGACTACAGGTGCCTGCCACCATGCCCAGCTAATTTTTTGTATTTTTAATAGAGATGGGTTTTCACTGTGTTAGCCAGGATGGTCTCGATCTCCTGACCTCGTGATCTGCCTGCCTCGGCCTCCCAAAGTTCTGGGATTACAGGCGGGAGCCACTGTGCCTGGCCAATTTTAATTTTTTTTTTAGAGTAAACACTATAATCTTTTTTTTTTTTTTTTTTTTGAGACAGAGTTTCACTCCGTCACCCAGGCTGGAGTGCAGTGGCATGATCTCAGCTCACTGCAATCTCCACCTCCCGTGTTCAAGCAATTCTCCTGCCTCAGCCTCCTGAGTAGCTGGGATTATAGGTGCCCGCCACCACACTCAGCTAACTTTTGTATTTTTTTTTTAGTAGAGACTAAAAACCAGACCATGGTTTTTTTTTGGAGAGACTAAAAACCTGACCATGTTGGTCAGGCTGGTCTCGAACTCTTGAACTGGTGATCCACCCACTTCGGCCTCCCAAAGTGCTGGGATTACAGGTGTGAGCCACTGCGCCCAGCCGGAAATACTATAATCTTAAAAAAGAGTTCCAAAAAACTTAACAGCATTTTCAATCATGACTATTTCTGAAATGTAAAGATTTGAAACATAATTTATACAAAACTAAAAACCAGAAAGATTCATTCTTGCTTTTTCTTTTTAAAAAAATCCAGATAAAATTTGTCACAAGAAGGTTCGGCAAGTTACTGGGCACAGTAGCTCACATCTATAATCCCAGCACTTTGGGAGGCGGAGGTGGGTGGATCACCTGAAGTCAGGAATTCAAGACCAGCGTGGCCAACATAGTGAAACCCCATCTCTACTAAAAATACAAAAATTTGCTGGACTTGGTGGTGCGCCTGTAATCCCAGCTACTTGGGAGACTGAGGCAGGAGAATCACTTGAACCCATGAGGTAGAGGTTGCAGTGAGCCAAGATCATGCCATTGCACTCCAGCCTGGGCGACAAGAGCAAAACTCCATCTCAAAAAAAAAAAAAAAAAAAAAGTCATTCTACTCAGTGTCTGCGTTGGGGGTTCTACATCTTATTTCCAGTCACTCAAACCAGTTGCGCCACCTGAGGTTAAGGGTTTTCAAGGATCGTTTGGTGGGCAGGGGATTAGGGGTTGGGGAATGAATGCTGGGGATGCAATCATAGGGGTGTGGAAAATGGACCTTGTGTACTGAGTTCCCTCTGGGTGGGGTCCACAGGACTGCTTGAGTCATGAGTCACAAGTGCAGGTGGAGCCATCAGGTAGCCAGAAATGTGAAAGTGTGAAAGGACATCTGGGAAGGCCAGTCTTAGCTTCTACAATCGTGATGTTATCTACAGGAGTAACTGGGGAAGTCACAAATCTTCTGACCTCCAGAACAATGGCTGGTTATCCTTTAACTATGCCTATATCTCAGCAAAATTCAGGCTCCTCTCATAATCCTAATCTTATGGCTTTTCATTAGTTTTACAAAGGCAGTTTGGTTTTGGGAAGGGCCATTATCATCCTTACTTTAAGGTTAAATTATTTATTTATTTATTTTGAGACGGAGTCGGGCTCTGTTGCCCAGACTGGAGTGCAGTGGCATGATCTTGGCTCACTGCAACCTCCACCTCCTGATTTCAAGCAATTCTCCTGTCTCATCCTCCCAAGTAGCTGGGATTACAGGCACGTGCCAGCATGCCTAGCTAATTTTTGGTATTTTTAGTAGAGACAGGGGTTTCACCATATTGGCCAGGCTAGTCTTGAACTCCTGACCTCAGGTGATTTACCCGCCTCGGCCTCCCAAAGTGCTGGGGTTACAGGTATGAGTCACTGCGCCCTGCCTAAGGTTAAACTATAAACTAAATTTCTCTCAATGTTAGTTTGGCCTACTCCCAGGAATGATCAAGGACAGCTTGGCGATTAGAAGCAAGATGGAGGCAACAATGTCAGGTTTCTCTTACAGTATTAATTTTGCAAAGGCGCTTTTAGAGACACAGTGAGAGCTAGTGTTCCCACTGAACAGACTCCTCCTCCCCAGCTCGCAGCACACTTTAGGGTATCTTTGGGTGTTACTCTACCAGCCATGCAGAAGTTATCAGACCCAGTGAGACTGCAGCAGACTCAGGCCGCTGGGATGGGAGCGTTCTGAGTGGTGGGGTAGAGGGAGAAAATACTCCTTTTCCACACTTGGATAATCCCAGGTGCGCAGTGTCACTCTGGCTTCGTGGCTGCTGCGGGTCCTGGCCTCACATTTGTCTGGGGGCTTCAGTCTGAGGGACTGCAGCAGTACATTCTGGATTTAGTAGTTAGCTAACATAGAGCTCAGTGTCGTGTGCCTACTGTCCAAAAAATAAAATCGCACATGTAATTGATGGCTGAAACCTGTTGATAAAAAGAGCCAAACTCTAGGGGTTGGGCTCAGTTGCTCATGTCTGTAATCAAGCACTTTGGGAGGCTGAGGAGGGAGGATCACTTGAGCCTAGGAGTTCAAGACCAGCCTGAGCAACATTGTAAAAATTTTAAAAAATTAGCCGGGTTTGGTGGTGCGTGCTCATAATGCCAGTTCTTGCTCTTTGTTTTTTCATTAAAAAAAAATATTCTTAGGCCTGGCACAGTGGCTCACGCCTGTAATCTCAACACTTTGGGAGGCCAAGGTGGGCGGATCACAAGGTCAGGAGATCAAGACCATCCTGGCTAACACGGTAAAACCCCGTCTGTACTAAAAATACAAAAAAATTAGCTGGGCGTGGTGGCGGGCACCTGTGGTCCCAGCTACCCAGTTACTCGGGAGGCTGAGGCAGCAGAATGGCATGAACCCCAGGAGGTGGAGTCTGCAGTGAGCCAAGATTGAGCCACTGCACTCCAGCCTGGGCAACAGAGTGAGACCCTTTTTTTTTTTTTGTGCAATCTCAGCTCACTGAAACCTCCACTTCCATGGCTCAAGCAATCCTCCCACTTGAGCCTCCTGAGTAGCTGAGACCACAGGCATGCTCCACCACACCTGGCTAAAGTCCTGGCACCTTAGGAAGCTGAGGCAGGAGGATTGCTTGAGCCCAGGAGTTCAAGACCAGCCTGGGAAACATAGCAAGACCCTGTATTTATTTATTTATTTGTTATTAAAAAATTGTATTTATTTGTTCATTTTTGAGATGGAGTTTTGCTCTTGTCGCCCAGGCTATAGTGCAATGGTGCAATCTCGGCTCACTACAACCTCTGCCTCCTGGGTGCAAGCAATTCTCCTGCCTCAGCCTCCCGAGTAGCTGGGATTACAAGCACCTGCAACCACGCCTGGCTAATTTTTTGTGTTTGCAGTAGGGACGGGGTTTCACCATGTTGATCAGGCTGGTCTTGAACTCCTAACCTCAGGTGATCCACCTGCCTCGGCCTCCCAAAGTGCTGGGATTACAGGTGTGAGCCACCACACCCAGCTGATTTTTAAATTTAAATTTTAATTTTTTTTTGAGACAGAGTTTCGCTCTTGTCCCCCACGCTGCAGTGCAATGGTGCGATCTCGGCTCACTGCAACCTCCACCTCCCAGGCTCAAGCAATTCTCCTGCCTCAGCCTCCTGAGTAGCTGGGATTACAGGCGTGTGCCACCACATCCGACTAATTTTTGTATTATTAGTAGAGATGGGGTTTCACCATGTTGGCCAGGCTGGTTTTGAACTCCTGACGTCGGGTGATCTGCTCGCTTTGGTCTCCCAAAGTGGTGGGATTACAGGCGTGAGTCACCATGCCTGGCCTTCTATTTAAATATGCCAGGCGTGGAGCAAAGTGGCCAAATTTGAGATAGATCTCATAAGTAAAAATGCCAGGACTTGGGCAGGTTTCTTTTTTTTTTTTTTTTTTTTGAGACGGAGTCTCGCTCTGTCGCCCAGGCTGGAGTGCAGTGGCGCGATCTCGGCTCACTGCAAGCTCCGCCTCCTGGGTTTACGCCATTCTCCTGCCTCAGCCTCCTGAGTAGCTGGGACTACAGGCGCCCGCCACCGCGCCCGGCTAATTTTTTGTATTTTTAGTAGAGACGGGGTTTCACCGTGGTCTCGATCTCCTGACCTTGTGATCCGCCCGCCTCGGCCTCCCAAAGTGCTGGGATTACAGGCGTGAGCCACCGCGCCCGGCAGGTTTCTTGCTGCGTTGTTACAGTGACCTCCTAACTGGTCTGTCAACATCCACTCTGACCCCTTCTGTTCTATTGTCTGCATTGCAGTCTGTGATTTTCTAAATCCAAAGGTACTTAATGTCATTCTCCTGCTTAAATTTTTTTTTTTTTTTTTTAATTTTTTGAGACAGAGTTTCGCTCGTTAGCCAGGCTGGAGTACAATGGCGCGATCTTGGCTCACTGCAACCTCCGCCTTCCGGTTTCAAGTGATTCTCCTGCCTCAGCCTCCTGAGTAGTTGGGACTACAGGTGCCTGCCACCACATCTGGCTAATTTTTGTATTTTTTTTTTTTTCTGAGACAGAGTCTCACTCCTTCACCCAGGCTGGAGTATAGTGATACAATCTCAGCTCAGTGCAACCTCCGCCTCCTGGGTTCAAGCAATTCTCCTGCCTCAGCCTCCTGAGTAGCAAGGAGTATAGGCATGCGCCACCACGCCCAGCTAATTTTTTTTGTATTTAGTAGAGACAAGGTTTCACCATGTTGGCCAGGCTGATCTTGAACTCCTGACCTTGTGATCTGCCCGCCTCGACCTCCCAAAGTCCTGGGATTACAGGCGTGAGCCAACGGGCCCTGCTAATTTTTGTATTTTTTAGTAGAGATGGGGTTTCACCATGTTGGCCAGGCTGGTCTCGAACTCCTGACCTCAGGTGATCTACCCACCTCGTCCTCCCAAAGTGCTGGGATTATAGGAATGAGCCACCTCGCCCAGCAAAAATTTTTCATAGTTTCAGATTCCTTTCATCTGATTTTTAAATTTTTATTTATTTATTTTTTTTGAGATGGAGTCTCATTCTGTCGCCCAGGCTGGAGTGCAGTGGCACAATCTCAGCTCACTGCAACCTCTGTCTCCTGGGTTCAAGCGATTCTCCTGCCTCAGCCTCCCAAGCAGCTGGGACTATGCCATATGCCACCATGCCTGGCTAATTTTTTTTTTGTAGTGACAAGGTCTCTTTATGTTGGCCAGTTTGGTCTTGAACTCCTGGGTTCAAGTGATCCTCCTGCCTGAGCCTCCCAAAGTGTTGTGATTACAGGCTTGAGCCACCACATCCAACCTCTGATTAATGTTAAAGTTAAAATCCTTAACATGATCTACAGAGCCTTATGAAATTTGACCCTGTTGTGAGCTAAATTGTATCCCGCACCCCTAAATTCATGTAGAGTCCTAACCCCCAGTAGCTCAGAATGTAACTGTATTTGGAGACAGGGTCTTTATTGAATTAAAATGAGCTCATTAGGATGGGCCCTAATCCAACATGACTCCTTAGAAGAAGAAGAGATTAGGACATAGACACCCATAAAGGGACGGCCTTGTGAGGACACAGAAGACTCCTCTGCAAACCAAGGAGAGAGATGTTAGGGGACACTTGCCCTGCCATTAAAACCACGTTTGCTAAAATTATAACTGACAGAATTATTATAGTGAAAGAGATCTGACTTAACTGACTCTGTCCTGCTTCATTTTTTTCTTTTTTTTTTTTTTTTGAGACGGAGTCTCGCTGTGTCGCCCAGGCTGGAGTGCAGTGGCCGGATCTCAGCTCACTGCAAGCTCTGCCTCCCGGGTTTTTACGCCATTCTCCTGCCTCAGCCTCCTGAGTAGCCGGGACTACAGGCGCCCGCCACCTCGCCCGGCTAGTTTTTTGTATTTTTTAGTAGAGACGGGGTTTCACCGTGTTAGCCAGGATGGTCTCGAACTCCTGACCTCGTGATCCGCCCGTCTCGGCCTCCCAAAGTGCTGGGATTACAGGCTTGAGCCACCGCGCCCGGCCCATTTTTTTCTTTTTTTAAGACCAAGTCTCGCTCTGTCACCCACGCTGGAGTGCAGTGGCTCGATCTTGGCTCATTGCAACCTCTGCCTCCCGGGTTCAAGAGATTCTCCTGCCTCAGCCTCCCGAGTAGCTGGGATTACAGTTGCCTACCACCACCCCTGGCAATTTTTGTATTTTAGTAGAGACGGGGTTTCACCATGTTGGCCAGGTTGGTCTCGAACTCTTGACCTCAGGTGATCCACCCACCTCAGCCTCCCAAAGTGTTGAGATTACAGGCATGAGCCACCACACCTGGCCCGAGCTGTGCATTTATTGTTGGAGCGTAAAGGCCTAGGCAGCCAGGGCAGCTTGCAGCCAGCTGGTGGCTGGACTGAGTCCTGCAGGCCACAGGGAGCCCCTGGGTGGTTTCAGGCAGAGGACTGGTATGGTCAGATTACATTCTAGCTGTGGAAGAAAGGTAGCTCTGGGCCCTGCAGCTGCCAGTTTTGCTGGTGTTATCTAGCCTTCTAACTGGGATGTTTCCAAGTTCTACTCAAGGTTTCTACACACAAGCTGTTCTGAAAAACAAATCAACCCTGTTAATTGAGTCAAGTAAACAAGTCCTGACCATTTATCAGAGACCTTGGCGCCCGCCTTGAAGTCTTTCTATGCCAAGCCATATCAAAATTCTGGACATCTTTAAAATCCACATGTGGGCTGGGTACGGTGGCTCATACCTGTAATTCCAACACTTTATGAGGCCGAGGTGGGAGAATCGTTTGAGCCTAGCAATTCAAGACCAGCCAGGGCAACATAGTGAGACTTGGTCTCTACAAAAAACAAAAAAATTAGGCCAGGCGCAGTGGCTCATGGCTGTAATCCCAGCACTTTGGGAGGCTGAGGTGAGTGGATCACCTGAGGTCAGGAGTTCTAGACCAGCCTGGCCAACATGGTGAAACCCCATCTCTACTAAAAATACAAAAATTAGCTGGGTGTAGTGGCAGGCACCTGTAATCCCAGCTACTCGCGGGGGCGGAGGCAGGAGAATTGCTTGAACCCAGGAGGCGGAAGTTGCAGCAAGCCAAGATCACGCCATCGTAGTCCAGCCTGGGGGACAAGAGCGAGACTGTCTCAAAAAAAAAAAAAAAAAAAAAAATTAGCTAGGCGTGGTGGCGCACACTTGTAGTCCCAGCTACTCGGGAGGCTGAAGTGGAAGGATCACCTGAGCCCAGGAGGTTGATACTGGAGGAAGCTATGAGCTCACCACCACACTCCATGCAGTGTGTGTGACAGTGAGACCCTGTCTCAAAATAAAATAAGAAAAACATAGTCAAATTAATAGAGACAAAAAGTAGAATGGTGGTTGCCAGGGGTTGGAAAAAGGGAGAATAGGGAGTTGTTTCATGGGTATAGAATTTGGGAAGATAAAAAAAATTCTAGAGATAGATGATGGTAATTGTTGTATTAGGTTGGCACAAAAGTAGTTGCAGTTTTTGCCATCACTTTCTTTTTTTTTTTTTTTTTTTTGAGACGGAGTCTTGCTCTGTAGCCCGGGCTGGAGTGCAGTGGCCAGATCTCAGCTCACTGCAAGCTCCGCCTCCCGGGTTTACGCCATTCTCCTGCCTCAGCCTCCGGAGTAGCTGGGACTACAGGCGCCCGCCACCTCGCCCGGCTAGTTTTTTGTATTTTTAGTAGAGACGGGGTTTCACCGTGTTAGCCAGGATGGTCTCGATCTCCTGACCTCGTGATCCGCCCGTCTTGGCCTCCCAAAGTGCTGGGATTACAGGCTTGAGCCACCGCGCCCGGCACCATCACTTTCTTTTTTTCTTTTTTTGAGATGAGACGGAGTTTTGCTCTTGTTGCCCAGGCTGGAGTGCAATGGCATGATCTCGGTTCACCGAAACCTCTGCCTCCTGGGTTCAAGTGATTCTCCTGCCTCAGCCTCCCTAGTAGCTGGGATTACAGGTGCCCACCACCACGCCCAGCTAACTTTTTGAATTTTTAGGAGAGATGGGGTTTCACTATGTTGGCCAGGCTGGTCTCGAACTCCTGACCTCAGGCGATCCACCGGCTTCAACCTCCCAAAGTGCTGGGATTACAGGTGTGAGCCACCATCACTTTCAATGGCAAAAACCACAATTTATTTATTTATTTATTTATTTATTTGAGACAGAGTCTCGCTCTGTAGCCCAGGCTGGAATGCAGTGGCGCAATCTTGGCTCACTGCAAGCTCTGCCTCCCAGGTTCACGCCATTATCCCGCCTCAGCCTCCCCAGTAGCTGGGACTACAGGTGCCCGCTACCACGCCTGGCTAATTTTTTGTATATTTAGTAGAGATGCGGTTTCACCATGTTAGCCAGGATGGTCTTGATCTCCTGACCCCGTGATCCTCCTGCCTCGGCCTCCCAAAGTGCTTGGATTACAGGCGTGAGCCACCGCACCCCTGCCACACAATTACTTTTGCACCAACCTAATACAATACTTAATGCCACTCAATTGTTTATTTTAAATTGATTAAATGGTAAATGTTACGTTATATATATTTTACCGCATTAAATAAAAAGATGTATGGTGTAAGCCAGGCCCGGTGGTGCACGTCTATAGTCCCAGCTGTTTTCCAGCCTGAATAGCATAATTAAAAAAAAAAAAAAAAAAGTATGGTGTGTGGTAAAATGCTCCCTTTAATGGTGGGCCTTCACCAACTGGAACCAGGGAAGACCAGCTTGTTTTATCTGAGTTTCTTTCTCAGGAAAGACTTTTGGTCCTATAAAAAAAAAAAAAAAAAAGAACAAAAAGAAAAAATGTATCAGGTCAGGCATGGTGGCTCACACCTGTAATCCCAGCACTTTGGGAGGCTAAGGCAGGTGGATCACTTGAGGCCAGGAGTTTGAGACCAGGCTGACCAACAGGGTGAAACCTTGTCTCTACTAACAATACAAAAATGACCCGGGCATGGTGGTGCATGCCTGTAATCCCAGAATTTTGGGAGGCTGAGGTGGGTGGATCACTTGAGGCCAGGAGTTCGAGACCAGCCTGACCAACATGGTGAAACCAGAAAATACAAAAATTAGCTGGGTGTGGTGGTACACGCCTGTAATCCCAGCTACTCGGGAGGCTGAGGTAGGAGAATCGCTTGAACCTGGGAGGCAGACATTGCAGTCAGTAGAGATGGCCCCATTGCACTCCAGCCTGGGAGACAGAGCAAAACTCTGTCTCAAAAAAAAAAAAGCCTATCAAAGAATTGAAACTCACCAGATCACTACCTCCAGACAATGAGATACCTGATCCCTCATTCATCATGATTGTTGCTTCCTTGCCCCTCTCTAGTTCCTGTTTTTTTACACATTGTTACATTTCTTCCCTGCTATATAAATCCCTGGCTTTAGTCCATCAGGGAGATGGATTTGAGACTGAGCTCCCATTTCCTGGGCTGCAGCGCCCCTCGCACCCCCTACTCCAACACCAATTAAAACCTTCTTCTTGGCAATACTTGTAGTCTCAGTCATTGTCTTACTGTGTGGTGAGCAGCAGAACCTAAGCCAAGCTTATCCAAGCCGTGGCCCAGCCTGGCCAACATGGCGAACCCCATCTCTACTAAAAATACAAAAATTAGCCGGGTGTGGTGGCACACGCCTGTATTCCCAGCTACTCACGAGGCTGAGGCAGGAGAATGGCTTGAACCTGGGAGGCGGAGGTTGCAGTGAGCCGAGATCGCGCCACCGCACTCCAGCCTGGGCGACAGAGTGAGTGTAAGATTCTGTTTAAAAAAAAAAAAAAAATTGGCTGGGCGCAGTGGCTCACACTGTACTCCCAGCACTTTGAGAGGCCGAGGTGGTTGGATCACCTGATGTTAGGAGTTTGAGACCAGCTTGACTAACATGGTGAAACCCCGTTTCTACTAAAAATGCAAAAAAATTAGCTGGGTGTGGTGGCACGCGCCTGTAATCCCAGATACTCGGGAGCCTGAGGCAGGAGAATCGCTTGAACCTGGGAGGTGGAGGTTGCAGTGAGCCGAGATCGTGGCATTGCACTCCAGCTTGGGCAACAAGAGCAAAACTCCGTCTCAAAAAAAAAAAAAAAAATTCTTCCCCACTAGGTGGGATCTCCTGAGAACAAGGAATGGGTCATTTTTCTTGTGCCATTGCTTGCTGGAGTCTCCGGCCCATAGAAGATACTAAAGCGACATGTGTTGAGTGGAATCTCAATGGATAATTCCTTTAGGGGTGGACTGTGATGTGGGGAGGGGTGGAAGGACTCAGGCCTGTGGAGCATTGTGTCTTGATTCACCGTCATTGCTCAATGTGTTTACATAGACATGTGTCTATGTTAAATGCTGCCTCACTGGCCACAGCCTCTACTGGGGAAATCCTCGTGGCGCAAATGAGGCCTGGGAAGCTTGGTTTGAGGTGAGACCCATGTGAGATGGGCAAGTTGGAAGGCCATCAGAGCTGGGAGAGGACAGCAGTGACACTGGCTCCTTGAGAAAGCAGCAGGGGGCTATGGGAAAAGGTGTCCGTCCAGAGGTCCCGGGAATCCTGGTGTGTCAGTGCTGTGGAGGACTGAGGAGGGTGAGCCTCAAAAGCCCAGCCAATGCTTTGCCATTTGAACCTCTCTTTGCCCCAAAAATCAAATTTGAGGAGGAATCCAGCTCAGGATATTCTTTGTAAAATCAGAGAACAGAGGAGGGGAGTTATAAGAGTCGACTAGGGCTGCCATTACCAAGTTTCACAAACGTGGCTTAACTAAGAGAAACTCATCGTCCCCCAATTCTGGAAGCTGGAAGTCTGAGATCAAGGTGTTGATTGGCAGGGTTGGTTTCTTCTGAGGTCTCTCTCCCTGGCTTGTAGATGGCCACTGTCTCCCCGTATCCTCACACAGTTTTCTCTCTAAGTGTGTTTGCGTCCACATTTCTTTCTTTTTTTTGAGATGGAGTCTCGCTCTGTCACCCAGGCTGGAGTGCAGTGGCATAATCTCGGCTCACTTCAACCTCAGCCTCCCAGGTTCAAGTGATTCTCTTGCCTCAACCTCCTGAGTAGCTGGGATTACAGGCATGCACCACCACGCCCATCTATGTTTTTTTTTTTTTTTTGTATTTTACGTAGAGATGGAGTTTGTCATGTTGGCCAGGCTGGTCTCAAACTCCTGACCTCAGGGGATCCTCTTGCCTCGGCCTCCCAAAGTGCTGGGATTACAGGCATGAACCACCGCACCTGGCCCCAATTTTCTTTCTTTTAAGGACACTAGTCATGTTGGATTAGAGGCCACCCATAGGCCCTCATTTTAACTTAATTACCTCCTCCAGACCCTATCTCCAAATAGTTACATTCTGAGGTGCTGGAAGTTGAAACTTTAGCATATGAATTTTGGGATGGACACAGTTAAGCCCATAATGGGTGGGAGAGGAGAGACGGGTACCCATTGTGCCCCCAAATGCATGACAGGGTGGAAAGACTGGTCCTTTAAAGATTCTGGGCATTAGCAGGTGTCTTGGATTGGTGAGAGTACATAGGCTAGAGTGATCACCTCCAAACCCTGGCCAGTCACAGAGGGCATCCTAAACCCCATTATCTTCTTTTTTTTAAAGTATAGATGGGGGTCTTGCTATGCTGCCCAGGCTGGTGTCAAACTCCTGGCCCCTCAAATGATCCTCTGGCCGCCTCATCTCCCAAAATGCTGGGATTATCTTACGTGTATTTTAACACAATTAAACATGTAACGGCTATGTAAATGACTTTAAAGGGCATTTGGAATAGGTAAGTCTCACACAGCTGTGAGCCTGTTCTGTGTAAAGCCTGCAGGAGACAGAACTGCATCAGGAGCCTGGGCTGCTTGTCAGGAAGGCAGGCATCCCTGTGGAGAGAGGCCGCAGCCTGCAGTGCAGTCAGCTACCAAATAAGGAGGCACCCGAGCTATAAATAGCTGTTAAGACAAGCTGAGGCGTGCCCTGACTTTAAGGTCAGCTCAGCTGTTAGCTGCTTGGCAGACATGGGGGCAACAGCTAACTCTCGTCTCCTCCCTCCTCAAGCACCCCCTTGTTTTGCACAGGGCTCCAGCTCCTCCCTGCCTCCTGAATCGGACAATGTCACCATCAACTGAAGGCCCTGGACCAGGCTTCCAGGTCATCCATCCTGGGTATGGCCACAGGTGTGCCTGGTGTCAGACAAGGCTGGGGACAGGAGGGACCTCTTCTGTTGTACAGATAGGGGAACAGGGGGCCAGGAGGAGAGGAGTCATGTTCCAAGTTCCACAGTAAGCAGGTGGCAGTGCTGACGCAGCTGCTCCGTGCCTCACTCTCTCCTGTGCCCCTTGGCCCCTTTGGTGCCCTGGACCCCAGAAGGGAAGGTAAGAGTCTGGAGCAATGGTTGGCATAAGTCTCCTCCCCTCCCCCAGGAAAGGCCAAGACAACCAGTTTGCCATTGAGATGCCAGCTGGGGCCGTGTGCGATGGCTCACATCTGTAATCCCAGCACTTTGGGAGGCCGAGGAAGGCGGATCACTTGAGTTCAGGAGTTCCAGACCAGCCTGGTCAACATGGTGAAACCCCGTTTCTACTAAAAATACAAAAAAATTAACCTGGCGTGGTGGCATGCACCTGTAATCCCAGCTACTCGGGAGGCTGAGGCATGAGAATCACTTTAACCCGGGAGGCAGAGGCTGCAGTGAGCTGAGATCATGCCACTGCACGCCAGCCTGGGTAACAGAGCAAGACTCCGTCTCAAAAAAAAAAAAAAAAGAGAGAGATGCCAGTTGGCTGGGCTTGGCATAACATGAAAAGGGGATGATGACTTTTTTTTGAAGATTATTGCTTTTTCTCAGCAATGTGCACAGTTTAAATGGAAAGGGATCAGGTTGTGCCAGCCCCAAGCAATGCACTTTGGCATAGGATTATTTTGAGCTGAAAGAAATTGAGGATCAACAGATGGAAGAAGGTTCTCTGCCCTCTTCTTAGCCAACCAAGAGCAGAGCAGAAACTTCCCTCGGTGGTATGAATTTCCCTTGTGAAGGTGCCTCCCTTCTTGTACCAGAAAGAGGAGAGCCGCTCTTATCACCAGAGACAGAGAGCTGGCAGCAGGGTGAGTCTGCATAAACAAGCCTGGTGAAAATAACCCTTGTCTGCCATTAGTTTCTCCTGTATTCCTAGTCACTTTCCCACAAGTAGTCAATCAACCCTTGAAGCCCAAACCCCCTTTCTTTTGTTAAAATGGTATATAAGCCCCAGAGTCTAAGCGACCTTCTTTGAGTTTCAATTTTCTGTGAACTCCTGTGCTCATAAATATTAATTAAAAATTTATGCTTTGGGGGCTTGGTGAAGTGGCTCATGCCTGCTACCCCAGCACTTTGGGAGGCCAAGGCGGGTGGATCATTTGAGGTCAGGAGTTCGAAGCCAGCCTGGCCAACATGGCAAAACCCCCCTCTCCACTAAAAATACAAAAAAATTAGTTAGTTGGGCGTGGTGGTGCATACCTGTAGTCTCAGTTACTCAGGAGGTTGAGGCAGAGAATTCCTTGAAGCCGGGAGGTGGAGGTTGCAATGAGCTGAGATAGCATCATGGCACTCCAGCCTGGGTGACAGAGCGAGACTTCGTCTCAAAAAAACAAAAAAACATAAAATTGGCCAGATATAGTGGTGTGTGCTTGTAGCTACTTGGGAGGCTGAGGTGGGGTTGAGCCCAGGAGGTCCAAGCTGCAGTGAGCTGTGATGGTGCCATTGCACTCCAGCCTGGGCAACAGAGCCAGATCCTGTCTTAAGGAAAAAAAAAATACTAATCCTTTGTTGGTTATATGTGTTACAAATATTGTTCCCCAGTGTATGACGTATCTTTTCACTCTCCTAATGATATTTTTTGATGAGGTGACTTTTTTCCCCCAGTATTTTTTTCAATTACACTTCTCAAATTGAGAAATAATTTACATTTCCAGCCAGTGTATCTGCAGAAAAAAAAAAACAAACAAACAGGGGGGCGGGGCTTGGTAGGTCACGCCTGTAATCCCAACACTTTGGAAGGCCGAGGCAGGCAGATCACTTGAGATCAGGAGTTCAAGACCAGCTTGGTCAATATGGTGAAACCCATCTCTACTAAAAATACACAAATTAGCCAGGCATGGTACCCCCTACCTGTAATCCCAGCTACTCTTGGAGTCTGAGGCAGGAAAATTGCTTGAACCCAGGAGGCGGAGGTTGCAGTGAGCCAAGATTGTGGCACTGCACTCCAGCTTGGGCGACAGAGTGAGACTGTCTCAAAAATAGAGAAATAATTTACGTGCAAAAACATGCACAGGTATTACATATTCAGTCCTTCCCTTCCCCTCCCCTCCCCTCCCCTCTCTTCCCTTCCCTTCCCTTTCCTTTTTCTTTTTCTTTTTTTTTCAGAAGGAGTCTCACTCTGTCGCCCAGGCTGGAGTGTAGTGGCACGATCTCGGCTCACTGCAACCTCTGCCTCCTGGGTTCACACCATTCTCCTGCCTTAGCTTCCTGAGTAGTTGGGACTACAGGCGCCTGCTACTACACCCGGCTAATTTTTTGTATTTTTAGTAGAGATAGGGTGTCACCGTGTTAGCCAGGATGGTCTCGATCTCCTGACCTCGTGATCGGCCTGCCTCAGCCTCCCAAAGTGCTAGGATTACAGGCCTGAGCCACCACGCCCAGCCCTTTTCCTTTTTTTTTTTTTTTTTTTTAAAAGATGGAGTATCCTTTTGTTGCCCAGCCCAGAGTGCAGTGGCACGATCTCGGCTCACTGCATCCTCCACCTCCTGGGTTTGAGCAATTCTTCTGTCTCAGTCTCCGGAGTATCTGGGTCTACAGGCGTGCACCACCATGCCCAGCTAATTTTTGTATTTTATTTTATTTTTTTTAGACAGGGTCTCACTCTATAGCCTAGGCTGGAGTGCAGTGGCGCAATCTTGGCTCACTGCAACCTCTGCCTCCTAGGTTCAGGCGATTCTCCTGCCTCAGCCTCCTGAGTAGCTGGGACCACAGGCATTCACCACCACACCTGGCTAATTTTTGTATTTTCAGTAGAGACGGGGTTTCACCATGTTGGTCAGGCTGGTCTTGAACTCCTGACCTCATGATCTGCCCACCTCGGCCTCCCAAAGTGCTGGGATTACAGGCGTGAGCCACTGTGCCTGGTTAATTTTTGTATTTTTATTAGAGATAGGATTTCACCATGTTGGCCAGGCTGGTCTCGAACTTCTGACCTCAAGTGAGCTGCCTGCCTTGGCCTCCCAAAGTGCTGGGATAACAGGCATAAGCCACCACACCTGGTCTTTTTTTTTTTTTTTTTGACTTGATGTTGTTTTTTTGCCCATGCTGGTGTCGAACTTGTGGCCTCAAATGATTCACCTGGCTGGGCCTCCCAAAATGATAGGATTACATGCATGAGCCACCAAGCTCAGCTCTGCTTTTTGCTTTTAATTTTGGTAAGGCCAGGAAGTACAGTCATGACGCCTCTGCTTGGTGTGGCAAGCCCTCATTCAGCCTTCCTCCTCAGAGGGTGAACGGCCCCCGTCTCCAGATACAGGGCATCTGTGGCTTTACACTTGGCTCTCATAGCCCCATCTCTTTTACTTTTTTTTTTTTAAGCTTTTTGTTTTGTTTTGTTTTGTTTTGTTTTTGAGACAGAGCCTGTTACCCAGGCTGGAGTGCAGTGGCGCAATCAGGGCTCACTGCAGCCTCATCCTGTGGGTAGTCCTCCTCAATCACCCACAGCCCCATTGAATAGCTCTTTCACACCTGTCCATGGGGCTGGTGAGAGAGAAGGGCAGGTCGGTGTGAATCTGGAGTTCTCTGACAGGAAAACAACCCAGTCCACATTCCGCCGGGGTGGGGGTGGGGGTGGGGGTGGGGGGTGGTGGCAGGGTGAGGGGCACTGGAATTAGCTCTATAGCAGGAGGGACAACCTGTTACGAGGTTCCAGTTTCGGACCTTAAGTGTGTGGTCTTTTAGGATTATACTGGAGCGGAAAGGGGTGATGGGCAGAGTACGAGGAGAGCAAGAGGGACCGGTAACGAGCCCAGGGCTGATCAAAGGTCAGATGGTTTGCTCCCTGGCCTGCTGCCAGCATCTGTTCATGCCAGAAAGAAGTCAGAGGTTGGGCTGCTGAACTCCAGCTAAGTGCCGGGTGAGGGCTGGGTGTGGTCACTGTACAAGCCGTGGGCTGAAGTTAATAGGCTTTCACAGGTGTCAGCAGGTACATGGCCCTGCTCGCTTGCCTTTGGCTTTGCTTTTTTTTTTTGATTTTGATTTTAGGTTTAAGGGTACATGTGCAGATTTGTTATATAAGTAAACTCGTGGCTGGGCGTGGTGGCTCACGCCTGTAATCCCAGCACTTTGGGAGGCCGAGGTGGGCGGATCACCTGAGGTCAGGAGTTCGAGACCAGCCTGGCCAACATGGTGAAACACTGTCTCTACTAAAAATACAAAAATTAGCCGGGTGTGGTGGTGGGCGCCTGTGGTCCCAGCTACTCAGGAGGCTGAGACAGGAGAATTGCTTGAACCCGGGAGGCAGAGGTTGCAGTGAGCCAAGATTGCTCCACTGCACTCCAGCCTGGGTGACAGAGTGAGACTCTATCTCAAAAAAAAAAAAAAAAAAAAAAAAAAAAACTCACGTCACTGGGATTTGTTGTACAGATCGTTTCATCTCCCAGGTACTAAGCTTAGTACCCCATAGTTATTTTTTCTGATCTTCTCTGTCCTTCCACCCGTCCTGTCCCAAGTAGGCGCCAGTGTGTTCTCCTCTTTGTGTCCATGTGTTCTCATCATTTAGCTCCCACCAATAAGCAGGAATATGCGGTATTTGGTTTTCTGTTCCTGCATTAGTTTGCTAAAGAAGATGGTTGGTTGGGTGTGGTGGCTCACGCCTGTAATCCCAACACTTTGGGAGGTCGAGGCGGGTGGATCACCTGAGGTCATGAGTTAGAGACCAGACTGACCAATATAGTGAAACCCTGCCTCTACTAAAAATACAAAAAAAAAATTAACCCGGTGTGGTGGTGCATGTCTATAATCCCAGTTACTCGGGAGGCTGAAACAGGAGAACTGCTTGAACCCAGGAGGTGGAGGTTGCGGTGAGCCAAGATTGTGCCACTGCACTCCAGCTGGGATGACAGAGTGAGACTCCATCTCAAAAAAAAAACGATGGTTTCTAGATCATCCATGTTCCTGCAATGGACATGATCTAATTCTCTTTTATGGTTGCATAGTATACCATGGTGTATATGTACCAAATTTCTTTTTTCTTTTTCTTTTTCTTTTTTTTTTTTTCCGAGATGAAGCCTCACTCTGTCACCCAGGCTGGAGTACAATGGCACAGTCTCAGCTCACCACAATCAGCCTCCTGGGTTCAAGCGATTCTTGAGTCTCAGCCTCCCGAGTAGCTGGGAATGCAGGTGTGCACCACCATGCCTGGCTAATTTTTGTGTTTTCTTTTTTTAGCTTTAGTAGACATGGGGTTTCACCATGTTGGCCAGGCTGGTCTCGAACATCTGACCTCAAGTGATCCACCTGCCTTGGCCTCCCAAAGTGCTGGGATTACAGGTGTGAGCCACCACACCCGGCTCTCAAAATGTTTGAAGAAAGTTAAGGAATTTGTATTGGGCCACATTCAAAGCTGTCCTGGGTCGTATGTGGCCCATGGGCTGTGAGTTTGACAAGCTTGTTTTAAGCGTTACTTTTTCGCAGACAACCTCTCCAGCATCTGTTATTTTTTGACTTTTTTTTTTTTAAATTGAGATGAGGTCTCACTCCTCTGCCCAGGCTTGTCTTGAACTCCTGGCCTCAAGTATTCCACCTGCCGTGGCCTCCCAAAGTTCTGGGATGACAGGCATGAGCCATCACGTTTGGCCGACTTTTTAATAATAGCTATTCTGAGAGGTGTGAGATGGTATCTCATAGTGGTTTTGATTTGCATTTCTGTAATGTTAAGTGATACTGAACTTTTTCTCATATGCTTGTTGGCCGCATGTATAACTTTTCTTACTAACCTTTGCACAGGCCTCCAGCTTCCACTCATCTTGTCCTCCCCTAAGCCCACTCCCACAGCTTGCTTGGCTCCTCAGGGTCTTTGGGGCCTGCTGTGTACTGCTTTGGGTTTGCTTTTCAAGCCTATGCAAGGTATCCAGAGCAATGGTACTTAAAAGAAAAAAGACCAGGTCAGGCATGGTGGCTCATGCCTGTAATCTCAACACTTTGGGAGGCTGAGGCAGGAGGATTCTTTGAAACCAGGAGTTCAAGAAAGCCCTGACGGCCGGGTGCAGTGGCTCATGCCTGGAATCCCAGTACTTTGGGAGGCCGAGGTGGGTGAATCACAAGGTCAGGAGTTCAAGACCAGCCTGGCCAAGATGGTGAAACCCCGTCTCTACTGAAATAAAGAAAATTAGCCGGGCATGGTGGCGGGTACCTATAATCCCAGCTACTCGGGAGGCTGAGGCAGGAGAATCGCTTGAATCCAGGAGGCAGAGGTTGCACTGAGCCGAGATAGCACCACTGCACTCTAGCCTGGGTGACAGACTGAGACTCTGTCTCAAAAAAAAAAAAAAAAAAAAAAGAACAGCCCGAGCAACATAGTGAGACCCCTATTTCTACAAAAAAAAAAAAAAAAAAAAAAAAAAAAGAAAGAAAAAAAAATTTCAATTTACCAGCTTTAATGTGCCTGAGAGTGTGACACCGGTGGCCCTGGATGCTTTCACTCATTTCATTCTTTTTTTTTTTTGAGACAAAGTCTCACTCTGTTCCCCAGGCTGGAGTGCACTGGCGTGATCTCAGCTGACTGCAACCTCTGCCTCCCGAGTTCAGGTGATCCTCCCACGTCAGCCCCACGAGTGGCCGAGATTACAGGCGCCCGCCACCACACCTAGCTACCTTTTGTATTTTTTTTTTTTTTTTTTTTTTGAGACGGAGTCTCGCTCTGTCACCCAGGCTGGAGTGCAGTGGCCGGATCTCAGCTCACTGCAAGCTCCGCCTCCCGGGTTCACGCCATTCTCTTGCCTCAGCCTCCCGAGTAGCTGGGACTACAGGCGCCTGCCACCTCGCCCGGCTAAGTTTTTGTATTTTTAGTAGAGACGGGGTTTCACTGTGTTAGCCAGGATGGTCTCGATCTCCTGACCTTGTGATCCGCCCGTCTTGGCCTCCCAAAGTGCTGGGATTACAGGCTTGAGCCACCGCGCCCGGCCTACCTTTTGTATTTTTAGTAGAGACGAGGTTTCACCATGTTGGCCACGCTGGTCTTGAGCTCCTGACCTCAAGTGATCCACCCACCTCAGCCTCCCAAAGTCCTGGGATTACAGGCGTGATGTTTTGCTTTGTTTTGTTTTGTTTTGTTTTGAGTCAGGGTCTTGCTCTGTCACTGAGGTTGGAGTGCAGTGGTACAATCTCGGTTCACTGCAACCTCTGCTTCCCAGGTTCAAGCGATTCTCCTGCCTCAGGCTCTCCAGTAGCTGGGATTATAGGCGCCCACCACCACACCTGGCTAATTTTTGTATTTTTGGTAGAGATGGGGTTTCACCATGTTGGGCAGGCTGTTCTTGAACTCCTGACCTCAGGTGATCCGCCTGCCTCGGCCTTACAGGCGTGATGTTCTTATTCTTCAAAGCACTTTAGAAGCTCTTAGGTAATGCTGAATTTAGGACTTGAGGGACTGAAGAGTTGTTTCCAAAACTTAGCCCTAAGATCACTCTCTGTCAGTGAAACTTAAGGGAGAATATGCGTATAAGACAGGCTATCAGTCACCTGAGGAAATGAGCTAAGGAAGGCATCCTTTAAAGGCAGGCATTTGAGGGAACTATTGCCCCACTGCACTCCAGTCTGGGTGACAGAGTGAGACCCTGTCTCAAAAAATAAAACAAAACGTTAATTGTATGTTGTGTGAATTTCACCTCAATAAAATAAGAAAGAAGAAAAAGAAACAGGGGGAAGAAAGAGAATGGGGAGGGTGGAGAGCGCAAGTGGTTGAGGAACAAAGGGTTGTCTAGCACTGCCAAGAGGAAGCAGAGGAAGATCTGGTGGGCAGAGGACACACTCTCTTGTAAGACAAGGCCACAGTGCCAGACCTCCCCAGCCCTCCAGGGAAAATGTTCCTCCGGCTCTTGGATCCCTTGGTCTGACTTCCTACTCACCAAGCAAGCTTATGATGATTATTATTTTTTGGCTGGGCACAGTGGCTCACGCCTGTAATCCCAGCACTTTGGGAGGCCGAGGCGGGTGGATCACCTGAGGTTGGGAGTTCGAGACCAGCCTGACTAACATGGAGAAACCCCGTCTCTACTAAAAATGCAAAATTAGCTGGGCATGGTGGCACATGCCTGTAGTCCTAGCTACTCAGGAGGCTGAGGCAGGAGAATCACTTGAACCCGGGAGGCGGAGGTTGCAGTGAGCCAAGATAGCACCATTGCACTCCAGCCTGGGCAACAAGAGTAAAACTCTGTCTCTAAATAAATAAATAAATATTATTTTTTGAGACCGAGTCTCTTACTCTGTCGCCCAGGCTGGAGTGCAATGGCTCTATCTCGGCTCACTGCAACCTCCGCCTCCTGAGTTCAAGCAATTCTCATGTCTAGGCCTTCTGAGTAGCTGGGATTACAGGCATGCACCACCACACCTGGCTAATTTTTGTATTTTTAATAGAGACGGGATTTCACCATGTTGGCAAGGCTGGTCTTGCACTCCTGACCTCAGGTGATTTACCCGCCTCGGCCTCCCAAAATGCTGGGATTACAGGTGTGAGCCACCGTGCCCAGCCTTTTTCTTTTCTTTCTTTTTTTTTTGAGACGGACTTTCACTCTTGTTGCCCAGGCTGGAGTGCAAAGGCGTGATCTTGGATCACTGCAACCTCCGCCTCCCGGGTTCAAGGAATTCTCCTGCCTCAGCCTCCTGAGTAGCAGGCATGCACCACCATGCCCAGCTAACTTTGTATTTTTAGTAGAGACGGGGTTTCTCCATGTTGGTCAGGCTGGTCTTGAACTCCCGGCCTCAGGTGATCTGCCCGCCTCGGCCTCCCAAAGTGTTGGGATTACAGGCGTGAGCCAATGTATCCAGCCTATTATTTTAATTTTAGATTCAGAGGATATGTATGTAGATTTGTAACATAGGTAAACTGCATCTGTTTCTTCTTCTTATTTTTTTTTTTTGAGACAGGGTCTCACTCTGTCACCCAGGCTGGAGCGCAGTGATGTAGTTTCAAGTGATCCTCTTGCCTCAGCCTCCCGAGTAGCTGGGACTACAGGAGTGTGCCACCACGCTAGGCTAATTTTAAAATTTTCTGTAGAGACAGGTGGACCCACTATGTTGCCCAGGGTGGTCTTGAACTCCTGGTCTCAAGTGATCCTCCTGCCTCAGCCTCCCAAAGTGTTAGGATTATAAGCATGGACCTCTGTGCCCGAAAACCATGTTTATTTGAGGATAGCCATTGCAGAGGTAATACACGGAACATAGTAAACTATGTGCTGCATATTCAAGGAGGTAAAGGAAGACGAGGATTTTAAAGGAAAAGTAGGGAGGACCACATTGTTTTGAGATCATTATGCTTGGCTACAAGGATCCGTAATAAGGCTGGCGCCAGTCTGAGGCCGGACAGGCAGTTGCTGGGCAGATATCCTCACACAAGTATTTTGTGTGTCTGTGTGGCTCCATTTTGATTCTGGCAACGTTCACATGGTCGTTTGTGAACATTTGTTAGGCTGTACACTAATATCTGTATGTGTATTTTGGCAGGGCGTGGTGGCTCATGCCTATAATCCCAGCACTTTGGGAGGTCAAGGTGGGCGGATCACCTGAGATCAGGAGTTTGAGACCAGCCTGGTCAACATGGTGAAACCCCGTCTCTACTAAAAATACAAAAATTGGCCGGATATGGTGGCACACGCCTGTAATCCCAGCTACTCGGGAGGCTGAAGGGGGAGAATTGCTTGAACTCGGGAGGTGGAGGTTGCAGTGAGCCAAGATCGTGCCAGTGCACTCCAGCCTGGGCGACAGAGCGAGCCTCCATCTAAAAAAAAAAAAGTAAATAAATAAAAAAATAAAGTATGTATATTTTACTTTAAGCAAAAAATGAAAATTAAGATGGGGCAAGTGTGCTAAGATACTTGTACAAAGATGCTTTTTTTGATGTTATAATGTTAAAAATTGGAAATGTCCTGCATGCATAAAGAGCCAAAGGCTGATGAACTCATAGCTTTTAGTATCCCCACAAAATGGAATATTATGCAGTCATTAGGAATGTTGATAAAGATGTACATTTATTCGCTTGGAGTTATTAAGTAAACAATATAATGTGAAATAAGTTAAAAAAAGAAAGTATATTCCAAAAAGTGACCCTTTCTGGTCAATATACAAATATGCAGACTATTAATAAAGTTGACTAGTCTGAGGAGCTTGTTAGATACATATATTCCTGAGCCCCCACACAAACTTGACTAATCCAAGGAGCTTGTTAGATAAATTCCTGAGCCCCCACACTCAAGGATTCAGGGATTCTCATTCAGGCATCCCCCCAGTCCCCACCCACACACACCCAACCAGAGTTTTTTTTGAGAAGGAGTCTTGCTCTGTTGTCCAGGCTGGAGTACAGTGGCATGATCTCAGCTCACTGCAACCTTCGCCTCCCAAGTTCAAGTGATTCTTCTGCCTCAGCCTTCCAGGGAGTTGGGATTACAGGTGCTCACCACCATGCCCTGCTGATTTTTTTTTTTTTTTTTTGTATTTTTAGTAGAGATGGGGTTTTGCCATGTTGGCCAGGCTGCTCTTGAACTCCTGACCTCAGGTGATCCACCTGCCTTGGCCTCTCAAAGTGCTAGGATTATAGGTGTGAGCCATTGCGTCTGGCAAGGCAGATTAATTTTTATGCACAGCCTGATTTCTACCATTCTGGGGGCATCTTTGAGAATTTGATGTGAACTGTGGATCCTCACCTCTGAAAAAGTAATGGACACACCAAAGCCTGGGTAGAACTTGGAGGGGAGAGGTGGTCCATCATTCCAGCTGAGAGGAAGGAGGAGAGGTCACCGTTCCTCATTTTCCTCTTGTTTCTATGTATCCTCAGGAGGTCCCTTGCTCCCCCTCCCTAAAGGTTGAGAACCCCTGCCAGGTAGCACAGACCCCCTGGGCCACTGTTGAGGTCGGGGCCCCTCCCTTTTGTGTTTCTGTGAGGGTCGCTGGTGAGGGCTGCGGGCAGCGGTCCGCTCGGTAGTGGCCCCGAGGCCTGCTCTGGGAACCTGCCTGAGCTGCATTCTGGGCTCTTCTTGCCTCCCCGCTGTCCCTGCTGTCCCCACTGTCCCCGCTGCAGGACAGCTCTTAGGTCGCCCTGAGGTTTCGGCCTTCTCCACACTCTCCCTGCTTCTGGTCCAGAAAACGCAAGCTGCCTGTGTGGCTGCACAAGGCTAATGCCGCCGCCCCAGCGTTCTCACCCTCCATCTTGTTACCGTCTGTCACAAAAGGTCCCCCCGCCCCCCACCGTGTACACGCAGTGCACATCCACTACTGCATTAATGCTGCTGCTCTGGGCCCCTGGAATGAGATGGGAATGGGGTCAAAGTTGTGGCTATGTGTTGGAAGGTGGGCCGTAGGCAGTGTCATAAACTTGAGGACCCCCAGAACAGTTTACTAACAGACTTCCTCTTTTCGTGTGTGCCTGTAAAAGCCAGGGACTACTCAGGCAGTGGACAGTTCATGGCTGCTTCTAAGAGAACAGGCAGTCAAGAAGAGTCAGGTCCATTTGGGAAGAGAGACGTCCATGGCCTCGGCCACCAGGTGGCATCACTGACCCTTCTGGAAGTGCAGCGTGTCTGGGAAGCCACATCCGTCTACAGGTCCCGTCCCTCCCCGGCCTCCACTCTAGGGCAAGGGCTCAGCCTTTCACCAGGAGGCCTCGCGCCCTGAACCCGAGGCACCGGCTCTGCCTCCTCCCCTCACAGTCCTCGTGTGTCCTCAGCCCCGCCCAGAGGAGCACCTCATTTCTGTTGCCCATCACCGCACCTCTTAGCTCCATTGCTGAGTGGTTGGATGGGACGAACAAGGGGAACATGTAGGGCAGGACAGGCTCCTCTTGGCCTTGGCATAATAAACAGAAAACCCACACATTTTTCTTACTTTTAATATCTAAGATAAAAAAAACCCCAACCGCCGAAACAACCCATTTGCATGTCCACGACACGCCTGGTCTCGGGCTCCCTTTCCGGGGCTGTCCTCCCGGGTGGCTTCCAGGCCCCCATCCAGGGGAAAGCCCAGCCTCAGTCAGAAGCCACCGTGGCCTCCAGTTCCGCACCAGGACAACCTGGGAGCCAGCCTTTCAGAAAGGCCCCCAGGAACTGTTTTTAAAGCATGGAGCTGCACTAGGAGGAAGTTTTCCCTTGAGGCTGAGCTGAGAGTTATTTCTTGTGGAGAAATTTCATTTTATTGCCTAAAAAAAAGGAAAATGAGAACATTTCACAAGGTAGACAAAGGAGGGTGAGATAAATCTTGCCCTTTCCACCCAGAAGTGGTGTGGGTAACGGGGCCCCCACGCCACCCCAGGGAGCCTCATCCCTTGCTCTGGATAAACCAAAGGGGCTTTGTTCTTTCCAGAGATCCCCCTAGGGTCTTCCTTAGACTTTGAGGGGTTTGAAAGGAAGACCATCAGAGCTGTCTAGGAGGGCTGGCTTCTGCTGTGGTAATAAAGGAAGCACTGAATTAACACATCCCTCAGGAGCCAAGGGAAGAGAAAGTGCCCAGCAATGCTGTGTTATTTAAAACACTCCGCTTCCAGGTAGCCCTCCATCCTGCAGGAGGCACAGACATGGCACCCCTGGCAGGCCCTCTGGGAGAGCCTCACTGCTGCAGACACCTCCCTACTGGGGCATCCGTCCTCTTTTTTCTGCTGTGTTCTTCATCCTCCCTTTCCCTGTAAGGCCTTTTCACTGATTAAACTGCAGTCCTTGTAAGTGTGACGTTTCTACTTTCCAGGGGAATTTGGACACCAGTGCGAGTCTTCCTTGTCAGATATACTTGTCTGGTTCCCGCCATGCTCCCTCGGCTCAGTTCCACTGAGATTTAAAAGTGTAGGAGATCATAGAGAAAGAAGATAGCGAGAAAGCCCGGGGACCCAGAAAAGGAGGTGCTGGGGGCAGCGTTTCCTTTGTTTTCTCTTTGGGGACAGATTAGAACAGGAGGTTAAAATGCCAGTAGCATCTGCCCAGCGCAGGCCGTAGAGCTCTGCATTATTCAGGGCGCTGGCTCCTGTGGAGGGAACTGGTTGGGACTCGGAGACAGACAACTCAGAGGCACATAGGCTGGGCACCCAGAGCCCGGGTCCTTACCTAGTCCCTTCAGGAACTTATTGACACCGCTGTGCTCTCCACTGGGGAGTGTTTCCAGATACTCTTGGGCTCGGACCTCAAACAGTCCTGTTAACAAGAGAAATCCCAGTCATTTGAGTTATTGGTCTTTGTGCTTCTAAACGTGCCCATTTCCTCCCTACCAGAAAAAAGAGAAACCTTGTTTCTGAGACTAAGCTGCTCCTATAAACATGCTCTGAATCAGGTTTTATAAGGGTTTTATTGCTCTTATAGTTGCCCCACCTGTGCAATAACTGTCTTTGGAAGGCTATAAAGCCACCTTGTAGATGAAATCCTATTTTTATTCAACAAACGCCTTCCAAGCGTCTACACTGTGCCAGGTGGGCGGTTTTAAATCTGAACCGGAGTGGCCAGGCATGGTGGCTCACGCCTGTAATCCCAGCACTTTGGGAGGCCGAGGTGGGCAGATCACTTGAGATCAGGAGTTCGAGGCCAGCCTGGCTAACATGGTGAAACCCCGTTTCTACTGAAAAATACAAAAAATTAGCCAGGCATGGTGGTGCACACCGGTAATCCCAGCTACTCGGGAGGCTGAGGCAGGAGAATCGCTTGAACCCGGGAGACGGAGGTTGCGGTGAGCCAAGGTTGTGCTTTTGCACTCCAGCTTGGACAACAAGAATGAAACTCCATCTCAAAAAAAAAAAAAAAAAAAAAGAAAAGTCGAACCAGACTGTCCTGGCTCGGAAGGGGTGCCTGTGCACTCCCATTTCCCTGTATTCTCCTGTAAGAGGGCCCTAGCCAAGCGGCTTAGTTTTCCAGGAGTCCCTCTGTGGAGGGAGGATGGCTGGATAGGCCATCTCCTAGGCAGCTTCTCAGACCCCTGGGGTCTGAGCTTCAGGCACTCTGTCTTATTGCTGACTGATTTTTCATGGACAGAGGGTTCTGGATATTTTTTTTTTTTTTTTTTTTTTTTGAGACAGAGTTTTGCTGTATCACCCAGGCTGGAGTGTGATGGCGCCATTGTGGCTCACTGCAAACTCCGCCTCCTGGGTTCAAGCGATTCTCCTGCCTCAGCGTCCTGAGTGGCTGGGATTACAAGTGCCTGCCACCACGCCCAGCTAATTTTTGTATTTTTAGTAGAGACAGGGTTTCACCAAGTTGTCCAGGTTGGTCTCGAGCTCCTGACCTCAGGTGATCTGCCCACCTCGGCCTCCCAAACTGCTGGGATTACAGGAGTGTGCCACAGCGCCCGGCTTTTTCCAGGTAATTTTTTTTTTCCTTTTCTTTTTCTTTTTTTTTTCTGAGATGGAGTTTCACTCTTGTTGCTCAGGCTGGAGTGCAATGGTGCGATCTTGGCTCACTGCAACCTCCGCCTCTTGGGTTCACGCAATTCTCCTGCTTCAGTCTCCCGAGTAGCTGGGATTACAGGCACACATCACCACGCCCAGCTAATTTTCTTTATTTTTAGTAGAGACGGGGTTTCACCATGTTGGCCAAGCTGATTTTGAACTTCTGACCTCAGGTGATCTACCTGCCTTGGCCTCCCAAAGTGCTGGGATTACAGGTGTGAGCCACCACGCCCAGCTTCCAGGTAGTTTTTAAGCTTGTGTGTCTCTCACCTCTCTTACCAAATGATCTGTAAAGAGATATTTAAATGGATCTGGTAGATCTATTAATATTTTTAAAACTCCTTCGGCAGGTGCCTCCTGTAAGTCATACTCTCCAATCAGTTTTCTTTTCTTTTCTTTTTTTCTGAGATGGAGTCTTGCTTTTTCAACCAGGCTGGAATGCAGTGACATGATCTGACTTATTGCAACCTCCACTCCCAAGCTCAAGTGATCCTCCCACCTCAGCCTCCTGAGTAGCTGGGACTACAGGCACATACCACCACACCAATCTAATTTTTAAAAATATTTTTGTAGAAAAGGAGTTGCACCATGTTGTCCAGGCTGGTCTCGAACTCCTGACCTCAAGTGATCTGCACGCCTCGGCCTCCCAAAGTGCTGGGATTATAGGCATGAGTCACCCACTGTGCCCAGCCTGAGAATTTCATCAATTTGGAAAGAATGGGATAGAAGGAGACCTTGCCACAGATGCTAGAATGTGGTTCTGGGAGAGGCTGGCAGAGGGAACAGAGAAGCCAGGAGAGGGGGCCTTCCCACCAGCTCAATCAGGGCATAACTGCAAGCTCTCTGGGGGAGGTGGGCACAGCCCTATCTGTGCCCCTGCCCTGTGATCTTTCTCCCTGCTCATCAGCCGCCTGGAATAGGGGGAGCTCTAGCTGACTTGGCCCCAACAGAGAAGATGCCCCTAACCTTTGGCGTCCTGCCGGCGCAGCTCCCGCTCCTGGATGAAGCCCCGAAACATCTGAGTCTCCATGAAGACCTCCAGGAAGTGGCGGAGACTCTTGGAGGAGACAGCTTTGCGGAAGGCCTCCCGCTGCAGGGTTCTCTCCTCGCGCTCACCGGACGTCAGGAACAAAGAGTAGTGTCCCACAATCTCCACGAAGAAGCGGACAAAGGCTTCAGACACCACCTCATTCAAGGGGCTGGACCCTGAGCCTGAGTAAGGGGAGGAAAGGCCAGGAACGGTGAGGGCAGACAGGCTGGGCCAGAGCCCTTGAGACAAGCCAATTAGTAATCAAAGTACAGTAACTGCTAGTTCCCTTGATGGAAACTGTGATTATCCAGGAGGAGGGTTACCCTAGGTTATTAAGACATTTCTTTCCCTGATTAATTTTTTAAATTTTAAATTGTTAAAAACAAGTTTTTATTTTTATTTTTATTTTTTGAGATGGAGTCTCACTCTGTCGCCCAGGCTGGAGTGCAGTGGCGTAATCCTGACTCACTGCAACCTCTGCCTCCTGGGTTCAAGTAATTCCTCTGCCTCAGCCTCCCGAGTAGCTGGGATTATGGGTGCGCACCACCATACCCAGTTAAATTTTGTATTTTTAGTAGAGATGGGGTTTCACCATGTTGGACAAGCTGGTCTCGAACTCCCGACCTCAAGTGATCTGCCCACCTCGGCCTCCCAAAGTGCTGGAATTACAGGATGAGCCACTGCACCCAGCCTTTTATGTTTTTGTTTTGTTTTGAGACGGAGTCTTGCTCTGTCGCCCAGGCTAGAGTGCAGTGGCACGATCTCGGCTCACTGCAAGCTCTGCCTCCTGGGTTCATGCCATTCTCCTGCCTCAGCCTCCCAAGTAGCTGGGACTACAAGCGTGTGCCACCACGCCCGGCTAATTTTTTTGTATTTTTAGTAGAGATGGGGTTTCACCATGTTAGCCAGGATGGTCTCGATCTACTGACCTTGTGATCTGCCCGCCTCGGCCTCCCAAAGTGCTGGGATTACAGGCGTGAGCCACTGTGCCCGGCCCCAGCCTTTTATGTTTTTTGAGATGGAGTCTTGCTCTATCTCCCAGGCTGGAGTGCAGTGGTGTGATCTCGGTCCACTGCAACCTCTGCCTCCTAGATCAAGTGATTCCCCTGCCTCGGACTCCCGGGTAGCTGGGATTACAGGCGCTTGCCACTATGGCCAGCTAATTTTTGTATTTTCAGTAGAGATGTGGTTTCACCATGTCGGCCAGGCTGGTCTCGAACTCTTGACTTCAGGTGATCCACCTTCCTCGGCCTCCCAAAGTGCTGGGATTACAGGTGTGAGCCACCGCGCCTGGCCACAGTTTTTAATTTTTGATTTTTTGAGATGGGGTCTCACTCTGTGGCCCAGGCTGGAGTGCAGTGGTATGGCTCACTGCAGCCTCAACCTCCTGGGCTCAAGGGATCCTCCTGCCTCAGCCTCCCGAGTAGCTGCAACCACAGGCATGTGCCACCATGCCCAGATAATTTCCACATCCCCCTTTTAAACAGGTACTTTAGGGCCAAAATGGGGGAGGTGGGAAAACCTTTCCCACAATTCATCATGGGAGTGAAATCCGGATAAACAGAATGAGGCCCCAGTTTCTGTCCTTATGTCTCCCTTGCCCATTTTCCTACTTGGCCCTTGGCCACTGCCCTTTTGTTCCCTGACCCTCAGAGCGGAAGGGAGAGACCCACTGGGAGGTGGCCGAACACTTACCGTGCTTGCTGTCTAGGGGCCCTTCGTCCTGCTCACGAGCCAGCTCGTTCCTCTGTTCCAGAATGTGTTCCAGGGCCACCTGAAGCTTTCGGGGCAGAATGGAGTCTTCATCATCCATCTGGAAAGCAGAGGTAGCAGGTGGGCGTATGGGCATGGTGGCTGTGTCCTGGCCGCAGGACACACTGGAGTCACTGCAGGGCAGGCCTGGCTCAGTCCCCAGTTTCATGGAAGGAATACAACTGAAAGCCAGAGGTCCGAGCTTTCCATCTTGAGCCTACCTTTTTTTTTTTTTTTTTTTTTTTTTTTTTTTTTTTTTTTTTAGAGACAGAGTTTCACTCTTGTCGCTTAGGCTGGAGTGCAGTGGCACGATCTTGGCTCACTGCAACCTCTGCCTCCTGGATTCAAACAATTCTCCTGCCTCAGTCTCCCAAGTAGCTGAAACTACAGGCGTGTGCCACCACGCCTGGCTAATGTTTTGTATTTTTAGTAGAGATGAGGTTTCACCGTGTTAACCAGGCTGGTCTCAAACTCCTGACCTCAGGTGATCTGCCCACCTTGACCTCCCAAAGTGCTGGGATTACAGGCGTGAGCCACCGCACCCGGCCGAGCCTACTTTTTACAAGCGACGGGAGCCTCATTTTCCCCACTTGTAAAATGGACTACCAATCAATCTGTACCTTGTTGTGAAGCTAAAATGGACTACAATTACCCTGTGAAAGGGCTTGGCACTGACAGGATACTCAATAGATGATTTCCACTGCCCCATCCTGTAGGGTAGCCAGTGGATTCTGGTAACCAGGGGATTCTGGCCAGGGCAGACGGCCTGAGTGATCCAAGGCTGGCTTTGGGATCTGCACCTCAGAGCAGGAGGGTCTCGGGAAGGGCCTACCCTGTGGGCCTTGAGGAAGTGAAAGTAATGATAAAAAAACAGCACTAATGCTACTGAACTTTTCAGCAATGTGGCAACACTTGGAAGTAATCCATCAGAATGCCCACAGAAAATTTCTGTAATTACTATAATTACTTCTTCCTATATCTGACAGAAGTTAGGCCTCTCTGGCAAATGATTAAAAAAAAAAAAAACGTGTGTGTTATCTTCTCTGCTAGTGAAAGTAACTGATGGTCATTATAAAAATATATGAATGTACTAAAACAATTTAAAAATCACTCATCATCTGTCTCCTTTCAGTTTCCCTCCCCAAGACAACACACATTAATGTTTTATTGGGTTTTCCTTTCAGTCCTTTTAAGGCGCACGTGTGCACGCACACACACACACACACACACAAATACATTTTTTTTTCCTGTCTCCTTTTCTCTCCTTTTTTTTTCTTCAGGAAAGGGTTTCACTCTGTCTCTCAGGCTGGAGTACAGTGGCACAATCTCAGCTCACTGCAGCCTTGAACTCCTAGGCTTAAATGATCCTCCTGCCTCAGCCTCTTGAGTAGCTGCTAGGACTACAGGTGCACACCAGCAGGCCTGGGTAATTTTTAAATTTTTTTGTAGACACAAGGGTCTTACCATGTTGTCCCAGGCTGGTCTTTAACTCCTGGGCTCAAGTGATCCTCCTGCCTCAGCCTCTGGAGGTGCTGGGATTATAGGCGTGAGACACCAGGCTGGGGCAAATATTCTTTAAATGCATATTGAAGCTGGGCATGGTGGTGCACGCCTCCAGCTACTGAAGAGACTGAGGTGGGAAGATCACTTGAGGCCAGGAGTTTGAGACCAGCCTGGGCAACATAGTGAGACCCTATCTTTTTTTTTTTTTTTTTTTTTGGAGATGGGTTCTCACTCTGTCGCCCAGGCTGGAGTGCAGTGGTGCAATCTTGGCTCACTGCAACCTCCACCTCCCGGGTTCAAACAATTCTCTTGTCTAAGCCTCCAAAGTAGCTGGGACTACAGGTGCTCGCCACTACGCCTGGCTAATTTTTGTATTTTTAATAGAGATGGGGTTTCACCATATTAGTCAGGCTGGTCTCAAACTCCTGACCTCAGGTGATCCACCTGTCTCAGCCTCCCAAAGTGCTGGGATTACAGGCTTGAGCCACTGCGCCTAGCTATTTTTAAAAATGAAATATCTGGGTACCTATAGTTACAAGATTACAAATATTTTTTTTCTAATTGTTAGAAAACCATTTTGTGTCAGAACACATGGAAAGCAATCCTTTGTCCAAACTCTTCCTTTTTGCCCCTTGCCTTCTGGCTTGTCCTCAGCCCAGCCCCGTCCTTGGGTCACACAGCTCTGCCACCCTGCTCTGCAATTCCACGGAGCCTTTCCAAGGCTGGAGAGCTGAGCCCCAAACAACAAATAGGTGAAGACAAAGGGAGCAGGAGGCCGTCGCTGGCCTCACTCACCTGTCTGAGGAACCGGCTGTTGACGAGGTCAACCACAAGGACCTATGAGATGAGAGGAGAGGGACTGTCACTGTCACCAGGGCTTCTGGGATAGGGATGGACTCGTAGCCTTCTTCCTTCTTGGCATGCAGAGAGGCAGCTGGGGCGGGACTGGGGGTGAGCCATGTGTGGTTTCCTGATATTGCCACAGTAGCCACAGATAATGAAGAGCAGGGCTGGGGAGGGTCCTTCCTGAACTGCCTGCTTTCAACACTGACACCGCAGGCTGGGACACGTGTGTGCTGTGGCTGGACTCTGCGCCTGGCTCACATTGGCTGAGGCAGAGCTTCTCATGCTGCCTTCTAGGGTGTGGGCTACTGAGGTGGGCCAAAGACACTACAGGCCTCCCTGGTTCCCACCCTGGGGCCGCTGCCTTGTCCTTCCCCCAGCTGCCCACTTAACCGTGTCATTTCTCTCCAGCGGAGAGGAGGAGAGAAACCCACCTGAGACTCGGTTAGGCTTTGGGCTTTCACTGCTGAAGCCTTTCAGGATAAAGCACTTCCTCCCTCACTCCTCAGAGTGAGAATGAGACTTGGGCCAGGACCAGGGTGGGGCAAGTGAGGTGCCTGGGGCGCAAAGGCCACACAAGGGCTGCTACTCCTGAGAGCACGACCCTCACTCAGACCCCAGCCAAGGCCACTGGCCATGATGGAGGAGGAGCCAGGGGCCTGGATGGTCACCATAACAACAGCTGGAAACACAGGAGTTCTCCCATATCCCAGAGGCCTGCCCAGGAGCGGAGGGCCACCTCTCCTTCCTTCCCACTCACACCCTCCGGGGATGAACTGAGCCACCTGCAGGAGCACAGGGCGCCAGACGAACTCCTGGCGGCCCTCAAGCCTGCACTGGAAGCCCTAAGGCCGGTGGGTGATGTTTAATGGGGCATTAGGACTATCTGGGCAATTCGAGGAGCCGCTTCTAGGCACCCAGACAGAACTGCAGGACACAGGGACAGGCGTTCCTCCTGGTGCTTCAGGGCTGAGCAACATTATTTAAGCTTCCCTCTCTGACTGCTGGAAGTCCCCAGTCCTCAGGGTCGACACCATTTAGAAGAAGGGGCTGGGGCTAAGTAACTCCACAAGTGCCAAGGAGGACTTTCCCCGCTTCGATGCTAAACTGGACACCCAGAACTTGGGGATCAAAAACATTTTTAACGGATATGACAAAGGACCGGATCTTGCTAGCTCCTCAATGTGGGGGAGTGGGCGGGAGGGCAGGGGAGAGCAGAGGGCTATTCATGACTTAAGAGTTTCGACATCTGGCTAAATTGTTCGTTGCTGACCTTCTCAAGGGGTGCTCATACCAGGCATTTCATTTGGAAGGGAAAACAGTGTTTGCAGTCACTGAGGGTCTGACTGAGTCAGCCTCTGGGCAGGACACATGCCAGAGAAAGCCCTGGTGGCCCCTGCGCCCTGCTCCCCAACACTGCTGGCTCTGAGAACTGCTCCATGATGCCTGCAGGGCCAGCACCCTGCTCTGTTCTCCGCACCCTGCAGGGAGGGGGACAGGGCCGAGTGGGAGCTCACCTCTTCCAGCGGCAGCTCCCTGAGCAGGGGCAGAGAGCTGGAGAGCAGCCCGATGAGGAAGGGCGTTGGCGAGCACACGATGTCGACCATGGCGGGTGGCAGCACCGGGATGTAGGTGTGCTGCCAGGTGAAGGGGTAGATCAGCGCCACCATTGCGTGGCAGCACTTGGACAGGGTGCTGCAGCCAGGGAGAGAACAGGGAGAGAGGCCGGCTCAGCGAGGGCCCAGGGAAGCCTCCAGGGGAGAAGGCTCCTCCCAGAGGCAGGATGATTAGGAAAGGACACACGTGGATGGGGCATAGCACGCATAGCACGGGACAGTCTCAGCACAGGCCACACCAGGCACTTACAGCCTGTGCGAGAGGCTTGGAGGCACAGCTGCAGGGACGAGTTTAATGTCCTGGATAATTTTTACAAGTGTGTTTTCACATGTGAGCTACACGCCCTGCACCCTCCCGCCCTCAGCTTTTTTGTGTGAGCTATACTCTTGTAAGGTTTTTATTTATTTATTTTTATTTTTAATTATTTTTTGAGACGGAGTCTCACTCTGTTGCACAGGCTGGAGTGCAGTGGTGCGATCTGGGCTCACTGCAACCTCCGCCTCCCAGGTTCAAGCAATTCTCCCACCTCAGGCTCCCGAGTAGCTGGGACTACAGGCACTTGCCACTACACCCGGCTAATTTTTGTATTTTTAGTAGTGATAGGGTTTCACCATGTTGGTCAGACTGGACTTGAACTCCTGACTTCAAGTGATCTGCCCACCTCAGCCTCTCGAAGTGCTGGGATTACAGGTGTGAGCCACCGTGCCTGCACTCTTGTAAGGTTTTAATTTACATTCCTTTCCACCCCTACTCCCTGCCCACTCCCCAAACAAAACAAAAACACAAAAACAGTGAAAGCCTATTTTCTCAAGAATGCTCATTCTCTTACTGAAGATCTGAAAATGCTTTCTATCGAAACACTGTAGCTTTGGCTGTGTTCTGTTCCCAGCCTTCTCTCAGCTGAGCATGAACACCTAGGTGCAATCCGGAAAAAGAAGGACAGAAAACTCCTTTCGTACTCACATGCCAGCGGTCAGCTCCAAATGGGTTCATGTAAAGGTGAAACTCATATACAGTTGAGCCTCACCCAGAATTCTGGTCAAGGATGATATGCTAGAGATGACTGAGGGCTGCCGGGCACGGTGGCTCACGCCTGTAATCCCAGTACTTTGGGAGGCCAAGGTGGGTGGATCACCTGAGGTCAGGAGTTCGAGACCAGTCTGGCTAACATGGTGAAATTCTGTCTCCACTAAAAATACAAAAAATTAGCCAGGTGTGGTGTACCCTAGCTACTCAGGAGGCTGAGGCAGAAGAATCGCTTGAACCCAGGAGGCGAGATTGCGCCATTGCACTCCAGTCTGGGCAACAAGAGCAAAACTCCATCTCAAAACAAAAACAAACAAACAAACAAAAAAAAGAGATGACTGAGGGCTAACCATTTTAAGCATTGAAAGTTTCAAAAATAATAACATAGTAACATTGGGAGAGGTCAGGCACAGTGACTGATGCCTGTAATCCCCGCACTTTGGGAGGCTGAGGTGGTCAGAAGTTCAAGACCAGCCTGGCCAACATGGTGAAACCTCATCTCTATCAAAAAATACAAAACTTAGCTGGGCGTGGTGATGCACGCCTGTAATTCCAGCTACTCGGGAGGCTGAGGTGGGAGAATTGCTTGAACCTGGGAGGCGGAGGTTGCAGTGAGCAGAGATTGTGCCGTTGCACTCCAGCCTGGGCCACAGAGTGAGGCCCTGTCTCAAAAACAAAAACAACAACAACAACAAAAAAACCTTTGGGAGAAATACTGGTAGTTTCCCTTCAAGAAAAATGGTCAGGCTGGGTGCGGTGGCTCACGTCTGTAATCCCAGCATTTTGGGAGGCCGAGGTGAGTGGATCACCTGAGGTCAGGAGTTCAAGACCAGTCTGGCCAACATGGTGAAACCCCATCTCTACTAAAAATACAAAAATTAGCCAGGCGTGGTGGTGGGTGCCTGTAATCTCAGCTACTTGGGAGGCTGAGGCAGGAGAATTGCTTGAACCCGGGAGGCAGAGGTTGCAGTGAGCTGAGATTGTAGCTTGCACTCCAGCCTGGGTGACAGAGTGAGACTGTCTCCAAAAAAAAGAGAAAAGTTTATTAACAGTGATAATGGCATTGTGGTTATGGAAGAAACAAAAAAAGAATAAAGAAAAATGGTCAGGCCTGCCTTCGTAGCTCAGCCTGTAATCCCAGCACTTTGGGAGGCTGAGGGAGGATCACTTGAGGCCCGGAGTTCAAGACCAGCCTGAGCAACATAAGAAGACCCCCATCTCTACAAAAAATGTAAAAATTAGCCTGATGTCTGATGGGTCATTGGATGGGGAAAATAAAAAATCATAAAGTATGAAAAAGTTAGCCTGGTGTGGTGGTACACACCTGTAATCCCAGCTACTGCGGAGGCTGAGGTGGGAGGTTCTTGAGCCCAGGAGGTCCAAGCCACAGTGAGCAGTGATCGGATCGTGCCACTGAACTGCACTCCAGCCTGGTCAACCTAGCAAGAGTGTGTCTCAAAAACAAAACAAAACAAAACAAAACAAAAAAAGCAAGCAAGCAAGAAAAAGAGTAATGGTCACAATGTAGCCTTTTTTTTTTTTTTTTTTTAATTGGCAGGCACTGAGCATTATTGATCTCTCCGCAACAGTGCCTGAATTCAAGCTCAAGTCTGTTGAATGAAGGAATGGATTCTGCAGGGTTATCATGTTGAATTATCAACTCTATTATGCTGCAAGACAGTGATGACTGATGGCCTTCCAAGGCGAGTGGGAGTTGACTTCCTCTCTTCTTCCTTGCAATCATCTCTTACTGCTGCTGAGCCTGCTGCAGCAGCTCCTCTCTCCTCTCATTCTATTACATGATTTCTACAATATGATAGGATTAGAAACCTTAGACGCAGCTGGGCGCTATGGCTCATGCCTGTAATCCCAGCACTTTGGGAGGCCGACGTGGATGGATCACGAGGTCAGGAGTTCAAGACCAGCCTGGTCAATACGGTGAAACCCCGTCTCTACTAAAAATACAAACATTAGCTGGGCGTGGTGGCGGGCGCCTGTAATCCCAACTACTTGGGAGGCTGAGGCAGGAGAATGGCTTGAACCCAGGAGGCAGAGGTTGTGGTGAGCTGAGATCGCGCCACTGCACTCCAGCACCTGGGAGCGAGACTCCATCTCAAAAACAAACAAACAAACAAACAAACACCTTAGACGCTTGTTAGAAGTACTTGTAAGAATAAAAGTGAGGGCCCAGTGGTTCTACCATGAGTGTACTACATCCTCCTCAGGTGTGGGGCCTATAGCCAGCAGTGCATTTGTTAGAAAGCCTGCTTAACGTTAGCCTTCTGAACATTTGCCCAAGTTCTGACCTAGGCTTTGCTTAGGTAAAGTTGCAAGGAAGCTGAGTTTTGCCTAGATGGATCTATGCAGACACCCCTGACATCAGGCACCTCTAATCTCATTGTCCTAAAAGTTTCCTGAGCCATTAAAAAAAGAATCAATTAGCTCTGGCTTACTTGAGGGGAAAATATGTGAATTAAAAGATATTGGCAGGTCAGGAGTTTGAGACCATCTTGGCCGACAGGGTGGAACCCCATCTCTACTAAAAATACAAAAATTAGCCGGGCATGGTGGTGGGTGCCTGTAGTCCCAGCTACTGAGGAGGCTGAGGCAGGAGAATTGCTTGAGCCTGGGAGGTGGAGGTTGCAGTGAACTGAGATCATGCCACTGTACCCAAGCCTGGGTGACAGAGTGAGACTCAGTCTCCAAAAAAGAAAAAAAGATATTAGTGGCTGACTGTGCCAGTAATCCCACCTAGCACTTTGGGAGGCTGGCGAATCACTTGAGCCCAGGAGTTTGAGACCAGCCTGGGCAACATAGCGAGACCCTGTCTCTATAATAACATCACAAATCATAAAAATAATAAATAAGATATTTGCTAGCAAGTGAACTGAGCTAGACAGAAAAAGACAAATACTGTATGATTCCATACATATTGCTTAGTGCTTAGACTAACAAATTCATGGAAACGGGAAGGAGACAAATGTCTAAGGGCTAAGGGGAAGAGAGAATGGGGAGTTATTGCATAGTGGCTACAGAGTTTCAGTTTGGGACAATGAAAAAGGTCTGAAAATGGGTAGTGGTGATGGTTGTAAATATTGTGAATATACTTAATGCCACTGAAGTGTATATTTAAAATGATTAAAATGGTAAATTATGTTATGTATATGGTAAATTTATGTTATATATATTTTACTACAAAAAGAAAAAAAAAAAAAAGCAGCCCAGATCACACCTATCACACCTGTAATCCCAGAACACTGGGAGGCTGAGGTGGGCAGATCACCTGAGGTCAGGAGTTCGAGACCAGCCTGGTTAACATGGCAAAACTCCGCCTCTACTAAAAATACAAAAATTGGCCAGGCGTGGTGGTGCATGCCTGTAATCTCAGCTATTTGGGAGGCTGAGGCAGGAGAATCGTTTGAACCTGGGAGGTGGAGGCTGCAGTGAGCCAAGATCGTGCCATTGCACTCCAGCCTGGGCAACAAGAGTGAAACTCTGTCTCAATAACAACAACAAAAAAAGCAAGCCAGCTGTGGTGGCTCACATCTGTAATCCCAGCACTTTGGGAGGCTGAGGTAGGAGGATTGCTTGAGGCTGGGAGTCTGAGGCCAGACTGGGCAACATAGTGAGACCCCTTGCCTACAAAAAATTTAAAAATTAGCACAGTGTGGTGGCACATGCCTGCAGTTCTAGCTACTCAGGAGGCTGACATGGGAGGATCGCTGGAGCCCTGGAGTTCAAGGTTGCAGTGAGCTATGATTGTGTCACTACACTGCAGCCTGGGTGATAGTCTGTCTCTAAAAGAAGAAAGGGTTAAAAACAAAGATCACCTTGCTTCCAAGTGAGTTTCTCTTGGATTTAACACTCCCTGAAATATCCTTAAAATATACATTAGCTCATATATAGAATGAATAAGTTAAAGAGATCTATTGTACAACATGGCAATTATAGTTAATAACAATGTATCGTAGAAAATTGCTGAGAGTAGATTTTAAGTTTTCTTATCACAAAAAATAAGTATGTGAGGTAATACATATGTTAATTAGCTCAATTTAGCCACTCCACAGAGTAAACATATTTCAAAACATCAGACTGGGCGCAGTGGCTCGTGCCTGTAATCCCAGCACTTTAAGAGACCAAGGCAGTTGGATCATCTGAGGTCAGGAGTTCGAAATCAGTGTGGCCAACGTGGTGAAACCTCATCTCTACTCAAAATAAAAAAATTAGCTGGGCATGGTGGCACGTGCCTATAATCCCAGTTACTTGAGAAGCTGAGGCAGGAGAATTGCTTGAACCTGAGAGGAGGAGGTTGCAGTGAGCCAAGATCGCACCACTATACTCCAGCCTGGGCAACAGAGTGAGACTCCATCTCAAAACAAAACAAAACAACAACAACAACAAAATAAATGTATGTATTAAAATATCATGCTCCAGTTGAGCCCAGGAGATTGAGACCAACCTGGGCAACATGGTGGGGCCCTGTTTCTACCAAAAAAAAAAAAAAAAAAAAAGCCTGTGGTGGTGACATGTGGTCCCAGCTACTCAGGAAGCTGAAGTGGGAAGGTTACTTGAACCTGGAAGGTCAAGGCTGCAGTGAGCTGTGATCATGTCACTGCACAGCAGCATGGATGACAGAGGGAGACCCTGTCTCAACAACAACAATAAAATCATCATTGTCACACATGATAAATATATGCCATTTTTATATGACAATTGAAAATAATTAAAATGGCCGGGTGCGGTGGCTCAAGCCTGTAATCCCAACACTTTGGGAGGCCGAGACGGGCGGATCACGGGGTCAGGAGATCGAGACCATCCTGGCGAACACAGCGAAACCCCATCTCTACTAAAAAATACAAAAAACTAGCCGGGCGAGATGGCGGGCGCCTGTAGTCCCAGCTACTCGGGAGGCTGAGGCAGGAGAATGGTGTAAACCCCGGAGGCGGAGCTTGCAGTGAGCTGAGATCCGGCCACTGCACTCCAGCCCGGGCGACAGAGCGAGACTCCGTCTCAAAAAAAAAAAAAAAAAAAAAAAAAAAATAGAATAGAAAATAAGAGAGTGTGCTGCATGTTTCCCAGCTGTAAATAACCATCTATGTGTCGGCCAGGCGTGGTGGCTCACGCTGTAATCCCAGCACTCTGGGAGTCTGAGGCGGGTGGATCACTTGAGGTCGGGAGTTCGAGGCCAGCCTGACCAACATGGAGAAACCCTGTCTCTACTAAAAATACAATAAATAAATAAATAAATAAATAAAATAAAAAGAGCCAGGCATGGTGGCATGTGCCTGTAATCCCAGCTACTCGGGATGCTGAGGCAGGAGAATCACTTGAACCCAGGAGACGGAGGTTGCGGTGAGCCAAGAACATGCCATTGTACTCCAGCCTGGGCAACAAGAATGAAACTCTATCTCAAAGGAAAAAAACAAAAACAAAAACAACTATCTGTGTGTCTGTGGCGGGGACAGGTGGAAGGACATACCCTGGGTCTGATTGTAAAATGTACTTCTCATTGTGGGCTGCAATGAAAAAGGCTTGAAGCCAATTATTTGGACTAGAAGACTGGGAGTGGTGGCGGGCACAGTGGCTCACGCCTGTAATCCTAGCACTTTGGGAAGCTGAGGCGGGTGGATCACCTGAGGTTAGGAGTTCGAGACCAGCCTGGCCAACATGGTAAAACCCTGTCTCTACTGAAAATACAAAAAAGTTAGCCAGATGAGGTGGCGGGCACCTGCAGTCCCAGCTACTAGGGAGGGAGGCTGAGGCAGGAGAATCGCTTGAACCCAAGAGGCAGAGGTTGTTGTGAGTCAAGATCACCATCATGCCACTGCACTCCAGTGTGGGCAACAGAGTGAGACTCCGCCCCAGAAAAATAAAAGAGACCTTAAGAAGGAGATCCCTGGCCGGGCGCGGTGGCTCACGCCTGTAATCCCAGCACTTTGGGAGGCCGAGACAGGCGGATCACAAGGTCAGGAGATCGAGACCATCCTGGCTAACAAGGTGAAACCCCATCTCTACTAAAAAATTCAAAAAACTAGCCGGGCGAGGTGGTGGGCGCCTGTAGTCCCAGCTACTTGGGAGGCTGAGGCAGGAGAATGGCGTAAACCCGGGAGGCGGAGCTTGCAGTGAGCTGAGATCCGGCCACTGCACTCCAGCCTGGGCGACAGAGCGAGACTCCGTCTCAAAAAAAAAAAAAAAGGAGATCCCTGCATGAAAGTATTTTGCATGACACCAGACTCTTTTTATAGCACGTTTGTCAAAGTGCCTAAATGTGACTTGGAAACAAAGTGGTTCATGACAAGATCCATGGTCCATTTCCCTAGTCTTTGAAGCTCTCACTTTAGTCCCTTAAAGGAGAAGAAAAAAACGCAGTATTTGTGTTTAAGATTCCTTTCAGAGTTGTGGTTCAAGCACTTTTGACTTCACAGTTACAGAATGACAGAATTTTAGACCTGGAAGAGATCTTGGGGATTGAATTCAGTTTCTTTTGGATTTTTAAGGTAGGAAGAGTGAGGCTAAATGAGGCTAAAGTAACCTCTGAATGTAGGATGGGGCAGAGTAGGGAGAGAAGGGTCCTGGCGACTGGAGGAGGCAGGATTGCTGCTCAGAGGAATGCAGGCATTAGGACGCACCCTATGATCCAGGCACAGTGGCATGTGCCTGTAGTCCCAGCTACTGAATCCCAGAGGCTGAGGTGGGAGGATCTCTTGAGCCCTGGAGTTCAAGTCCAGCCTGGGCAACATAGTTAGATCCCCATCTCTAAAACAAAAAAATTACACGTATATAAAAAGGAGGCAAGGAGGCACAGTGAGGATAGCCTATGTGTGTTGTTTTTTTCAATCATTGCAATAGAAAAACAAAACAAAACATGTTTTTAATGTGTTTTCCTAACTCAAAGAAAAGGCTACCTGCTTTTTTTTTTTTTTTTTTTTTTTTTTGAGACAGTGTCTCACTCTGTTGCCAGGCTGGAGTGCGGTGGCACGATCTCAGCCCATTATAACCTCTGCCTCCCAGGTTCAAGCGATTCTCCTGCCTCAGCCTCCCGAGCAGCTGGGACTACAGATGCGCACCACCATGCCTGGCTAATTTTTTGTATTTTTAGTAGAGACAGGGTTTCACTATGTTGGCCAGGATGGTCTCAATTTCTTGACCTTGTGATCTGCCTGCCTCGGCCTCCCAAAGTGCTGGGATTACAGGTGTGAGCCACTGTGCCTGGCCGGCTACCTGCATTTTTACTTCCTTGTGGTCTCATTCCTAGGAGGAAGGGCTGCTCCTCTTTCTCCTTGCTGTACAGCCATTTGGGACTCTTAAAGCCCTATGTTACCTGCAGTGACAGAGAGGCCCCTGGGGCCTGGGACACTCGGAGGCCCTGGTTCAGCTGCAGCGAGTGTGAACCGTCTGGAGGAGAAGGTCGTGGGAGCAAGGTCAGGAAAGATGACCCGCAATGCTGCTGCTAGATGCAGAGGCTAGTGGAGAAACGTGACAGAAAGAAAGGCAAAGTTCACTCAGTGAACTGGATGCATGGGGCTCCAGGACAGCAGTGTTCAGGCTTGATGTAACAAATGATGACGACTGGCTGGGGAACCAGCTGGCCGCGTGGGAGAAGCTGCCGCTGTTTGTTAACTATCTCCTGTAGCAAGTTTGTTTTGAGTAGTCTGATCCCATTGTTGTGGCTGCAGTGAACGTTTCTGTACCTGGTCATCATGAATACCTCGTTAGCTGGAGCCCATGGAGCACAGGGTGCTGGAGACAATATGGCAACAAGCAGGCAGGTGAAGGGGTCTCACTCCTCTTGCTTTCTAGCCCACATCACCTTTTTTTTTTTTTTTTTTTTTTTTTAGATGGGAGTCTCACTCTGTCGCCCAGACTGGAGTGCAGTGGCATGATCTAAGCTCATTGCAACCTCCACCTCCTGGGTTCAAGTGATTCTCCCGCCTCAGTCTCCCAAGTAGCTGGGATTACAAGCATGTGCCACCAATGCCTGGTTAATTTTTTTTTTCTTTTTTTTTTTTTTTGAGATGGAGTCTTGCTCTGGCACCCAGGCTGGAGTGCAATGGTGCAATCTTGGCTTACTGCAACCTCTGCCTCCCTGGTTCAAGTGATTCTCCTGCCTCAGCCTCCCGAGTTGCTGGGATTACAGGCATGTGCCACCACGCCTGGTTAATTTTTGTATTCTCAGTAGAGACGGGGTTTCACCATGTTGGTCTGGCTTGTCTCGAACTCTTGACCTCACGATCCACCCACCTTGGCCTCCCAAAGTGCTGGGATTTACAGGCATGAGCCACCACACCTGGCCCACACCAATATTCTAAAAATAATTCTGCCCCTAAACATTAAAAGGTCAAATTTTGCAAATAATTACACGAGTGGCAGCCCTTTCCTCAAAATAAATGATAGAGCAGGAAAGGATTATTTTGAATGGAGCTTGTTTTTCTCAATCCCTGATGCAAGTGGTAATAAAATTTTGTTCCCCGACTTGTGAAAGCCAGAGGTGGGCACGGCTGGGACTGGTGGTCTCTTAGGAACATGCCAATAGGCAGTGGTTCTGGGGATGCTAGGGATGACTGGTCAAGAGGGCTTGCTGCAGTGTGGAGGTGGAGGGGCTGGAGGAGAGGCAGTGTTTCTGAAGGAAGTCATAGAGAGTCCTCGCTCGCAGCTGGTTTGCATTACAGTGGTGTGGAGGAAAGAAACGCCAGCACTCACAGCTGTGATCAATTGTACAGAAGTGGGGCAGGGAAGAGAAGGCCCCAGTGGGAGGGTGGCTGGGCCGCAGGGCTAAAAGTTGGGCATGGGTGAGAAGGGTTGGGTCCAAGGATGTTTTGCTGTTGGGTGGTGGTTCCTGAGGGTTGGAGCAGTATTCCAGAACATCAGGACGCACTTGTAAGGAATGCGAAAGTTTTCCTGGAGCCAACTCTTTAGTTCTGGTTGCTACCAGGCCTCTGCTCCATACTTGGTGTTCCTATGCTCAGCTGGCTTCCAACTCTCTATGAACCAGTAAGGATCCAGCACAGAGCTTCCTCTAAGATGCTACCAGAAAAGTAAATGAAGAGTTTCCCGAATTAGAGGAACACCCCTGGAACTGGAAGGCTGATTCAATGACTACCCTTTAGTATCCCAAGCAAAGTAGCTCTCCTGTTAATGCACCACTCCCGAGAACATGAGTGAAAGGTAAACTCAGGTGTGGTCTGGTGCCTGGTGAAACCTACCAGGAGGGGCTGCCTGGCTTCCATCACTGTACTTGCAAACCCTGAGGCCGTGTGCCACACAGATGAAAATGAACACGGGCTGGGCTCCAAGACAACTAGTTCTGTTACTCTCTGCGTGATCTCAGGTAAAGCCCTTAACTGCTCCAGGCCTCAGATTCTTCACCTGTGAAATAACTAAAGTAGACTAGATCATCGCTAGATCGTTGCTGATGTCCGTCCAGCTTTTTTTCATTTCTTACTTTTTGAGATGGAGTTTCTTTCTTGTTGCCCAGGCTAGAGTGCTATGGTGTGGTCTCGGCTCACTGCAACCTCTGCCTCCCGGGTTCAAGTGATTCTCCTGTCTCAGCCTCCTGAAGAGCTGGGATTACAGCCATATCCCACCACGTCCAGCTAAATTTTGTATTTTTTAGTAGAGATGGGGTTTCACCACGTTGGTCAGGCTGGTCTCAAACTCCTGACCTCAGGTGATCCACCTGCCTCGGCCTCCCAAAGTGCTGGGATTACAGGTGTGAGCAACCGCACCTGGCTGTCCTTTCAACTTAATCTACAAATGATGAACCCTGAAGAGAGAGCAAAGGCCAGGAGCTGGAAATAGGAGCTTTTGTTGAGGCCATCAAAAGAACGAAGGGCGTCACGGGAAGGTAATTCTAGGGCTCCTTTGCCAAGACAGAACAAAATAATGATGGTGACACTCACTAAGAAATTCATAGAGAAGGCCATGTGTAGTGGCTCATGCCTATAATCCCAACATTGTGGGAGGCTGAGGCAGGCAGATCACTTGAGGTCAGGAATTTGAGACCAGCCTGGCCAACATGGTGAAACCCCGTCTCTACTAAAAATACAGAAAAATTAGCCAGCTGTGGTGGCATGTGCCTGTAGTCCCAGCTGCTTGGGAGGCTGAGGCAGGAGAATCACTTGAACCCGGGAGGTGGAGGCTGCAGTGAGCCGAGATCATGCCACTGCACTCCAGCCTGGGAAATAGAGTAAAACTCCGTCTCAGGAAAAAAAAAAAAAAAAAAAAAAAGAATCAGAGAAACCTGTCTGAGAGGTTTCCAGCGGCTGCAGTGCACCCAAAAGGTGAAGATGCCAGCGTTTCAAAGCCAGTACAGTCTGGGAGGGATTTGACTCCAAGAGAAGAACTGGAGTAAGCTTCCAGCCCCAGCATATGTTAGCGATGGGTCTGGATTAGAAGACAATAGCATTTGCGGCTATGCTAAACTCTAAATCTTGCTCTAATTGGTACCTTGTTGGTGTTCATATCCAAAAACAGGTAGTTAATTCTTAACATTTAATCAGGCTGTACAATTATACTATTAAAATTGTATTTTTTTTGAAATGGAGTCTGGCTCTGTTGCCCAAGCTGCAGTACAGTGGCACCATCTTGGCTCACTGCAGCCTCCGCCTCCTGGGTTCAAGTGATTCTCCTGCCTCAGCCTCCTGAGTAGCTGGGATTACAGGCGCCTGCCATCCCCCCCAGCTACTTTTTGTATTTTTAGTAGAGACGGGGTTTCACCATGTTGGCCAGGCTGGTCTCAAACTCCCGACCTCAGGTGATCCATCTGTCTCGGCCTCCCAAAGTGCTGGGGTTACAGGCATGAGCCACCGCACCTGCCTAAAATTGTTATTTTTCATAGGACTTTGCTGAACTAAATGTACTTATCTCTAAGACTCTGTCAACCACGCTGAGGACTAGCTAGACGTCTGAAGTATCTTATGGATGCCAGAGCAGCAAGGTGGCAGCTTTGAACACTTTCAGCCAGGCCTTGGGCAAACTCATCTCCCTGGAGAGGGTGTGGTGAGAAGCCCAACCTCTTGGGATGGCAAATGTTGGGTGCAACCAATTCTAGAGAGGACATGGGATTCTCATTTAAGCTTGTGTAAACTTATTAAAAATGAACCAAACCAAACAAATAAGAGGATGAAAGTGCACAGCTACATATGAACTTATTTGTGTAGTTACCTATATGTCAAAGACAAGGTTCAAATTCCTGTATGTGTCAAGATTTGCCCACCTAATCCTACTTATCACTAGCCAGTAGTCTATCATTTAGCTTATGGTTTCATGCACTACAAACATGTAAGTCAATTTCTTACTTGTTTTATTTTTTAATTTGCTTTTTAAAGACAAGGTCCACCCCGGCTGGAGGGCAGTGGTGCAGTCATAGCTCACTGCAGCCTCAAACTCCTGGGCTCACATGATCCTTCCACCTCAGCCTTCTGAGCAGCTGGGACTACAGGCATGTGCCACTATGCCTAGCTCATAAATTTCTTGAATATTGAAAACTTTGTCAGCTATAAAGGTTTTTGTTTGTTTGTTTGTTTTAAGAGATGGGGTCTTGCTAAGTTGCCCAAGCTGTTCTCAAACTCCTGGGCTCAAGCAATCCTCCCACTTTGGCCTAAAGTGCTAGGATTATGGGCATGAGCCACCATGTCCGGCCTCCCTCTAAAACTTTTTGCACATATTTGTTTATATGCAGCTCTGACTTTATCATTCAGCCTGGTCTATAGGTTTAGCCAAAACTTTGGGGAACTGAAATTAGTAAAGTAAAACACAAAATGTTTATCATCAGGAAAATGAAGGCGAGGGTGTAGAGAAGTATTTATCTGTTGTCATGACCACAGAACAAGCCATCAAAACAGCATTCTTTCCTTTCCATCTGTCAAACTCCAGCTTGACAGAGCCATTAGAACACCCAATGTCCACCCTAAAGATAAAACAGAGCAAAAATGTTATTCTAAACTTGATAGATTTTTGGCTCAACTTAAAACCCTTTTATAACTCATACAATATTTGCCATAACTCCCTGAAGCTTCCTCTTGCAGTGGGAGACTCACAGCAGCGAAGATGAGAGAATAAATTGTATTTGTGGGGGAGAGTGCTGCGGGGGTGCCTACCGACCTAGAGTGGGCGAAGGTCCCCTCTGGGATGTCACGGGGCCATGCACTGAGTCTGTGACATGTCCTGTTCTCATGCCCTGTTCCGTGCCCTTACTAACTTAAGGGCTACAGCTGGAAATCAGGAGAATAAGGAGGCTTTCTGCCACGTGAGTGGAGCAGGGTTGGGTATCAGTGCATGTGCAGCCCCGGGAGTACTGGGGATGAGGGTACCAGCTGTAACTTAACCTGAAGACTTTCTTTTTAAAAAATTTTTAATTTTTTAAATGTTTGTTTGTTTATTTATTTATTTATTTATTTTTGAGACAGAGTCTTGCTCTATTGCCCAGGTTGGAGTGCAATGGCATGATCTTGGCTCACTGCAACCTCCACCTCCTGGGTTCAAGCGATTCTCCTGCCTCAGCCTCCAAAGTAGCTGGGATTACAGGCACCCACCACTATACCCGGCTAATTTTTTTTGTATTTTCAGTAGAGACGGGGTTTCACCATGTTAGTCAGGCTGGTCTCGAACTCCTGACCTTGTGATCCACCTGCCTCAGCCTCCCAAAGTGCTGGAATTACAGGCATGAGCCACCGCGCCTGGCCTATTTTATTTTTTATTGAGATAGAGTCTCACTTTGTTGCCCAGGCTGGAGTGTAGTAGTGTGATCTCAGTTCACTGCAACCTCTGCCTCCCAGGTTCAAGTCATTCTACTGCCTCAGCCTCCTAATTAGCTGGGATTACAGGCGCCCGCCACCATGCCTGGCTAATTTTTGTATTTTTAATAGAGATGGGATTTCACCATGTGGGCAAGGCTGGTCTTGAACTCCCAACCTCAGGCGATCCATCTGCCTTGGCCTCCCAAAGTGCTGGGATTACAGGCATGAGCAACTGCACTCAGCCTTTTTTTTTTTCTTTTTTTTTTTGAGACGGAGTCTTACTCTATTGCCCAGGCTGGAGTGCAGTGGCTTTATCTCGGCTCGCTGCAACCTCCACCTCCCTGGTTCAAGTGATTCTCCTGCCTCAGCTTCCCAAGTAGCTGGGATTATAAGTGTGCACCACCATACCCGGCTAATTTTTTGTGTTTTTAGTAGAAATGGGGTTTCACTGTGTTAGCCATGATGGTTTTGATCTCCTGACCTTGTGATCCACCTGCCTTGGCCTCCCAAAGTGCTGGGATTACAGGCGTGAGCCACCACGCCTGGCTGCTCCCGGCCTTTTTAAAAATTTTTTATCTTTCTTTGTTTTTTTTGAGATGGAGTCTTGCTCTGTCGCCCAGGTTGGAGTGCAGTGGTGCAATCTCAGCTTACTGTAACCTCTGCCTCCTAGGTTCAAGTGATTCTCCTGCCTCAGTCTCCCGAGTAGTTGGGATTACAGGCGTGTGCCACCACACCTGGCTTATTTTTGTCTTTTCAGTAGAGACGGGGTTTCACCACATTGGCCAGGATGGTCTTGAATTCCTGGCCTCAAGAAATCCACCTGCCTCGGCCTCCCAAAATACTGGGATGACAGGCATGAGCAACTGCGCCTGGCCTAAAGACTTTCCAGAATTTTCCAGGTCAGGCAACTTGCAGCCAATCATTGGTCTCCAAACCCTTGTTTGTCATGGCCTGGCCAAATAACGCTTCAATTCCCTATGGCTACTTTCCCGTAAATCAGACAGATCGAGGTGGATACGGATTCCTCCACATGGCCCGTGGAGTCAGACAGTTTCAAAGCTGGGGGAGGCCTTGGGGGTGACCTGATCACACCTCTCTCACTGGGACCCTGCTGGAAAGACAAAGGCGTAAGGGAGGCCGGGCGGGCCCTGAGGAGAAAAGCACAGACTTCCCCTGACTGCCCAGCACGAAGCAGGGCGTGAGGACCTGTGCTAGGGAGGCTTTCCTTATACATTTCTGTAGACGGACAGGTCCCCAGACCCTGCTCTTCACCCATCCCTGGAGCCTGCAGCCCAGATGGTTTCCCTCCGTCCTCTCCAAAGCCCGGCAGCTCTCCCACTCCCTGCTTCTTTGAGCAGAATGATGGATCCTCTGCACGCCTGTTAGTTACCCATGTGACAGGGCTGTGGGGGGCCGTGAAATGACGCAGGTCAGACCCTCGGAAGGCACCTGGCACAGAGGCCGCTCCACGCCTGGTCGCTGCCGTCATCCTCATCAGCTTCGCTCACGCTTTGTTTACCCTCTTCCTGTCTCAGAGCTCTTCAGGCCTTTCTTTATGCAGATTTCCATCTCTTCAGGTCTGCACGGAACCCGTGTAGGATGGAAGGATGATTTATTGGGCAGTGGGGAGAGCATGTGGAGCCATTTGTAACAGGAAAAGCGAGGGCTGCTTTCAGAGAAAACAAGACAGTGGAGTCCCGGAAAGTCAGAGCCACGTGGGGCCGCGTCTTACAAATTAGGAGACCCAGGGCCAATGGCTAAGGATGCCCAGGGGTCCTCCCTACTCTGGGAAACCTCCCTGAGTGATGGGAGAGGGATGTGTACCTCTGAAAGCTGTAAAGGGTCTAAAAACCCAATAACGGTCTTTCTTACACACGCACACCATTACTGTACCATCGCCCGGCTCTGGCTCCAAGGAGGGCACCAAAGTGATCCACGTTCCCACTGCCTTCTCTTTTCCCACAGAAATCCCATCCTCCCAGCGCCTGACATCTGGCAGCTGCTGCAGAAGAAAACCCCTGATGGGCATGACGTGCCCGTGGGGAGACCTGCTTGCGGCAACCACAGCTGGTGTCTGGACCCACTCACGGCATGAGCCGTTTGAAAAGATGAACTCTCCAAGGGCAGAATGCCAGGCACTGTGGAAGGTTGGAGAGAAACACCAATGCCTCTCCTACGGATCCCACTGGTGACCGTCTCCTCCGTCGTGGGGCCCCAGAGTAGGGCAGGGAGGGTGGCTGGGGAACAGCCAAGGCCCAGGAATCCAGGCGGGGTCCACTCTCGGCCGCTGGGCTTTGCTTATTTTTGTCTGTCTCTCGTGACAGGAGCTCTGTGGGGCTGGCCCAGCGTCCAACCTGTCCACACAGAAATCTGTCCGGCAAAAAGGCGAAGGCGTCAAGTCCTCTCCCAGATGTGGGGCAGGCATTTCCAGGTTTCTTTCTTTCTTTCTTTTTTTAGACAGTCTCGCTCTGTCGCCCAGGCGGGAGTGCGATGGCGTGATCTAGGCTCACCACCACCTCTGCCTCCCAGGTTCAAGTGATTCTTCTGCCTCAGCCTCCCGAGTAGCTGGGATTATAGGCGTGTGCCACCACGACCAGCTAATTTTTGTATTTTTAGGAGAGACAGGGTTTCGCCATGTTGGCCAGGCTAGTCTTGAACTCCTGACCTCAGGTGATCTGCTCGCCTCGGCCTCCCAAAGTGCTGGGATTACAGGTGTGAGCCACTGAGACTGGCTGGCATTTCCAGGTTTCTTTGTGTCCCGAGCCTTCTGACATGTCCCCCTGCATTGCCCTTTGGGGATGTGTTTGTCTCTGACAAGGCCCCTTCCCTTTTCTGTTCCCCCCTTTTCTCTCCCTGCACTTTGTTTTTAAGTTTTTTTTTTTCTTCTTAATTTTTAGAGACAGAGTCTTGCTCTGTCACCAGGACTGGAGTGCAGTGGTGTCTCACTGTACTTTTACCAGAAAAACCCATGATACTTTGTTTTCTTCCCCCTGGAGAGAGTCTGGGGGAGGCTGGGGTGTGTGAAGGGGGCCCACAGCTCCTCTCCAGCGGTGCCCTTCCCAGACATCTTCTCAGGGTGGGCCCTCCCCAAATCTAACATCTTCACCCCGCAGGCACGTTCCCCGGGGACTGTCCCCACCAACACTCCAGCTGGGTTTCCTTGGCTGGCTTTCCACTTCTAGCCCAGGCCTTTCTGAAATCCATCATTTTCCCCTCCCCCAAATCCAAGCCTGAGAATTCCACCTCTAGGGGATGGAGGGAGTGGGGGATGGAGAGGATAAAGACAGTTACTATGGTGCTGATGAAATCCGATCCTGGTCACTGAAGGGTTATTACTCATCCCGGCTTCCAGGGCTCCAACCTTGAGAACTCCCTTGGCTGAATTCCCCAGTGCCCAGGAGCTTGGAGAGCTCCCCAGCGCCCAGCACCAGCTGCAGGCTTACAGAGAGGGCCTGCTTCCAGAGCTGACAAAAGTGCACCAGGAGTACAATGACGCTGACATTTAAAAGTGAATAGTGAACTAAAACACAGGGTGGGAGCAGGCTGGGAACAGCCAGATGGCTGCTGTCCAAAGAGGTGCATCAGAAAGGTGACCAGATGTGCCGCGTGAGGGGAGAGGGTGGGGCCGCTTCCCGCCCCGCCTATCTACAGAGTTTGTCCCTTCCATTCTTCTATGCCTTTTTTTCTTCCCGTTTGTTTTCCATAGGTCAGAGTCAGATTTCCTCTCCAAACCACAGTGCTTCAGGTTTTTTTTTGTTTTGGCACTGCTTCTTTCCAGATGTACTTCTCAGGTGGCCTCATCTGCACCACCCGGTTGGCTGGCCCCGCATCTCGGCCCTTTCTGGGGCTGCAGCCACCCCTCACGCTTCTGTGCCCCCAGTTCCAAAGCAAAGAAGGCTCTGATTCAGTATTTCAAAAATGCAAGGAATTCTCTTTTTAGAAGCTTAGAACGAACCCAAGTCCTTGTCTGCATTTCCTTCCGGATCTTCTTTGATTTGTGACATGGCCTTAGCAAATCACTGAATGTGCCCACTGGGATGGGGGTGGCCTCCTATGGGGCACTAAGTCTGTGTGTGTGATGGGAGGGCATTCGCTTTAACGGTGAGGAAGGGATGCCCTCAGGACGGTCTGTCCTCTCGAGCATGGCCCTGCAGCCTTCTGTGAGCTGGCTTCTGTCCACCACTGCTAGCTCATCTCCCTCCCCCACCTTCCTCTCTCTGCGCCAGCCCTAGTGAACTACTTTGCAGTTATTTTTCTTTCTCTCTCTCTCTCTTTTTTTTTTTTTTTTAGTTTCGCTCTTGTTACCCAGGCTGGAGTGCAATGGCATGATCTCGGCTCACTGCAACCTCCGTCTCCCGGGTTCAAGCGATTCCTCTTCAAGCCTCCCAAGTAGCTGGGATTACAGGCGTGCGCCACCATGCCATACTAAATTTTTTGGTAGTTTTAGTAGAGACGGGGTTTCACTATGTTGGTCAGGCTGGTCTTGAACTTCTGACCTCAAGTGATCCACCCGCCTCAGCTTCCCAAAGTGCTGGGATTACACTCATGAGCCACTGCGCCCAGCCTGCTTTGCAGTCCTGAAGGTGACAGCTAGGCCTCACCTGTCCCCGTATCTCTGTAGGATGGCTCCTTTTGCCTGCATTGTGCTGACTACTTGTTCTGAGTGTTGGCTCTCAGAACTCGCCTCCCTGGGAGTGAGTGCCCTCCCTCGGTCTCCAGAACTCACTGCCTCCACCTGCCTCTAATGGGGTCCTGGATAGTCGGCTTATGTCTCTGTTACCCCACTGCACTGAGACAAGTCTGTGGGTTTTTTTTCTTTTCTTTCTTTTTTTTTTTTTTTGAGACAAGGTCTTGTTCTGTTGCCCAGGTTGGAGTGCAGTGGCATGATCATAGCTCACTGCAGCCTTGAACTTCTGGGCTCAAGCAATCTTCCTACCTCAGCCTCCCTAGTAGCAGGGACTGCAGGCTCGAGCCACCATACCTGGCTAATGTTCTTTTTTTTTTTTTTTTTTTTTTTTTTTACATTTTTTGTAGAGATGGGGATCTTACTGTGTTGCCCAGGCTGGTCTCAAACTACTTCACTCAAGCAGTCTTCCCACGTCAGCCTCCTAAAGTGCAGTGATTACAGGCGTGAGCCACCATGGCAGTTGTGTCTTTTCTCTGTTTTCCTACCACATAGTGGAGTGTCTGACACATGGCAGAATGAGTGGAAAGCCCACCAATGCCAGGGAAGTCGCACATAGCAGTGCAAAGCGGTATGCCTCCCAGATCTCCAGTCTGAGCTGCCAACTGATTCCATCCTTTATTTTATCTTATTTTTTATTTTTTGAGATGGAGTCTTGCTCTGTCTCCAGGCTGGAGTGCAGTGGCATGATCTTGGCTCACTGCAATCTCTGCCTCCCGGGTCCAAGTGATTCTCCTGTCTCAGCCTCTTGAGTAGCTGGGACTACAGGCACCCACCACCACGCACGGCTAATTTTTGTATTTTTAGCAGAGACAGAGTTTCAACATGTTGGCCAGGCTGATCTTGAACTCCTGACCTCAAGTGATCTGCCTGCCTTGGCCTCCCAAAATGTTGGGATTACAGGCATGAGTCACCACACCTGGCCTATTTTACTTTTATTTTTGAGATGGAATGTCGCTCTGTCACTCAGGCTGGAGTGCAATGGTGCGATCTCAGCTCATTGCAGCCTCTGCCTCTGGGGTTCAAGCGATTCTTGTGCCTCAGCCTCTCAAGTAGCTGAGCTGGTATTATAGGCACGAGCCACCATGCCTGGCTAATTTTTGTATTTTTAGTAGAGATGGGATTTCACCATGTTGGCCAGGCTGGTCTTGAACTCCTGACCTCAGGTGATCCGACTGCCTCAGCCTCCCAAAGTGCTGGGATTACAGGCGTGAGCCACTGTGCCTGGCCATCCTTTTTTTGTGGGGGCAGGAGAGAAGGTCTCCCTCTGTTGCCCAGGCTGGAATGCAGTGGTGAGATCTCAGCTCACCACAATGTTCACCTCCCAGGTTCAATCAATTCCTGTGCCTTAGCCTCCCAAGTAGCTGGGATAACAGGTGTAGGCCACCACAGCTGGCTAATTTTTCTATTTTTAGTAGAGACGGGGTTTCACCATGTTGGACAGGCTGGCCTCAAACTCCTGGCCTCAAGTGATCCATCCATCTCAGCCTCTCAAAGTGCTGAGATTACAGGCATGAGTCACTGTGCCCAGCCTATTCCATCCTTATCTCAGAAGGGCTTACTCTTCAATGCTAGGCAGTCACCTGCTCTATAGACTAGAGGGTCCAAGAGTGACTGTCATTCAAACGCTTTAGCGAAGTAGCCAAGGCGGGTACCTGAGCTTGTCTGCGATGAAGATGACCCTCCTCTCCAGAAGCAGGGAGGCAAACACACAGACCAGGTGGCGGACACTGAGGGAGGAGAAGAGAGACTCAAAGTCCACGTGCTCGAGCCGGGAATCCAGCGGGCGGCACAGTTCGATCACCTGCCAGGGAACAGGAGCAGCCATGAAGGAGGGGCCCAGCTACGCAGCCAGGCCTCTCACGGGCGTCGCAGTCACGGGGCTCTGAGGTCCTCATCAGGGGTGACCCACTGGCGGGGGAAAAGGGAAAGAAAAAAAGCAAAACGAAAGGATTGGGGGAAAAGAAAGATGCCAGAAGACTGGGGAAGGAGGTAGCTTTGGTAGGGAAGCAAGCGTCTCACATTCAGCTATGAGACTGAGGACGGTGTGGATGAAGGGGAGGACACAGGATGGCAAAATCAATGGTTTTTGGCCCCAAATGGTTGGGGGCTCTCCCCGGCAACAGCGTATCTGCACTCGCCATGGAGAGTTTATAGGACTTTTGAAAACTGTTCTGTCCCTGAGAGTCCAGCGGAGAGCATCTCTGTCTCTTGAGGAACTGGTACCTGCTAGGTGGAAATCCCAGGCTAGCACGGAACGCCCAGCAGGCCTGAGCAGCACTTCGGAGACTTGCTGCCACCTCAAGAAGGTGTTTTTTAGGTAATCCTGACTCCATCCCACTCCATTTCTGATGATGTGTGCTTTCAGCTTTTGTGCTTTGTGTCTATATCTTCTTTTTTTTGAGATGGAGTCTTACTCTGTTGCCCAGGCTGGAGTGCAGTGGTGCAGTCTTGGCTTATTGCAGCCTCTGCCTCCCAGCTTCGAGCAATTCTCCTGCCTCAGCCTCCCAAGTAGCTGAGATTATAGGTGCCCGCCACCATGCCCAGCTAATTTTTGTATTGTTAGTAGAGACAGGGTTCCACCATGTTGGCCAGGCTCGTCTCGAACTCCTGACTCCAAGTGATCCACCTGCCTCGGCCTCCCAAAAGAAGGGATTACAGGCATGCTGGGATTACAGGCGTAAGCCACCGTGTGCCCAGCCTGTGTATATATCTTCTTCTTCTGCACTTGTTGAAGTGTTCCTGAATTCCCTCAAGTTGGTACCCATGTCATGTTTTTTTCTCTTTAAATAGCTGCCTCCTTCCCAGTGAGTGGAGAGTGGATTTCACTCTTAGCATTGCCCCTGCCTGGTGCTGCCCCCACAGTGAGACTTCCCCTCCGGTAACCTCCCTGCTACATCCCCATGGCCAAGCCACTGCATCTGGTATGGGATGTTTTCAGGCTCTCTGGCAACAGACAGACTGCTGTTCTCTCTGCTGGGAAACTAGGTTGTTCCAGAGTGTTCCAGGCCTATTCTCCTCCCTCCTTTGTTTCCAGAGGTGATCTGGTTTGCTGAGGGTCTCTGAAACTGAAGACTCAAGGCTAAATGGGGTCCTTCTTCTGATGTCCACCAAGCCATGCAAAGGGGTTGAGAGGGATGAAAACAAACTCTTTCGTAAAATCCCAGCCCAGGCTGGGCGCAGTGGCTCATGCCTGTAATCCCAGCACTTTGGGAAGCTGAGGTGGGCGGATCACGAGGTCAGGAGTTTCAGACCATCCTGGCCAACATGGTGAAATCCCGTCTCTACTAAAAATACAAAAATTAGCCAGGTGTGGTGGCAGGCACCTGTAGTCCCAGCTACTTGGGAAGCTGAGGCAGGAGAATAGCTTGAACCTGGGAGGCAGAGGTTGCAGTGAGCTGAGATTGCACCACTGCACTCCAGCCTGGGCAATAGTGCAAGACTTGGTCTCAAAAACAAAAACAAAAAATAAAGTTATAGAGGTGATACAGACTTGAAATGTAAATAGGTTTCAATACACTGTATGAATGAAAATGGGCTATTAAAAGAAACTAAGGATGTTCAGTGCAGATCCCTAATCTGAGGCCAACATCATGCAAAGGAACACCCCAGCTGCCATAGCATAGTTCCCGCTTGGGCAGAGTCCTAGCCTGGATGGACTGAGGGTGGAACTCATGATGAGTGATCTGGGCCAGCCCGAGGGGCGGGGAGAGGACACCATGGAATTGGACTGCTCACTGAAAGGCAGCCCCTCTGAGCACGGAGACTCGGCTGTCTGGGCCACTACCTCCCCCCAGGGAGAAGGAAGGAGTCTGGCAACTTACCTCAGTTCCTGAACCTGGCAGGAAGTTCTTGACAAGGATGGTTTTGCCCAGGGCTGGGAAAGGAGCTTCCATGACACTTCTCATGAGTGGTTGAACCAGGGCAGGAGAGATGCCTCGTCTTTTTTCCACCTCATCCAATATCTGCAAGGGTCAGAAAAGCGGCTTAGCTATTCTGAAGCCAGAGCACCATGGCATGGTGACTTAAGACTTACGGGGAAGCCCTGCTTTCCCCATGAGGCCAGAACAGGCCTTCTGACCCTCCACATGATTGTCCCCAATTCTTCTCCCCTCTGTGTGTCCACACCCTTTGCCATGCAACGTTGCAGCTCCTACTCAAGGAGTGAAGTCTACGTCCTTGCCCCTTTGACTTAGGGTTTGGCCATGTGACTGGTTGTGCTAATACATGCATTCCCAATGGGGGTAATATCACCCCAAGGGGGTAAGAACTGGTTTTTGGCAGGAATGAAAAAACTGAGATATTATAATGGTTTGTAGCCCTCTAAGAGGTCAAAGTACATAAACAGATAATACAGTTTATTTATGGATTAAAATGTCATGGGAGGGGATATCCGTCAGGAAAATACAAATCAAAAGCACCATGAGATACCACTTCACATCCGTTAGGATGACTCTAATAAAAAGACGGATAATAACAGGTGTTGGCAAGGACGTGGAGAAATTAGAACTCTCATACACTGCTGGTAGGAATGTAAATAGTGAAGCCACTCTGGAGAACAGTCTGGTAGTTCCTCAAAAGGTTAAACATAGAGTTACCATATGACCCAGCACATAGCACTCCTAGGTCCCTACCCAAAAAAAATGAAAACATATATGTTCACATAAAAATTTGTACGTGATTGTCTATAGCAGCATTATTCATGATAGCCACAACACGGAAGAAACTTAAATGTCCATTAACTGAGGAAATGATAAACAAAATGTGCTATATCCATATAATGGAATATTATTTAGCCATCAAAGTGCTGATATATGCTATAACTTGGATAACTCTTGAAGACATTATGCTAAGTGAAAGAAGCTAGTTATAAAAGGCCATCTAGTGTATGATTCCACTTAGATGAAATGTCCAGAATAGAAAAATCCAGAGAGACAGAAAGCGGACTGAAGGTTGCTTAGAGTTAGGGAGTAACTGCTAATAGGTATAGGATGTTTTGTTGGGGTGATGAAAATGTTCTAAAATTGTGGTGAGGCTTGTATAACTCTGTGAATATGCTAAAAGCCATTGAACTGTATATTTTTTTATTCTTTTAGAGATGCGGGTCTTGCTAGGTTGCCCAGGCTTGCCTTCAACTTCTGGGCTCAAGTGTCCTCCTACGTCAGCCTCCTGAGTAGCTGAGACTACAGGTACTTGCCACTGTGCTCAGCAAATTGTGTACTTTGCGCGGTGGCTCAAGCCTGTAATCCCAGCACTTTGGGAGGCCGAGACGGGCGGATCACGAGGTCAGGAGATGGAGACCATCCTGGCTAACACGGTGAAACCCCGTCTCTACTAAAAAAATACAAAAAACTAGCCGGGCGAGGTGGCGGGCACCTGTAGTCCCAGCTACTCGGGAGGCTGAGGCAGGAGAATGGCATAAACCCGGGAGGCGGAGCTTGCAGTGAGCTGAGATCCGGCCACTGCACTCCAGCCTAGGCGGCAGAGCCAGACTCCGTCTCAAAAAAAAAAAAAAAAACAATAAATAAATAAATAAATAAATGAGTGAATCGCATGGTATGTGAATTATATCTCAATAAAGCTACTACTAAAAAACTAAAAACAAACAAACAAACAAAAAAACAAAATCCAAACTCTCCACAATCTAATTGTAAATCGAAGAGTCTAAATTAAAATGCCATTTATGAAGCTGTGTAAGGTGGCACACACCTGTAATCCCAGCTACTTGGGAGGCTGAGGCAGGAGGATTGCTTGAGCCCAGGAATTAGAGGCTGCAATGAGCTATGATCATGCCACTGCATTATAGCCTGGGCAACATAGTGAGACCCAGTCTCTATTTTTAAAAACTGCCATTTATAAAAGTATCACATGTAGCTGTTGAGCCCTTGAAATATGGCTAGTCTGAATTCAGAGTTTTTTTTTCATTTTTTATTATTTTTTATTTTTTTGAGACAGTTTTGCTCTTGTTGCCCAGGGTGGAGTGCATTGGCACGATCTTGGCTCACTACAACCTCCGCCTCCCAGGTTCAAGCGATTTTCCTGCCTCAGCCTCCTGAGTAGCTGGGATTACAGGCGTGCACCACCACGCCTGGCTAATTTTGTAGTTTTAGTAGAGATGGGGTTTCTCCATGTTGTTCAGGCTGTCTCAAACTCCCGACCTCAGGTGATCTGCCCATGTTGGCCTCCCAGTGCTGGGATTACAGGTGTGAGCCATTGCGCCCGGCCCAGATGTACTGTTAAGTGTAAAATACCAGCTGGGCATGGTGGCTCCCACCTGTAATCCCAACACTTTGGGAGGCCAAGGTGGGCGGATCACCTGAGGTTCGGAGTTCGAGACCAGCCTGGCCCACATGGTGAAACCCTGTCTCTACTAAAACTACAAAATTAGCTGGGCGTGGTGGCAGGTGCCTGTACTCCTAGCTACTTAGGAGGCTGAAGCAGGAGAATTGCTTGAATCCAGTAGGCAGAGGTTGCATTGGGCCGACACCACGCCATTGCACTCCAGCCTGGGCAACAAGAGCAAACCATCTAAAATAAAAAGTGTAAAATACCAACTGAATTTCAAAATACACAATCTTTCTTTTCTTTTCTGTTTTTTTTTTTTTTTTTTTTTGAGACTGAGTCTTGCTCTGTTGCCCAGGCTAGAGTGCAAGGGCGCAATCTTGGCTCACTGCAACCTCCGTCTCCTGGGTTCAAGTGATTCTTGTGCCTCAGCCTCCAAAAAAAGTATAAAATACCAACTAAATTTCAAAATACACATTTTTTTTTTTTTTTTTTTGAGACAGAGTCTCGCTCTGTCGCCCAGGCTGGAGTGCAGTGGCGCAATCTCAGCTCACTGCAAGCTCCACGTCCCAGGTTCACGTCATTCTCCTGCCTCAGCCCCCCGAGTATCTGGGACGACAGGTGCCTGCCACCATGCCCGGCTAATTTTTTTGTATTTTTTTAGTAGAGACAGGGTTTCACCGTGTTAGCCAGGATGGTCTTGATTTCCTGACCTCGTGATCCGCCCATCTCGGCCTTCCAAAGTGCTGGAGTTACAAGAATGAGTCACTGTGCCCGGACTTTTTAAAAATTTTTTTATTTTTTGAGATTGAGTCTTGCTCTGTTGCCCAGGCTGGAGTGCAATGGCCCAATCTTGGCTCACTGCAACCTCTGCCTCCTGGGTTCAAGTGATTCTCGTGCCTCAGCCTCTCAAGTAGCTGGGATTACAGGCACGTGCCACCGCACCCGGCTAATTTTTGTACTTTTAGTAGAGATGGAATTTTGCCATGTTGGCCAGGCTGGAACTCCTGACCTCAGGTGATCCAACCACCTTGTCCTCCCAAAGTGCTAGGATTACAGGTGTGAGCCGCCGTGCCCAGCCCTCAAAATAGACAATTAAGAATATAAAATATGTCAATGATTTTTTTCATGTCAATTATATGCTGAAATAAAATAATATTTTGGACATATTCTGTTAAATAAAATGTATTATTAAAATTAAAAAGACAGGATGGCAGTTCCTCAAAAAACTAAACAGAATTACCATATGATCCAGCAACTCTATTTCTGGGTGTATACCCAAAAGAATTGAAGCAGGGACTTGAATAGATGTTTATTTGTACACGTGTGTTCCTAGCAGCATAATTCACAATGGCCACAATGTGGAAACCACCCAAATGTCCATCAATGGATAAATGGATAAATAAAATGTTGTACATACCAAATGGATAAATAAAATGTTGTATATACGTACAGTGGAATATTATTCAGCCACAAAAGGAATGAAGTACAGATACATGCTACAACATGAGTGAACCCTGAAAATATTATGCTAAGTGAATTGAAGTCAGTCACAAAAGGACAGCTATTGCATGGTTCTACCTCTATGATGCTCCTAGAATCCTCAAATTCATAAAAATAGAAAGTAGAATGGCGATGGTAAGGGGTTGGTGGGGGGAATGGGAAATTATTGTTTAATGAGTACAGAGTTTCTTTTTTCTTTTGAGATGGAGTCTCGCTCTTGTTGTCTAGGCTGGAGTGCAATGGCGTGATCTTGGCTCACTGCAACCTCTGCTCCCCAGGTTCAAGCGATTCTCCTGCCTCAGCCTCCTGAGTAGCTGGGATTACAGACGCTCACCACCACATTCACTTAATTTTTTTTTTTTTTTTTTTGAGCCAGAGTTTCGCTGTTGTTGCCCAGGCTGGAGTGCAGTGGTGTGATCTTGGTTCACTGCAACCTCTGCTTCCCAGGTTCAAGTGATTCTCCTGCCTCAGCCCTGGCTAATTTTTGTATTTTTAGTAGAAACGGGGTTTCACCATGTTTGCCAGGCTGGTGTTGAACTCCTGGCATCAGGTGATCTGCCCGCCTCAGTCTCCCAAAGTGCTGGGATTACAGGTGTGAGCCACTGCACCTGGCTCTAGCTAATTTTTGTATTTTTAGTAGAGATGGGGTTTCACCATGTTGGTCAGGCTGGTCTTGAACTCATGACCTTAGGTGATCCCCACCTCAGCCTCCCAGAGTGCTGGGATTACAGGCGTGAGCCACCACGCTTGGCCTCAATGGGTACAGAGTTTCTGTTGGGGGAGATGAAAAAGCTCTGGAGATAGATGGTGGTGATTGTTGCACAACGATGTGGATGTAATGCCAGTGAACTGTTAAAATGGTTAAGATGATAAATTTTTCGTTATGTATATATTTTAGCACAAAAAAAAGACAATAATATGAAAAAAATTAATAAGAATTTTGGGGGAGGCAGTTAAGGAAAACACATCTAAAAAGGCTGCTTTGGGGGACAGTAATTTAAAAAGGCTTGTGGCCGGGCACAGGGGCTCATGCCTGTAATCCTAGCATTTTGGGAGGCCGAGGCAGGCAGGTTACCTGAGGTCAGGAGTTCAAGACCAGCCTGGCCAACATGGTGAAACCCTGTCTCTACTAAAAATACAAAAATTAGCTGGGTGTGGTGGCAGGTGCCTATAATCTCAGCTACTCAGGAGGCTGGGAAGGAGAATCACTTGAACCTGGGAGGCGGAGGTTGCAGTAAACCGAGATCGCGCCACTGCACTCCAGTCTGGGCGACAGAGCAAGACTCCATCTCAAAAAAAAAAAAAAAGAAAAAAAGCTTTTGGGATACTGGGCAGAATGAGGCAGCAGCATTGCCATGCGAGTTCTCTGTCCAGGCCTTAGGAGGCCTGCCTTTGTGTTTTGTGTGCCCTCTTGTGCCTCCGCCATTGCCACGAGAAGAGCACATGTGGGCCATCTCACTGTCTAGGAGTATGGGAGACACGTGGAGCAGGCCTGCGCCCAGACTTGCAGCCTCCTAGAGCAGCTAGATCAGCCAACCAGCCAGCCTCAATCAGCCAACCCAGCCTCTTCACAATACTTGCCGAGCCCAAACCCCAGCTGACCTCACAGCTGGGAGAACAAACGATTGAATATTGAAGGCTCTGTGGTTCATTAGATGGTATTACTAGAGCAATTGTTCACTGATACCCTTTCCTTCAGAGATTCTAAGAGCTGCTCTCTTCTTCTTCTTCTCCATGACTCCTTTCTGTTCTAAAGGACAATATGCCATTTTGGCCATCCTTGCCCCACACCTAGAAATAGCTCAAGTTCCTGGGCTCAGTTAGCTAAAGCTCTGGTTCCGGTTCTGTCCTGAATATCTGCTGTGTGGTCTTCAGCAAGTCATCACACTGTGCTCCTAAAATATCCCTGGTCAGAAAACAGACAGGAAAACCAAGGACTCTGCATCACAGAAGTATGTTAGCACATTTACTGGCTTCACGTCCCCTGCCCATGACAGCAAGGATGCTTATGTGAACTTCAAAGCCTCCACTTGGAAGCTGGCCTAACTCACATGAGCTGTTTTACTTCCAGTGTTCATAAGCATTCTGACAACAACAAAGGCTACGACCTCTAACCTTACTTCATATGTAAACAAATCACATGAAAGACTGGCCTGAGCAGTAATGCCTAGCCCGCTAGACCTCGCCAATGGCCAACTCCAACATAAAATGATGACCACTTCTGGTGGAGGGGAGGGGAGACCCTGGCTAAGATTACACTGATAGCATTCATTTTCCTTCTTTCTTTTTCCTTTCATTTTCCTTTCTCCTTTCATTTTCCTTTCTTTCCTTCCTTTCCCTCCCCCTCTTCCTTCCCCCCTCCCTCTCCCCTCCCTCCCTCCTTCCCTCCCTCTCTCCCTCCCTCCCTTCCTCTTTATCTTTCTCTTTATTTCTTTTTCTTTTTTTTCCTTTTCTTTCTTGACAGGGTCTCACTCTATCACCAATGCTGGAGTGTACTGGTGTGAACGTGGCTCGCTGCAGCCTAGCCTCCTAGGCTCAAGCAATCCTCCCACCTCTCAGCCTCCCAGGTAGCTGGAACTACAGGTGCACACTACCATGCCTGGCTAATTTTTTTGTATTTTTTGTAGAGACAGGGTTTCACCATGTTGCCTAGTCTGGTCTTGAACTCGTGGACTCAAGCGATCCTCCTGCCTTGGCTGCCCAAAGTACTAGGATTATAGGTGTGAGACACTGTACCTGGCCTTCTTTTGTTTTTTGTTTTTTAATTAGAGACAGGGTCTCGCTAGTTTTCCCAGGCTGGAGTGCAGTGATGCGATCACAGCTCAGCACAGCCTCGAACTCTTGGGCTCAAGTGATCTACCGGTCTCAGCCTCCTGACCAGACATTAATTCTTTCAAACAGACTTGCAGAGAAGTACAAGTTCTACCATGGGAAGAGATCACACTGTATCTGTATAATTCAGGCTTCCTCTGAATTTAGGGAGAGGGCGGGCAGGAGGAAGGCTTTTTTATAGAAATGCTTTTAGGGGCCGGGCGCAGTGGCTCACGCCTGTAATCCCAGCACTTTGGGAGGCTGAGGCGGGTGGATTATGAGGTCAGGAGATGGAGACCATTCTGGTTAACACGGTGAAACCCCGTCTCTACTAAAAACACAAAAATTAGCTGGGTGTGGTGGCACGTGCCTGTAGTCCCAGCTACTCGGGAGGCTGAGGCAGGAGAATTGCTTGAACCTAGGAGGTGGAGGTTGCAGTGAGCCAAGATTGCGCCACTGCACTCCAGCCTGAAAACAGAGTGAGACTCCGTCTCAAAAAAACAAACAAACAAAAAAGAAATGCTTTTAGGGAGTACTGCTTTAACATCCATGGACCGTAGGTGCACAAATTTCAATTCCCAAAAGCAAGCTCAGACAGATCTATATACTCAAGAAGGACTGAAAATAAATTTATCAATTAGGTCGGATGCGGTGGCTCACGCCTATAATCCCAGCACTTTGGGAGGCCAAGGTGGGTGGATCACTTGAGGTCAGTTTGAGACCAGCCTGAGCAACATGGTGAAACCCCATCTCTACTAAAAATACAAAATTAGCCAGGCGTGGTGGCACGTGCCTATAATTCCAGCTACTCAGGAGGCTGTGGCAAAAGAATTGCTTGAACCCGGGAGGTGTAGGTGGCAGCGAGCCGAGATTGCGCCACCGCACTCTGGCCTGGGTGACAGAGTGAGACTCTGTCTCAAAAAAAGAAAAAAAAATTATGAATTAGACACTCATGTCTGGTTAATATAGGAAATGATGTTGGATTATACCTAGTTTTTGAGATCAGCATCACATAGGATAGTAATTCTTTCCTATATACCAATCCAGAATACTGGGGTAGATGAGCTAATTCAATATGGCAATTCCTATGTGTTCATATATTGGCTCATTTTCCAGAAAAGAAGACCAAATTATATGAATATTTTGATAATCTTAGACCACTATTAAAATAATTAATCCCCCCTCCACAAAACTGTTATACATACATGACACATATACACGTGGGTACACACCTATCCATCTATTACAGTAGCCTTTTTCACGCCAAAGCTCATATGACAAAAGGCAATGCTCAGAAGAAGAAAAATAAAACACCTGCAGTATTCTGGGAGGGTCCTCCACCCCTCCCTTTCTCAACTGCAATTATCTCACCCTCCCTGCACCACACACACTTTCTGAACCTGGCCCTTCCTTAACTCTTTTTTTTTTTTTTGAGACGGAGTCTTGCTCTGTCACCCAGGCTGGAGTGCAATGGCATGATCTCGGCTCACTGCAACCTCCACCTCCCAGGTTCAAGTGATTCTCCTGCCTCAACCTCCCGATAACTGGGACTACAGGCAGGCACCACCATGCCCAGCTAATTTTTTTTGTATTTTTAGCAGAGATGGGCTTTCACCATGCTGGTCAGGCTCATCTTGAACTCCTGACCTCAAGTGATCCGCCCGCCTCAGACTCCCAAAGTGCTGGGATTACAGGCGTGAGCCACCCCGCCACCGCACCAGGCCCATCAACTCTCATTTCCTGAACCACTGGTGAGAGAAGAGAGGGGTGATGAGGAGAGGAGTGAAGAAATGGGAAGGGAAGTAGGTAGAGAATAAAACGAGAGAAGGCCCAGGACATGGGGGTATTCCCTGGACCCCTCTAGAGCCCTCCCGTTCCTTCCCTTCCTCTTTCTCTGAGGTCCAAGTTCTCACCTTTGAAAAGAGGCTGAAGCATCCGAGGCGGCTCACAATGCAGTAAACTTCAGGAAGGCGCTTCCCTTTGCCTCCAGGCTTTTTGGAGAGAAACACAAGGGAATTATGAGTGTTGACAACCTCAGGGAAGAAAGGAACCCACACGTTTTTTGGGAAACTATCAAGTGCCAGATGTTTCCACATATCGTAGCTTTGGAAAACCCAATAAAGTAAGTTGTTATCCCATTGTGTTTATTATAATGTTTGTTACAATTGTTTGTTATCACTATATGTTTATTATAATGATAATTTCAAGTGAGAAATCATTTCTGAAGATCTTTCTGAAAACTCAGTTTTAAGCTAATTTTCAAACCAAAAAAAAAAAGATCAATCTCAATACTTTTTTTTTTTTTTTTTGAGACGGCGTCTCACTCTGTCACCAGGCTGGAGTACAGTGGAACGATGTTGGCTCACTGCAACCTCCACCTCCCGGGTTCAAGTGATTCTCCTGCCTCAGCCTCCCAAGTAGCTGAGATTACAGGTGCATACCACCACGCCCCGCTAATTTTTGTGCTTTTAGTAGAGAAGGGGTTTCACCATATTGGCCAGGCTTGTCTCGAACTCCTGACCTCGTAATCTGCCCACCTCGGCCTCCCAAAGTGCTGGGATTACAGGGGAGAGCCACGGCACCCTGCCCAATCTCAATACTTAAAAAAATTTTATTTATTTTATTTTATTTTTTATTTATTTTTTTTTTGAGACGGAGTCTCGCTCTGTCGCCCAGGCTGGAGTGCAGTGGCGCGATCTCGGCTCACTGCAAGCTCCGCCTCCCGGGTTCACGCCATTCTCCTGCCTCAGCCTCCCGAGTAGCTGGGACTACAGGCGCCCACAACCGTGCCCGGCTAATTTTTTTTGTATTTTTAGTAGAGACGGGGTTTCACCGTGGTCTCGATCTCCTGACCTTGTGATCCGCCCGCCTCGGCCTCCCAAAGTGCTGGGATTACAGGCGTGAGCCACCGCGCCCGGCCAAAAATTTTATTTATTTATTTCTGGAGACAGAGTCTTGCTCTGTTGTCCAGACTGGAGTGCAGTGACGCGATCTCGGCTCGCTGCAGCCTCTACCTCCCGGGTTCAAGCGATTCTTGTGACTCAGCCTCCTGAATGGCTGGAATTACAGGCGTGTGTCGCCATGCCCAGCTATTTTTTTGTATTTTTAGTAGAGATAGGGCTTCACCATGTTGGCCAAGCTGGTCTTGAACTCCTAAGCTCACGCAATCTGCCCACCTCAGCCTCCCAAAGTGCTAGGATTATTGGCGTGAGCCTGCGCCCGACCTCAATCTCAATACTTTAACCCTAAAGTAATTTGATCAACAAAATTATTATCTCACTTAACTTTTTCAATTATCCATGCTTTTCATTTTACTGATTAATTCAAAAAATGTTTCTTGAACACCTACTATGTGCCATGCATTATACTTGACTCTAAAGTTTTTCAGCCTATTTTAGGGACTCAAGTATATTCTCAGTGGAAAAAGATTCACCATTACTGAAGATTTTCAAAAGAACGGGCCTCAAAATGACAATTCTAAAATGCTTTAGCAGGATCATTGCACTGAAACAAGTTCCTGACTTTTTTTTTTTTTTTTTTTTTTTTTTGAGACGGAGTCTCGTTCTGTCACCCAGGCTGGAGTGCAGTGGCGCGATCTCAGCTCACTGCAAGCTCCGCCTCCCGGGTTCACGCCATTCTCCTGCCTCAGCCTCCGAGTAGCTGGGACTACAGGCGCCCGCCACCTTGCCCGGCTAGTTTTTTGTATTTTTAGTGGAGACGGGGTTTCACCATGTTAGCCAGGATGGTCTTGATCTCCTGACCTCGTGATCCACCCGCCTCGGCCTCCCAAAGTGCTGGGATTACAGGCTTGAGCCACCGCGCCCGGCCTTTTTTTTTTTTTTTTTTTTTTAGTAGAGACGGGGTTTCACCCTGTTAGCCAGGATGGTCTCAATCTCCTGACCTCGTGATCCGCCCGTCTCGGCCTCCCAAAGTGCTGGGATTACAGGCTTGAGCCACCGCGCCCGGCCCAGTTCCTGACTTTTAAAGGTGATTCTTCTGAAGGGGACATTCTTGAATTATTTGAGTCTTCTGTCCTTAGCAACCATTCTGAATGTTCTCTCTAAGTGATCAGGGTCTGTTTGGCACATTTTATTAGAAAAAAATATTTTGCTTAAAGAGAGAAAGGTCTTTTATTTGGCAGGAAAAATAATGGAGAAAGTATTTTTGTCCAGTTGCAGTGGTTCATGCCTGTAATCCCAGCACACTGGGAGGCCAAAGTGGGAAGATTGCTTGAGCCCAAGAGTTCGAGACCAGCCTGGGCAACATAGCAAGATCCTGTCTCTACAAATAATTTAAAAATTAGCCATGTGTGGTGGTACATGCCTGTGGTCCCAGCTACTTGGGAGGCCGAGGCAGGAGGATCACCTAAGCTGGGGAGGTCGAGGCTACAGTGAAACATGATCCACTTGCACTCCAGCCCAGGCAGCAGAGTGAGACCCCGTCTCAAAATGAAATAAAAGTATTTTCTTTCTGATGGAAATGGACATTGCCACCTACCAAGAAGACTCAGGTGAGCACCCTCAATTCCTGTTTTTTAATTTTTAATTTTTTAGTATACATTTTAAAAATAGAGCTGGGGCCTCATTTGTTACCCAGGCTGGTCTTGAACTCCTGGTCTCAAGTGATCTGTCCCCCTCATCCCCCCAAAGTGCTGAGATTATAGGCATGAGCCACCGTGCGAGCTTTTTTCTGTGGTATTAACTGTCCTGATTCACCTGCCACTCCCCCTGCTCCTTCTCCTCCTGTGGCCCATTGGGAAATCTCAGTCTCATGGGACCAGGAAGTCAGACCTGGCTGTCCACGAGGCTCTTGCAGGCTGAAAGCAGACTGTACTCACCAGCAGTCTTCGGCAGTAACCGAACCTTCTGCTCCCATCTTCTCCAGTTAAGACAAATGAGAATGTTTCACTGTGGGTGGGAAAACACAAACACATCACAAAGCAAAACAAAACCAAAGACACTTCATCACTCTGCAGCAAGGGGTGGCAGTGAGCAGCCAGGGGACGCACTGCAGGAGGCCGTAGGAAAGGCCACTCCCCGTCCCACCTGTCCCTGTCCATGCTGAGACACGGGTCACCCATAGCTTCAAAGTAAATGTCAGTGAGACTGGGCTGGGCATGGTGGCTCATGCCTGTAATCCCAGCACTTTGGGAGGCCGAGGTGGGTGGATCACTTGAGGTCAGGAGTTCGAGACCCACCTGGCCAACAGGGTGAAACCCCGTCTCTACTAAAAATACAAAAGTTAGCCAGGCATGGTGGCACATGTCTGTACTCTCAGCTACTGGGGAGGCTGAGGCAAGAGAACTGCTTGAACCCAGGAGGCGGAGGTAGCAGTCAGCCAAGATCATGCCATTATACTCCAGCTTGGAGGAAGAAGCAAGACTGCATCTCAAAAAAAAAAAAAAAAAAAGAAAAAAAAGTCAGTGAGACTGAGAACTAAAGTGTTGCTGTGGCCTGAGAGGAAATGTGGTACTTTGTTTCCATCCAGGGCTCTCCCATCATTTTTTCTTTTTTTTTTTTTCCTTTTTTTTTTTTTTTTCCGAGGCAGAGTCTTACTCGGTTGCCCAGGCTGGGGTGCAGTGGTGTGATCTCGGCTCACCACAACCTCCGCCTCCCAGGTTCAAGCGATTCTCCTGCCCCAGCTTCCCCGAGTAGCTGGGATTACAGGCGCTCGCCACCATGCCTAGCTCAGGGCTCTCCCAGCATTCAATCACCTGGGCTGCCCCACTTTACAAAACACAACTGTCATTGACTCTGGAGGCTGAAGAGAGGGAAGCGCCTGGGGTGCTGTCCTTAGGGAGCCGAGCATGTGTGAGTGCAGTGACATCTGCTCATTTGGGGATGTGACTCGGTGAGAGAGCAGCGGAAGAGTGGGACGGTTCTGTGCCCCTCTTGGAATTGCCCCGGGGCAGCTCTCTCAGGTCATGGTCTGTACAGAGCAGCCCCAAGGCTTGGACGGTCCTTAAAGACTGCTGAGCCACCCTCAAGGAACGCAGTACCCCTTAAAGACAGGACCCGCAGCCTACTGAGTTTGGCCAAATGCTGAAACATCTGATAATAAAAACACTGGTGTCTAATAACACAAGATGAAGCAGAAATGTAAGCGGATCCCAATCCAAGAAACAGCTGGATAGGAGACTGAAGAGATGTTTCAGGATGAGAACGGGGAAGGGCAATGTTGCCCTAACTTTTCCCAGGCTAAGAATTACCTTCTGGGAGGCTTCTGAAACAAACATCCCCAGATTGAGTGGGAGGCCTGGGAGGTCTGCATGCTGGGCAGGTGACTCTCACCTTCAGGGAAGCTATAAAACACCCCTTGGGGAAAGCTCTAGGCCAGGGCCCATCAGGATTGCGTAACGGTGGGAATGACTCACGGGGTCTGCCACCCGTAACCCCAACTCTAAGTCCCACCTTAGTCTTTGGGGCTGGGAAGGGGAGAAGCCAGCTCGTACCTGGTGAACTGCTGGACAGGAACCCAATCCTTGGCATCAGGGAAACAGAACTGGGGAATGGCCTTCAGTTGGTCCTCAGCCTCTCTCATGAACTTGAAAGATCTTTCCAACTGCAGGGAGAAAGGTAAGAGACGGTTCGAGAACAAACCCCAGCGTGGGAGGGTGAGGCAGATGATGGAAGGATGGCCTCTCCCACCTCTCCACATTTGTGACTGCCGCCTTAACCTCTTCCCTTGGGAAGGGCTTGCAGCTCAGTCTGCTGGGGCGTTCTTCCCCCCAGGGCAGTTCCAACTCTACACCTCTGGGAGAAGTCGGGAGGAAAAAACAGTATGCTTGAGAGAAACGTTATCTATGCTTCTCCGCTTGACATTCTAGAATGTAACTATTTCAATGAATAAAAAAACACTGCCAGGGGTCTTTTCCAAATAGGATGCTCAGGAAACTGGAGGGCAGAGCCTTCAATCAGGCCTTTCTATCTCTGGGCCCAGGCAAAGCAGTCCCTTCTCACTCCAGGCAAAGACTTACAACACTCTCAGTGAATACATTCAGTAAAACCATATTATGCTGGGAAATTCAACTAATTTCAGACAGTCTTTGAGTGTTGGAACTAGAAGGAAGCGTGACGCCATCCAGCCTGACATTCTTATTTCAGCAAGAAGGAAATAAGCCCTGAGGTGTGATGTGATGTGTCCCGGTCACATGAGTTAATGTTCGAACTTGGAAGAAAAATGATCTAATCTTTTTTTTTCTCTCTCTCTCTATGAGATTCTAGCACATCATACAGTATCTGACATATCAAAGACTGGATGAATGTTATCTTGTTAAAGAACAGGATGAGCACTTTGGGAGGCCAAGGCAGGAGGATCACTTGAGGCCAGGAGTTCAAAACCAGCTGGGACAACATAGCGAGGTCCCATGTCTATGAAAAAAAAAAAAAAAAAAAAAGAACAAGGGCCGGACGTGGTGGCTCACACCTGTAATCCCAGCACTTTGGGAGGCTGAGGCCGGTGAATCACCTGGGGTCAGGAGTTTGAGACCAGCCTGGCCAACACGGCAAGACCCCATCTGTACTAAAAATACAAAAAAATTAGCCACGTTTGGTGGCAGACACCTGTACTCTCAGCTGCTTGGGAGGCTGAGGCATGAGAACTGTTTGAACCCAGGAGGCGGAGGTTGCAGCGAGCTGAGATCACACCACTGCACCCCAGCCTGGGCAACAGAGCAAGATGCTGTCTAAGAAAAAAGAAAAAGAGCTGGGCACGGTGGCTCACGCCTGTAATCCCAGTACTTTGGGAGGCCAAGGTGGGCAGATCACGAGGTCAGGAGATCGAGACCATTCTGGCTAACATGGTGAAACCCTGTCCTTACTAAAAATACAAAAAAAAAAAAAAATCAGCTGGGCGTGGTGGTGGGCGCCTGTAGTCCCAGCACTCGGGAGGCTGAGGCAGGAGAATGGCGTGAACCTGGGAGGCGGAGCTTGCAGTGAGCCGAGATCATACCACTGCACTCCAGCCTGGGCGACAGAGCAAGACTCCATTTCAAAAAAAAAAAAAAGAAAAAAAAAAGGGACAGGATGAATTAATGAAGTCTGATTTAGAGATTATATTTAAAGTCGTGAGTTTGTTTGTTTTGCTTATGAACAGAAATTTGTGATTTTTTGGTCTCTCTATGTATAAATATATATTTTTTAGAGCCAGAATTTTGCTATCTTGCCCAGGCTGGACTTGAACTCCTGGGCTCAAGCAATCCTCCTGCTTCAGCATCCTGAATAGCGGGACTTACAAGTGCATACCATCACATCTAGCCAGCAATCTGTGCTTTTAAAAAGCACCCCAGATACAATTTGGGAAACACAAAATAATAATTTCTAATTATTTATCTCATTATTATTCATATTTGCTTATAAACAGGTACTTTTTCATGTGAGGAGAATTGTAGGCTTTGTTGCTATTGTTTATAGGTTTATACTTGTTAAATTTCCTTTATAAAAATTTAAAGAAAAATGCATCATGCTAAGGTTATCTTCAGTAATTTGAAATATCACATATCTGAATATCTGAGGTTAGGAATTGATAGTGTCTAACCTAAATATAACGGCTAACTTCCTTCCTTCCTTCCTTCCTTTCATTTTTTTTTTTTTTTTTTTGAGACAGAGTCTCACTCTGTCACCCAGGCTGGAGTGCAGTGGTGTGATCTTGGCTCACTGCAACCTCTACCTCATGGGTTCAAGTGATTCTCCTGCCTCAGCCTCTTGAGTAGCTGGGATTACAAGCATGTACCACCACACCTAGCTTTTTTTTTTTTTTTTTTTTTTTTGTATTTTCAGTAGAAACAGGGTTTCACCATGTTGGCCAGGCTGATCTTGAACTCCTGGCCTCAAGTGATCTGCCTGCCTTGGTCTCCCAGAGTGTTGGGATTACAGGCGTGAGTCACGGTGTTTGGCCCTAACCTAAATTGTTTCTGTAATAATTTGCATCAATTTCTTTGTTTCCAATAGCTTGCTAGTAAGCTCCACTTTATTCATTCATTCATTCATTCATTCATTCATTCATTCATTCATTCATTATTTTGAGATGGAGTCTTGCTCTGTCACCCAGGCTGGAGTGCAATGCTGTAATCTC